>NC_080670.1:31967996-32636433 GCF_030247195.1 Topomyia yanbarensis
TCAATCGAAGACTGGGAGGCGTTAAATATAAGTCCTAAGTATTCGTTTTCTACCATTCGTTGCTTGTGTATTGAACGAGCAACATATCGATTGGAATGCAGCCGTTTCCTTGCTGTGTGCAAAGTTTATCGAGCGCTCTTCACTCTGCTGTGTGAAAATTTGGCACACACGAACAAGTGGGCTGTTATAGAGAGATAATATATAGAAGTAGTCCCACGTGTTCGTTTTCTACCATTCGTTGCTTTGGTATTGAACGATCAACATATATGTTGAATTGAAACATGCGGACGGTATAGAAAAAGATTTTCAGTGGCTTTGGCATAAACCCGTACACATTAAAGCCGAATACATATTTTTCGGATACCAGTACCACAGCCACCCGTTTCCTAGCTTTGTACAAAGCTTATCGGTCGCTCTGCACTCAGCTGTGAGAGGTTACAGGCTGAATTCACCCGCAGGGGTGAATTGGACTATTGTAAGAAGTGAATTATTCGGCGTAAATTTTAACTTGTCATCCTAACATATCCATCGAATAATTGATTCACTGTGTCAAGAATAAAGTAGCTGGCTTGGTGTGTTCAGTTTTTTAAATGCACTTGACGTAATCGTTTACGTATATCTGACGTAATTTTCAAACGTCCGAACGTTCCAAGAATAGACGTTCAACCATTTCCACGTCGAGAAGCGCCAAGATGGACATGATAACTCTTAATAAAATTATTTTAAACCGGAAATTCAACAAGATTTTTAAAACTTCGACTTGTAATTACCAAACCAAACCAAAAGAATATAAAAAATTTTGGAAAATGGCATCATAAAATCCGAAAATTCTCAAATTTTTAAGTGAAAGTCCCTCAGCTTTCTTCAAAATAATGGGAAGAAAAATTAATTTCTCTGTTTTTCGTGGTTCTCATCATCAAATAAATAAATACTTAGGAAAGTAAGCTTTGTGTTTCGTATTCTACTCGTCAGTAACTGACAACAACTTAGCGCCTACGAAGAATAATTACCTAAATACTACCAAAAATAATCCCCGGTCAATCTCCAAAAACGCTGGTGTGTTCAGTTCTTTAAATGCACTTGACGTAATCGTTTACGTATATTTGACGTAATTTTCAAACGTCCGAGCGTTCCAAGAATAGACGTTCAACCATTTCCACGTCGAGAAGCGCCACGATGGACATGATAACTCTTAATAAAATTATTTTAAACCGGAAATTCAACAAGATTTTTAAAACTTCGACTTGTAATTACTCAATAATCCAAAAGAATATAAAAAAAATTGCGTTTTGGAAAATGGCATCATAAAATCCGAAAAGTCTCAAATTTTTAAGTGAAAGTCCCTCAGCTTTCTTCAAAATAATGTGAAGAAAAAATTAATTTCTCTGTTTTTCGTGGTTCATCGATCGCCAATTTTAAAAATTCGGTTTCGAGGAAGAATCGGTCTGCGGGTGTGACAGCAAATATGCGCGAGAAACGCATGGCCATTTAAAACAAAAGTGGGGCCACCGAGCTTGCACGAGACTATTCTAGAGGTTCAATTATTAACAATTAAGCGAATAAAGAAAGTCGATTTGTTTATCCCACTACACTAGCTGGCCTCCTTAATACAATAAATTTATTTATTTATTTATTTATTCTTATTTTTCATCTGACCTGAGTTGGTCTACATGAAATGTTTCTAGAATGGGAAAAGCCCATTTCAGGATATGCTTCAGAAGCAATCCCCAAATGGGCGTAAAAACCCATCATCTTTTCAAATTTTTCACAGTTGATTACAATGATTTTACACTACAATTAAACTTAATCACATAGTACACAGTACTGCAAGAACAAAAATTACAAATATTACAAAAATGGAATCTTAAAATCTAAGTCAACCTTCTTAGTCTATTTTTGAAAACATCACAAGATACAGAAAAGTCAAAATGGTCATAAACACTATTAAAAACATTACACATCGCCCTAATGGGTTCGTTCTGACCATACTCTGTGCGCTGAAATTCCAGTCTTAAGAAGTTATGCGATCTGAGATTTCTAGGAGGCACATAGATATTGTTTGTGAGAGAATATCTGGAGCATCTATTTGACCAGTTAATATCTTCCCAACAAATATTGCTCTAAATGTGTTCCGCCTTTTCGCTAGGGTTTCCATATCGAGCAGACGACAGCGATCGATGTACGGTGGTAGCTCTGCTGGGTTACGCCATGGGAGAGTTCTAAGAGCAAAACGGAGGAATCTTGCCTGCACTGCTTCTATTCGGTTGATCCAAATGTTCGTATAAGGACACCAAATGGGTGCTGAAGCTTCCAGGACAGATCGAACTAGTGAGAAATAGAGTGCCCGTAAACAATATGGATCAGTGAATTCTTTGGCGATTCTTATAATGAAGCCGAGGTTTCTATTTGCCTGTGCTATAACATGAGAGTAATGATTTCTGAATGTCAGTTGTGAGTCCAGGAGTACTCCGAGGTCTCTGATAACTGTCATTCTCTCTAGCGATTCCCCTGAGATGGTGTAGCTCCAGAGTATTGGGTTTTTTTTGCGAGTAAAAGATATTATGGAACATTTGGCCACGCTGAGAGCCAGCAAGTTGCGACTACACCAATTACAAAAAGCATCTAAGTGTCGCTGCAGTGCCACGCAATCTTCTATTGACCGCACAATGAGAAATAGTTTGAGATCATCAGCGTATATAAGTTTACACCCTGGAGGTATAACATAGCAAACGTCATTGAAGAACAACGAAAAAAGCAACGGTCCTAGATTGCTCCCTTGAGGCACTCCCGACAAGTTAATGAAGCTGTATGACTCGCTATTTCCTAATTTTACAGATAGAGAACGATTTACGAGATATGATTTAAGCCACCCTGTGAAATTTGACGAAGCGCCCAGCCGCTTTATCATTGCTAGTAGAAGAGAGTGATCTACACGATCGAATGCAGCCTTGAGATCCGTGTATACAGTATCGACCTGAGATCCAACTTCAATATTTTTAATACAGAGCGAAGTGAATTGGGCTAGATTAGTAGTTGTCGATCTGCCTGAAAAAAAGCCATGTTGATCCTTCGATATGTATGCTTTGGTCTCACGAAACAGCACGTTTCCTACTAAAATCTCAAATAACTTTGATCCAGCGCAGAGTGAGGTTATGCCACGATAGTTCGCAATATTTTGCTTATCACCTTTTTTAAAAAACGGGAAACATAACTGATTTTTTCCAACACACGGGAAACGCCGATTGCAATAGTGATTGATTGAAAATTAGCCTTAAAGGCGTACACAATGCGCTTGCGCATCTTTTTAGTATAATGGAAGGAATGCCATCTGGTCCTGCTGATGTTGAAGACTTTAGCTTTCTCATGGCAGTTAAAATGTCTTCGTCAGTAAATTGGATATTACCTACATTAATTACATCATGAGGGACATTCTGAAGGCCATATTCCACCTGAGTGGAGTTAGCTGAGTCCTTTTTAAACACACTCGAGAAATGTTGAGCGAATAGGTCACAGATGCCGCTTGGAGTGCTTGATGTTTCACTTGAAAGGAACATACTGGAAGGAAGCCCATTTTCTTTGCGTTTTCCGTTAACGAAAGACCAAAACTGCTTTGGATTTTGTTTCAGGTTTGATTGGGTTTGTGCTACGTGTCTTGAATAGAGGAACCGATTATATGTCTTGTAACTGTTGCTAGCTTGAATAAACTCTCGTTTTGTAATGGGGTTTCGTCGGCTGGTGTAATGCCGAAGCGCAGCTGCTCGCAATCTTTTCAGCTTACGTAGCTGACGATTGGACCATGCCGGTTTTGGTCGGGGACGTGGTGCGGGAACTGTTATTCTGAATAGCTGTTTCAGGACCAGTGAAAGTTTTTCTACGGCAACATCTACATCGACCGCGGAATTTAACAAAGTCTCCCAATCAATTGCCTGTAGTGAACTTTGAAGCCTAGAGAAATCAGTCTTCGAAAAGTTGAACTCCCTGACATCCAGAATTTCGTCAAAAATAACCAACTGGGGACAAATCTGCGTTACTAGAAGAGGAGGATGATATGCGTCACAGGCAACTAATGGCTCAAGGGCTTCTGAAACGGCGCAGTTAATAGAAGCTTCTTCATTTACGAACAGGAGATCCAGGGTTCGATTTCGTCTGTTATTTACGGTACACATTTGCAGCATGTTCAATATAGACATTCCGTCCAATAAGGTAATACTCGCTCTCGAAAAGATAGATTCAGAAGGATCTGGAAAGGCATAACCGGAGGGTGTACTCTTCCAAAGAAGTCCTGGCTGATTATAGTCACCAAACAGTAGATGAGCCATGTTGGGTTGAATGGAAGTTGCGATGTCAAGTGCTGAGTCTATGTGCTTCTGAATAATATCTATATCACTTGCGGAATCAGGGGGAATGTATACTACGCCTACACAAATATTAGTATCGCGCCCGCGAATATCTACCCATAGTTGTTCGAGATCGTTACTATCCGTTTTGTGTTTGGACGAGAGCCGGTTGGACACTGCAATAAGCACACCACCACCACGTTTTTTCCCTGTACTGTCTGGATCGCGATCTTTACGGTAAACCGTGTACCTTGGGCCGAATAACTGGATCGAATGGATTTGATCATTCAGCCACGTTTCGGTTAGAACAATGACATCATATTCGGCCTCTGAAACAGCGACGAACAACTCGTCAATTTTTGTGCGTAGTCCTCTCACGTTCTGGTAGTAGATACTAAGTTGTTCCTCTAGATACTGTCCTGATGGTTGAGCGGTAGAAAGACGAGCGGCGATGGTGGTGGCGTCTGGCTGTAATAGGGGTGGATTTTCAACGGGAGCAGCATCTGTATGTCCTACTTCGGAAGAACATATACATTCATTGCATTTACCTGTGTAAACAAAAGCAGGAACTTCAAATTGCTCTAATTGTTTTAGACTGCTGTTATCTGACCGGAGCATATCGTAGTCTCTGCTTTCAGATTTTGTTGTCAACATACAGGCGTCGGAGTTAAGCTGATCACGTCCGTTGGTAAGCTGCAATTGTAGATCTGACCGGGAAGGGTAGCTGCCAAGTACCGTGGCAAGCAGATGGGCGTCGGTGATGGGTTCCAGCTGATTGTGCCCATCGGCAAGCTGCAATTGTGGATCTGGCCGGGAAAGGTCGCTGCCATAACATACAAGTTCCTTAGAAAACAGATGAACGTCGTTGATGGAATCAGGCTGGTTGCCTCCGTCGACAAGCTGCAATTGTGGATCTGACCGGGAAATGTCGCTACCATAACACACAAGTTCCGTGGAGAGCAGGTGAACGTAGTTGAAGGAATCGGGCTGATTGCACCCGTCGGTAAGATGCAATTGTGGATCTGGACAGATGAGGTTGCCATCGTTGCTGCTTCGTTGTTCTAACCAAAATTCATTCTCCGATGGCGTCGCTGCCACAGAAGAAACATGGTTACTGTGGTTGATTTGTCGTTTGACCGGAGGAATTATTTGACGAACAACGAAACCGGTTTCACGGTGTTGTGGTAGTTGCTAGATGTTGTAGTCAATGATTCGACGTGACTGCCGAAGACGAGTTTGGTACAGTGGACACTCAGAGCTCCAGGAGGCATGATCTACTTGTATTTGGTCAACATCAGTTCTCGCAGTATTGGCATTGTGGCAGTTTATGCACTTTCGGAAGTTTGAAACACATTCTTCAGACTTGTGTCCTTCGGCACAAATTGGACAGCATGGGGGCTTCGTGCATGCTTCAGCTTTATGGCCGTACTCAGAACACCGAAAGCAGCGAAACACGTTGACACATTCAGTAATTTTGCAGCGCATCCAACCTAAGTTGACACGTTGCAGCTTTATCAGTTCTTCGAAGGTTTTGGCATCGGTTTCAAGAACAGCAGACATAGGATTGTCTGTGTGTTTTTCGTTTCGCACAACTCGTATCACCGTTAGGTTAGCAGACTCCGAAAGATTGTTTTGCTTTACCAATTTTTCCACGAAATTCTCCGCAGTGATATCGTCAGTGAAACCAGCAATTTTTACTCTGGGTTTCAGAGCTTTTTGAACGTCAGCATCGTACTTTCCAGACAGATTTGCTTTTACTGAACTAAGCAGTTTAAGCGCTGATTCTTGGGAATCGCATCTAACCGTTGCTTCACCGTTGGATCGGAAAAAGGTTTCTTTAACACCCAACATAACAGGGTCGAGCTTGCTTTGGATGTCTTTCTTTGTTACAGTCGCGTCTTGGTGCTCAGTAGGTCTAATGACTACAGGTTCGCTCTCGCTTTACTATTGCATTAGACTTCACTGAGAGTGTTTCTGCAATGTTCTGGACGGGTACATTCTTGGGGGTGTTCTCGTTGGACAAACAAATGATAAATCTTCTTCGACGACTTCACGGCCACCTAGGGGTTCACGGACCCCAGGTTGAGAATCACTGGCATAACGAATAAAATGAAACGCCCTCATTCCGTGAGCTTAGTTATGATTTAAGAAGATCTAAATTGATGAAGTACTTAAGTAGCAATGCAGGAAACATTTGAACAATTTGGAAGAAAGAGCTGTTATATACGGCTCTCTGCTCCGACAGTATGACGCGTGACTTGGCAAACTGATTCGTACGTTTCACTAGATATCATTATATCTGATAATCCCTGTTGCTTCGCAATGAGAGGATCACATAATTTCCGAATAATTATTTATTCACAATGAATACTAAAAACTTCCTAGGATGACAATGATATGTTATAAGCATATGCTATATACAATTCAGTACGCATAACTTACGTTTAGTATTTATTCCTCTTCTATTCCTCCTATATTTGCGTTCGCAACGTATTTGTGACTTCGTGTCAATTCTGCGATATTATATTGCATTAATCCTAGTATTTTTAGTATTAAGTTTCAATGATATTACCTTCAGCAGCGTCACTAGTGACCTAATCGTGACTGTGAAGTGCGTGAATTAGGTTCCGTTAGCTACAATATGAAATTTTGCTAATTTTTTGGAGTTATATGAAAGCAGTTTAGTGGGAAACTAACCTCGAATTAGTTACAGATTGTTAAATGTGAATTTCTATCACCGATAATGATCACAACTGCTTAACGAGTTAATACATTTAACGCGACTTGCAAATTGCAGCGTATAAACTGTGTTTTAAATACAATTTCAAATAAATCTTTATATTTTATAAATCGAGTAAACTTTTTAGAATATAATCTTCAGCACACGCGGATTGGCTTTCTTCTACTGGTTGTCGTTTCATACCAGCGCGATCGAGTACACGGTGGGTCTCCTGTCATGATCGTTAAGTTGATGGGTTTTTTAGTTCTGGTCGTCTCGATGAGGCGCGTGACCCATTGGGTCGTTTACAATCCCAAATGAACGAAGCAGGACATGTAAGAAGTTGGCTTAATCAGACTTACAAGTGGGTTCAAGGCAGACTAACTGATATTAGTAGCACACAGAGTCGTCTGTTTCTATAGAGTAAAATGCCTAGTGCAGTAGTAGTAGTCGCATGTCGAACTCAGTTCGAAGTACCCAGCATTTACCTTTTGTCGTTTCTGTTCATTCTGAAATTGTCGCATGCCTTTTTTTGTTGGGATTTGGAATCACCGCGACCATTGATCTATGATCTTAACTACGGAACATCATATCGTCGGATATGTAATTGAATCGTAAATTAAATAAGAAACCAGGATAATCAAGAGTGCAGACAAGCACAACAAGATGATAGGTTTTTACGCACATTTGAGATTTTATGCTAAATTGTACCTTTAAATAAACTTTTCTTATCCATCTCATCATCAAATAAATAAATACTTAGGAAAGTATGCTTTGTGTTTCGTATTCTACTCGTCAGTAACTGACAACAACTTAGCGCCTACGAAGAATAATTACCTAAATACTACCAAAAATTATCCCCGGTCAATCTCCAAAAACACTGGGAATCGCTTCACTTCTCACGGCGACACCGGCCGAGGTCTGGACACAGGAAGCAATTGACTGTCCCCTGGAGGCAGTGCAGCGCAGTTGCACGTCTCGTGTTTAAATATTCATGTTTTGGAGATTTAAAAAGAACGACAACAATAATGCCTTGTTACTTTTATGTTTCGATCATAAAAAAATCAATGGTCCAACCCTTCGCTCACACCAGATCAGGCTGGCCGGCCGGCCACCGACCAGTTGGTTCGTGTAAAACATCCCTCAGATAAAAAGGAAACGCGAGCAAGAAGAGGTCACAAACGAGAGTGCGGCGTGCACTGCCTCGAAAATTTTCACCGCGACCCCCTCTCATCTTTGCGAAGCAGTAAACGATCCCAAAGTGCGTGTGTCGACAATTTTTTTAATAAAATGTAACGAGCTTGTAAGTGAACGGTCGTAAAATTAATGCACGACGTGATTCGAAACACATCGCTTTTGAATAAGATAATGAGGGGGGGTTGCCGGCAAACGTTTCTGCAACGATTCAGGAGGCTATGGTTGCAAGAAAAAAAAATAGAACAAGGCGCACCTGTTCGCATGAACCGCCGCGTCAGGTCGGGGCAGGTGGGCAAAACTGACTCTTTTAGCGTTGTTTGTTTTGATGCAATTTGATTAATTTATCGGTGATGGAACGTGTGCGGCCACTATAGAAGGAACCCGGACCACCAGACCAGCCAATTGAGATTGCATAATTTAGCACCCAGCTGGATGTCAGCCGCAGTTGATTTTTCGTTCGCGCGATACCCGATTTGCAACGACCCACTACTGTCCTCTGGAAGTCCCCGTAAGTATTTATTCAACCGACCCAAGTTTTTCCCAAGGTCATAAAAACAGCTTAACTTATGCTAACCAAACTCGACGTCCATCATGCTGATTGATGTGTCACAATCTGCTGACCGCCGCGATATGCGCGAAACGAAATATCCATCCATCTATCCGAGACCGGACCGGACGGGACCGCCCTGGAACACCAACACATAAATAACACGCTAATTAAGGAGGTACAAATAGTGCAACACTCTCTGAATCTTCCCTGGTGAATGTCTTTCGACGACTCTCGTTTAGGCCCTCGGATTTGAATTTCAATGGCCCAAGCAGTGCCGGGCCCGGGCACAGATCGGAAACACACACACACACATACGGCAAGCGAAGAATTTCCCTTCAAATTAGTCCGCATTCAGACCGTTTCTGGGTATGTCTAGCTGGAAAAGAGAGGGAACCAAAGGAAGACGCCACCGGGAAACAACAAGGAAAAGTGCCGAGCGAAACGTGCTGTATTTATTTTCCATTGAATTGTAAATATTTTTTAATTTGAATAAATGACGTTGCTACTGCTACTGCGGTTGGTAGATCTTCCTGCTGCTGTGGTAACACTTCGATTCGTAAATGCAGCGCGATGGAAAATGGGCGTCTTTCCACTTCTCGCAGAATGCCACCATTCTGTTCCACTCGCTCGGTTTGGTTGGAACCGCGTCATGGGAGGTTTGACGAGGAGGTAGGGGGAGGAGGGCGATGACTCTCGGTACTTTTATTTATGCTGATTGAATCAATCTTGTTCTTGTTACCAACCGCAAAGCGTAATTGGTAGCGCTGCCGTTTGCTGCTACTGCTGGCGGTTGTCCATTCAAGCGAGATCCAAGACTGGGACCACAACGACTACTTTGATGACATGACTGCTGTACTCTTCGGTATAGCTCAGTACGACACGACTCTCGCGGTACGGTACGATATTAGTAGTACCTACAAGAACGGAGCGGATCTTGGTCTTAGATGGTTGCTTCCGATCGTAGTTTAGACAATGCACTTCGTTCGAAAATTAATGGGTAGAAATGGGTGTAATTTGCAAATAATTGTGGATTATTGGCGGCTGAACCGGTATAATTCTTTTTAAGTTCTACATGACACAATTTGTGTTTAACAAAAGAAATATGTTCGATATTTCTGCGATGGTCCACCTCACACCAGTACTTATCTTTTGTAGTTTGGAAGGTTCACGAGCAGATATCTTTCGTTACTAGTTTTCCATCATGAGATTCCTTTAATCTGACTTCACTTCCGTGTACGCCCATCCTTCTCTCTTACAAATCCAAAGGTCTCTGCTTCGCAAATATCTTGCAGCACTTGTTTAACTTCTCTTAGGTAATCGGTATCCCGGCAAGGCTCTGAACAATGCGTAACTATCGTCGTCAAAAAGGCCAGCTCCGGCATTCTCCAAGATTTTTCATATCTTTAATGTATAGCATAAACAAAAGTGGGCCTAGTACACTACCCTGTGGAACGCCGAGGGGAATCGGCAGCATATTTATCACTCTGCGATCCTCTGCTCGTGACGAATTGAGTACATTTGGAACTGAAATTACAATCGTTTTCTGTCAAACGCAACCTGCTTAGTAACATTATCCGTAACCGAACAATTTTTAAGGTCCAGCACAATTTCCTTAAATTTAAGCGTATTGATCGAATTGGCCCGGATGAAATATTACTACGAACTTCACTTAATTGAGCTACTGCACTTGTCAAAGCGGAACCACGATCTTGGATTTTCTCTCCACTGATATTATATCATTCGAAAGTGTTCTGTCACTCCTGCGCATATTTTGCAGTTTAAGTCTGGAGTACATTGTCCATGATACAGCTTCGGAAGGCCAATAAAACTTACTCCTTATTGCTGTCAGTGATTTTCCACTCCTTTAAAATTTTAGCTCCGCGCTGCTCAATATTGGAGAAAACCAAGTCAATCAAACTGTTACTCCTGAGGCTATTGCGTAAGTTTATACTCCATTCCTACGACATGCACTATTGCTTTCAGTTCAGTTACCAAACTTCAAACGCTTCCAGGAAATCTCGGTGGCATCAATATTTAGTCTTCTTTCAATGCTTTGGTGGTCCTGAAAAAGACCGTTTAATTGTGTGGCGGCTTTGAGAACCGTTTTTCACTAGAAAGAAAAGTATGATAGTAGTTAAAGTAAAGAAAGGATAAGCTTACGGGGAAGTCAAGGTACAGTTTCATCACATGCGAAATTCTGCACTGATAACCCTCAACAGTTTAGCCAAGGAACATTTATTCACTTGGATGAACAGTTCCTACTCACAACAGCGGAGGTCTTAATGGAATGCACGTAAGCCTTTACACAGAGCCAGGAACTGAATTAACTCGATAAAATGAAGTCTACTATTGGCTCTCTTGTCGTTGTTTCTAGACCAAGCAAAAATCGTCGAGCTGCGTTTCCATTATTCGTGTTACCTGTAGGAAACAAGTTAAATTTGTCAATTACAATTAGGAAAATAAAGAGAATAAAATAAACTTACTGTCGGTTGACACGGGTTAAATTAAAATTCCTTCCTGGTGCAGTGCGCAATCTTGGACGACGTCCGACCAGTAGTCTACTTTGTCATCTTGCCCAAACAGAAAACTTGATTGCACGTAGCACGACATCAAGCAGAATAACATCGAAACCAAGATCCCCGCGGATGTGGAGGTTGATAAGGTTGATGTTCGCATGAATGACCTAGCATCGCGCATTAAAACAGATTTTAACAAATCAATGAACTACAGTGAAGACCCGATTTTACCAGCACCCGATTTTGGCTGCCTCCGATTTTATCAGCTTTTTGACCCGATTTTATCAGCTTCATATGAAAATTGATAGTTGGTAGTTTGATGGGCTCTAGCAGATGAACCAAATTGAATTCGAGCAAATCCTTTCTTGAGCATATTTTTCTTATCTTAGAGATCCGAAATATGCAAAAAAAATATTTTTTTTTAATTTTGCACTGTCAGACCCCCTTAAGAGAAGCTTAAGCTAGATAATCAAGAAAGGTTATAAGGCTATATCTAGAGACTAAAAAAGTATATTTTAAGAGCTTCGGTTTCTTAAAAAGAATGAAAAATATATGTCCCGATTTTATCTATGTCCCGGTTTTATCAGCCCAAAATTCACCAAGAGGCTGATAAAAACGGGTACTTACTGTATTCATATCTGTGATAAAAATGCTAACAATACTGACCCGTACTAGCGAATACTTTTTTGGATTACAACTATGCTATATTCATTTTACATCTTTTAACAGAATTTGAAAAACCTTGTTCTGGTCGATATTGCTGGTTGTTATGTTGTGGACTAGGGAAATATGTTAGCGGTGAAGTATTTTTAAGTTCCACAAAAACAATTTCCCTTTGTTAGATACTTGAGAGATATTCGCTTCTAAGCTCGAAGATGACGATTTACTCGAACCGAATGCCCATTTGAACCACTGGACATTCGACTCAAACAAAACACGTCGAGCTGAGTAAATAAAATCAACATCCTTATAGCTGTCACTCCTGCACTCTTTACATGAAACAGCCACCTAAGAGCAAAAGAGTTGACAACCAGTAGTTACTCACTGTGAAGGGAAGCATGTGGACCGCCTCATTTAAAAGTAGGAATACACATCCACCATCCCGTCATGAAGACATTTGTAGCAACGGAAATGGACCATGCCAGCCGAAGGCCACAGCCCCAACACCAACCCATACCATCTCAATAAAAAATTCCTGTGCGTTGTCCTTAACTCTTTGGAAGTCCAATTTAATCAAACGATTACTCATTGGTTGATAGTAAGAAACGTCAGCCAGCACTCTACTCAGACCAACCAATGCGTATTACCCCTGCATATTAAACTCCGTCAGGTAGCGATATCATCAGTGGTAAATCATTTTATTGTGGCTCCAAATAATTCTGGTACACTTCTACAGCAATTTCAAAACACTTAAATGATTCTAACGAACATCCACTTCAAACTCTATTACATCCTTGAGACTAGTCTAGTACGAACCCAAAATCATTTTGGTATTCTTTAACCTATCTAATAAAAAAGTCGGATCTAGTACACCTCCAGTCATTCTGAACCATTCGAATGCTTTTCCGGAAAATTTCTAGTACGCTTTCAAAACAATTATGTTACACTTCAAACCATATTTTTGCATTTTACTAAAAAAAAATCAAACGATTTTCATGCTAAGCTGAATAATGACAATTGCTTTAAACCATTCTACTACGCTCTTTATCCCATTCTATTACATGATATGATCCCAATGCCTATCTAAAATTATGTAAATGCCTACCTAAGATCACTCAAATTCAACTAACACAACTGCGCAACTAATTTAATACTCTTTTAAAACAATTCTGGTAAACCCCAACAAATCACATAGTTAACCCTTGAACTATTCTAGTACACTTTTCAAACAATGAAATTATATCCCCAAAAAATCACTTCTTAAATGTTTATAGAAATCTCACAAAATCTTTCCAATATGCTTCACAGCTTTTGTGTATACCTCTGTAATTCTAGTACAACTCGAAAACTAATGCTTCTTTAAAACAATTTTAGTACACTCACGAAAACGGTCTGGTGCATCCCTAAAACTATTCTGGTGCATACCCAATGTAATTCTAGTGCGTTCTTCAGCGTCTCTATCACACCTGTAAAGCTATTACAGTTCTCCCCTTATACACTCTAGTACTTCTATAAAGCCATTCCTCTGCACGTTTCAACCAATTCTTTTGCACCTCTGAACCACTAAAACTATAACATCCCTCTAAAATCATATTAATGCACTCCAAAACCATTCCAGCGAAATTCTCTTAAAACTATTGCAGCATGCTCTAAAATATTTATTACATCCCTGAATTTTTTCTAGAATTCACCTGAATCGTTCCGGTACCTCTCCAAGGACATTTTAAAATACTCCTGGGTTATTTGAACACCTTTCTAAAACCATTCTAGTGCGCTTACGATGCCATTTTATTGCATTTCGAATCATTTTTACGTCTTTAAACCGTACTAGGGCACCTATTCTAGTACATCCCATGCGCCCATGAACGATTGAAAAACGTCTAATCCATTCATTGCGCGTTAAAAACCGTTCTAGTACATCCCATTGTCGACCATATAATTATCTCAGCATCCATTTAGAATGATTTTGGTTGCAGAATTAAGACCCAAAGTTCCTCTTAACAAGGCATCAAAATTGTAAGTGGCTGTGAACAGAGACAGAATATGAAACGTTGTATTGATGACTTAGACGCTAGCATTTGCCGAAGAAACTGGCCCGCTCGTGCTCGTACAGAGGCAGTTTCCGTTTTGACGCATTCTAGGACCTTCCTATATAAGGACTTTGATTAAGACCTAATTAACATCCACTAACATTCTAGTACGCTTCCAAAACTATTCTAGCAAATTTTCAAGACGATTTGCATAAACCTGGACTAATCTTTCTGCAATCATGTAGTCCCAATTGATGACCCTTAAACCCATTGTAGTGTACTTTTGCAACCATTCTATTACATTTCTGAACCACTGTAATGTAACTCTGCAACCATTGTGGTACACTTTGAAAACAATTCTATTACAACCCTAAGCTATTCTGATTTAACTCGAAAACCATTCTAGTGCATCTTTAAAATTTCAACTTCATTAGCTTTTAAATCATTCTAGTACCGTCCTAAAACAATTCGGGTATTAGCAATTCTAGCACACCTTGTAACAATTCTAGTACACCTCCAACCCATTCTAATACTTCTTTAAAATCTACCAGCACGCGCCCTTACCAATCTAGTGCGCTCCTAAATCCATTCCACTACACTTCAAACAATTTGTGTATACCTTCTAAACCATTCTAATACACCCCTACAGCTGTTTCTTTAAAACATTTTTAGTACACTTTAAAAATCATTTTATTATCTCTATTACATACCTAAAACTATCCTAGTACATTCCTAAAATCATTCTAATTCCCTCTTAAACCTATCGAATACACCCACAAGGCTAATCTAGTACACCCCTTACATAAGTACCACTTATACAAAGGTGAGTCCGAATAAATCGAAATTTTTTTACTTTCAAAAATATTTGAGCAAAATTTCATCTCGACCGGAGCACTAAATTTTAAATTACAGGTTTCATTCACAGGTGAACTTGACTTAAAATTTTGAACGCGATTATCTCCAAATTGAGTTTTTTTTTTTGAAAAGGACCGTTGCAATATTTCAGTAACTGTTAAGTCGATTTCCGTGACTTTTTTTTAATAGTTCGTATTTATATTTTCGTGCACTTCAATTCACGGTTAATTTTTCATTCAAAAAGTTTTCTTTGCAATAAATTTTTGTTCAAATTTTTTTAACACCTCAAGCACCGTTTTTTGTCATCATGGTTTTTCTTTCGTAGAGAATTTTTTTTGGTAAACCATCGTATCATTTAAGTACACCACAATACATTTGTCTTCAAATTTATTTTTAATTTTTTGATTTCGTTGGAGCAGCTCGTCTTGGAAGGAGCCATGCCTAGACAATTTTAAATGTTTTTTAATGCTACTTGTTCTTAGTTTCTACGATAGCACTACCAACAATTTTTTTGCTTTTTCAAGCAAAATTTTCGAAAAGCTCTTAAAAAATTCACGAACTTAGCTCACATTTTTTCCTCAATTTTGTATATAACCATTCTAAAGGTGCTTAAAACCATTGAATTAACTACAATTCAAATCATTTTTGTATGCCTATGAAGTCATTCTAGTTTACACCAAAAACCAATCTAGTCTGAGAGCAGACTATTCAAATACTTTTTTTTTAATCTAGTACATTTTCAAACCGCACTGTGACAATTCTAGAATCTTTGACGACAGAATGTTCAACAAATTTAAACATCCTTTCCAGAAGCTGTTTCCTACATCAATTTTAATGGATGATTTTTAACAAATGTGCAAGTCATCATTTTCGAATTTTGACCATCACTAAACTTGCGTGGTCTAAGTAGTATAACAAGTTTCTTCCGAATTGTTTGGATGACATCATATGCCCTGTCTAAAAATAAGATCTATAAACTCGATCGCAGAAACTATCGATGTACATCGAACTGTACTCTCCCGCTTTCTGTTTAGCAAACTGTGCCCATTGACTGTAACCATTTACCATACCAATACGGAAGCGGGTTTCGAGAAGCCGGACCAGCTGTTTACCCTACGACAAATTCTGGACAATTTATTTTTGTTCGGATTCATTGTCTGTTTATGGAATTCGATAACGCGTACGATTCTGTGAAAAAAAAAAACGAACTCTTGCAGAAACTTGCTTGAACAATACTTTCTGACAAGAGTGATTAAGACTTGTGACTGAACTTGCAAGTTCTAATCCGTCATCCCATGCACTCCTTTCGGAACGTCCGTACCATCGTTCCCCATCTAGAACTCGGTAAAATGGAAGGAATTGAATTTTCTTTAAATTTCTGCACAAGACCTATGGTTCGATCTGGCGCTCAGTTTCAGTTATCCTAGTTTATCTGCAACAATTTCGCTGCCTCAAAAGCCAGGCGAAGCCAGCGTGAATTGAAATATTTCACCAGTTTTCGAAAATATTTCAATACAACGAATATATACCAAAATTCATTTTTTCGCCGTTTGCTGAAACCGACCCCCATCAATTAGTTATTATTTACGCTCGCACTAAAGGTAACAGTTCCTTCCACTACCATTATTACTGGAAGCTATTCCAGTAGAAAGGCAACGCGCCCGATAGTTATGCAACGTGCGCCCGCCTGCACGGTTCAAGTATGTGATATTTGCATTGCATAACGTCTGCGTACGGCGGGCTACGAACCCAAGGAAAAATGGAAAACAAAGGTGTGATGCCTTGCGTGTATAACAGAACTGATGACGGCGCAAGCAGAAATAAAAAATGAACAAAAATAATAATAAAAATAAGAGCATTTTTAAAGTGTAAGTGCGGTTGTCATTTTTAATTGACGCAAAAAGATGTGGGACGAATTTACAACGTATTCAAAAACGACAGAATTTAATTCTTCACTTATTCTATTTCTACGTCTTGGGTACAAGTTGGTCATTTTGAGGTACTAGAATGAGACTAAAGTAATGACAATTGTATAGCAGGCCGCGCATTTTTGCAGTTAAAGTTAATCATTTCATTTTGGCACATGAGCGCTTCCGCATACATATTTTTTTTTTTAAACTGTTCGAAAAGAATCAAACAACATAATCTCTGACGTAACTTTTATAACAGTGTCATTTGTTCCACCTACCTGTTCTCGACGTTACTCTGCGCCACTGAAAAAAAATGTTTTGTCAATATATGACGTTTCCAATACAAACTGCTATCTCACTTTCTTTTCCACTGCCGCCTGCACCAAAGCAAACCAGTGAACACCCGTCAGCGGATCACATATTTGTTTAGTCTCGAAATTCCTCCAAGAAGCCTGCTTACCCAGTGCATATAGTCAATCCCGCAGTCAACCAGCCCCCAACGACATGGACGACATCAGTGACATCCATTTCGGACCGCTACCACCGGATTCACCGTACGTCAAACCATTCCGCTTCCACTACACCCAGAACGGAAAGGCCAAATCGTGGGATCTGCTCAAAGTGCACGATTCCGTTGCGATCATCATTTTCAACATCACCCGGCAGCGGCTGGTTTTCGTGAAGCAGTTCCGACCCGGTAAGTTTGCAATTTTTGTCGGTGAAATGTGTTATCGATTTGAGATCGTTCATTTTCGCAGCTGTCTATCACGGACTGGTACACGCGGAAGCGGGAGACGATGGGACGAAGATTGACATGAAAAAGTATCCACCGGCGCTGGCGATGACCTTGGAACTGTGCGCTGGTATCGTGGACAAACCCATTCCCTGGGTCGAGATTGCCCGGGAGGAAGTGCTCGAGGAGTGCGGCTACAACGTGCCCGTAGACCGGATGGAGGAGATTATGGGTTTTCGGTCCGGGGTTGGCACGTCCGGATCGCTGCAGAAGATGTTTTACGTGGAGGTTACGGATGATGATAAGGTTCCAAGTGGTGGGGGTGGAGTGGACGATGAGATTATCGAGGTGGTGGAATACAGCTTGGAAGATGCTCGAAAGCTGGTGCAAAAGGGGAACATGCTGAACAGCCCACCAGGATTTTTGGTTGGAGTACTTTGGTTTCTGGCCAATCGGGCGCCGGGCTGCAAAGCCTAGAGGCTGATCCCATTAGTTCCTTGATTCTGTTGAAGTGATTTAGTCGAACGTAAGATTTATTAGAATCTGCACCGAGTGTAATACACACAAGTCTCGCGGTTTTTTCTCAAATGGACGACTCTTTTTAACAGTTTTTCATGCAGTGGGTGCCTTCCACGTAAGAAGCGACTTGAGTATATTAATATGCTTACCCTAATCGGTTTATAAAAATTAGCTACAACACAAAAATTGTACCAAAACCGCTGCGTCGGTAATAAAAAATTTTTCAAAACTATCATTCGATTACTTCATAGCTTTTCCATTAGAGGAATGGTTGTTTTTAATTTCGATAGGACAAATTTTTCTTTGACCTGAAAAATAGATTCATGTTCGAGGTTTTCGTTAAGGCTAATAAATTTACAAAAATTAACCACGACTGTTACAAATATTACCCAGGTATAGAAATGCTGCTACATTAGGTTCAATCGGGCACGGGTTTCCCTAGCTTGAAACACCCCGTTTTGATGGGCAACAACCGATTCAATAGTGAAATCCGATCTGATCAGGATTGATTTTTATAGGTAAAAATGTTCTGCAAAACATACCTGCTTTCAACTTTCTGATTTCTTCGGGGACGCCGCTAACTTCATCGGGAAGCTCATCTTCTCTATATATTGTAGCACAACACGAAGCTCTCAAGCTTTAATACAGCCTTGGATACATCACTATTTACTGCATATTTACAAATACCTTTATTTTTTTACTTGTAGACATATAGATTTGGAAAAAAAATATTACCCGCCAATTGATGGCACTTTATTTTATTTCCTCCACCACAGATTCTCATTAAGAAATCGCTCTCGATTTGACATAAATATTAAAAATAAACTTAAAACTTTCACTACCTCAAAAAAACGATCTGGTGAATAACACCCTGAAATGCTGTTGAAGACACACACTAACATAACCGTGAATATTGCACGGTCACAATGCGCTCCACTTGGAAACCAGCCCCATTTTTAATACTTTACTTTTTTATTACTGAACATATTTCAACACTATTTTCCAACTAAAAACAAGCACGCCATTTCCTTTCATCAATTATGGCAACTTTTCGATTCCAGCCAATTATTACCACGATTTTCAGCCATTTTGGTTTGTCGCGCAGAAGCACGCGATTTTTTTTCTTCGGCGACACCATTTTGATCCAGCGCCAGCTCCTTCTTGCAGAGATGCCAGGTACTTTTTTCAAATGTCTGCAATAATAATTTTAAAAGTCTGGGAAGTACAAAAAATGTCAGGAAAGCTAGTGTAACCAAAAGCCTTTATATTCAAAAATCTGCAAATATCTGCAACAAAACATAAAAATCTGCAAATATCTGCAACCAAACTAGAAAATCTGCAAATATCTGCGTCATCCAAAAAATCTGCAGCTTAAATTAAAAGTCTGCGAATTTGCAGACTTGTCTGCAAATCTGGCATCTCTGCCTTCTTGAAGCAGCGTTACGCGCAACGCTAGACAAAAACTGATTTTTTTCCGCAACCGAACCACTGAACCACACTGGACGCAAATAACGAATATTCGATAAACTTACTGCCAATTTGAAATTAATAATTAATTCTTACACGAAATCTAAAAATTTTCAAATCGACCACGAGAAAAGAAAGCAAGCAAATGGCGGATCGAAGAGAGCTGATTGTACAAGAAGATACCCGCGCACGCGCAACAAAACCCAAGCGCAGGAGAGAGTGAGAGAAAGAGTCGCCGTTAGTTGAACGGTACTTTCGCGAGGTCACGCGAGGTTCATTTTACGGTTCGCAGTGTTGCCGCTTGTATGATTAGAAAGCTTTTTTTTTTTTTGGTTGAGCGGTGATTCCCAGTAAACGAAAAGGTGACTAAGACGGGTTCAAATAGATGCTGGCAGCGGAAAGCTGTTGAAACGTTGTTCTAGGCTAACGTCGTAGCTTGCCGTTTACTGTTTCTAAAAAAAAACGAGACAAGTTAATATATCGTACGCGGATTTATTTATTTAGAATAAAGACGATACATGAGAGGGAGAAACAGACTCACTAAATGTGTCATATGTAAAGAGACTAGAATAATAAAGAGACGCCATCTTAATTCAGTGAAAACAATTCAACTAGCAACCAGGCTACAGGTCACAGGCAACACTGCAAATGTGCAAGCCTCACAAACTTGTTTGTTGTTATTTCGTTTGTTTCTTCTAACCAATATAAAAATCCGATGCGACTTCTGGTCTGCTGAGTTCCTCGACCAGCTAAAACATAGTTATATCCGCAGGAATCGTATTTTGCAGCAGCAAAACCATATTAGGCCAACATTTATTATTTGCATAATTTGGTATTCGTTATCCTCATGCTGAATTTCGTGCTCCCATAAAACCAAGCCCTTTTCTCTTTAGAGTTTCTAAACACCATGGTATTGTAACAAATTTGGTTTGAGGATATAATTTTTATCTTTAAAATCTTTAGTAATTTTAATGAACTGCATAACAATACTTCCTTAAAAACAATGCCACATAATGCTAAACATTTACGATTGACAACTCTCTTGTTCGTTTGGAATGACATTGACAGTAAAATTGTAATTCCAAACGGAACATGGCGTCTCTTTGTTATTCTAGTCTTTTTAGTCATATCGAGCTAGACTGAAACTACACTGAACAAAATCAACGCAATAAAACCATATGAAATTAAACTATTGTATAGTATTCCCCCGAAAATCATTCCAAAGAAAGCCATTCCCCACAATTCCACTCCCCAGTATAGCTTCCCCCAGAATATACTATTCCCCAGAAAGTCATTTCCCACAATGTACCATTCCCCAGAATAGGGATCTTTAGGGGTGTGCGGGTTAAGGCATATTCTGATGCAGATTAGTACCGTGAGTTAATATCTCAGTCCTTTTTCAATTTTTTGGCCCGAAACTATTGAAAAAAACATTTTTTAGTTTGTTTCCTTTTAGGACAATAACACATCCAAACCCATGCGACTTGCACGACCCTATAGGTTGCCTTATCAGATCTACCATAGTTTGCAGATGAAACTTGGGATGGCAGGTTGCTAGCGGATTGACAAAGTACCAGATCATGCTGTGTGGGGTGCTGTCCCGGTTAACAATGAGGCGAACGAGATATTTGCAGATACGTCATTTAGTAGGACAACTGTCAGTTTGCTGGTTGAGTTTAATTTGGTTTTTTTAAATTTAAAAATCATAAAAGAATAATTAAGGTTTAAGTATGATATGAGTGTACTCGTAAGGACACCCGCTACCAATACATATGAAAAACTGGCACAATTTTTCCAAATTAAAGATCCCTATTCCATATCCCAGAATGCACCATCTCCCAGAAAGTCATTCCCAAGAAAAGTTTATTTTTTTATTGATTTGATCTTTTCAAACGTAGTACTTCCATCGAACGACATTCTTCGTTTTCGATTCGGTCACATTTGAAATGATTTGCATTGTGCTAAAACCGGAATTTGGAACATTATTTATTCCGAATTAAAATAAAAAAAATTACTGCAGCACCCAATTGGGCGGCTTTCCCCAAAAACTATTCCACAGAAACTAAAATACCGAAGTGTTTTCCCCCAGAAAGAACTATTCCCTAGAAAACCATATCCAGAATGAACCAATGCTAAGCAAAACCTAAGAACCTTGCAAACTCAAAGATAATATACGAGCTGAAATTGCTGCGATTAAGCTCGACATGCTCTCCAATGTCATGCAAAATGTCCGCAAAAGGAGCTGCTTTTTGTGTATCAAATGGGGGTGGTCATTTAATCGACTTTGTATTCTAAACCTGGTTTATAATAAATTTATTTATTTATTTATTTATTTATTTGGGAGCAGGGAAAAGCCCGCTGGAGCTGAATTTAGCTTTAACTCTCTCTCCAGCAGGCATAAAACCTCCTCATCTTTTATATCAACAGATAACAAATATCCAAATGATACAATTCAACACTTATAACTACAATTAAAGCTAACAGCAAATCTTAATAACTATGAACTATTACTAGACTACAGCTAATAAGATAATGAGCTCAAAAACGATTTTTTGATGGCATTACGGGACAAATGAAAGTCGAAGTCGTTGGAACAGCGATTGAAAAGACGGCACATACTGACGAAAGGTCCGTTATAGCCATAATTTGTTCTGGCTAACGGAATGCGAAAGAAAGGATGGGTTCGAAGACTACGACGATGAATGTCTATGTCCAAAAGTAGCAGAAGTTCAGAGCAGTCGATTCGAGATTGCAGTAAATCGGCGATGAAAACTGCTTTCGAAACATCTCGGCGTACAGACAAGAGATCGAGGTCAATAAGCTTACAACGATCTATGTAGCTCGGTAGGTGCAGTGGGTCCCTCCATGGGAGTCTACGAAGTGCGAAACGAACGAATTTGCGCTGAATGGCTTCGATGCGTTGAATATCATTATGGTAATAAGGTGCCCAGACTACATTGCCATATTCGAGTGTAGAACGGACTAAAGCACAATAGAGTGCTTTTAAACAATGTATGTCGGTAAAGTTCTTGGAGACTCTAAAAATGAATCCTAGCAGCTTGGAGGCCTTATAAATAGTGTACTCAATATGGTGTTTGAAGTTTAGTTTGGGATCTAAGTAGACTCCCAAATCTTTAACATATGATTCCCGTTTGAGAACGGTTTGTGAGATATTGTAGTCGAAATTAACTATCGAGTGTTTGCGAGTAAAGGATATAACCGAACACTTGGAGGCATTTAACATCATCCTATTGGAATAGCACCAATTGGTGAATACATTGTTACAGTAAAATGTGTAATTTAAATGTAAAAAGGGAGGAATAAGAGATTAGTGTGTACTGCAAGAGGTGGGCATTTGACAGCCCGCTTGAAAACAAAAGATCGCTGCACAATTTGCTTGAAAACAAATCCCCGGAAGAACGGGTGCCAAAATAAAAATGGATAGTCTGATAAAAGAGGTTGACCGAGCACGGTCGGTGGCGGTCGGGGACTCCCGCCGAAAAAAAGTTGAGTCGGAGAAAAGAGTTGACCGAGTACGGTCGGTGGCGGTCTGCGATTCCCGCCGAAAAAAAAGGGAGTCTGAAAAAAAAGTCGACGGAGAGCGGTGGTATTTCTCCCCGACGGGAGGCGTCAAAAAGGAAAAAAACGCCACGAGTGAGTGAACGGTCGAGGTCGGGCCGTGGTGCGACCGCTATTGCAAAAGTGTTACCCTTTTTCCCACAAAGGCGAGATTCGCCCGGCAAGTTTCGTGGTGGACGGAAGTGAAATTAGGTTGGCCGAAACGAACACGCACGTGTGCCTATTCTTGCTTCGGCCGGATCAAAAGGCTAGTTTTTCCATCCCCTTTTGCTTGGGTCTCGTCGCAATCGTCCCGGTGGTCATCGGTGTGGTGAAAATAACGGAGACATTTTATCCGTGCGCTCTGCGATCGGGAGACAATTTTGATTATCGCCAGCGACATCAACAAAACTGCGCTCGTGTTCCCGAGACCCGAAAAAAGCTAGATTCGGAAGTTCCGGAACTTTCGACGAGGCCGAAAGACGTGTTAGGTCGAGCAGCATTGAACGGGAATTAACCTCGCAGGTTACAATTAGTTGGCGCTATCATCGAACGCACCGGCGACGACGGTGAACGAATCGACGCAGTCAAGACCGTCCCACCTCTCCATCAGCCGGCCTCGTTATGCAGGCGCACGTATGGTGAAGAACGACTGCCAGCCACGAGACATGACAGTGATCTGCTTGGTCCCAAGATGACCCACGAGATGTGATCGTCAACTACCGGTGAGTCTGCACATTATCTCTTCCCTCTTACAATAACATATTTATATTTGTGGGATTTCGCCTTTTGATTTGGGGTAAAAAGAGCAAATACAATTTTTTGTTACAATTGTTTGTTACAATGGCGCCCAACATAAAATCCCACATGTTTATTTGAGCCAATTAGCAGATTAGTGTAACATTAAAGATTTGTGGTAGTAATTAAGTTTATTTGGTTTGCGATCCATTAAGAAACTTTTAGGATGGACTTCACCCATCTAAATGACGAAGAGATCAACTACGAGTTGGCCTTACGTCACATGGTTAATCTAGGTTCTATGACTCATAGAGTCAAAGTTCAAAAGTTGAGGGCCGCTGTTCAAGATGACCGGACCCGAAACATTTTTCACAACAGTTCGGATCACGTTATGAGTCCAACTGTTAATATAGAATCCTGTCAGGTAGCCATTTATGAGCTACAGAAAGCTGTCGGACCTGCTCTTCAGAGCACCGACAAGCAAAATTTAAGTCAATTACGGTCGCGACTCGTACATTATAGGAACAGATTGGCATGTCTCAAGCCGCCGGGTTTCCTAGCAGACGCGCACAGATCGCTCGACGCGCTTGTCAGAGTGTTAATCAGTGACGTGAACAGTGCTTTAACCAATCCAGTGAGTGTGGCAGGTTATGGAAGTGCAGGAGGGGCAGTGCCAAAAACCAATCGGCAGCTGCTAGCGGACGAGAACAATCCAACGCAAGACGATAACGGCGCCAGGGCGACTGGACCGGTCGCGTCGACAGAGCATAGCAGAAGAAGCAGTCAACATACAACGCTTCCGGCATCCAGCTCGTTACTATCCGCGAGCCGAGGGCAAGGTGCTCTCGAATTGGACTTCTCCGGCAGACGTTTCTATAGCGATCACGGACGGATTACGACAGAGTCACATTACACGCCGCCACCACTGGACATTCCACCGACTCCCAGGAGTGTTTACAATCACGAGCGGTGGGACAATTCGCGCTTAGCGGATCAGCAAGAAGAGGAGAGAGCCGGCTGGAATTCGATCGATAACCAACGCAGGTCGGAACGAAACGACCGAGCAGGAACAGCCAGCGGCACGAGAGGAAACAGGAACGTATGGGAAGAGTACGATCAGCTGCGCGATGATTTACTGCATCATCTACTGCGGCGAGACACCAGAACGGCGAGCGATCGGGGCGACGACAGGCGCACAACGAAAGCAGTACACAACTGGCCATTCAAGTTTCGGGGAGAGAAGGACACAACGTCGCTAAACATATTCTTGGACCGAGTTGAAACATTCGCTAGATCGGAAGGGATGAACGACGACACCTTATTGGCATCGATCAAACATCTGTTACAGGAAGATGCTTTGGATTGGTACGCACGAGCCATGGCGCAGCACACATTACTTTCCTGGGAGGCATTCAAACGGGAGATACGGAAGGAATTCCTACCCAGTGGATATGCACAGATTTTGCGCCTTGAGGCTTGCTTCCGATTCCAAGGACCCAACGAGGCATTTTCGAAATATTATAGGGATATCGCAGCATTATTTCGGTTTGTTACGCCACCGATGTGCGAGGAAGAGAAGTTTTTCATCGTAAAGAAAAACATGAATGCCGATTATGCAGCGATCGTGACCGCAGCCAGACCACACACTATACAGGAAATGGTGGAAATCTGCACCAGCTACGATGAAACGAGGATACTTCTGAACAGGCAACGCAGGGTTCCAATTCCGCACAGTGCGCTTTTAGAGCCTAGTTTCGCAACACCCACTGTTGTACCAAGACCAGCACCGGCAATGCAGCATCAACCACGGTTCGGCAGGGTACACACAGTAGAGCTGGAGGAAAACGCGGCAGACGGATTGGTCGACGGGCAAAATTCCTCGCTCGATGAAGAAGGAGCATACTCGCAACATGATGACGGATACTGGCAGCTGAAGATAGACCAGCTCACGGAGCAAGTCAGCGCGCTGAAGATGCAGTTGACGACGAGGAACGCTAGACCAACGTTTACGTCAGCACATAATTTAGAGAAGGCGAACGCCGCACAGCAGCACAGACAATACGCGCCACAACTACTCACGCAGCAGACACAGCGTCAGTACAGCAACCAGCTACAGAGACAGCAACCTCCGCCTGCGCAGCACCACTCTCGGGAGTTGCAAGCTCCGCAGAACTCAGCACGAGGAGAGCAAGACAGAGCCGGGGAAAACAGAGCAGATCCGATAGACCAGAGACGTACGGGGATGACCTGCTGGAACTGCGATGAGGAAGGACATCGTTTCATGGATTGTGCAAAGCCACAGGCAATTCTTTTCTGCTATCGTTGTGGACGAAAGGGATACTCTCTGCGCAGCTGCATCACGTGTCGGACAGATGCGGGAAACGCTACCGCGGGGAATCTGCAATAGAGGGTAAGGAATCTCCGCAACCAATAGAAAACCCCTCAGATACCACCGAACTAGGATTACTAAATACAATCATCATCAATCCCGGACTAGACAATCGCCCACATGCAATCATTAGTATACTGGGCAAAGAAATGACAGCGCTGCTGGATAGCGGGGCGAACTGCTCACTGCTAGGTGGCAACAATGTAAAGATCGTCGAACAGCTAAGTCTGCGCAAAGGAAACGTGATTGGAGGCATCAAAACAGCGGACGGCACGCAACATAAAATTTCACACTTCGTTCGAGTGCCGATAGTTTTTAACAACCGGAACGAGACCATCCCATTGCTGTTGGTTCCGACAATTCCGGATTGCCTGATCCTGGGCAAGAACTTTTGGGACAAGTTCGGAGTCAAAGCAACATGCTGCAGTGTGGAAACAGAGCTGGAGGAGACGGAGCTGAACGAGGATGAGCCAATGAATGTCCTGAGCGCAGCACAACACAGACAGCTTAAGGAAACGGTTGTGAAGTTCCCAACAGCGGAAGGAAGGCTGGGCAGGACAACACTATATGAGCACCGGATAGACGTAGGAGACGCACCACCACGCAAGCAGCGACACTATCCAATGTCTCCGTACGTGCTAGAAGAAGTGAACCGCGAGATCGACAGGATGCTCGCTCTGGATGTTATAGAAGAAGCGCTATTTTCTCCGTGGAACAACCCACTGGTAGCGGTTAAGAAGAAAACTGGGAAATACCGGGTCTGCCTGGACGCCCGCCACTTAAACTCGGTGATGGTGAACGAAGGATACCCTATTCCGCAAATCTCGTCAATTATCAATAATCTCGGCGGTTGTGAGTACATATCGTCAATCGATCTCAAGGATGCGTTCTGGCAGTTACCGTTGCAGGAGGCATCCAGGCCGTTGACAGCATTTACGGTTCCATCACGAGGACACTTCCAGTTCAAGGTAGTTCCCTTCGGACTTTGTACAGCGAGTCAAGCTCTCGCGCGATTAATGACACACTTGTTCGCAGACATGGAACCATACGTATTTCACTACCTGGACGACATCGTAATCTGCTCCAAAACGTTCGACGAACACATCAAGCTGTTGGAAGAAGTAGCGAGGCGTCTACGAAGAGCAAACTTGACGATATCGCCAGAGAAATCCAAGTTCTGTCGTCGAGAAATCAGATATCTGGGGTACATTTTGAACGAGAGCGGATGGAAAGTCGATGAAGAAAAGATCGAGAGCATCGTGAAATTCCCAGCTCCAACGAATCGGATGGAGGTGCAACGGTTTCTCGGCATGTGCAATTGGTACCGACGTTTTATAGCAGATTTCTCTCGACTGGCAGTACCAATAACGGAACTGACGAAGACAAGGAATAAGTTTCGATGGAGTACGCAAGCAGACGAAGCATTCCTAAAGCTCAAAGCAGCGTTGGTATCAGCCCCGGTGTTGGCAATGCCGGACTATACAATGCCATTCGCTATTGCCTGCGATGCCAGCGATGTCGCGATTGGAGCCGTACTGACGCAGGAGACCGACGGAGAAGAACACCCGATTTGCTACTTTTCACAGAAGCTATCGTCTTCGGAACGGAAGTATTCGGTAACGGAACGGGAATGTCTGGCGGTCATCCGCGCCATCGAGAAATTCCGAGGGTACATAGAAGGAGTGAAGTTTACAGTTTTTTGCGACCATGCCGCACTCAGCTACCTGCGATCGATGAAGAATCCGACAGCCCTCATGAGCCGGTGGTTGTTACGTTTAAACGCATTCGACTTTGAGATCAAGTACCGGAAGGGAAGCATCAACGTAGTGCCGGACGCACTATCACGGATAGTGGCATCGGTGTCCTTCGACGGTGCGAACTCCACTGATTCGTGGTACATGCAGCTAAAGGATAAAGTACAGAAGGAAGGCGATCGTTTCCCGGACTTCAGGTTAGCGAACGACGAGCTGTACAAGAACTGTTTAAGCAAGGACGAAGATGGAAATGCGATCCACTTGTGGAAAAAGGTGGTACTATTCGAAGAGCGACGCGGGTTAATAGGCAAGTTCCATGACTCACCTACAGCAGCACACTTGGGTTTCCACAGAACTCTTCAGAAACTTCAAGCCCATTTTCACTGGCCGAAGATGCGGGAGGAGGTAAGCAACTACGTCAAGAGCTGTCAAACCTGCAAGGCAAGTAAAGCACCAAACACAAGGATGATGCCACAGATGGGAAACTTGAAGCCAGCCAAAATGCCCTGGGAGTTAATATCAATGGACTTCGTGGGTCCGTTCACACGCTCGAAGCAGGGAAACACAGTCATGCTAGTAGTCGTAGATTGGATCACGAAATACGTCGTCGCACATCCAATGAAAAACGCGGACGCTTCAAAGATGGTTCAGTTTCTGGAGCAGGAAGTCTTCTTGAAGTTTTCACGTCCCAGAATAGTTTTATCGGACAATGGAAAACAGTTCGAGTCGACGGTGTTCAAGTCATTGCTAGCTCGGCACAACATCGTGCATATGAAGACGGCTTACTACTGCCCAATGGTAAACAATGCAGAGCGGGTCAACAGAGTACTAATCACCTGCATTCGAGCATTACTAGAAGGAGATCATCGAGAGTGGGATTCACAGCTTCCAGCAATCACGGCGGCCATCAACGGTGCGAAACATGATGCGACCGGAGTAAGTCCGCATTTCGCCAACTTTGGAAGGGACCTAATACTTCACACAGATCTCTACGTGCAACAAAGTCTCAACACCCCAGACGACCCCAAGGTAGCACAGGATATGCGACTGTCAACGGTTCGGCGGGTACAGGAATTCGTACTGCAACGCATCAGGAACAATCACGAAAAGGCGAAGCAGAGATACAATCTTCGAACACGAACAGTAGCATTCAAACCGGGAGATTTGGTATGGCGTAGAACCTTCGGTCTGTCGTCGAAAGCAAACCACGTGAACCGCAAACTTGATCCCAAGTTCGTTCCAGCGATAGTCAAAGACGTCCTGGGCGTCAACCTGTACACTCTAGAAGACGTAACCACGGGAAAGAGAGGCAGGTATCACGCAAAGGACATTAAGGCGGATTAGAGAAAATTTACTCAGCTATGTCGGTAGGCTCCAACCTGCTAACCACGAGCATCATGCTCCCAAAATACCGTTAGCCGATCGGGACAAATCGTGCCCTGTCATGGTGTGGCGAGCAATAACTTTTCAAACTACCTCCCCATCATGGCACACCAGCCAGCGTCGTTTGGATTCGAAGAGCTGTCTAGGAAGGCCCATGACAACTCGCAGTCGCAGCAAGGAGCTGTCGTGACGTGAGGGACGGGACAGGACTTCCATCAACGAGGACAGAAGCCTTCAGCAGGCAAGCCGTTGGCGTATCGGGAGAAAACGCACGTCGAGAATCAAAAGCCTTCAGCAGGCAAGCCATTAGCGAATCGGGAGAAAACGCACGTCGAGAAGCAAAAGCCTTCAGCAGGCAAGCCGTTAGCAATTCGGGAGAAAACGTGTTTCGAGAAGCAGAAGCCTTCAGCAGGCAAGCCGTTAGCGAATCGGGAGAAAACGCACGTCGAGAAGCAAAAGCCTTCAGCAGGCAAGCCGTTAGCAATTCGGGAGAAAACGTGTTTCGAGAAGCAGAAGCCTTCAGCAGGCAAGCCGTTAGCGAATCGGGAGAAAACGCACGTCGAGAAGCAAAAGCCTTCAGCAGGCAAGCCGTTAGCAATTCGGGAGAAAACGTGTTTCGAGAAGCAGAAGCCTTCAGCAGGCAAGCCGTTAGCGAATCGGGAGAAAACGCACGTCGAGAAGCAAAAGCCTTCAGCAGGCAAGCCGTTAGCGATTCGGGAGAAAACGTGTTTCGAGAAGCAGAAGCCTTCAGCAGGCAAGCCGTTAGCGAATCGGGAGAAAACGCACGCCGAGAAGCAGAAGCCTTCAGGAGGCAAGCCGTTAGCGAATCGGGAGAAAACGCACGTCGAGAAGCAAAAGCCTTCAGCAGGCAAGCCGTTAGCGATTCGGGAGAAAACGTGTTTCGAGAAGCAGAAGCCTTCAGCAGGCAAGCCGTTAGCGATTCGGGAGAAAACGTGTTTCGAGAAGCAGAAGCCTTCAGCAGGCAAGCCGTTAGCGATTCGAGAGAAAACGCATGTCAAGAAAGCAGAAGCCTAAAACAGGCGCGCCTTTTCGGAACGAGAGAAATCGACCAGCGAGCACGCGAGCGCAACAGGAAGGAAAGCAGGCAACCGCAAACTAGAGACGGAACTTTCGGAGCGAGTCTCGGGAAAACCTTGAGCCGTTGCACAGGGGTGCAGGTCGACGAAGGCGGACCCCTCTGGACTCCGCAGACATAGCAAAAGTCAATCTCATAGGTAAGCTGCTTCATGGTGACACATCAAACCAAGATAGACCTCAGTCACTGGCGCAAGCGCACGAGCCGTATTCGGAGCAAGCAAAACCATGCAGTGGATGGAGCAGAGCATACCAGGACAACAATTGAGCACAGCAGACCGTGGCGAAGCGGAATCACCAACGGACATACACCGCTCAGAGCGGGGGATGCAAGTAGGACGAAGCCAAGCACCCAACCCTCCTCACAACCTGCCAACTCCAGCTGCTTACACAACGTTCCAGCGTTTGCCGTTCTCGATACGGGAGAAATCGAAGCACGAGAGTCCACAACACGCAAGCCTCAGAAGGCCAGCCGTTTGTCAGAGCGAGAGAAACTGATACAGTAAGAATCCAGACGCGGACGGAACATAGATTCGGATAAGTAAGTAAGCTATGAGCAACACCAGCTACAAGCACAGAACGAAGACGTGAAACGAAAGATAAGTAATCCTGGATTGGTGTCGACAGCCTGTTAGATCCAGCACAGTCGCGATCCGTAATTCGGATCCATCAGACAGTTGTAGTGGGGGTCGATGTGAAATCTACCAAAAGAAACGCGATTCTGGGCGCGGTAAAACCCTAGCACTGGACTCATATCGATTTGGGAGACTAAATACCTCCTTTCCTACGCAGCTGTCAGTCTTAACAAACCAAATAATCTACCACATTATAAGTCCTTAGTTTCAGTATTAGTCTTAAGTGTTAATTCTAACCTATTTAGCCCTAATAATAGGTTAAGAGTTTATTGAATGTTTTGCCGTTGCAAACGATGGTTTCGAGTTTGAGACAAGGACTTACCCGGAGACTTATAGCCAAACTTTAGTTGGCGGATTCGCAATGTTTAGCCAGGATTCGCTGGCGGTATTATGTAGTTTTGTGATTTGTTTTTTGAGATTAGTTTGTTCCTTAGCTAGCTGGAGCATGTAGAAGAATATCGATACACCGAGCATCGCATTCGATTAGCGATTTAATTAGTCTCCGGGAGACTCCTTAAAGGAGTATGGCTCATAAATTTCTCATGAATCGAGCCATTGCCGATTCATGAGAAATTTTTCTGTAACGGCAATGTTGTGTTACAGTAAAATGTGTAATTTAAATGTAAAAAGGGAGGAATAAGAGATTAGTGTGTACTGCAAGAGGTGGGCATTTGACAGCCCGCTTGAAAACAAAAGATCGCTGCATAATTTGCTTGAAAACAAATCCCCGGAAGAACGGGTGCCAAAATAAAAATGGATAGTCTGATAAAAGAGGTTGACCGAGCACGGTCGGTGGCGGTCGGGGACTCCCGCCGAAAAAAAGTTGAGTCGGAGAAAAGAGTTGACCGAGTACGGTCGGTGGCGGTCTGCGATTCCCGCCGAAAAAAAGGGAGTCTGAAAAAAAAGTCGACGGAGAGCGGTGGTATTTCTCCCCGACGGGAGGCGTCAAAAAGGAAAAAAACGCCACGAGTGAGTGAACGGTCGAGGTCGGGCCGTGGTGCGACCGCTATTGCAAAAGTGTTACCCTTTTTCCCACAAAGGCGAGATTCGCCCGGCAAGTTTCGTGGTGGACGGAAGTGAAATTAGGTTGGCCGAAACGAACACGCACGTGTGCCTATTCTTGCTTCGGCCGGATCAAAAGGCTAGTTTTTCCATCCCCTTTTGCTTGGGTCTCGCCGCAATCGTCCCGGTGGTCATCGGTGTGGTGAAAATAACGGAGACATTTTATCCGTGCGCTCTGCGATCGGGAGACAATTTTGATTATCGCCAGCGACATCAACAAAACTGCGCTCGTGTTCCCGAGACCCGAAAAAAGCGAGATTCGGAAGTTCCGGAACTTTCGACGAGGCCGAAAGACGTGTTAGGTCGAGCAGCATTGAACGGGAATTAACCTCGCAGGTTACAATTAGTTGGCGCTATCATCGAACGCACCGGCGACGACGGTGAACGAATCGACGCAGTCAAGACCGTCCCACCTCTCCATCAGCCGGCCTCGTTATGCAGGCGCACGTATGGTGAAGAACGACTGCCAGCCACGAGACATGACAGTGATCTGCTTGGTCCCAAGATGACCCACGAGATGTGATCGTCAACTACCGGTGAGTCTGCACATTATCTCTTCCCTCTTACAATAACATATTTATATTTGTGGGATTTCGCCTTTTGATTTGGGGTAAAAAGAGCAAATACAATTTTTTGTTACAATTGTTTGTTACAACATCCAACTGGGATTGCAAGAATTCTGCGTCTTTGGCATTCCTGATAAGGTGAAATAGTTTAAAGTCATCGGCAAATGATAGTTTCTTGCACTTAAGCAAATGGTTTAGGTCGTTTAAATAGAGCAAAAATAGGAATGGTCCGAGATGACTACCCTGAGGAACTCCGGAGCTGATGGCAAATGGTGGAGTCGTGCAGTCGCCAATTTTCACTGCCATTTCACGTTCGGTTAGATACGAGTGGAGCCAGTCCAGGAAGGAGCCATTAAATCCAAGTCTGCTTAATTTGGAAACTGTTATCTGATGATTAATTTTGTCGAATGCCGCGGAGAAGTCGGTGTATATGGCATCTACATGCAGTCTTGCTTGCAAGCATTGACTTATGAAAGATGTGTAAGATACCAAGTTTGTGGTAGTTGACCGTTTAATCAAATGGCATAAAATATCCTATAAAAAACTTGTTTACTTGTGAAAATCGGCTGAAAATGGCGGAGTTGTTCAATGTTGAAAAAGGATACATCCAGCTGGCGCACCCTGTAGTACTAAAAAATAGTTTGCGACAAGCAGGTTACCATTCTTGGGAATTCATAAAATTTTTAGGCTTGAAATAATTTATAACATCAGTATATTTAAAACATGCAAGTGAAAAAGCTATTTCATGTATATATACTATTCTAAAATATACCCTCTGTAGAACTGAAGCTGCTGCATCTGAAAAAAGGCGGTCCAAGGCACTCCGAGACGTATATTTTTACGGTAAAGAGAAAAGGATAAAGAAAATACTGAAAATGCATACATCTACAGGATTTTTCTTTTCTATTTTGGAAAAGTTCTAAAGAATACCTCTCGATGGAATGTGCGTTTGTTTTTACTGAAACAGCATTTTTAGCTCTACTACTTTAACAGATGATCCGATTCATTAAGTGGAGATTATCATATAAATGTTCAAAATCATAAAAATAACTACGAGTTGTTTAAAAAAATTTCATATCATGGCTTAGTTTTTTTAAAGACTTTATTATATATGTAAAAAAATTCTTAGCATATATTCATTCATTTGGGAGATATTAACGCGCAAAATCGACAGTTAGTGTCCCGGATTTCAAGACAACGGCTTGCTCGATTTTTATGATATTGATATAAAATTAAATAATACATAAAAAAATTAATAAATGGAATATATGCACATTTCGTTGATGTCTTCCCAACTTCTTCAGTGCTTGTACAGTTAAAAAAACTGAATTGCACAAGCACTGAAGAACTCGGCAAGATGTCGATGAAATACGTATGTGTTATATTTACTGTATACCAATTAATGGAATCGAAGGGATTTTTTTTTCTTTTTTTTTCCTTTTTATTTTCAGCATTGAACCCAACAAAAATTAAAATATTTGTTTGTTATTTTTGGCCAAAACATAATAAAAAATCGTTTTTATTGTTTTAAAGTAAAAAATAGTAAAGAAATTGCGGCCAGAAATAGTAAAGTTACAGCCCCATAGTTAATTTTTTTATGCTTTAGTAAGAAAGGTGGAAACATTTTTCTGTGCTGAATTTAGGTTGTCAATATTTTTTAGTAGATAATAAAAGCGGAAATATGAAAACGAGTACATGTTAATTGAACGGAAGTGATCCCAGGTTAAACTCTTATTTGATTCTGTGATACTCAGTGATTTTTGTAGTTTCATTGATGAATTGAAATTTACTGGTCAGCAGCGTCGTGTCAATGACGTTCGAGAGTCTTAACGGAACAATAGTCGTCGTGCGATTTTTTTAACATACTAGAATGTAAAACGCATGATAGATGTGTGAATACAATACTTTAGCCGGCACAGTATTCTATATTATACAATGCTAATATTTACAAATTTTCTAGTATTTTTGTTGCATATTCATGTTACAAGCATGAATTTTGAAAATATTTAAAATTGACCAGTGATGAATATGTTCAACATTCAATTATGAGCTAGGCGTATCAAATGAGTTAGACACCTGGAAATACCTAATTTCTTATCAGATCCTAAAATCAAAAAAAAAAAATAAAAAAGATTTTCAAACATCATTTTTTGCAGTCTGTTAATTTAGCTCTTTTGGCCCAGCGGAAAAATATCTTTGATGACGAAAATTGAATTTCATTTTTGAGGTTTTAGCCAACTTTGCAAAGTGTACGAAAGAAGAAACGGTTGAAATTAATCAGTTGTCATAACATTGTCGGCTTATGGGTTAATCAAGAAAGCGTCTCCTCCTGAATCATGATTTGATTCTTGACTTTCCGACGACGGTATTATTTCAGCATTTGAAGGATCAAAGTGATTTGTTGTGTGATTTTGCGATAATTTGCATAACTAAATTATACCAGCTAATTTCTAAATTGATATGCCAGGATGGATTAGAAAAACGATAATCCACCAGCCAAAACAGACAACACTAAAGTTTACAAAATGAACCTATTTACCCTGCATCATGAAAATTGCCTTTCGATTACAGACGGCATACGCTGGCTGAGGGCCACACCAGCGAATCACGACTGTATTGGGTCCTTACACGATGCATTAGAAATTATTACTTTTAATGATAGTAAAAATTTTGAGATATCAAACCTCAATAGCATTTAACGGTCAAAGTTTTAATCGATACTTTGCTATGCAATTTGCACCGATAATTTTTTTTTCAATTAATAATATGAAAATCCCGGAATTGCTTAGAAAATCACTAATTATAGCGTCAGCCAAAACGGCAACACTGTGTGTGCTTCTGAAAATGAACCCATCGCGAAATCATCGTTCGGCTAACGGTTTCTCTAATTTCTCGTTTGCGCATTCGCCGATCGCGTTGCCGGAGAGTCGGTCATCATCGGTCGGTCGGCGGGCCTGTTGCTCCGAAAATCCGCCATTGCTAGTTGCTTTTCCTGTTAAGCGTGAGTTTGCGTTTTTTTGAATTTAAAATTCTAGTTCTTTTCCGGAATTTAAAAAGAATGCGATATTGTGTTGGTCGATTTATAGGAAATTTACATTCATAACGAGGAACGCGGTTCGTATATGGTACTTTCTCGATCGGCTTTTTCGTTGCGCGATTCGCCCATGTGCTCCGGGCAAGGAAAAAATGGTCTTTCGAGAGAAAAAAAAAAAACTGCGAGCCGTTCAAATTTTATTTGTGAAAAGTAAAGGTGATTATTAAACAAATTTTATGAAATGTAAAGGTGATTAAAGAGCTATCCGCACTACGACGGGACGGGACGGCACGGCACGACATTTTTAGCTTCGGGTTCGCTCGGGTTGTTGATGTGATGGTGTTGGTAGCACGTCGTGCATCGGGCTAGAAAAATATCGTTGGGAAAGATATTCCTCGAAATGTCGTCGACGGCATTTTTGCCTCGCCGTCGGCTGGAACAAAGAGAGAGCGTGTGAGAGAAACAAAGCAGAGGCAAAGTGATACCGCTGCCGGTGTGGGACTGCATGTCGTCCGCACAGCAAGGAAAAATATGTCGTCGGTCATTTTTGCTTCTCCACGTGCATGAACAGAGAGAGGCATATGAGGGAACCAAAGCAGCCGGTGCGAAATTATATGCCTGGCGGGACTCGCGGATAGCTGTTTTGTTTTTCTTCCGTTTGCACCTTCTTCGCGCAGAAAAAAAAATCAGAATAAGCAAATTTTGGTTTTAATTAACAATTTTATTGTTTGATATATAGACAAACAAGATTCAGGTTTGGTTCAATTAATACTATTGCTTGAAATTACCAACAAATTCATTTGTCGGCTTTTCAATAGTTTCAACAAATACTTCGTTTAAAACAACAAAAGCATGATAAATTTAACGGAACAAACAAGATCGAAGAAACAAAAAAATAATCTTTAGCATTAACCAAAGGAGAGAAAAGGTCAAATTTTGTTGACATCAAGCAAAGATTATGTTGCTTTTCAACCAAGGGATCAGCTCGATCTAACAAATTTTATTTTGATTCAACAATGTTTCTGTTTAAAATGCAAACAGAAGGATTTGTTGAATTTGAAACAGTCATTCGTCAGGTTTGAAATTCAACTAAACGTTTTGTTGTTTCAAAAATGCCTGATTCTTCTGCGTGATGTTATCCTTTCTGTTTGCGAACTAGATGTAGGTAATTCGAAATTCTAAAATTATGAAAATCTGTATACATAACTAGAATTTTGTAATTTATACTGATTCTCGACTTGGATATTAGGTTTGTTCCAGTACCGGAAGAAAATCCGGAATAAACAGCGAAAAAAACCGCTATTTGCATTTTTTCTTCTCTTTTCCTTCTGGTAGCAAACCAGAATAAAAAGGAGCAAGTAGGCGCATTTAGCGTGTACTAGAATAAACCTTTTCCTTTTCTCACATACCTGGAAGGAGGGAAGCGGAAATAAGCCTGTTTTGTTGAATTGAAATTGTGAGAATTATTGTTCAGAACTAAAATATGATTTTACTTAAAACTTTCGGTTCGGTTGACTTTAATACTTCCAGTTAGATACTTTACTCATATTTGATTATTGAAATAACGGACTTCTCTGCTTGCATTCATCGTATCAACAATAAATAAGCATAACAATTACAACAGTTTGAAATTACAATTTTTACATGATTGTTGTAGCATTAAAGAATTCTTTCAATCCAATAAAATTTCACATTGTAATGAAATCTATATAGAATCATCGTTGGAACTATCCAGAATTTTCTTGCACTATGTCTTCGACAAAAGTTGCAGAATTCGGTAGTTTTTAGAAAAAAATTGAATCTTTTTTACATTTTTTTCCTATGAAAAATTGTAGATTGCGATTTTTTTCAGAACAAGAAATTTTTGAAAGCAAGAAATTTGAAATCTTAAAAAAAAATCTTGAAATATTATTAAAACTTATTTTTTCATATTTAATTATTTAAAGATTTGAACATTTAAAAATTTTAAAAGATAATAATTTAAAAATGTGACAATTCAAAGTTTTAAGAATTTATAAATAGGTATTTAAAGATTTAAAAATTCTAAAATTTAAGAAGTTTAAGTATTTTGAAATTTAAGAATTTTGAATTATAATTTAAAAATTATAAAATGTAAAAATTTGAAAATTTAAATATGATGTAGACTAGATAAGGAACCCGTACTTCAAATGTGTTGATACTCATTGGAGTTTTTGGATAAAAAGTGATTTGGGCGAAGAATATTTCAAATGATTCTTTATTAAATATATATATATATATATATATGTATATATATATATATATATATATATATATATATATATATATATATATATATATATATATATATATATATATATATATATATATATATATATATATATATATATATATATATATATATATATATATATATATATATATATATATATATATATATATATATATATATATATATATATATATATATATATATATATATATATATATATATATATATCATTTGGCATACCTATTTCTTTCATTAAGAAGGTGGGCATGAAGGAGAGGGAAGGTTTCTGAAGTAATATCTATCAATTTATGTAAACATCTAAACTTTATTGCATTTGGGTTTACCAGCACACAAAAGGAACGACAAGAATTTATTCGATAGATAACGCGTTACGCGAATAATAATATAATACCGATGAATTGCATGAATTCGTCAAAAAATAAATTAGTTTAAAAATTAAATTGAAAATTGCACTTGCTATTGCTTCATCTGAAGTAGAATCAACAATGCTGGATGATGGACGAACAGCTTTGTCCTAAAATAGCCACTAAATCTTGCACTTACGGAAAACGTTACTTACAATATTAATCAAAATTCGGGTATAAGCAAAGTGCTGAAAGAATGCAACACTGTCATATAGGACGAATTTACGATGAAACATAAATATTACAATTTAGGTGAGATACGGTGAATCTTCAGGAGACATGCGATGTACACCATAACTCAAAATCTACTGAACCAAATTGTTTGAAATTTTGCACAGTTCTTGTTCACATCATTCCAACATTAATTATTATTTTTACTATAACAAGTTATATGATTTTTGTAACGAAAATCGCATTTTAGCTTCAGAATGCTACGAAAAATTCAAAGAAATAAATAAAAGCTCCGATCAATACCTGGGGTTGTGTAGAAGAACTGTGCAAACCTTAAAAACGATTGGTCCGGTATTTTGAATTATGATATCAACCGCAAAACAAGTTTTTAACGAGCCGCCTCCGGAGATTCGCTGTTACTGGCTCAACTTTCGATGTAACAACAAATTTCACCAGATTTCCACATGATTTTGTAAAATGATACAATCCGTTGAAGAATTGATTAATTGCGCATATTGACTTCAATTTCATATACTACTGCATCCAAAATAAAATCGATGTAAATTCGGTTACCCATATAATTCTATGAATGAATAATCCTGTTAAATTCTTTAATTCAGTCTCATCAGGCTTTCATCCGCAAGTGTTGCAATTGAAGCTTTGTGTGCCTATTATTTTAGTTACTGCGCAACATCAACCCACCACGACTGTGCCTTGGTTGAAAAATTTAATTTAAGCGACCATCATAACTAGAAAATATAAAGGAGCAGATTTACTGCTACCACGAATTAGAATGATACCTACGGTTTTCAAACGATTGTATGTACGAAAACCGACCAATGGTCAAACCAAGAACATTATCTATCCGCAAGGATTACAATGAGTTTCTTCTTTGTAATAAAAATATTTGTTATTTTTGATATGTTTAAACTATTTCGTTTAGTTAGTCCCGATGGGTGTAGCGAAGCGCACCGGGTTACAGCTAGGTTTTTATATTTCTAAAATTTTAAATTCTTGGATTTTTATATTTTTAAGTGATAATATTTTAAATTCTTCGCTTATAATTTTTTAAATTTTTAATATTTTTAAATATTAAAAGTTTGAAATTTTTGAATTTTTAGATCCTCAAATTTTAAATTTTTTTTAACATTTTAATTTTTAAATATTTGAATTCCTTAATTTTAAAATTTCAAGCTTCAATCAATTTTGAAATCTGTAAATGATTAAATTCCTTAAATTGTCACATTTTTAATTTAAATTTTAAATAATTAATTCCGAAAAAATAGGATTTTAAAATATTACTGTTTCATCCTTTCAAATTATTATATTTTAAGATTTCAACTTCTTAGCTTCTTTTCTTGTTCTGAAAAAAAAATCGCAATCTGAAATTCTTAAATTTATGCAGAAAAATGAATATTAAATTCTACACACAGAAAAATGTATATTAAATTCCAAAATAATTCGCTTAAAAATCAAAAAAAATATATTTTGGAATCAGGGCCTTATTGCAATTTTTTAGATTCAAATATATTTGTTTTAGATTCCAAAAAAATGGTTGTTGTTTCTACTAACAAGCCCTCATAGGATTTTGTGTAGATTCAAAAATAATTTTGTTTAAATCTATCATACCTTTTTTTGAAACAAAGTATGTTATTTCTTAGTTGTAATATACTTTTCTTTTTAAAACAATGAAAAAATCTATTTAAATCAAAAAACTTACTTTGATTTCAAAAAAGGTGTAATCAATATTAATATCTTGATTTTTGTTTTTCTTCTATCCTGAGATGCTCGTATTTTGCACCATATCCCAATTTCGCTCAAGATTTTCAAAAAATATATCATGAATTTTAGAAACTAAGTGATTTCAGTTTTTTAACTTTGCATTAGATTGTGAGAAGAATTAGAAGCCCGCGCGAAATCATTGCACTTCGTTATAGTTAAAACGTAGGTTCTAGATTTTCTGTTTAGAAACTATATTCTTAAATTTGCATAGATACAACTCGTAAACGACAACTTTTTAAAACTTTTCGCTAAAAAAATGCTATTTTAGCTCCTCTCGTTCGATAAATTTCAAAATTTCGATGGGGTATCAATTTTCTGGATTAATAACAATAATATTAGGTTCTTAGGTATTTCCCTATTAACCCTTTAAGGTCCAACTTTTTTCTAGTGCATATAAGATTTCAAAACTATTTTTCCTTGTAAACGGTGGGATCAAGAAACACGAAAAGCCATTTTCATAAAGATAGGTACTTCTCTTGCAGTGCTAGAAGCTGTCCAATTTTTACCTTCCAATGTTCAATACAATTATCCTAGAATATTAACAATAGTCCACTGGCGTGGAAAACGTAGCCAAAGGCACTCTAAATTGATAAGTGTTATTAGTTTTAAATAATATTGCAAAATAACGAAGATATATGAAAAATTCATTTTTCGTCGCCAACTTAAACTGTCCCTGGCTTTACTGCTCCATTGGAATCATATCAGACTAACTGCAATAACTTCAATTCTAGAGCTGATCCTTGTAACTGTTTGTACTCGAATGAAAGGCAATAGTCACATTTATTAGCCTTACTTGTTTTTGTGAGCAAATTTTGCCTCAATCAAAAGTTATAGCTGTTTAAAAACGTTGTTGTCCACAAATAACATGGGCATGAATGGGTTAATAAATAATTTTCTCACCTATGAAAGCACTCACGACCGCATTGCACTAACTAAATTGTATTTATATCGCCCAAATAGTCTAAATCTAGCGTCTTGAACTCCAATTATTTATTCTCGACCTCTGATACGTCCATTTTTTTATTTGTGTGATACAACAAAGATCGAACCAAACACATTCGAACCATTTTCAAGCAATATTTTAAAATCTAACAGCAATATTTTTGTTTTAAATAATGCTATTGTAGATCTAACCGATGTTTTTTGGTTCAACTAAATACTTGAATTTGAATCAAAGTTTCAGTATATTTGATACGTATATTCCCTGTTTTATGCAAGGATTTTAAAATCAAAATGCATATTTTTTGTCACTAATGCCAGTATTTTTGTACCAACAATGTTTGGTATTTGACACAGAGAAATTTTATTTCTGTTTCAACAAAATCTTTGACTTAGAATCAAAGTCGCAAAATATTTGATTCGAATGTGCCTTATTTCTCTGCGTGTAGGAAACAATGTTCAAAAGATTCTATTCTTTTTCTAAAAATAAAGCCACCTCCTCCGCATTCCGCAACTTTTACCTTGCACTAAGACATAGTGTAAGAAAAGGATTAGTTTAATCAAAACAAATTCTGGATTGTTCCAATGATGAGTACAATGTGAAATATTATTTGATCGAAAGAATATTTAATGCTACCACAATCATGAGAAAATTGCAATTTCAAATTTTTGTTTTTGTTATGCTTATAGATCATTCCACGTCAGGATTACAATCATAATTTTAATTCCTTCCTAAATTTTTTCTTGCATTCTCGAGCTAAAAATAAATGACAATAATTGTTTTTGTTTTGTTGTTTCCCAAGTTATTAGTTTTTGCACTTTTGAAGTTTATAAAATTGAACATTTTTCAATCACTGATAACTCGGAAACGATTCAATATATGGATATTAAATAAAAAAAGTTACGTCCAAAACAATTGACAATTTTTTTACATAACTTATAATATCTGCAAACAATCTGGAAACAAATTCATTAATTTTAAGTTGGTCCAATTTTTTACTTAATATTTTCTTTAAATATTAAGAATCATGTTAAAAAGATTGTGCAATAATTTGGGAGTAGATCAAAATACTCATATTTTAAACATAAAGCTGTTATAATTGAAATATCTCGTACTTCGGATTCCATCCGGAAATTTTTTCACAGTCTTCTCAATATAATTATAAATGTTTTCAAAACATGAAAAAAATATTTTTTGGCTCAACTCTAAATAAAATATTTGATTTTATATTTGCAGAATACATAAGTTACATAATAAAAAGCAATATACAAAAAATGACGGTGAGCTCATGCGAAAATGCAACTTTCATTATATAATGCTTTTTTCCACAAATTGAATAGTTCTTGAGTTATCAGTGATTGAAAAATGTTCAATTTCATGAAATGTATAAAAATATTTTATTAAGTTCAAAAACTCATAACCTGAAAAAATACCATATTCAGCCAAAACAAAAAAAAAACCTGTCGTATATTAAGTAAAAAAATGGGTTCAGCTTTGAAAAATTCAATTTATATCTGATAATTGCAGTTTTCATATATTATACAACAAACGATTTTTTTTCGTGAATTTCATCAGTAAGCTCATTTGAAAACGGAACTTTTTTATTTAATGTTTTTTTATATATCGAATAGTTTACGAATTATCAGTGATTGAAAAATGTTCAATTTTATAAACCTAAACAAGTTCAAAACCTAGTAACTTGAAAAATTATCATTTTCAGTCAAAAAAAAAAAATACGTGTGAATTATTTTTAGCTAAATAATGCACGAAAAATGTTTGGAAGGAATTAAAATTTTGGTTGTAAATCTGACGTTGAACGACTCTTATATCGTTGATACGATGAATGCAAGCAGAGAAGACCGTTATTTCAATAATCAAATATGAGTAAAGTGTCTAACTGGAATACAAATAGAAGTATTTAAGTCAACCGAACCGAAAGTTTTAAGTAAAATCATATTTTAGTTCTGAACAATAATTCTCACAATTTCAATTCAACAAAACAGGCTTATTTCCGCTTCCCTCCTTCCAGGTATGTGAGAAAAGGAAAAGGTTTATTCTAGTACACGCTAAATGCGCCTACTTGCTCCTTTTTATTCTGGTTTGCTACCAGAAGGAAAAGAGAAGAAAAAATGCAAATAGCGGTTTTTTTCGCTGTTTATTCCGGATTTTCTTCCGGTACTGGAACAAACCTAATATCCAAGTCGAGAATCAGTATAAATTACAAAATTCTAGTTATGTATACAGATTTTCATAATTTTAGAATTTCGAATTACCTACATCTAGTTCGCAAACAGAAAGGATAACATCACGCAGAAGAATCAGGCCTTTTTGAAACAACAAAACGTTTAGTTGAATTTCAAACCTGACGAATGACTGTTTCAAATTCAACAAATCCTTCTGTTTGCATTTTAAACAGAAACATTGTTGAATCAAAATAAAATTTGTTAGATCGAGCTGATCCCTTGGTTGAAAAGCAACATAATCTTTGCTTGATGTCAACAAAATTTGACCTTTTCTCTCCTTTGGTTAATGCTAAAGATTATTTTTTTGTTTCTTCGATCTTGTTTGTTCCGTTAAATTTATCATGCTTTTGTTGTTTTAAACGAAGTATTTGTTGAAACTATTGAAAAGCCGACAAATGAATTTGTTGGTAATTTCAAGCAATAGTATTAATTGAACCAAACCTGAATCTTGTTTGTCTATATATCAAACAATAAAATTGTTAATTAAAACCAAAATTTGCTTATTCTGATTTTTTTTTCTGCGCGAAGAAGGTGCAAACGGAAGAAAAACAAAACAGCTATCCGCGAGTCCCGCCAGGCATATAATTTCGCACCGGCTGCTTTGGTTCCCTCATATGCCTCTCTCTGTTCATGCACGTGGAGAAGCAAAAATGACCGACGACATATTTTTCCTTGCTGTGCGGACGACATGCAGTCCCACACCGGCAGCGGTATCACTTTGCCTCTGCTTTGTTTCTCTCACACGCTCTCTCTTTGTTCCAGCCGACGGCGAGGCAAAAATGCCGTCGACGACATTTCGAGGAATACCTTTCCCAACGATATTTTTCTAGCCCGATGCACGACGTGCTACCAACACCATCACATCAACAACCCGAGCGAACCCGAAGCTAAAAATGTCGTGCCGTGCCGTCCCGTCCCGTCGTAGTGCGGATAGCTCTTTAATCACCTTTACATTTCATAAAATTTGTTTAATAATCACCTTTACTTTTCACAAATAAAATTTGAACGGCTCGCAGTTTTTTTTTTTTCTCTCGAAAGACCATTTTTTCCTTGCCCGGAGCACATGGGCGAATCGCGCAACGAAAAAGCCGATCGAGAAAGTACCATATACGAACCGCGTTCCTCGTTATGAATGTAAATTTCCTATAAATCGACCAACACAATATCGCATTCTTTTTAAATTCCGGAAAAGAACTAGAATTTTAAATTCAAAAAAACGCAAACTCACGCTTAACAGGAAAAGCAACTAGCAATGGCGGATTTTCGGAGCAACAGGCCCGCCGACTGACCGATGATGACCGACTCTCCGGCAACGCGATCGGCGAATGCGCAAACGAGAAATTAGAGAAACCGTTAGCCGAACGATGATTTCGCGATGGGTTCATTTTCAGAAGCACACACAGTGTTGCCGTTTTGGCTGACGCTATAATTAGTGATTTTCTAAGCAATTCCGGGATTTTCATATTATTAATTGAAAAAAAAATTATCGGTGCAAATTGCATAGCAAAGTATCGATTAAAACTTTGACCGTTAAATGCTATTGAGGTTTGATATCTCAAAATTTTTACTATCATTAAAAGTAATAATTTCTAATGCATCGTGTAAGGACCCAATACAGTCGTGATTCGCTGGTGTGGCCCTCAGCCAGCGTATGCCGTCTGTAATCGAAAGGCAATTTTCATGATGCAGGGTAAATAGGTTCATTTTGTAAACTTTAGTGTTGTCTGTTTTGGCTGGTGGATTATCGTTTTTCTAATCCATCCTGGCATATCAATTTAGAAATTAGCTGGTATAATTTAGTTATGCAAATTATCGCAAAATCACACAACAAATCACTTTGATCCTTCAAATGCTGAAATAATACCGTCGTCGGAAAGTCAAGAATCAAATCATGATTCAGGAGGAGACGCTTTCTTGATTAACCCATAAGCCGACAATGTTATGACAACTGATTAATTTCAACCGTTTCTTCTTTCGTACACTTTGCAAAGTTGGCTAAAACCTCAAAAATGAAATTCAATTTTCGTCATCAAAGATATTTTTCCGCTGGGCCAAAAGAGCTAAATCAACAGACTGCAAAAAATGATGTTTGAAGATCATTTTTATTTTATTTATTTTTTTTTGGATTTTAGGATCTGATAAGAAATTAGGTATTTCCAGGTGTCTAACTCATTTGATACGCCTAGCTCATAATTGAATGTTGAACATATTCATCACTGGTCAATTCTAAATATTTTCAAAATTCATGCTTGTAACATGAAATTATGTATATGTATGTAGTATGAAATTACACGCGGAGCGTTGGTTCGTCACCGTAGCAACCGCGAAATTCGCGGTTATGGTAGTGAGAGGTATTTGAGCTACTCAGGGTGTAATTCACCAGGCAGTTTGTTGAAAGTGAAAACTTACAAAATGTAGATATCGATAAAAGTTTGTAATTCATGATGAAAAGAAGTGAAAAAATAATTCGAAGGTGACCAATTTTGTCTTACACAGCAATGTAATTTGATGATAGGCAAAAGTTCAAGCTTTTTCTAACGGTGAAGCAAGTTCCACTACTGAATACAATAGGTTATATCGATTATTTATTTGTCGGAATATATTTATTATTTAGAATGCATCGAATAATTACCCCGTGCTTAGCTTTCTATATATTTTCCATGCAATTTTAATCTATAATTTAGCCAACGACGTGAATCTTTCTACATTAGGGTAAATCGAAATGATTGCAAAAATTACGGCAACACTGCGCTTCACAAAATGAACCCATCGCGAAAGTTACCGTTCGGTTAACGGTTTCTCATTCGGCGATCGCGATATCGTTGGTCGTTCGTCAATCCGCTTCACAAATCCGCCATTGCTAGTTTCCTTTCCGGTTGTGCGTGAGAGCTTGCGTTTTTTATATTTAAATTATAGTTTCCTTTCCGGAATTTAAAAAGAATTTGGTAGTGCGTTCGTTGATTCATCGCAAATTTGCCTTCATGACGATTCCGCGGATTGGTTACGGTGCGACAATTCGTGTTTTCACTGCCGTCTTTTTCTCGCATTCATGCATAGCTCCGGTCGAAAAAAATGGCTGAAAATTTAATTAGTAAAAAGAAATCTCGAGCGGCTGAGAAAAATGTTGCAAAAAATAGATAAGTGTGGGTAAAATGGTGCGGAAAATTGTGCAAAAATGGTGTGCTCTTGAAAAGGCTTTTCTTTTGCGGAAAAGTGTCTGAGTTCCACGCAGAGCGTGGCTTGGTCATAGCAACCGCAAAATTCGCGGTTATGGTAGTGTGGGTGTGTTCGACCATCTCAGGGTGACATTCACCAGGCAGTTTTTTTTAAATATAAGCGAAAATTGTCGAAAGTTTATCTATAATGTGTCGCAGTGCAAAAAATAATTCGTCATTGGAAGGTGACATATTTTGCCATATATACGAAAGCAATTCGGAAATAGGATCAAGCAGCCAAGCCCCGCAACTGGATACGACAGGTGAGTTCACTATTTATTTTCCGGAATGTATCGAATAATCACCCCGCGCATGGGTGTTTCCGCAGGTATTCTATGTATTTTTGGCCACTTCCAAGTAGTGGGAAGTACACTTCCGTACAGAAAATCGTACTGATGAGCTTTTATAAATGCCATTACGTCCGCTGGTTCCGGATAGGTTGAAGCAATTCCTGGAACAGTACAATCGATTATATACTGTCAATACTATTTCTAATTTGTGGCAAAATCTAAACTTACCATTTTTGTAGGCATACTCAACCACTTGCAGGGCAATCTGCAGGGAACAATCTTTTATGCTGCTCAGTGGAGGGTACAGCGATCCGCGGGACAAGTCTTCATCGGACAGTTTCCCGGCGACAGCTTTGGCCGCTATCAGAAACATTTCATTTGGGATGTGGTGTGATCCCGATACAATCACTCCCAGTGCAATGCCTGGGAATATATAGGCATTGTTTCCTTGACCTGTTTTGTAGGACTTGCCGTTATATTCAACCTCGGGAAAGGGTGACCCGGAAGCAAATATGCAGCGCCCTTCCGTATGCTGGTAGGCCTGTTGAGCGGTACACTCAGCCAACGAGGTAGGATTGGACAGAGCCATTATCAGAGGTCGTTCGTTGTTCTGAGCCATGATGCGTAGTATTTCGGGTGTAAAGGCTCCGGCTGCTGCCGAAGCACCGATCAAAACCGATGGCTTAATCTCTTTGGCTACGTCGGCGAAGTTGTCGACAGTTTGGTGATTTTTCGCGAAGCATGCTCTATGGGCGTCCGAGTCTGCTTCTAGTCTACTTTTTACCAGCAAACCGTGCTTGTCAAACATCCAAATTTTATCGCGAGCAGAATCCACAGGAATTCCTTCGACTTCCATTGCTTTTACAATTAAGCTGGCAATTCCAACGGCAGCGCCGCCCGCTCCTAGAAACAGAAACGTCTGGTCGCTGATCTTTTTATTGGTTATTTTTTCGGCGGCGTACAATCCTGCCACGACGACAGCAGCCGTTCCCTGGATGTCATCGTTGAACGTGCAATACGTGTTTCTGAATTTGTCCAAAAATCGGAAGGCATTGTGATTGGCAAAATCCTCAAACTGAATCAGCGTATTTTGACCGTACCGCTTTACCACCGCCTCCATAAACTCCACTATCAGTTCGTCGTATTCCGGGCCCTGAACTCGTTTCTGTCGCAAACCGATGTATAGCGGGTCGTTTAAAAATTCTTCGTTGTTTGTACCGACATCAATCACGACCGGTAGGCATTGGTTCGGTTTAATTCCGGCCAGTCCCGTGTAAAGGGCTAGCTTACCAACGGGAATACCCATCCCGCAGGCCCCCAAGTCACCCAGGCCTAGAATACGTTCCCCATCCGTCACCACGATAGCTCGCACGTCCGGTTCGGGCCAATTCTGCAATATATCGTAGACGTGACCGCGATCGTTGATGGTCACAAAAAGACCCCGAGGTCGTCGATAGATTAGGCCAAACTTTTGACAGGCCAGCCCAACGGTGGGGGTATACACGATCGGCATTATCGTTTCGACGTTTTCGGTTAGCAACCGAAAGAACAACTTTTCGTGGCGGTCCTGTAAATCGCCCAGATAGAGATATTTGTTTAGATCTTCCTTGTAACGGGACAGCGAAATACGGCATAGGGCCATCTGTTCGTCCATGGTTTTGATCCGGGCCGGTAGCAGTCCGTGTATTCCGAGTGTTTGGCGTTCTTCGACGCTGAAGGCAAGACCTTTGTTTAGTCGGGCATCTCGGAGATAGTCGATTCCGCGGACCTGACCGGGGACGATGATGTTGCCGGTTACTTCGTGGTAGGAGCGTTGGGGTGTATCGATGTATGTATATCGTCCCAGCAGTGCACAAAGAGATTGTTTTGGTCTGAGAGATGGGGTAGAGTTGTTTGGTTCGGTTCAAAGGTATAGGGGAAGCAAATTTAATCTGGGACGCTACCTGATAGTGGATCTAAATGCCATTGGTTTAAGGGCAGTGGAAAGCAAATGACTACTGGAATTTTGACACTCTTTTGGCTGGGATCATGCTGTGAACTGATGCGTTTGAGGCAAGGCATGCTGGGATTAGGAACGAATATGGGAAAAGTTTTCATCGATTGATTGGTGTTTTTGGAAGTTTTCAGCTGTTTTACATCAGAGCATTGGCAGAAGGTGAGTAACAATATTTGATGGACTATTAGCGCTTAGTATATTTTCGGTCTACAACTGTTTCGAAAACTTCTAATATTCGTGTGGAATAAACGAAGATAGTTATAAAGTTTTCTGGTTCTGAAAATAAATATAACAACAGGTTACCGTTTACAATAGTTGACAATAAATTACAAATTACAAAATAACTCATGACGAATACGAAAACGAAGAGAAGAAATATAGAATAAAAACTTACGAGTTCTTGAAACAAGTTCCCAATGTAGGCGATTGAAAATTTCAGGACAAATTCGGATGAAAAGCGCCAGTCTCAGAATCAGATGCAACACATCCGCGGTTTGTTCACCATCTCTCTAATCATCTAATTATTTCTCAAAATTTCAAAATATGCAGGATTAAAAATTTGGAAAATTCTGAAATTTAAAGATATAAATATTGAAGAATTTAAAAACTAAAGAATTTTAGAATTCAGGAATTTAATAATTTAGGAATTGCAGAATCTAAAAATTTAAGAAGCAAAAAGTTAAAGAATTCAGGATCTCAATAAATTTAGAATTAAAGAATTTATGAACTTAAAAATCGAAGAATTAAAGAACTAAAAAAATTTGAGAATTTAAAATTTTTAGAATTTTAAGATTTTACAATTTTAGTATTTTAAAATTTTACAATCTGGTAATTTTAGAATTTAAGCATTTAAGAATCCAAAAATTTAAAAAATTTAGAATTTTAATATTTTAGAATTTCATATTTTTAGAATTTTAAAATTTTGGAATCTTAGAATTTCAAAATTTTATTATTTTAATATCTTAGAATTTTAGCATTTTAGAATTTTAAAATTTTAGAATCTTAGAATTTTAGAATTTTTGGAATTTTAGAATTTTAGAATTTTAGAATTTTAGAATTTTAGAATTTTTGAATTTTTGAATTTTTGAATTTTTGAATTTTTGAATTTTTGAATTTTTGAATTTTTGAATTTTTGAATTTTTGAATTTTTGAATTTTTGAATTTTTGAATTTTTGAATTTTTGAATTTTTGAATTTTTGAATTTTTGAATTTTTGAATTTTTGAATTTTTGAATTTTTGAATTTTTGAATTTTTGAATTTTTGAATTTTTGAATTTTTGAATTTTTGAATTTTTGAATTTTTGAATTTTAGAATTTTAGAATTTTAGAATTTTAGAATTTTAGAATTTTAGAATTTTAGAATTTTAGAATTTTAGAATTTTTGAATTTTTGAATTTTTGAATTTTTGAATTTTTGAATTTTTGAATTTTTGAATTTTTGAATTTTTGAATTTTTGAATTTTTGAATTTTTGAATTTTTGAATTTTTGAATTTTTGAATTTTTGAATTTTTGAATTTTTGAATTTTTGAATTTTTGAATTTTTGAATTTTTGAATTTTTGAATTTTTGAATTTTTGAATTTTTGAATTTTTGAATTTTTGAATTTTTGAATTTTTGAATTTTTGAATTTTTGAATTTTTGAATTTTTGAATTTTTGAATTTTTGAATATTTGAATTTTTGAATTTTTGAATTTTTGAATTTTTGAATTTTAGAATTTTAGAATTTTAGAATTTTAGAATTTTAGAATTTTAGAATTTTAGAATTTTAGAATTTTAGAATTTTAGAATTTTAGAATTTTAGAATTTTAGAATTTTAGAATTTTAGAATTTTAGAATTTTAGAATTTTAGAATTTTAGAATTTTAGAATTTTAGAATTTTAGAATTTTAGAATTTTAGAATTTTAGAATTTTAGAATTTTAGAATTTTAGAATTTTAGAATTTTAGAATTTTAGAATTTTAGAATTTTAGAATTTTAGAATTTTATAATTTTATAATTTTATAATTTTAGAATTTTAGAATTTTAGAATTTTTGAATTTTTGAATTTTTGAATTTTTGAATTTTTGAATTTTTGAATTTTTGAGTTTTTGAATTTTTGAATTTTTGAATTTTTGAATTTTTGAATTTTTGAATTTTTGAATTTTTGAATTTTTGAATTTTTGAATTTTTGAATTTTAGAATTTTAGAATTTTAGAATTTTAGAATTTTAGAATTTTAGAATTTTAGAATTTTAGAATTTTAGAATTTTAGAATTTTAGAATTTTAGAATTTTAGAATTTTAGAATTTTAGAATTTTAGAATTTTAGAATTCTAGAATTCTAGAATTCTAGAATTCTAGAATTTTTGAATTCTTGAATTTTTGAATTTTTGAATTTTTGAATTTTAGAATTTTAGAATTTTAGAATTTTGGAATTTTGGAATTTTGGAATTTTAGAATTTTAGAATTTTAGAATTTCAGAATTTTAGAAGTTTAGAATTTTAGAAGTTTAGAAGTTTAGAAGTTTAGAAGTTTAGAAGTTTAGAAGTTTAGAAGTTTAGAAGTTTAGAAGTTTAGAAGTTTAGAAGTTTAGAAGTTTAGAAGTTTAGAAGTTTAGAAGTTTAGAAGTTTAGAAGTTTAGAAGTTTAGAAGTTTAGAAGTTTAGAAGTTTAGAAGTTTAGAAGTTTAGAAGTTTAGAAGTTTAGAAGTTTAGAAGTTTAGAAGTTTAGAAGTTTAGAAGTTTAGAAGTTTAGAAGTTTAGAAGTTTAGAAGTTTAGAAGTTTAGAAGTTTAGAAGTTTAGAAGTTTAGAAGTTTAGAAGTTTAGAATTTTAGAATTTTAGAAGTTTAGAAGTTTAGAAGTTTAGAAGTTTAGAAGTTTAGAAGTTTAGAAGTTTAGAAGTTTAGAAGTTTAGAAGTTTAGAAGTTTAGAAGTTTAGAAGTTTAGAAGTTTAGAAGTTTAGAAGTTTAGAAGTTTAGAAGTTTAGAAGTTTAGAAGTTTAGAAGTTTAGAAGTTTAGAAGTTTAGAATTTTAGAATCTTAGAATCTTGTGGGCGTCTGAGTATTTGTGGCATATGGATGCAGAACTGGCTTATATGATGGAATAGTGGGTGGTCCTTCTTGGGATTCGTTGGTCGCTTTTTACTGGTTTGTGCATTCGATTCGATTCATTCGGATTGGATAGATGGAGGTACGATTAATTTACCGACGCAAGTCAATCATCCATTCCCGTCCAGCATAGCATGAGAAACTTCTAGCGGAGTGCAATTGTCGTTAATTGTAAATATATATCATTTTCTGGCATTTGGCCGATTCCAAGTAGTTTTATTGCATGGTACATGTGTTGTTCAATTAATATTCAATAACAGTACTAACTCTACTCTTTACTTTATTTTATTTATTTTCAATCTCATGCGTCATATTCCTCTGATGACTTCTCCGAGATAATTTAACATAAAAGGGCAACATTGCTGTCAACAATGACTATTCGCTGCCATCAGACGTCGCCAGGTTTTAGAAAAATTGAGATGTACTTTCATACTCAATTGAATGAGATAAGTAGGAACGAACAACAAACTGTAAGTAGCATATTACACATGTCTTATTTTAACATCATGAATATTTGTATTAACATATTATTTACAGGTAACAAACATATCTCAACATGCAACACTTCCCATACACACGTAAAGATTCACACCCGCAAATATACAAATACTCGACAGGTGACTGGGCCAAGTGCATTAACTCGTAGGATCTATCATTTCGATGATCGCCTCGATTCTACGAAACCAGTGCACAATTAAGCTGACATAAGCTAGTCTCGTCTGGTGAATGCATGTAACCTGGAAGTCCCAGACACGACAGGACGAGACGGACAGATGACGGACTGGACTCGACGGGGCCTAGTTCAGAGTTTTAGGCATTCTTCAATGCACGGCTAGCGACCTCAAAAAAAAAAAAAAAAATAAAAATCGAAGCATTAACGAACTAAAGAATTTAAAAATTTTAGAAGATTAGAATTTCAGGATTTTAGAATCTCAGAATTCTTGGATTTTACAATTTTAGTATTTTAGAATTTCACAATTTTGAAATTTAAGAATTGAAGCATTTAAGATTCCAAAAATTGAAAAATTTTAGAATTTTAATATTTTAGAATCTTAGAATTTTAGAATCTTGGAATTTTAGAATTTCGGAATTTTTGGAATCTTAGAATCTTGGAATCTTGGAATCTTAGAATCCTAGAATCTCAGAATTTTAAAATTGTAGGTTTTAAGAATGTTAGAATTTTAGAATTCACGGATATGAGAATTTTGGAATTTAATAAGATAAGAATTTAAGAATAGGAATTTTTATAATTTTAGAATATTAGAATTTTAGAATTGTAAAATTTTAGAATCTTAGAATTTAAGAATACAGAAATTTAAGAATGTAAAACTTCAAAAAAATTAGAATTTTAGGATTAGGGATTTTAAAATTTAAGAATCTAAGCATTTTAGAATTTTCGAATTCCAGAATTTTAGGATTTCAGAATTGTAGAATTTGAATTTTAAAATTTTAGAATTTAATAATTAGGTATAAAAATTTAAGAAGTTAAGAATTTAGGAATTTGAGAATTTAAGAATTCGAGACTTAAAGAATAAAAGGATGTAACAATTAAATTTAAAAATATGTCGGTTCGAAAATTTGGAAAATTCTAATATATAGAAAAATGAAAATGTAAAAATTAAGAATCTTATGAACACAAAAATCCAACAATTTGGAAGATCAAAATTAAGAAAATTTAATAATTTAATTACTGCAGAAATTAAAAATTTGAAAATTCGGGGAACTAGAATTTTGGAATTTTAGAAATTAAAAATTCAAGCATTTCAAAAATTTAACGATTTAGGAACAGAAATTTAAAAAATCCATCTGTAGGTTTAAAGCACTTAATATTTAAAAAATTTGAAAAATCTTTAAATTTGACCATTCGAAAAAATTGTTATCTAGAAAATTTTAAATTTGAAGTTAATTCAAATTTTAATTTAGATTTAAAATTCAAATATTTTGAAACTGGAGAATTAAGTAATATAAAAACTTAAAAATTAAAGGCTCTTATACTGAAAATTCAAAAAAAAATTTGGGAATCTAGGAATTTAAAATTAAAATAGGAACTTGTGAATTAAAAATTTATAATTCCGTTGTCAAAAAATTTACAATTTAACGGCTTGAAAATTTAAAAATTTGGGCATCAAAAAAATGTATTCATTAGAAAAACACATGCTAAAAATTTTAATAATCAGCAATCCGGAATTTTTAGATTTAAAATTTGTTTATTTTAAAAATCATGATTTTAAACATTTTAGAAATTAAGCTTTTAGATCTCTAAAAATCCAAAAAGTTGAAAATCCTGGAAATCAAAAATTTCAATGGTTTTAGAAATTTATAGGCTAAGAGTTTAAAAAATGAAAAAATCTAAAAATTTGAAAATTTGAACATTTCAAAATGGAAAAAAATGAAAATTCCAAGATATCAACAAATACCAATTTAAAAATGTAGTTTTTAGAATGAAAATCTTAATTCGAGAATTAATCAAGCTATAACTTCGAAAATTGGGAAATTTAAGAATTGAATATTTAGAAATAAAGAAGCTTAAAAATTCTAAAATTTTGAAAATAATTAAAAATTGAATAGCTTAAAAATTTAATAGCCTATAAGTTTCAAAATTTTAAAATTCAGCAATCTTGAAATTTAATTTTTTTTCAAAATTATAAAATTTGAATGCTCAAAAAATTTTGGATTCGAAAATTTAGGATTTTTTTTAATTTAAAAGTTACGAATTTAAGAATTTAAAAACGTGCAATTTTAATATGTAACATATTAGATTAAAAATTTGAAAATATAAGAATAGCAATATTCAAATTTTTTTAAAAAAATGGACTTATCTTTTATTTTATTTAAATTATGAAATATGAAAATTGAAAGAAAGAATCTAAAAGATTGAAAATCAAAAAAAATCAAATTTTTAGATATTAAAGATTCAAAAGTAGTTTAAAGATTCCTTGCCTGATCGTTATGTCTATACGCCAGCACACCTGAACCGCACACTCAATACCATAATTAGAACCACGGCCCGCTGTAATTGGCTTGAAGCAGCGTTTTAGTGGGTGACATTTTCCGTCTTGTGTCTGCAATTGTAGTGAGTGATTCTGACTAGGAGCCCTTCCGAGACCTTAGCTCTACAGCACGGTGTAGGACAGCTCTCGGAAAAAAACTTAAAGATCTTGATATAGAAAATATAAGTCATCAAAATTTAAAATTCTTAAAATGTCATTTTGAAAGAATTGAAATATTTAAAATTTGAAATGATTTAAATATTTGGAAAATAACCTGCTTTTGGTGGGAGTTGCGTATTTATTCTTCCGGCCCGCTTTGCTTAACTTCGAAAAAAAATCTTTCATCCATGTTCAATTTTTTTTGAAACGTTTCATAGTGTGCTCGAACTATACGAAGTTTCAAAATTCTTCACCATGAAAGAAGTTTTGAATTTTTATATAATACATGTAAAAACAATACATGTAATTCCCATACGTAGGTTCAATCGCTTTGCGACCCACGTCAATATGGTCTAATACCACTCAAATTTTGCCCAATTTATTTTCGATGCCTGATATCGATGCATGCGATGTGACAACTGATGCTGAGCGCGAGCTAATATCCCTCCTATTCGTGGACTTGTCTGCTTTATTGACGTTATCGAACAGTATTCCGATATGATTGTCACACCGATGAGTGAGCAGTGAGTATAGGGCTAAGTTCTTCCCTCGGGTGGTGTCAAACTGATAAGCAATCGAACAAACATTTTAATGAAGGACGGTACTGATTCGGATCTAGTAAAGGTTGGTGAGCTACAGAAGTGAAACATGTCAAACATGTGAAGTTTTTTTCCGAAAGCCTGAATAGTTGCGCACTAATATGGCATTTTTCGATCAAAAATGCAAAACTACATCAATGGTCCGTATTACTCCATCCCTGGTTCAATTTCGCACACCCATTTCTTATCGATCTTTTGCAGTAGATGCGAATACGAGGGCAATCCTGTTTTAGTTTTATCTAATTCTCAGTTCTGAAATGGAAAGTTGTTTTCGATATGCAATTTTTTGTGGTCAATCTATCTATCTATCTATCTATTCTATCTTCTTCTTATATATAAAAGTCAATGTTTTTATGTATATGATTTATGGACTCCCAAACGACTTAACCGATTGCCGTAAAAAAATATACATAGTAGGCCTTTGTTATGGAGCGTGTTTGTGTGCCATTGGTTGGGGATTATCTGCCCACTAGATGGCGCTTCGGAACAATTTGTGTTTTCCTCATATTTCGTTGAAAGTCGCAGCAATTCGCGATGGGTATTAGCTTGTCTATCTATCTATATGTATATAAAAGTCAATGTTTGTATGTATATGATTTATAGACTCCCAAACGGCTTAACCGATTTCCGTAAAAATTTAGGCACGGTAGGAATTTGTTATGGCGCGTGTTTGTGTGCTATTGGTTGGGGATTATCTGCCTGCCAGATGGCGCTACGGAACAAATTGTGTTTTCCTTCTATTTAGTTGAAAATCGCAGAAACGCGCCATGGGTATTAGCTAGTCCTATATGAAATAGGAGCTGGGTCAAATCGAACGTTAAAAACGTTTGATCGTTGTCGCCAACAAACATGCAGCAATTTTGGTACACAAATTTTACGAAAACGTGCTCCAAGTCAACATGTGCCCCTATCGACCCCACACGAGAAACGTCAAATTTTGGTAAGTTCAAACGAGCTATATGACAGCCACGAAAATGATAATAGGCTTTTTGCATTATTATAGAGACAGAGTCAACTGAGGTCGCAATTGGCTCATGTCCCCCTTTATTTTGTTCAGTGTTGATCTGATGAGCTAGTAACTGATGTCTGGAGTAATATATTTTATTTGATCTTAATCTGATTAATTTCATGTTAACAGTCAATGGGTAGTCTATTGATTAAATGAGACATACACTGTAACACGTAGTTTATTAAATTGATGGCTTGTGGCCTTCGACTGGCACAATCCAGTCTCGTTGACGTTGATAGCTGGATAAACATACATCTAAATATCGTATTGTAAATTTAACAAACCTGTTTGATTCGTGTGAGTGGCAAGGGACATGTGCATCCTACAAGTTGTCGACTCTCGACTTTGGTTGTGATGGCTGCCACAGGGAAGGGGCGCATAAATCAATCGACACCTGTTTTATTTTTTTTTATTCATTTCGTTTATTTGATAGGCACAAATGCGTTAGCTTGGCGGTGCCAACTGCTTATGTTTTTACATTTTGGATATCTTAAAACTAGGAGGTTACAATGTTGAAATATTTTTTTTACAAAGGAAAAAAAAAGTTTACAGCTATCTTAAGACTAGAAATAAGATTCAATATACAAGAGAGGGCCAAAAGATTTTTTTATGAAAAAATTTAAAACAAGGGATTCACTTTGATATACAAGGGAGTAATAGTATTTTACGAAATATTATCAAGGGAGTAATAGTATTTTACGAAATATTTTACGGTTATCTTAAAACTAACAATATAGTTTAGTACACAAAAGGGGGAACAAATATTTATGAGAAGTTTCACAGAAATTTTAAAACTAGGGATTCAATTCTATTTACAAAATGGAGGACAAGAGTTTCAATAAAGAGTAAAAAATATAGCTATCTTAAAACTAGGAATACAGAATACTAATTTGAATTTTTTAACTAAAACTTATGCTTGGTCAAGATATTCAGAGGGTGGCTTATTTCCGCATCAGTGTAGCAGCAGTTGTATCAAGGACAGGGGAGAGACAGGGAAAGAAGAGCAAAACTTGCAACCTTCGCTCGAAGGGGGGGAGGGGGATCAGCGAAATAAATTTGCGCCTCAGTCTAGTAAGTCGTCGAGTACCGGATTGGCGGATGGTATTCTTCGGACCCGCGGGGAATCCTTCAAAAGTCATCGGACCTCGAGTCGCTCTCGCTTCAGTTTCCTTCTATGCAGGCGTAGTGGTAAGGGCGACGGCGGTTACATAGTGGCACTCTGGAGCTGATCGGTTCCACAAGGCAGGAGGAAACTCTAAAAACGAGAAATAAAAGAGAGGGGCTAAATTGGGATATTTATCGTTTTTATGAAGGTATAAATAAGGGACATATAGGGGAAATCACGAGTTGCCAGCATATCTCGGACTGGTACATTAGGTGGTCTACCTCGGGCCCGAAGGGATTCCTTTAACTGAGACCTGGCGTCACAATACCCGGCGCATACCCAGACAACGTGTTCGATGTCGTGATAGCTCTCGTCACAAGCGCACAGACTACTCTCCGCAAGCCCAATACGCCGCAAATGCGCATCCATGGTGTAGTGATTGGACATAAGTCGGGACATTACGCGAATAAAATCACGACCCACATCCATCCCCCCGAACCAAGGCTTCGTTGATACCTTTGGGATAATCGAATGTAGCCATCGTCCAAGTTCCCCGGTGCTCCACGAGGTTTGCCAACTGTTGAGCGTCCTCTGACGACAAATACTAAAAAATTCGTTGAAGCAGATTGGTCTTTCGTATATGTCACCATTTAATGCGCCCGCCTTTGCTAATGAGTCGGCCTTTTCATTGCCCGGGATAGAACAATGAGAGGGGACCCAAACAAAGGTAATCTGATAAGATTTTTCAGATAACGTACACAAGGACTCCTGTATCATCCCCAGAAAATACGGGAGTTGCTTTTTAGGCTTCACCGCACGAAGAGCCTCGATAGAGCTGAGGCTGTCCGAAACGATGAAGTAGTGATCTGTGAGCAGAGTGTCGATGATCCCAAGGGTATACTGAATTGCAGCTAACTCTGCGACGTAAACTGAAGCGGGATCATTGAGCTTGAATGAAGCGGTGATAGTATTGTTGAAGATACCGAAGCCAGTGGACCCATCGAGATTTGATCCGTCAGTGTAAAACATTTTGTCGCAGTCGACTTCTCGGAATTTATTATAAAATATATTGGGGATCACCTGCGGGCGTATATGGTCCGGGATTCCACGAATCTCTTCCTTCATGGATGTGTCGAAGAATACAGTAGAATCAGAAGTATCTAGGAAACGGACACGGTTGGGATTGTACGAAGAAGGATTGATGCTCTGTGCCATGTAGTCGAAGTACAAGGACATAAAACGGGTTTGAGAATTAAGCTCGACGAGCCTCTCGAAATTTTGAATCACCAACGGGTTCAGAATGTCGCATCGGATGAGCAATCGATATGAGAGTTCCCAAAATCGATTTTTTAGCGGAAGAACGCCCGCCAGCACTTCGAGACTCATCGTATGGGTCGAGTGCATGCAACCCAAGGCAATGCGCAAGCAACGATACTGGATTCTCTCCAATTTAATGAAGTGTATATTCGCAGCGGAGCGGAAACAGAAACACCCGTACTCCATCACCGACAATATCGTTGTTTGGTACAACCTGATCAGGTCTCCTGGGTGAGCACCCCACCATGTTCCAGTTATTGTTCGGAGAAAATTGATCCTTTGTTGGCATTTCTGTTTCAGATACCTAATGTGACATCCCCAGGTACCTTTATAGTCGAACCAGACCCCGAGATATTTAAATGTGAAAACCTGGTTGATCGTTGCACCCATGAATAGAAGTTGGAGTTGCGCCGGCTCACGCTTCCTAGAAAAAACAACCAACTCAGTTTTCTCCGTGGAGAACTCAATACCCAGCTGAAGAGCCCAAGCAGACAAATTGTCCAAGGTATTTTGTAATGGTCCTTGCAAGTCGGCAGCTTTGGGCCCTGTAACAGACCACCCCGTCGTCTGCAAGTTGCCTTAGCGTGCATGAATTGGCAAGACAATCGTCAATGTCATTCACGTAGAAATTGTAGAGCAGGGGACTTAGACATGAGCCCTGGGGAAGACCCATGTAGCTAAATCGCGATGTTGTTAAATCGCCATGCGAAAAGTGCATGTGCTTTTCAGACAACAGGTTTAGCAAAAAGTTATTTAAAATTGGCGAAAGACCATGCTGGTGCAGCTTCTCTGACAGAATGTTGATAGAAACTGAGTCAAAATCCCCCTTAATATCCAAGAAGACTGATGCCATCTGCTCTTTGTTAGCATAGGCCATTTGGATTTCTGTAGAAAGCAACGCAAGGCCGTCCCTTTGCCTTTGCGGAAGCCAAATTGTGTATCTGACAGTAAGCCATTTGCTTCAACCCAATTGTCGAGGCGAAACAAGATCATTTTCTCGAATAACTTCCGAATACAGGACAGCATTGCAATCGGCCGATACGAGTTGTGGTCGGAGGCTGGTTTTCCTGGTTTTTGGATGGCGATGACCTTCACTTGCCTCCATTCATAAGGGACAATGTTACCCTCAAGAAACTTGTTAAATAAATTCAACAAGCGCCTTTTTGCAGTGTCAGGCAGATTCTTCAGCAAGTTGAATTTGATTCTGTCTAACCCTGGGGCGTTATTGTTGCACGATAAGAGAGCAAGTGAGAACTCCACCATCGAAAACGGTGTTTCGTTCGCGGTATCGTGAGAAGACGCGGCGCGGTACGTTTTCTGTACCGGGACAGAGTCCGGACAGATCTTCTTGGCGAAAGCGAATATCCAACGGTTTGAATATTCCACGTTCTCGTTGGTACTATTACGGTTACGCATACGTCGAGCCGTACCCCAAAGAGTGCTCATCGCTGTTTCTCTCGTTAACCCGTCGACGAACCGGCGCCAATAACTGCGTTTTTTGGCTTTCATTAGACTCTTCATTCGCCTTTCTAACGACGCGTACTGTTGATAGCTAGCGGGTAACCCGTCTTCCCGGAAGGCCTTATATGCAGTGGACTTTTCCGCGTACAGCTCTGAGCACTCTTTATCCCACCACAGGGTGGGAGACCGTCCATGGGTATTCGCGCTGGGTACTGGTTTAGTCTGAGCTTGATTCGCACTGTCGAGAATCAAGCCAGCCAAAAACCTGTATTCTTCCTCCGGAGGAAGTTCTTGAGTGGATTCGATTTTAACGGATATCGCGGTCGCGTAACTCTTCCAATCAATGTTCCGTGTGATGTCATATGAGACATTGATTGTTTCCGATGGTCTTGAACCGTTAGCAATTGAAATCACGATAGGCAAATGATCGCTACCGTGGGGATCAGGGATCACCTTCCACATGCAATCTAACTGTAGCGATGTCGAGCAAAGCGACAAATCCAACGCGCTTGCGCGTGCTGGTGGTGTAGGAATCCGCGTCATTTCTCCCGTGTTTAGGATGGTCATGTTGAAATTATCGCAAAGATCTTGGATTAATGTTGATCTATTATCATCATGAAGACAGCCCCATACCGTACCGTGCGAGTTAAAGTCTCCCAGAACTAGCCGCGGTGCCGGTAAGGATTCCGTGATATTACAAAGCGTTCGGTGCCCTACCGAGGCTCTAGGAGGAATGTAGATGGAAGCAATGCAAAGGTATTTACCTTTGATTAAAACTTGACAAGCGACAATTTCAATGCCTGGTGTCGAAGGGAGGTTAATTCGGTTGAAAGAATAGCACTTTTTGATCCCCAAAAGTACTCCTCCATAGGGGTTTTCTCGATCCAGACGAATTATATTAAAGTCGTGGAAGTTGAGATTTATATCGGAAGTTAACCAAGTTTCACATAATGCGAAAGCATCACATTTTAAACTATTTAGTAAAAATTTAAAGGAATCGATTTTTGGGAGGATACTTCTGCTGTTCCACTGTAGAACAGTGATCGAATCGGTGACCTCGTTCGATGACTTAGCCATCGAAAGATACGATCGCTGCAAGGAGGGGCCATTTAGTAGTCAACTGCTTCAAAAATGTTTGCACTATAGGGAGAAAACGAATCAGAAGGCTTTTAAGAGGATCAGTAACATTGAAAGCTGTGAAAATTAAGTCCACTATGTCAGAAAATTTCATTAGTCCGCTACTGGACTGAGTATCTGTTTGAAAAAAGGGGACACTTGGGGTTTTTGATGTCCCTGGAAGTGGTGGGTACTCCTTGTTAGAATTAATATTTCCAAGTCCTGGAGCAAATTGCTTCGGCTTTTGTGCATCACTTCCGTTGGATTTATTGGTTGTAGATGGCGCACTCTGAGTGGACGATACCTTGGCACCCTTACGAGGCAATGTAGGGGAGGCTGGATTTCTCCTCTTCCTGGATTCCCCTGAGTTAACCAAAGATGTTCCCTCTCGTGGGTCGTCAGATTTTTGCTCAACGTTAGCCAAACCAGCATAGGGATTTTCGGACAGGACAGATGGCGAAGCATTCTTTAGCATTTCTGCATAAGAACGCCTTGAGCGTTCCTTAAGGGAGCGCTTAATTTTATCCCCGCGCTGCTTGTACGCAGGACATGATTTAAGAGCATGTGAAGGGCCCCCGCAGCAAATACTCTTTTCAGTTTCTTTGTCGCAAGAGTCATCCTCATGCTCTCCTTCGCATTTGCCGCATCGTTTCTTATTTCCACAATATGTGGCTGTGTGGCCCAACTGCTTGCAATTGCTGCAGTTCATGACCCGCGGTACGAACAGGCGAACTGGTAGGCGAACCTTGTCAAGGAGGATGTAGTTGGGAAGAGAGGACCCGGCGAATGTCACCCGAAGCGAGCCTGATAGAGAGTAGGTAGTCTTACCTCCCTCGGTGTTTGCGGTATACAATTGTTTGCATTCCAAGATCTTAATCTGTTCAAGTGAGGGGTCCTTAAAGCAGCCAACCCCGTGCTCCAACAGTTCTTCGCATTTCAGGCCCGGTTCGGACACTACCCCATCGATTTCACAGGCCACACAAGGCACGTACGCTTTAAATTCCCGCGTAAAGCGCTCACAGCAAGCAATCGCGTTTGCCTGGCCGAGATCACTCACTAGAACACGTATCTTGTTTGCCCGAACACGTGTTATCTGAGTTACGGCCGGGTAATTAGCAGTCAGATCTCGAGAAAGTTTTAATATATTAACCGGTTTCTCTCCGGTCCGAAAATATACCACCCATGGCCCAGAGGAACCTTCTGGGTACTGCTTTATACGGGGAGCAATGCGAGTATTAGGGGGATCAGGGACTTCCATGATCACATCAGATGGTATTTCGCCCTCGGCCATTTAAGCACGAGGGCAGAGCGTTATATAAACGGGAATGTGTCTTATTATTTGATTACAAGGTAGAGTAAAAGTAGGGAAAAGGAAAGAAAGCAAACGAGGAAAAAAATAAAGCAAAACTTATCTGCAAACAACGTCGATTGTTCCGCACCAGCGAAAACAATGTACTGGATTTACTGCCGGCACCAGCTGAATGGCAGCTAACGAACGAACAAAGGATGACCTTGAATCACTGAAATTTACACACCGAACACCACTGTGAAATATAACGATCGGTTCCGTTCAAAGGTTGGGAGACGTATGACCTGTTATATTTGGTCGTTTCGCTCGAGCTCAGGCTTCTGATAATGCCGAGTTGCTCGAATAGCCTCTCCGTGAAAAACTTAGGGCTATGCAAAGATCATCACGGTGAAGAAAAGAATGACATACGCTGAACTTCTTCGAAAAGCGAAAATCGAACCGTCGATTTATCTATGCACTCCAAATCGTGACGATAAACAAAACCAAGCTGTAAAAATACGATTCCGAAACACCTGTACATGAAGATGCCGATGAAGTTATAGAACTTGCGTAGTCATAAACGAAGAAAGCTAGATCAAGGCAGACTTCATACAGCTGTTCAGGGCTTCGTTTCAAACGGTAACCGGAAGGGGAATGGTTGCGGACATTTTCAAAACTGTCGAAGTTAGACAGGAAAGATCTGGTTTGGCAGGCGATCTGTACCTGTGGCTTGAAAAACAAAAAAATATATAAACGAGAAGCAGTGTAAGAAAAACTGGTGTTCTGCGCCGATATACGAGGTTGTTGCATTGAATCTGACGGCGGCAGTTAAACGAAGGGCAATTCAAATTCGGTCAACCGGAAACTTAGCTGAATATTGTTTCAGCGGTTTATATTATTTGAACTTCAAAGTAGAGGTGTGCGCCACGCCACGCCGACGATTGCATGTAAAAATAGTAAGCCCATCGGCGTGACGCCGGTGCGCCGCCGATTGTTACCTGAAATCGGCGGCGCGGCGCACACCTCTACTTCAAAGAATGTAATATTGTATTTTTACATGGAAATTTACGTCGCTTTTTTGGAATAGTCGGTTTCTCGCGAGAAAAATAAATGGAAAAGTAGTCGGTTCCGATAGCATGAAGTACAAAGTTACTTTATGCTCGTCCGGGTAGACCACAGACTCAGGGGATTCGAATTTCTAATGCCAAAAGATCCTGATTTCTGCGGTAGCAGACAAAAGGTTAAGTAGCCGGGAAACTCTAAGCTTGCTCATAGGACCCTGTTCCACGCTTTTCTAAACTTTCTTCCTTCAACTCCTCTCCCTTGAGTACTATGGCTCTTAATATTGAAAAATATACTTCACCTTCCAGTCCCTTGCTAATTAAATTCCGTTACAACAGTTAAAAAATGTTCTGGTTTGGCAAGTAATTTGTAAGTGTGACATGTTAGAGAAATGTAGTCTACGACTGGAGCGAACATTCAAAGCTCAGACAGTCTTGGTCCGGCTTTGCCTCATTTTATTACCCCCGTGTCGTTGTGGATTAGCATCGCGAAAATTATATCGAATTCGTGTTTGTGAAAATGTTGATAACTTAATTCAATCTTAACTGTTAAAACCTATTAAGTTATCGTAAAAAATGACAAATTAGTTTTAAATTCTTAAAACGAGTTGATAGAGATTACATTTATTCTGTAAGAAGATTTATTTTCAAACCTGATACAACATTCAAGGGCATAGGGAAAACGAATAACCAAAGTCTTCTTAAATGCTGCCTTAAACAAATGTTTGACATTGCTCTGTTAAAGTATTCGAAAGCTGAATAAGCATTTCCGAATTAGTTCCATAGCAAAATCCAAGATTCAGGCGGAACTTAACCCTATACCCACTACTCCATCATCGATTTTTTTTTATTCTTCAACCAAGTACATGCCCTTACCCAGAAACAATTTGTCCGCAACCAAACAGCAAACACAAATAATAACTAATAAAACACCCCTCTTAATACAGTCACAATTTTATTCTGAAGATTTTTTGCTCCTCATTTGTCCGTTCACTCGAATGGCTTTGCGAGTGTTTGCCTGTAACACGGACTTCGACTTGGATTTATTTAATTATAATTTTATTAATAACTGAAACGCCACATGTTTTTTTCATGCATTCGATTACGTTATTTAACAACAATTTTAGTCACGGTTAAGAGTTGATCAGTGCCAAATTTCTATGTAGAATGTTTTTTTTCAAAAGTGCTCTCCGTAACTGTTGCTTAGTTTTAATTGTTTTTTTTGCTTGCTGCTAGAGCACGAAACACACGTTGTTCCAACATCGCTTTGGGGATGTGATTTGCCTAGAGATTACTACTTACGGTGTAACTTCCAAGCACGGAGCCCTTCAGTTAAGGAACGTCAATTAATGGTGATTTTTTTAGATCTTGAAGGATGACGATTAGCTAATCAATGTCTAGCGTGGCAGCAGTATTTTATGCTCGATAGTATCACATATGAAAATAAAGAAAAGGGTTAATCTAGTAACCCACGTTTTTCAAATGATTTAAAGCTAAAATTTGTTCACTTTTGGTTCAATTTTTAAAACTGAAACGTAATAAATTAATTTTTGTATTTTTTTTCTTTCTCACTTTCTAATAAGTTATACTCAGATTGCGACAAACAGAGGGAGATCGACGAGTAGAGAAGGGGTGGTGGTGGTGGTGGCGTTCCGGGATGCTGATTTCGTTTGGGACACGAAAAGGAATAACCACATCATTTTTGAATACTGGGAGAGGGGGACCTTGCCGCCTTCTGTTGCGCAGCTGCTTACAGCTGCTGTAAATCTCATGCCTGCAGCTTGGTCGGTGTAATCGGGCGTGTCTTGATTTCCTTCTGGGCAGGCCACTTCCAGGTGACCGGCATGGCAGTTTCATAGTTGAAGTTGTACAAGTGCGATCTGATGTAGGCGAGCTTGTCCACCGGTTCCGGATAGGTCGAGGCGAGACCTAAGAACAGAATCATATTATCAATTCGGTAAGTTGGAGTCTCAACGCAATAGCTACTTACCTTTCTCGTAGGCATACTTGGTTACTCCAACGGCGATATTCACCGAGCACTCCTGAATGGCGCCCAGTGGTGGATAGAGAGACCCTTTGTCCAAATCTGCCTGCGAAACTTGATCAGCAACGGCTTGGGCAGCAATCAGGAACATATCCTCCGGGATGTGGTGTGTACCGGTGACGATGACTCCGAGGGCCACACCAGGGAAAATATACGCATTGTTACCCTGACCGGTGCAGAACGTCTTGCCACCGTACTCAACCGGTGGGAAGGGAGAGCCGGAGGTGAAAATGCAACGACCCTGCGTAAAACAAAGAACTAATCAGTAAGATCACTGCCTCGAAACAAGAATTGACCACTTACCTCGGTATTTTCGAAGGCAGCTTGTGCCGTACATTCCGCCTTCGAGGTCGGATTCGACAACGCAAAAATGATCGGACGCTCGTTGTTTTTGCCCATGGCTTGCAGGATCTGCGGTGTAAAGGCACCACCAGCGGCGGACGCACCGATCAGAACCGACGGTTTCACCTCGTTAACCACTTCAGCAAAGTCCCTCATCGGACGATGCTCCTTGGCGTAGAATGCCTTGTGGCCACCTAGATGACCTTCCGGTCGGCCCTTGGCTAGCAGACCATCGATATCGAACAGCCAAATCTTGTCACGAGCTTCCTGCAATCCTACGCCCTCCGCTTGCATAGCTTTTACCACCAAATCGGCTATTCCGATGGCCGCTTCACCTGCCCCAAGGAACATGAAGGTATTCTCCGAGATTTTCCTACCAGTGATCCGCTTGGAAGCTAGTAGACCAGCTACCGCCACCGAAGCCGTTCCCTGGATGTCATCGTTAAACGTGCAGTACGTGTCCCGGTACTTGTCCAGAAATCGGAAGGCATTGTGGTTGCCAAAGTCCTCGAACTGAATCAGCGTATTCTGACCGTATCGTTTCACAACGGCCTGCATGAATTCATCTATGAATTCATCGTACTCCTTACCCTGAATACGCTTATGTCTCAACCCGATGTACAGTGGATCTTCCAGCAGGCTTTGATTGTTGGTACCCACATCGATAACGATCGGTAAGCACTGATGCGGTTGAATTCCCGCCAGAGCCGTATACAGAGCAAGCTTTCCAACCGGAATACCCATTCCGCAAGCTCCCAAATCTCCCAAACCCAGAATACGTTCGCCGTCCGTCACCACGATGGCTCGCACATCCGGTTCCGGCCAATTCCTGAGCACATCGAACACATGGCCTCGATCGTTAATCGTCACAAACAGCCCGCGAGGTCGCCGGTAAATCAGACCAAACTTCTGGCAGGCCAAACCAACGGTGGGAGTGTAAACAATCGGCATCATCTTTTCCACGTCCTCGGAAATTAATCGGAAGTACAGCTTCTCGTTACGATCCTGCAGATCGACCAGATAGAGATACTTGTTCAGATCTTCCTGGTAGCGTGAGATCGAAATCCGGCACAGTTCCAGTTGTTCCTCCTGGGTCTTGAAGCGGGCCGGTTGCAACCCGTGAATGCCCAGGATCTGCCGTTCCTCCAGGGTAAAGGCCAGTCCCTTGTTCAACCGAGGATCACGCAGATGATCGATACCCATGACCATCGAGGGTACGATGATGTCCCCGGTGACCTCATGGTACTCGCGTGTTTGTTGCTGCTGTTGAGGGTGGTTACCGCCGACCGCCGAAGTAACGGCTGCCTTCGCGAGTGTTTTCTTCGGCGAGGAGGTTGCCGCCGAAATGGTTTTTAGTGCGCTGGAAGCGCCGTTCAGGCTGTAACGAGAGGGGATAGATGTGTTAGTCGATAGTTACAAGCTTTGATTTCGTTGAACTGAACCGAAGGGTAGTTGTAGCATATGTCACTTTTTTCTGGATAAGTCGGTTTTGATTATTTTTTTAAAACTTCTCTATCAATATCGACAAGAATGATTCCACATGAATTTTTATGAAAACTGATATCATTTTTGAACATAGTGAAAATATAAGGTCTCAGATGGCTTCCTTGAGGTGTTTTAGATTTACACAAATCAGTCCTGTCTAATTATACAGAAGTCAACAACTTTGAAGTGGACTCAGTGGCAATCAACTGGGCGATTCCAAACACCAATCTACAACTCATCAAGCGAACTAGTTGCGTTAAATAATAAATAGCTAGTGAATATTTTGTAATACTGATTTTTCCCTACCACTCTATAGTGTCAACAAACAAAATTAATTTTTTCACCGACGCCAATGTCGGTTCGCTACCGACCCGTGCCGACCGACTCTGATTCGAAATGCCCTAATAATTGTAGTTGTTGTTGGTAACCATAACTCAATCCCGGACAAGCTGTTTGGTGGCGTTGTTTTTGTTTACCAAATTCATTCCCGGAAATAGGCATTCATTGCAAATCGGTTCAGTTTTGTAATCGAGCGAAGGCCTCCGGGACCGGGTCATGCTCAGTTCGGCTTGCCGTGTTGGTGCAGTGACTTGTTTTTGCCAAATTGCGAGTGGCGTTGGTTCAATATATTGCTTTTCTATTTTAATGGAAATTTATCAAGATGGATGCTTACACTGAACTTCCTGTCAGTTCATGTTTTTTGGAATTTTCGTTCGAGTTATTTCAAAACAAGATAATCGAAAATGACTGGTAGGCGCGGTTGTACTAGAAAAGTAATCAAAAATGTAGGTATCGTGCACTTCTCGTTGGTCAATTTGTTTTCGCTCATGCAGCTAGCGTTAAACCGTGATACTCTAGCCGTAGACACCGTTTATTATATTGAGATAACAATGAGTGCACTTGGTGTCGTACCCAGACCTTAGACGGTGTTACGAGGAAGGAAATTACGATAAGATATCATAGAGCAAATCGTTGAATGCGAATGCATTGTGTGCCATAAATCTTCTCGTAATCATATGCTTTTTCTTGGTTCCGCGGCCTTCACATTCAGAGACTTCTGGGTGCTCGCTGAATCGTAGTTCTAGCACTATAATTGTTGGGCATCAACTTCGCATCAAACCTGTCGAAAAAAGAAGCCAACTGACACGCCGGAATATACTTCTAGGGCCCTTAAACCACGAATTTGCTGGAAATGTCGATTTGATGAGCAAGAAAATCGCACGTAATTTCATGGTTTTGCAAGATATCTGTAGTTGCGGAAAAATACAAACTGTTTTCTTCATGGATCCGATAGTCTCAAAACCAACCAAAACTCTAGAAGCGCATATTGCCTAACGGCTTCGTAAAGCTCTGGTAATAAATATTGCTTTCAATGTAGAATGACACAAAAATATGCCTACAACTTTTTACCATAATATAAAAAAGAATTGGGTGAAAATTTTGGTGAAACTTTTTATTCAAATTGTCAACCTTTATTTACATGGTAACAAATTATAGGGCAATTTCATGTGTCAATTCTTTATCGAAAGTACGCTTTATGACTAGAGCGGTCACCAGTACTCCCAGACAAAATATTCATGGAAACTGCACAAAACGAAGCCCAGATGGTCCGAAAAAGCCCAGTATTAGTACCACATCGGATCAAATGAAAGAGAAGATGGGTTTTTAATTCACTCGTCACAGTAACCTGATGAAACTTTCCTTCCAAACCGCTATCCTTTAGACTTCGCGACAGAAAAAGCTCACCATCTTTTTTCTAGTTCGTTGTTACATAAAACATTTATTCGAAAAATTGCATTTCTCAAAAAAAATGGTATCTGGTAAGCAATTTGTAGAGGTGGTGAAATACGACAAGTGCAGACCATTAACCCTCAAAAAAGCATGCCAAAATTGTGGCTTCAAGAAGCATCGCTCAATGAAATCAGAAACCAGCTTTTTGTCGTGTTATCAGTGAGAGAATCGAAAGCCCGAAGGCGAAGTTCATAAATAATGTAAAGTTGCTTTACCCAATTTTCTCTCGTGAAGAAACGTTGGTTTTTATTCAATTTTTCACCGTAGGGAGAAGATTGCAAAATACATTATATATTGGTTTGCTAAACCAAAATAATGTTCGATTTCACTAATTTTCTAGAGTTAGCATCAATCCGGCGCTAGTTTAGTCCGGGCACTAGGTTAGTGTCGGATTCTGATGAAACGAAATCGAAACGCAAATTCCATATTCAATTGAATGATAACTTTGTATGAAGATGGTTTTGCTGAATTTATCTAGACTTATTAAAAAACAAACTACTTTCATATTATTGCTGTTAGCGAAGCGCAAAAATAGTATTGGGGGGACCTGTAGACAGAGGCGTCTACGCGCATTCCCCAGGGACAGAGAATCAGTTTGCAACTGTCCACATTATTAAAAATTAGCAACACCAGCTTTTACCTGGTTGATAGTTTGGTGGAAAGGCGCGTCTCACTCATTTCAGACCTAGATTCAGGTTGGCAATCCAACTGATGCGCTGATGATAATACGACCTTCCCATTTTGATTTAATGGGTTTTTGCACGAAGAATTTCAGAATTTCACACGAGTTCCCGCAGTGAACAGTACTATTATAGACTAAAACATATTGAAATCTGATTTTCGTATGTAACGTGCGTTGTTTGTTTGCTATTCGGGACTACATAACTGCGACAAATGATGGGATGGGACACGGTATTTTCAATAGAAATAGATGTAATTGTTTTGAATCCCAATTGTTGTTGTTTATTATGACCTTAACCATTAAGGTCATTTACCGGATATCAATTCTCATTGATTGGTAGAAAGATGATTGCCATTAGGTACCAAGATCAGTGCGAAATTTCCTACCATTATTTATACCTAAACTATTAGAAAGCCTTTCATATTATTTTATGCCGTTGCTGCTTTTACAGGCGTGTTTAACTTTTCTTAGGCTTTTAACACCTTCCTGTTTTTTAATGCTTAGCCCTTTTTAATGCATTTTTTAGTCTGTCTTTATAATTTTTAGCATTTTCAGCCTTTTAAGTTTATTACTTTTTTTGCAGTCTTTTCAAATCTTTGATCAACTTTTCAAACACCTTTTTAGCTTGTTGACTGTTAGGTTTTTTAAACTATTAATCTTTTGAAACCTTTTTAAGGCCGTTGGACCCCATTTAATCGTGGTTGCGGCTAACTTTACAGTATATGGACTTCTTCAAAATTTTGAAAAGAAAGATTCAGTGATAGTCTTTGAACGTTATCAACTTTCACTGTACTGTTCGGAGTTACACAAATTCTACACAAATCGGTCGGAATAATGCTCAGTGAGCACTACAATGCTGTGGTATGCAGATTTCTCTCCAATACCATTCGATGCCTGGTGTTTGAAGACGACGGATGTGGATTTTTTCGGGAGACTGCAATTACAAGTCTTTTTGTTTACTGAGTAGACGATTTATTGGGGAACTTAACCTTTTACTATCCTACACAATCCTAAGAGTTCATTAAGTTATTTGTTCCTTGATGAACCGTTACATTTATTTGGTTGAAAACTTTCAAAACAGACCGCTTTCAAAAACATCGCACCGAAGCTCGTTATTTCATGCAAACTCCAGCCGCAAATCTTGAACCGATTATTTGTGAAATCAGTTAACGCCAAGTGTTTGAAGGCGACGAATGGAGCGTTTTACTGTATATCGAAACTGGTATACTGAGGAGACAGGAATAGGAGCTGCGATCTGGCTGATGGAAGTGCCGTCACGATACTTGGTTTTGTGTCAGTCATTACCTATCAATTTTTTTGTCTGTTTTACCCTATCGAGCGATTTTTCCTTTTTGAATCCTTGTTTAGCCTCTAAAGACTTTTTCATATTTTTTCTCATTCATATTCAGCTATTTAATTTTTAATTATTTAGTCTTCTTAAGACGTGTTTTACCTTTAGCCCTCCGGAAGTCGCGCTTATGGCCCACTGAACGAGCAGCCGCTGGTGTCCGTTCGATTTTCAGAGCAGTGTGCACTCAGTGCACTAGCGTGTCTGCCGGAAGGTTAAGCAATATCAAGTGTTTATGAATCTGTTTTTACCCTAGCAGTCATAGCATTTTTCGGTTATTTCATCATTTTTCATACATTTTATGTATTTCCCAGCTTTTTTAGTTCTTTGACCCAATACAGCGGCAGCGGGCCATTTGGCGTGAAGTTATTTGGCAGTACGCCATTGGACATAAGACCATCTGGTACAATGGATGTTTATCATAACGGACATTTGGCATAATTTTGAGAAGTGACTATACTGTGGGCTGTGTGGCAGAACGGACATTTGAACACACTCAATGTAATTTAATATCACAGACGACGTTTGGTATAATTGTTTGTATTACTTCTCCTGGTCATAAAAACTCCTAAAATTTCTTCATACGTCCAAACCTTTCCGTTAGTAAGTTGTCGCATTTCAAAACAGTGTTTCAATAATTGATATCATTCTCTTATCCTTCTTCATACCATGAGCTGTTCTTTCGTATTATATGTAATGTAAAAATTCATAGCCAGCCATCTATTTTTTATTGGGTTTCGCCAAATTTAAATTGATGTATATATACCTACTGAACTATAGGTTTCTACCTTGCTGTAGTATTTGAAGCGAAGCTAGTGTAATGCGGCATTACCGTATAACCCAGACCGTCGAACGAGGCGACAGCCGACCAAAAATCGGAAACGGCTCGTTTGCCCGCTGTGGTCAAATTTAAAATTTGCCTGTTCCCCTAAAGATAAAAAAAAATATGTCAAGGTCAGTGTGATCACTTCTCAACATTATGGTCAAATGTCCGTTACACCAAATGACCCTCACTATACGCACAATTAGAAACCTTACCAAATGGCCGTTATGCCAAATGACCTAACCTTCTGAGTGATCAATTCTCAAATTTGTGCCAAATGATTGTTATAACAAACAACTGTTATGCCAAATGTCCGTTATGCTAAATGATTTCATGCCAATTTTATGTTGTACCGACATTCAATTAGCAAAAGGCTGAAAGGTGCGAAGTATTTTCAATATTAAGAGCCGAACCGGGCTGTAGCTTACTAGTGACAAGTTTGGGACAGAGTTGCTCAATGGAAGCTGCAATTTCGAAGCGAGGTAAAAGTAAAATCCGTTTATCTTAGAATTTTCCTATACTCATTTGTATTTCAACGCAGCGTTTCATTAATTAACTCGCATCACTCGCTAGTCGTGCTAGCAAAACAACCACTTCGTACGAAGATATGGATACAGTTGCGTCTTGTTTTTATAAACTAGTCGGGATTTTTTCTTGACAATATCTGGAGCTTTATGAAATTTTATCGTGACTAAAAACTGACCTTTCAATATGGACCTTCCTTCGTTTATGTCTTATGTTGTACTGCATGAAATTAATCAATTTTTTTTGCAATTCTGTCGAAAATATGTTCCGCAAAGTTGTATTAAATTTTGAAGCGTGCGTGGCATAGATTAATAACGAAAAAATCGTGCTTTGAAAAATCTTTCGAAAACTGCTCGGAAAAGGTGAAAATCATCCATATTGAGCTGTTTGGATCGAGCGGAGCATCTCCGCAAAGGGATCCACTATACCGAGAAGAAAATATTTGTAAGAAATGCACGGCTGGGTGGATCGCCCTTATCAGCGCTATCGAACCAAGCAGTAGAATTGGAAAATCTTTTTCCTCGCCAGCTATTATTTTGATTCCCGAAGGATGGAAAGTACATACGGAAAAAACGGGGTTTTTTAAACATCCGACGGTTTTGGTTCCCGCTAATTTCGTGCATCGAGCCGCCAATCTTGAACAGAAAGAATTGTGAATTAAGTCGAATGCGGCTATTAAAACCCATCGAATTGATCGTATTTTCGGTGGACTGTATATCAGCAAGAAGAGAAAAGACGATTAATAGGAAGCTGACTGGCTTGCTTTAGTTTGTCCAGTTCCGTGCTACTAGCGATCAAAAGTATGCGTCTGCCTCAGTGTACTGTCTACATTATCTAGTTTCTACGGCTACGTGCTAGTAGCCTTGACTAATTGGAACAAACATTTCCCACTCGAAGAATATCTTCTTTAGCAGACAATATTGTCCTTATCAGCGATATCAAACCATTCAGAAGAATTGAAATTTGAATATCATGTCAGAATTGCATTCATTATCCAAATCTTCGAATGCAAAGCATCACTCATCAACACAGTGGTGGATCTAGGAGGAAGGTGCTGGGATACTCCCCCCACGAATTTTTTGTAATTTGTTGGGAAATTTAAAATTAGTTTCAATTTTACATTCGTCCCAACCTCAAAATCATTTCAAACCAAAATTTGACCACCAAATTGGTTTTGGTTAAATGAAGTTATTACGTAGTACGTACTGTACAACGTTATTTTTTAATCGAAAATTCGCATTCTCCCCTATCCCTCCAAAAAAAAATTCTGGATCCGTCCTGAATCAATACCAACACCAACATCAGATTCAATATCATTCTATAAGAGAATAATTTAAGTACACTCAGGTTTTTTTTTCGCGGGGGATACAGGACGCGTATATGAAAACCGCGCAAATTTCGAAATCCGCGTAAATGAAAACCGCGTAAATTTCAAAATCTGCGTCGATGGAACCCTCGTTAATGGATACCGCGTAAATTAAAAAATCCGCGTAAATGAAAACTGCGTAAATTTCAAAATCCGCGTAAATTAAAAAAAATGCACAAAAAAATACCCGAGTGTACATTCATTTGAAGAATTAAAGTTGAATTAACAGCCCGAAGTGTGTGTAGTCACAACATTCCGGTTATGTCACAAACATTACACACCAATCTTTTTTTAATTTAATACAGACCAATTTCAACACAGGAAGGATTCCTTTTCATGGGCGACGAAGCCTATGTCAAGAAGAATTTCACGCAGGTTCCCGGATAAAAGTTTTATCTCATCACAGCACGGGGTGATGTCTGCAGTTTATTGAGGCTCTTTATTCCCCAAATACGGGCGATCTAGCAAGCAATTTGCGTCTGCGGGCTCCAAATCATGTTTTACATTTCTTATAAAAGAAATGTATAGAATTCGCTCAAACTTTCAAGATTTTTTCCGAGGCCCGGAGGGACGAGTCTTATATACCAATCGACTCAGCTCGACGATTTGGGACAATGTCTGTGTGTGTGTGTGTGTGTCTGTGTGTGTGTGTATGTAACGGACAAATTCTCATTCGTGTTTCTCAGCAATGGCTGAACCGATCTTATCCAAACCAATTTTAAATGAAAGATCTAAAAAACAGTATGAACGCTATTAATTTGTTTTTGATTCTGATGTTTAGTTTCCAAGATATGAATGTTTGAATGCGTAAAAACGGCGTTTTTTGCAGTTTTTTTGAATTATCTGCCGAAATTGACAATATAGATTAACAATTTATATGTTTTTAGACAGCTTTAACGAATACCTTTCGAACAAGCTATAGATTGTTGAAATCGGACTATTATAAAAAGAGATATTTAACATTAAATGCGGACGAAAGATTTTTATCATTTCCCATTGCCAGAAATATGACCAAAAACATGTAATCTATTATTAACGCCAAAACGGCTTATTTTAGGTCAATAGTATCTTCGGAGAATTTAATGGAGGTAATATGCCCTTTCTTTTGGTATAGTGCTTTTGCTGATTAATCTCCCTATGAGTGAGATATTTTCATAAATTTTCTTGGAAGTGATTATATCGAAATGATGCCTTCAGCAAATTTGTAGCTCTTACTTTTGCGAATAACTTTACTGAAGACTTCAATTATCTATTTTGATTACTTTAAAAGTTATGGCTTGTTGTTTGTGGATTACCTTTTGTCGCCTATTTATTGTTCAATATAGTAATAATCCATTGAAATAAGCCAAACATTATTACGATAAAACGAATTTTGTATTTCATTTTTCTATCTACAACCGCTAGAAATAATCACCGAACACTTCCAAGTTGTCTGGAAGGAACTTGATAACTTATCAGTGCAAAAATGTTCATTTGTACGAACCTTCTGACTGCAATTTTTCTAACTTATAACCATCGGATCGATCTGAAACATATCGGAACATGAAAAGCGAAATAAATAATTCCAAGCAACGGCGTAGCCAAGAGAAGGTTTTGGGGTTTAACACCATACAACCCCCCTCCCCCCCCCACCACAACCAAAAAAAAATAATGGATTGAAGTTGAAAATTTATTGATGCAGACTGATTTAATTCAATATTACAATAACAATTATCTGATCCGTAGATTGATAACCTGTTGTTTTAAACATCATGAGGACTTTTGATAAATTGTCGGAATGGGGTCCTGATATGTAACTGATCTATTGGTCTTGATTTCACAGTTGTCTAATAGCATCAATATCAAATTCCTGCCTAAAAACATTCCAATAGAAAATTCCAGAGTTCTGTAATCAATCATAATCCTCAGATTTCTTTTCAAATTGAGCTCGCTTTTGTAGAGATGTACTGTAATAAAGGTCTTTATTTAATAGGAAGCGAAGTTAAAATTGATTTAAAAAATGCATAACTTTCAACATTTGCTAAAAATGTTTTTGCCTTTCTCATACACTCTAAAATTCGTCAATCTAATCCCGACCCGGAGGGCCAAGTGTTATATGCCAATCAACTCAGTTCGTCGAGATCGGAAAATGTCTGTGTGTATGTATGTGTGTGTATATGTGTATGTGGAAAAAAATGTGACCTTGGTTTCTCAGAGATGGCTGGACCGATTTGCACAAAGTTAGTCTCAAATTAAAGGTACAACCTTCCCATCGGCTGCAATTGATTTTTTTATTGATTGGACTTCCGGTTCCAGAGTTACGAGTTGAAGAGTGCAATCACACATCAAATTCCAATATAAACTGAAATGAAACATTTGCAAAATCAAATTTGTATTTTTGATGCCAAATGACTTTAAAATGCATGAAACATTGAGATTTGATGTAAACTCGAAAAAAATAATGTTTGACAAAAATTGACTTTTTTGGACTTTTGCACATTTTTGCTTTTCTTATATAGAAAGGTTATGCAATCACTCTAAAAATCGACAATCATACCGGCCCGGAGGGAGTATGCAGTGAGGGGTTGCTACTTTAAAATTAAAACTAGTTTAAAATTTCTTAACATGTTAAAAATTTTCGGCAGGACCCGGACCGCCCGGATCTTTCTCCATGATCCGCCGCTGGTTTCAAGCGATGTTTCAGTATCACATAGTATCTCAAGATCGTGGCTGTTGATCCATTGTATGTATGTGCAAATCGTACTGAACATGTACTATTCATTTCCACCATTGTATTGAACATAACCAGCCATGGAATCGTAGTCTGGACAAATGAGAAAAGCACAATTGCACCACTAGGTGGATTAAAACAGGTTTTTATTTTGGGAATGCGTCGAGTTGAGACGAAAACGTAATATGATTAATAACGAGGATAACACTTTCCGAATGTAGAGAGAAATTTATGAAAAATGACGATTTCTATGCGACTCTAGCAGGTCCTGATCGATTTTGATGAGCATTTCATTTTTGTTGTAATAAATTGAAACCCCAATTTTATCAGCCAAATATGAACACATGTTTGATGGGCTCTAGCAGACGAACAAGACTGAATTCGAGTAAATCCTTTCTTGAGCATGTTTCCTTATCATGAAGATGGAAATATGCAAAAATAAAAGGTTCATCATAATCAGAAATAGTTATCAGACCACATCAAGGGACGGGAAGAATATTTTAACAGTTTCAGTTTATTATAAAGAAAAAAAATTGCCCGATTTAGTCAATGTCACTATTTTGTCAGCCTAAAATGCACCACGAGACTGATGAAAATGGGTCTTTATTGTATGTATTATTCACTGTGTTTCACATTAATAGGTACATTTAATTTTTGGGGATTTTTTATTGCTTCGAGCTACAACAATTTTTAGGTAGTTTTCAAGGGACTATAGACTTCTTCCAAAATTTGGCGAACCTATTCCAATTCGTATACCAATTAATTGGTATACTTAAGGGTTTATATGTTGCAGATAGAGAAAAAACTGAAATTTTCAGCTTTTTTCCTACACAATATTACGAAAGCAATTTTACCTAATAAGTTTGTGAAAATTATAAAATATTTGAAATTTTTTAATAGTTTTATTTTTTTATTTAACCGCGATTTTTTAATAAATAGTGACCAAATCAAGGAAGTCACCTTTAGAAAAAGTCGATGTCGAAGTAAAATTTGGAACTATGCACGCATGCACTTCAGAGATAGCGTGATATCAGAAGCTGCGATTTCATGTCAACGCTTTTTTGTGAAAAGGGCGATACTTACAATTGTAAACATAAGGCTTTTTTCATACATGCGAATGGGGGCTTTGAAACGCAACAAATTAACCTAAAAATTTGGATTCTACGATATTGCTTTCTTAAACTACAGCAAAAAATACAACGGGCGAAACTGTATTTTGTTTGTTTATTTAAGCCCTCCACACTCCATGCAAACAAACAGGGCGATACTTTTTTTGCTAGCAGTTTTGAGGCGAAACTGTTTTTTTTTTTTCGTATTTTTAGGAATATTATGCTGATACCGACTGTAAATAGTAACAATGATCGCTATTGAAAAAACCCGGACGAAATCGGTGGTGTAAAACGTTAGTTATTGTAAAAAAACGTAAGGGCGATACTTCAATGGTGATAGATGGGACCGAAAAAGTAAACAATCGCCAAAGGGGCGATACTATCATTTTGTCAATTTGAATAGCAAAAACAAATTTTAATTTAATAATTTCAAATACTTTATAAAGTTTTGGGTTTCGATCACTGAATCATGCAATCAAGAATGTAAAAAAAAACTCAATAGCTCCTAAATAGGAAATAAAACCAAGTCTGGAAATATTCACTGTTGATTTTCTTTGAATGGTATCACTGCTAGTATCGCCCTTTTCAAGAAAAAGCGTAGATTTCTTAGTTCTCAGTCGCGTTGGAAATTTGAGTAAAGTATAAACTTCAAAACAATAAAAAAATCGATTTTTTGGCTCAGTACAATATATAACCCCTTTAGGAAAATTCAGTTTTCCCACCACAATGCATTGATTGAGAAATTTAGATATTTTATTAACAGAGCATTAGCAATAATTCGTTTGTATGTCTATTTTATGGCCCATTTTTTCGCTTTCTCATTGCTTTGATTTGAGATTTCTAGCACTGATGTTGTCCTATGCTGATTTGAGCGATTCTCTGAGTCCTGCCACTATCCCATGTAGTATGTGTTATCAAAAACATCACGAAGCATCAAGCTCTAAATGTTCTCAAACGATATAATATCCGAAGAGAGTGATAAGAGTTATAAGAAATGTCTCATCACACTGTTTGGTGGATTAAAAGCGTTTTTTTGTGACCAAATAAAACGTTAAACTCGAAGCCGTATAAGCAACAGTAGCATAATAAATGCATACTACCTTTTATTAAGGTTCACAGAGGCCCAATGAAGCTGTGGCTGGATACGGCACAAGCTGCCAGTGCCGTCTGGAGGTGCCGTAATGATACGGTAAGGTGGATATCGTGCAAAAGGATATCACTCCATTTAACTACTCGTAATATCGTTCAAACGAAAAGTATTAGTAATTATTAAGCGGAAATTGAGGAAAATTGTACAGACAACTAATGGATTCTGTACGAATTAACGTTTGAAAAAAAAAACGCTGAGGTGGACAAGATGTAATGTAAGGACGATTGTGATTTTTTATGAACCTCATTTTGATATATTTTTCTTATCTTTATCTCATTCATCTTTCTCAAGATATCTACGAATTATTGACCAAGCATTTATCTCTTAAAAAGACAGGATACCTATGCCTTAAATTCAATCAAATAAAATTCTGCGGTTCATCACATACACACTTTTCTGTGGTGAAAAAAAATATATTTTTATGGTGGCCTACAATTGTGTGTACTATAATTGAATAACGATAACATTTCGCTCTTTCTGTTATTCTAAACACTAGGACGGAGTAAAAACTGTGAAGCTAACACCTACTACGTTCCGAAACAAAGTTGTTTTAATTTTAACTGAGCATGCATATTCAAAAACTGGTTAGTAGAATTTCGATACACTTTACTGATTAGCAACTCGCTCTTCATTCAGTTGCTAGTTTTACGGTGTTGGCAAAATGTCTGATGCAAAATTACGTATTGATTTAATGCAACTGTTCAACGATTTGCTACGTTCTCCATACATTGTAAGGAAAGGACAATCTGTACGTCACCCTACGAAAACTAAAAACTGATTCCGTGTTACCAAAACATGATACTCATTATCCAAATACTTCACTAATGTGTCATTATAATCTGAACTGTCAGTATGGAAATTTAATTCCATGAAATCGTTAGTTTACAAAAACGAATCGACACTGTATCGCTATTTAACCACCGCCGCCGACAACAGCGCTAAGATTTAAAGACGAAAATAGAGCATCACTTTGTTGTGTGTGGTGACCTAACTGGCATCACATTACCGGATGATTCCCGCTCTGACTAGGGTAGGAGAGCAAGTTCGAGGTCGCGTATTTTCGTGTGGGGTAGGATCGGGGTAGAGGTTCGGGTGTGTCATTTCAATGTAGCAGCACAGAGTGATGAAAAGCGAAATGGCTTGTTTTCATTCGTTTGTCCCTATTTTTTTCGAAAAATAAAGTCACATGCAATACGAATTTCTTCTCTTTGTATTGGATATAATCAAAAAATCAATTCCAATTGAGTTAATCACACGATGATTCTCCCCACGGACGAAGATTGTTGTGATAACTGATTAGCGACAGAAGGCGACAATCAGATGACAATGGAAAACGATAACATCACATTAGCAGCACACCACCAGTCAGTCGGTGGTGGTGGTCGCGTCAGTCCACAAACCGGTTCAGACCGGGTGAAGCACATTGTCAACCCATCGCCTTGATAGGACACATATCATATTCGTTTATCTGACCAGGAAACGTGGAAAAACTAATTTGCTTTCGCACAAATGCGCACATTCATCCGCCCCCGCACCGACCGACGAACGTAGTTTGGTCATGAGCTCGTGAGTCGTCCCCCTATACCCTCGTCATTGATATGCCAGCGCAAGGTCAATTTCTCCTCCGGGAAGAAACCAACGACCAAAAACTAGGTCAACGCGCAGCAAATGGCAGTTCAACTGAACTGTGTCACATGTGTACTCCCAACCACAACTGGATGAGGATAGGTGGGGTGGTTCACTGTAATTACCAATTGCATACCCACCCCGTCCAGTGATGGGGCGAATGAAATACGACTAGCAGCCCTCACATGACTCGTTTCTGCGATTCGCAATCAGCTGGTTGGTTCAAACAAAAATGTATCGCCAAGGTCGGACCAGTCGTAAAAGTGCACTATTTTCAGCGTTTTCCAACAGTCAGTTTTGTATATAAACAAACAAACAGACCTCAAGGAATTCACACCGTTTGGTTTGAGCACATTTTCTCACTTTCTCTCCGATGGGAAAATCCGCTCACATTCTCGTTTCATTGAAGAAAAAAAATGCTGGCGAACCTTCAGAATTGGACACCTTTCAACTATTACGTCACCCTTCGACCATCCGAGAGTGGTTTTTCCCAATCAGAACTGGATTTTCCCCCATTAAACCATGCTTCGTTGACAACTAGGTGTGAAGGTTTTGGTGATTCCATTCTGACTGGTCCAGTAGTTTTCCACTTGCACGCACACACATTCACACAGCTAGTCGAAATATTGAAAAAGGTCATTGCTATTCGGACTGTTTCGTCCTCCTACCTGTTCACCCGAGAAGAATAGCATTTTCATTGATTCACTTACATAACTTGTCGCGCTAACATTTTCCCACGGTCGTCCTCGTTGTAGATTTCCGTTCACAATTTTCCTCGTCTAGCTTTATGTCACCAACGTTCCAAGAATTAGAAAAAATAGCACACTTTTTTCTTGGAAAAATGCTCCGGCGGAAAGAACTACCACCAACTTGTACCGTTACTTAGACTGACTGCTACTGCACAAACCGTGTGGCCACTAGTGAGACCATGAACCCGGAACTACTCCGGAACTGCCACAAACACCACACGCACACTCCCCGCTATCAGAAAATCCAAATTTTCCGAATCGAATTTGCTGCTGCTCCAAACCCGAAAATTTGGACCAAACTCACTCAATCGCGCTGTCTTTCTAATGTCTGTCTGTGCCGTGGTGCTGGTGAGCATATCCCCGTTGCTGGCTGTGCGAGGAACCAATTTGCCATTCTCTCCTATATTGCTTACCTACCTCTGTGAATTCGCGAAAGGCGAATATTCTCCCTTTTGACATGGGCGCGCTCAGGCAGCAGTGTCCTCTCACGACACGATATGCGTTCTGTTCTCTCTCTCTTTCTCTCACATCATTGATCGAGTCCCGCGTCGGTCGTATCCATACATAACCTACAAAGTAGCGCGAAGGAAACATGTTGATTGGTTCACGTTACTTTTCACTGTCAATCAGCTGGTGGTTTTTATGTTGCTTTGGGGGAGACACGAGCTCCACTTGATTCGATACGAAGCGGTTTAGGATGAGTGCGCTGGACCAATATCTTTCGGAGTTATTTTGCCACTTTGTACGAATCGTGCTGACGTTTATCACATACTGATTTGTTTACAGTCTCTCCCTTTATCCGAAGCGAAGTGTTTGTTGCGGAGCGCGATGCCGCTTCCTCTCTATTTATCACACTTCCTTCTCTTTCACATGGTGAGAGATGGGGTAGAACTTTCCACGCGTTGGCAGTTGAAATTAGCCTTGGTATTGTACATTTTTTGTAGATGAGAGGTATGAGAATCACTCAGAATTTCAAAATTTTCCTTCCGGTACTTTTCGGGTATTTTTGTAAATTTGTTCAGTAAGTATTTTTAACATTTTTGAAGTATCCTTTTTCGGAAAGGGTTTCTATTATCTGAGCTTTTTTAAATTTTAATAAGTTCTTCAGAATTCTAATATTTTTAACCGCCTTCTTTAGCTGTCATTTCAAGCTTTTTTTCATCTCTTAAGTTTTTTTCGATCATTTTGCCCTAAGGCCCGTTAATCCTTTCGGGGCGAATTTTTTTATTCAAAATACTGCTATTTTTAGTTTCATATAGGTTTTCGAGGTCGCTGATCCTGATTCTGACGTCGAAAATGTAAAATTCAAGGATCCAATATGGCGACTGTGCTTGGATAAATTTAATGTTTTTCTTATATTGGCCTAAAACGTCTTACAACGAGGTTTTCGATGCCGCTGATTCTGATTCTGGCGTCGAAAATGGTAAATTCAAAATGGCGGATACAATATGGGGGGTTCCTTTGAAAACATCAATCGCAATGGTCCAATTTTGCTTAAAATGGCAAAAAAAATTACGCCATGATTTATTTTTTGACCGGTCGATGGACCAAAATCCAACATCACAAAAATAATTTTCACCCTAAGATACATGTGCAGTGTGCTACAGAAATCGAGCACCATTATTCCGAAAGTTGTTCCATTCCCTGCAGGGAGAATCGTATCGTTCAAGATGACTTTCAGTGATAATGAGGATACATCTTTACAGCGTCACTGTACGACCGTTGTAGATTTGCAGGTTTGCAAGTTTGGACCATTCCGCTGAACAAGAAAATGTTTTTGGATGAAACTGAAGTTAATATAATTTTGTTTTGCCATATATGTAATGCCGTACTGATAGAATTCAACTGCTACAGCTTCGTTGAGTGTACCAATGCTAGTGTCAGTATTATGAAGACAACGCAGTCGAGTTACGATGCATGATGCATGCAGGAGCTTTTGCCCAGGTATCAATCGCGTCAAACGATTAAAAAACGAACATTGTTTTTAACTTTTTTTAATTGTTTTTAGGGATATCTCAGATGTGTTTTGTTTCAGGGATTTCAAATGAAAATTTTACCTGTGTGTGTTTCGTTCACGGTATTGTCGGGCGCAGAAAGTTCGGCTCGTGGTGGTCATTACGAGAAGAAAAAGTAGCAGGAAGACTCATACTCACCGCAGTGTATCAAATCCGAGAAAAAAGTGATCCTTTCAGAAAGTTTCTAAACGGACGCGGTGTATTCGGTAATGAAACTAAGCGTACACAAAAAGTGAAAAAATAGAAATAGAATTTAGAAAGAAAAATTAAACAGGTTGGTGAAACAGAAAGGGACAGTTCACGGAAAGCCAATTTGCATAGAAATATTTTGTGGTACAGCTGAGAGCAACCGAACCGAACATTAGAAATATTTATTTCATCCGGCTTCACTAGAATTGGATTAAATAAATCAGTACTATTCAAAGCTGTTATCACAAGTGCAACAGTGTCCAGAATAGGATCTGCCAGCCGTCACTATCTGAAAACCGTCAAAACGTAGAAACCGTGCACTGCATTGAATTTGAGACATTTATAACACCATTACTCTTCAGTTGTGTATGCTGATTGATATGATGAAGCCGGAACTCGCTTATACAGCAATAAGACCCCCCATTTCAAGATCTACAGCTAATGACGCGATGCTATCTTCCATCGCTACAAGTGCCTTTGGTTACGTTCGACGGGTCATGCGAAAAGTGATTCTCGTTTAAGTTGATGTTTACAGATACCAGTGGAATAAATCCATTTGCGGGACAGATACCAAGCGGCAGATATCATTGGTCAAGAAGCTCGACACGTGTGTAAAACCGTTGACGGAAAGTATCAAATCAGGAACGTCACGCTGGTAACAAGTGAAACGACTAGCTCAATCACAAGTGTCAAGACAATTATCGTTGTCCTCGATCTATAGGTCCATCCCGTCAATCGCTAATGATCAATCGGTGTTTCGAATTGGCCCATTCGAACGAGCAGGTGTTGTCTGGTTCCGACGTTTAATAAACGAGTAGAATACTGCTGGAATCTGCTGCCGGAGAGGATGACTAATTCTACGCTCGATCTGAACCTTTCCGTACTGAGGAATACTAAGCTGAAATGGATTGAATTATGAGCCACTAATCGAATTTTTGAAGAGCTTCTACGAGTATAAATCCTGTGACGAGATTTGGCTGATATTTCGCCTGCTTGACATACGTCCGCAGGAGGTGTAACAAAAATGTCCTTTTGTATTCGCGAGTTTGGCAGCAACCCGGTGGATGCATTTTGAACGACAAGGAAAGGACTTAAAAAGCCTTTCAGGTTCATAATATTCTACTGCCGTCGTTTGGTAGATTGTAAGCGATGTAGGCTGGTCGATTCAAGTGGAGGCATTTTGTCAAAAAGTGTTGGTATGGCAAGCAATATGCTCCTGCGGTGTGAAGCTTACTATTTCTGCAATACCGGAACTATTAATGAGGAAATCCATTGATATGAATATTTGCAGAAGAGGTTGCTGCTCTTTTTATAGGAGAAGCATAATGGAGGGACACTATTTCGGATTTAGCGTCGGAGCACTACGTCAAAACAGGTCTTAGTAGGCTCACGGTAAAGTTGCTATCAATCGACCGAATTGCTCTCAGTTTCTGCCCATCGATCGTTACTGGGCGATTATGTAAAGGGTCTTAGGAAAGACTGGAAAAGTTGGGAATGTGTATACGACATACAACGACTGACTAATGAGGGAGATGCAAATTATCAATATTAATCGTTCGTAAATAGAATTTGGCACAAGGGAATTTTGGACAACAACAAGCAAAACTGTAGCCAAGTGTGGTCTCATCACACTGATAGGTGATCCAAATGCGTTCTATTTGCTTTAGCGTTCACACATGAAATATGGAGAGCTTATTCTGTCCATAGCATTTTTATTCGTCGCCCTCCCAACACCTCTCTCGTTCTCTCGCGTCACTATCCAAATCCACCTTTATCAAAACAGATGATAGCACGGGGACGGTCGCTGGTGATGGTCGTCTGGTGATTGTTGTTTATCATCTCTATGCGAGTAGCGGATCTCGCCTCTCGACAATTTGTTTGAATTAGAATAGCAACCGGTTGAGAGGCACATGGCAGTTCCAAGCTGGACTAAACTGGAATCCACTTGGAAGGTGAGAAGCAACTTAAGTGTGCCGTCGTCGTTACGGATCCGACGACGAATGGATTGGGTGTCATTGAGGTAGAACAAGCAAAGTATTCTGACGTTGGGAGTATCATAGGTTCCAAAATGGTTGCAGCTGTGTTGTGATGAAATTATAGACTAAGTCAATAATCGATCATTGTCTATGCATCAGGAAGCCTAGTTCGATTATTACAGTTGTTGAACTGATGTAGGTATAAAGTGTTAACATTTCCGTAATTAAACAAACGGAGTGTTATGAGTTTTATGATAATGTCTACTTATTCTGTTCGATTTATATGTGGCTCTTTTGAGAGCAAACTTGAAATTTTGATTCACGTAATAACAGTTTGAAGTCTGATGAAAAAACACATGTTGTAACCTGATTTCCGTTGTTTACTAGGGTTGTCTGAGCATAATGCGCGAAGAAATGGTGTCAACTTATAATTATAGACTGGAAATCTTCATTTTTTATATGTAGAACATCAAACCTTTCGCGGAAGAAATTATCTGTACCTAGTAGATGTGTCGACGAACGATCTTTTCGGATTATCGAGTAAAATCCATACAAAACTCGTCACAGCAGATACACGAAATCTCTTGTGTACCAGTATGACAAAAGGTAAAAATTAGTAACCATTTATCATCAAAGAAACACGAACTACCACAAACGCTAGGAATAAATTAAATGTATCGGAGAAGTTTACGTTCAACACTCACTCCCCCTAAATGTATGCAAATTTGTTTATTGCATGCCTCGCAGCGTAAACACATGTATTCCCATCGCCTCCATAATGTGGTGTAATGGTTTCAATGTTTTCCCGTTCCACCTCTTTTCGAAGATATAATTAAATTACCGTGTGCGATAAACTGGCGAAAGCCGCGCCATCAGCCACCGACTAAAGATTGATTTTTTTTATCACTTTCCTGACGCACTAATAAAATTAACAGATCCCCCATCCCCTTCTTCGTGCTGTTGCGGGATGGGGGGTTGATGTGTAAGCGAAGCGTTAAATTATTTTGTGTTTACTTTAATTATGAATAATAAATTGCAATGGGTGCAGTGGTCAACCGGGTGTAGTTCATAACCCCGCGATGGTAGGGTACTAAAAATTATAATGATGAAGTTGTTCGCCGCAGTTTGGGCGTTCTTTTTATTAAAAAAAGTTGTGTTAGGCAAATTGGCGAATCTGACGTTTATATCTGGAGGTAGGCAGCGAAGGGAGGTGAAGTTTGTTCCTTGTTTTAAAACGAGATTGTTGGATAATTGGAAATAAGTCTAATAAAATCGAATGTCTACCACGAACTGAGTAGTTAGTAAGCAATATACAAAGCAGTGGGCCCAGGTGGCTTCCTTGACAAGTATTTCAGAACTAAACTGTTGAGAGGATTAGATGTTATTGTTTGCCAAGAGTTTCAACTATATTATTATTCAATCTATACGATCTGATTTTCAACGGGGTTCGAGAATCGAGGGACGGGGAAAACATCTTATTTTTCTGTATCAGTATGTTTATTTGTGTTGATAGCCTGTTCGCTTTAGAAAAGGTTATATATCTGGAGTTTTCTTCCATAATTTTATTTCCTTTAAAGAATGCTTTTATGTAATTTTGATGAAGATGCCTTTTACCTGAATGTTCCTGAGGGCGTGTTGGTAGAGAAAACATTTGTCCATACAACGAATTTTTATTACTTACGCGAATATTTATGCTCGTTAAATATTGGTTCACAAAGTTTAATAAGTTTGAATAAATGGTGTAATAGAAAGTAATTTTTATTGCCATTTTCATTTAGATCTCACAATTTTTATCAAAACAAATTAGTGTGGACCAAAATGCTGTGTAATTCGTTAGTGTTTTGAACTTTCTGGAATAAAGCTAAGTTATGGAAATTATTTGCATGGTGAAAACGTAAAAAACTCTTTGATTTAGCCCTATCGATACATTCATATATAAACCGCTCGTGTGAATAAACAGACAAATAGTGTCTTCAGCAAAGTTGCAACAAAATGAAAAAGATGGGTGAAGTTATGGGAATTATTTGAATGGTGAAAACGTACTCGTACTAACGCATTGATATATAAACCGCTTGTGTTCATATAAAGGTGAATAGTGTCTTCAGCAAAGCTATTTCAAAATGAAAAAGATGGGTGGGTGCATTGAACATAAGCGGTGCGTCGTGACTGCACACTTGGTTCACAATTGAAATCTAATAATTGTCCTTACACTATCAATACTATTGTCAATTCTTTAGATTTTCGATGGCATAATGTTAGAAGGCCGATTGAGAAAATTTTCGACCGAAGCTAAGTTGTAATTACTGGATTACAGGTGAGGCTATGAACAGCAAATCGGTCGGTAATCCACCCAGTAAAACAACTCCCCGTGAATGTTGGGATGTGATCATCATAATACAGCGCATTTCAGAAAAAAAATCAGCCTTCTGCATTGCGGAGGATTGATTTTTCCAACGAAAGTGGTTCGATTGGTTCTGACACCTGTTTGATTTTGATGTCCGTTGTTGAGAATGCAAATCACATTCGTTTGGCTGATCAATAAATATGACATGCACAATAATATACGGGCGACGAAAATTTAGTTAGCCTTCTTATTGCACAGACTGACCGTGCATCATCATGCTTCTCATTCGACTACCGAACGATGAATGATGCACAAAAATACATGCGTCATTTTTTTCTTTTTTTTTATTGTCCCGACATAATTAAATATCATGGAGCAAGGAACTGGAAAATGTGAAGTATATTTAAAGTTAAGAATCATAGTACAAGAAAGTTTAGAAAGCGAGGACTGGGGTCATAGGAGCAAGTTTAGAGTTTCTCAACGATTTAACCCTTTGACACCTACCGCAGGAGTAGGGATGTTTTAGCATTTTTATCAAATGAGAATCATCTGAGTCTGAGCCATGGCCGGACAAGCAAAAATTTATGTCAAGGAAAGCTTCCACACTACGCATTTTTGCGACGTTAAACCTAGCTTTTGTCTCTTGCATATTGCCAGCTGCAGGGGTGTTTTATTTGCTCAACTATTGCGTTTGTCTCAGCATCGGTGTCATAAAGCCACATGTGCCGATTGAACACGAAGTTGGCGACCAGCACTCGATGGCTACTGATGGATCCCTGTCATGGTACATTCTTTTTTCCTTTTGTATTAACCTTGAGTTAATTTTTACCTTTTTGTATTGTAACGATATTCAATTAGCGAGGAACCAGGTAGGTATTCCGCTGGCTCAGATGATTCGCCTTTGATTAAAATGTTAAAACATCTTGACTTCTACGGTAGAAGACAAAGGGTTTCTAAACTGTCTTCCTTCACCTCCTTGCTCTTTCTTGAATACTAAGGGTCTTAATATTGAATATACTTCACATTGACCAGTCTCTTGCTAATCTCGTTACAGTTCAAAAAGGACAAAAATTTAGGTTACCCGCTTACCGCACAGTCTGGCCGTGTATCAACATACTTCTCATTCAACTAACGAATCATAAATGAACCACAAAAATTCATGCAGCACCTTAGATAGGCGACGAAAATTTAGTTTGCCCTCTGACCGCGCATCAACATGCTTCTCATTTGACTAGCGAACAATGAATGAAGCCCCAAAAATACACGAGCCTTATATAACTGTCCAATATTCGATTAGGTCTTTTAGCTGTTTCATGTTGACAATTTCGCTTGAAATAGGCCGGTAGATTTCCATTTCAATGTTGCTTCTGAGAGATTTTCTGAAAATTAGTTTTTGCATTTTTTATGGATGTCATAAATACTTCAGAATTTAATACATCATTGGTTCCCACCGGTAACGTTAAAAAATTCTACCTCCAGTTTCTTATAAAATTGTTACGAACACGCCATTCAATATCAGTAAATACTTTCGACCGTCTTTTTTTGCCTTTGAGCACACTGCGCATCGCTGAAAATACACGAAAACTTCACCTCTCCGTATTTAGACATGATTAGTTTACCTTACTACCGCATCGTCTGACCGCGCATCGGCATGCTACTCATTCGACTAGCGAACAATGAATGAAGCACAAAAATAATTGCGAGCCGTATGTAATATTCCAGTATTCGACTAGGTTTTTTAGGTGCTTCATATTGACAATTTTGCTGGAAAAAGACTGGAATTTCGGCTTGCAGTGTTGCTTTCGAAAGATTTTCTGAAAATAAGTTTGTGCATTTTTTATAGATGTCATTCATACTTAATACAACGATGATACAATATAGGACTTTCTATGGTGAATCCTGAGTCGTAATCATGACAAAATATTTCCAAAACTCATAAACAAAAGTGCAGTTGTCAATCGATATCGGTGCGTTATCCAATATGATGAAATTTTGTTGAAGACATCTAATTATTTATTTTGGGATTGGCATCACTTTGTATCGTTGGAAAAGGTCGAGAACTTCGCCTCTCCGTATTTCGACACCAGGTATGCAAACAGTTTGACATTAGGTATGCTAACAGTTTAGTCGTGCGACATTTTGCAGATTGTTAAGCCCAATGAAGCTCTATTCCCCGCTTAAATTAAAAGAATAATACGCTACGCTACAAAATCTTTCGAATTTGAACTGTTTTGCGAAACCCTTAAATCATGTCCGATTATGTTAAAATGTTGCAAAGGGACTTTTTTCGAGGTGTTAAAAGTTTTTCTACACTACCTGTTTTGATCATATATTTTGCAGTCCATTTCTTTTGATCAAAGCCTACGGTGCTCAATTAGCAATATTATCAGTTCTCAGACTACGCTGTGTGCCTATCAAATCCAGATCTTCATATACCACCTCTGTAATCAGCCGGAACACTACTGAAAGCACTTACACATATGTCGCCCTGAAAAAATTATCTACGGTATTCAAATCAAACACACAGTTTCTAACATCAACAGTTAAATCGGGGACAGTTGCCCAACCAGTGGAGATTGTAAAGACCAGAAGAAAAGATAGTTCCGTTTTTAAGAATGAAAAAAGCGATCTACTGTAATATAGCCGTAAATAGCGTTCTCAGTATAATCCAACAACATCCAATATCTTCCTTCTTAAGGTGAAAGATTTGGGTGAACACCAATTTTTCTCCACTAGGAAGAAAATTGAGTGAAACCGCTTTTGCGTGCAAAGGGTACAAAGCATATAATAGAATTTGTTAAAGAATTTGCGTTTCGACTTCCGCTCATTAGAATCCGACACTAACTTTATTGAAGCCATAACCCATTTCTACTTCATTTTTAGTGAAAGGAATTCAGAAAAGAACATTTAAATGGCTAATAAACCGATACCTGTATGTGAACAAGTGATGGAAACTTCACACACAATGTTCCAGAGATTTGCGATTTACTGGTGAAGTTTCTGGAACCAAGAATGTAATTTCAAGTTAACTACAGTAGCTGTTGATTCTAAATATTGTCGTGTGCGGCCTCTTGTTGCGTGATGGAACATTTATTGAAGGTGAAAATGGAACTTCGACTTCAAGAAGTTACTTTTATACAGTTTCATCAGAAACGCAATTGTGCACAGATAAAAATGATTCAACGTCGACATCTTGTGTTACCTCGAAAAAAAAATTTTTTGGAAGGTTGTCTGTTTGGTACATTTTGGAGTTTGTGAGTCGCGATGTGATTTGAGTTTGTGATATTTTTATGCCAAAGGTCTAGGAAATAAAACATCTAAATTGTGTCTTGAATATAAATCTTTTTTTTATAAATCCTGCATACCAAGTTCTTTCATATCAATAAAACGACGATAAATACCATCGCGCCTCAAATGGCGCCATTTCCTCGCACTTATCGCCACATATTTTTCAAGTTGACTTTTTAATGCTTTAATGCTCACAAAGTAGCAGCAGTAACCCTTCTAAATGGCTCGAAAGATACTTTCCACCAACCGGAAAAACCATTAAATACGCCTATCGCCACTCTCGCGTAGAGGTCGTAGTCGAACTTTTCCACCAGCCACGAAAAAACCTTGAACCATTACTCACCTTTAACCACTTGACTTAATTGACCAGCTAGAATTTTACTGTGTGCCTTTTCTGAAATTCCTTCCCGTAGTTTTTTTATTTGGTCTCACTCTCTCCCTCTCTAATGAGTGCATATATCTTAATGAGCGGTGTACCTGTCCCTTCCCCCCTACCGGTCACTTCCGTCAACCCACTCGCCAATGTTGTTTCTATTTGTAAAGGGCCGTGGCACTTGTATGACTCCAACTAGAACATTTTTCAACCCCCTGTGGCCTTAAAGAAAGAAGACCGTGTTTTAAAAAGCTTTTTCGTTGAATGTGTACCTACCTATATGTGTGTGTGTTGGCGGGAAAAAGTATAAGCTTCACTGTCGCCATGCGTTCAGCTGACTGGCCTCGGGAAGCTGCGGTTTACCAAGCTACTCCATTTCTGTACTGTACATGGTTGCGATGCATGATGGTGTTGGGGGGACTGAGGCGTTTATTTTTTCGCGGTTTTCAACTAACAAGACGGCGAGGATTTCGGCACCAGACATAAATTAGAGCACTGTTTCTGGAAAATTTCCACACGAAATTGTTTTATTTTAGTCAGTTTTATACGTTCTGTCTCACTCGGATGCTGCGGGATAAGGATGTGGCACACAGACAGTCACACACATGCATAGATTCATATTTTTTCTCGCGTATTTTGTGCAGATATAGCGCTATTCGCTTTCCGCAAGTTGATCACAATCACGATCCCGCTGGTCGGGATCAAAGGGAAAACTATATCTAATCTACTTTGATTCTGTTTCTTTTTTTGCTGTTGGGTATGTACATTTGTTTTTTTTTTCTCTGGCTGGCGGCTTGTTCAGTGTAACATATTCAAGTATGCTTCAGCTTCAATTATTCAGTTCCATCTTTTTTTCCACTTTTAATTTGATAACTTAGATTATGGCAGATTCACTTTTCTGACTGAATAGGAAATCGTTCCTGTAAAACAAAACAATTCGTCTTTTAGCTCTGTAATAAAGCTGTCTCGAAAGACGTTACGTATTTCAATTAGCTAAGAAATTCGAGCTATCCAATTATCCTTCTCATCGCTACGGATACTTTGTTTCGGCGATTCTTCCGTTCATAATCTGTCCACGTAGGGCTAAAAACTGCGGATATCTATTTTCCCAACCGTTAATGACGTTCAGCATCTCAGTCAGTCCCGGACGTGTTTGACACATACTCGAACCAATGATCCAGGATTATCAAGACAATTTACTCGTCCACCCAGATGATGCAGCTTCCCATCGCCACCGCCCAAACGTCACGGAGTCGGACGTGTATCGTGTCGTCACCTCCTTAGCTGTCTGTCTGCATGCACTGCGGAATCTCGTACATGTCGTTCTTTTTGTTGTCGTCGTCGTCGTCGTCAACGGAAGCAACAGCAGGATAGGGCTAACAATGTTGCTTGAGCTTATGAGGATGATGATGTTGATGACGACGATGGGTCGAGTACGTGACGGCGACGTACTGTCTGTTTGTTCCGACTATAGCCGCCTCCGCTCTGGATGATATCAGTAGCAGCAGCAGCAACTGCATCATCAGTACTAGGATAAGACCGTGGGAGCGCAGTTCTGCAAATAAATAAAGGATATTGTAGTAGTGGGGAATTGCAGATAGCAGGAACGATACGAATAAAGGTTTCACGATAGTCGCAGCCGGTAGGGTCGATGTTAAACTCGTGAACTGGGTAGAGTTTTCCGTTTTGAGGAGGTAACATTAGATTTGAAGATTAAATAATTAACGTGGACACGGTTATGCGTTTAAAGTTTCGCGCAGTAAATATGGGAATTTAAATATCATGTATGTGAACACAGATAGTGCTTCCATTTTCGGATTAGCGTCTATTTGGCTGTCGAAATCGGTCTGTCATGATACTGATGAGACGAGGTCCAAACTAAGAACAAACCCATTTTGGCCAGAATTAGAATTTGCAATGGAATTTGGGTCCGACTTCGTCTCATCCGAATCCGACATTAACTTAGTGACAGAACTAAGTTAGCGCCGAAATGACGCTGCTTGAAAAACGCCAAAGCGAAATGAAGAGGACATAAAGAACGCAATGGCATCTGTTCAAGATGGCACCAGTACTCGATCACTTGAACCGGAATGCACAACTTCAATTCCACACTCTGGCAACGACGAGGACACCGAAGAATGCATTTGCAAGTACAAAGCCAGACGGAGCTGCTGAATAAACCTGTTTTTTCAACATTTTCTTCCGCGGTTACATGATTTTTTACACCATTTGTACTTCCTCATTTTCTTACCATGGCATCCATTATTTGGGTTATTAATTTTTAAATAATCTGCAGTATTCATACTCTCCATATATGAGTTGAACCGCTGATTTTCTAGGCGTGTACGTGTTTTATTTAACCTCGAATATAGTGACCTATCGCACCGCAAATTTTAAAAACATCCAAACAAGTTTCTTCGCCTTGTTGGATTTAGCTTGAAAAATATTAAGCTTGGCATACATTTATTATTGCCCAAACGTTGCAAGATGTACAACCTTTCCAACGAGTGCTTGTGTATCAAAATCAGTACAAAAATACCATCGCACGAGCTCGCCAAATAAAACTGACCTACTTGACCTCACTCTACTCTATGTTTGTAATAATTTAGAGTTTTGTACATTTTTTTACATTTTACTAGATTTTTTTCAAGTTAACTAATTTATAAAATTCCGACAAAATTTATTTTTTTTTCAGTTTCATTATTTTGACAACTATATTCAATTTATATAATTTCAACGCAGGTCAGCCAATTGCTTCTTTTTTCCAGTACTATAGCTTCAACAATTCTTTCTAATGTTCACCACGTTTTTGCGAAAAATGCAATGCCACAAATTCTAACATTTTACGAATGTTTGCAAATTTTAAAAATGCTGTGTAATGTGATATAAGGCCATCACCATCAGTTCAAGCGTTTGCGAATATATGTATCAGGGCAAACTTATTGTCGCCCTGGAAGAGTTTATCGCGTAACCTGCACCTTGTTCAAATGAAGTCAAAAAGAATTAGACGGATTTGTAAGCAGAGATAGTTACGCGCACTCCGTCAGTAAACAGGATTTCCTATCAACAATAACATGCTGTCAGGTCAGATAATTTCTCTATACGCGCTTGAATTCGTATCGAACCTTCTAACGTTTCTTCATTTTCATCCGCATCCGACTCAGCGATCCATTTTGGGAAGAAATATTTAAAAAAAACTTTGAAAAATGGACTTTGAAGCGTTCGGCAATATTTCTTCATTTTTGTAGTACTTTAATACAACATTTCCATGCCACTGACGGAAGAAAGAGAAGAGAAGCTACTATTGCTGGTGTACCATTTCGTGAGAACGTCAAGTAATCGAGAAATTTCGGGATATCCGTGAGAATTTATCCTCGAGAAAAAAAATCAAAGTATTCGAAGAAAATTCCGAGGGGAAGATTCTCGATGAACACGGGAGGGCTTATTGGGCGATCTGCTTTCTTCAGCAAAGTTGTGTATTTGGTAATAATAAATGAACATTGTCGTCGCGTCGAATCAGAAACAAAAATGTTGGGCCTCAAAATTTGAATTTAAGAATAGAAAACGTCTGATAAGTCGACAAAGAAAAGATGCCTTCAGCAGAATTTATAAACATTCTCTACAACTGTTTCGAAGACAATCATGCGCTATCTTTTTTCGTTCAAAAGCTAGATTTTATATAGCCTACCATGATCATTTTTTTAAAAGGAATATCGCCAAAAGATGGTGCTTTTTATATACATGAACATTGCAGAACATATCAACTCGCAAACATGGTTAGTTTTAGCTACATCTACATAAGTTCCTCAATCGCATGTTTTGAACCACTGTGTGACACTCAAAAACACGAATATCAACACGACCACGGTTACAAAAACGCACCAGTCTACGATAAATTCCAGACGGCTAGCATATGCGACATACAAACATCCCGCGATAAAAATAACGCATACAACGACATACAAATGCTCGAGTCTTTTGCGATAATACAAATTTGGTGGCAAACGCAATCAATCACGCTTACCTATGCCCTTCATTTCGCAATCAGGAAACCCTTCCCGATGGTTAAGTCAACGCGTTAGCGCTTACAAATTCATAAACACGGTTTCACACGTCAGCTCTCATGAATCATACTCGTCTGGGAGCTTCGACGCACTCAAACGCCCTCGCGAATATGCAAACAACTACACGGTTATATAAACGAAAGCAAGCACGCGAAGTTATTCACACGCTAGCATCGGCGGCATAAAAATATCCGCGCGATCAAACGTGTTAACCTAAAACCGCTTGTACCCTTCGCGATAATGCAATTCTGGTCTTTCTTCTAGATCTGAACCATTCGCTCAAAATCGTAGATCGCGCGAACATTCAACAGCCCACACGTTTGTACACACGACGTTACACGCTACACACTAACCCACACGATCAAATTCGTTAACATACAAATGCTTGAGTTGTCCGCAATAATACAACATTGGTCACAAACGCGAACATGCCATTTCGATCATCCACGCAAATTAACACCCTAACTAACTCGCAAACATAAAAACACCCGTGTTATATAATGATTTTTGATGATACCTACGAATTCATCAATGCGCGTTCCAACGCAATCATGAATCCGACTCGTTCGGAAACCCCTAGCGTCGGGGCTAACACCCTATGTGTATGCTTTCAGTAGGACTATTCCAATAAAAATTTCGCTCATCTACTCATGACATGACCGAGAACTCCAGTGATGAAATAGCTCTCACTCTGTTGTAGTATCTGAATCGGGCACCCCAATTATGCTTCATATTCACGATCCGCGCGATCATGCAAGAAAATACGCGAATATGCAAATAGACACACGGTTATACAATCGAATTTGTACACGCGAAGTTACATGCACGCCAGCACACGCAACATGATATATACGCCCACACGATCGAACACATTAACATTCAAACGCTCGGGCCCTTCGCGATAATACACAAAGAAACACGCAATCGCGATCATCCACTCATCTGTGCCGAAAGAGTTCGCAAACACAAACACGCTCCAATGATTTAGTGAACGCTACAGCGCTTATAATCTGATCAACGCGATCTCAAGCGCCGTAAACTCAATATCATAATCGACCCGCATTGTCCCGCAAAGTGCAAACTAAGCGTCGACGTAGAACGCTTTATGACCAACAGCGGTAAAAGTTCCTTCGGGAAATCAAGGCAAATTTCAACATATCGAAATATGATATGTCAAAAAACCGGAATTCTAACCAGTGTAGGTCATTAAAGTACAACTGAAATATCAAAGCACCCTAGTGGCTTCCTTGCAGAATTCCAGATATAACTGAAGAACCATTCAGATACACAATCGTTTATCGTGACGACTGGATGATGATTAATGAGATATAACGGAATGTCGCGTCCATTGCGTAGTTAATGTAGTGGAAAACTGCGAAGAGTGGAAGGAATACAAAAGATTCCTAGTAGAACGTTTCGACATAAATCCATGTTGTTGATTAGTGATATTCTGTTTGTTGTCGAAGAATATTTCTATCGGTGAAAACGTTCAATTAATTATTCTGTTTGGATTACTGAACTCAACTGAGAACCGACAAATTTTCACACCAATAGTCTGAGTTGAGTTGGAAAACTAGTGGAAAAATATAACAATCATCAATCCAAAAACAGTCAGAACCGATCATTTCCCAAAGTACACCAATCGTATTTTTGTCGCCATTCTACAACCCATATTTTTCCGGAAAGCTCATTTGGTAAAGTTTTTACCAACTTGTCTCCAGAACACGTAATCTGTAGCACACATTCACTCCTGTTTGACGAAGTATTATCAAAGCCGTACAGCCACATCATCCCCTATAAATATGTGAGCACGCCTGCTATTAGGCACCAACTGTCTGTTCGACCTCTAAAATGCTTTATGTGCTACGCGGATAATCGCCATTCCGGCGGTTACGTTCCATTTGCTCTGCTATAAAAGTATGATGCATGCACTCTAAAAGCTAAGGTTATTTAAAGTGCACAGTTCGCATGAATTTACTACCACTAACGTTTCTTTTATGCACGGCATCGTCGATCAAGTTAATAGTTTTCATTCATTTCAGCAAGTGGGATGCACCTAATCATTTCGATATCAACCATCGTTGAATTCAATTTTCAACCCCAAACCACACTCACCTGAACTGAATCCGCCCGAACCGCCCGAGGCACGCCGTCTGCTGTGACCGGTGTTCCGCCCGGTCGCCGTAGTCGTCGTCATCGTCGTCAACGGTGTCACCGCCACCACCACCCGATACTGCTGCTGCTGTTGGTGTTGCTGCTGCTGGGGCAGATAGGGAACGCCAGCGGCTCCCACAACACCAACGACTCCCCCACCGCCACTACCTCCGGACGGGCCACCGAGCATACCGGCCGAGATGCTACTCTCGAAGGCGTACAGTGCCCGGAATCCGGTTCCATCCAGCCGGTCATTGGATGCCATGGTGACACGAAAGAAGCGCCCATCCGAGCGGACGATCAGATCTCGTCGGAGACCGCAGTACAGGGCGAATTTGCGATCCCGGGTGATAAAATTAGAAAACTCCACGTAGTCGCTGGCGGAGTTTTCGTCGCAGCTGGCGTCGGTTGAATGAAAGGATGAAAGAAGAAAAAAGAAAGGTGTGCCCGAGAGGGAAAAGGAAAATGCGTTAAAAGAACATTTTGATGTCTGGTTTGTGTTGGGGAAGCTGAATGGCGGCGAATGGATTGGTAAAATTTAAGAGCTGCAGACAAACACGGTTGAAACAAATGGGGATCATTAGCATTGAATCGGTGGGTGTTTATCTCAGGTTGAAGACCTTATAGTAATGAACATTATTTTAATTCGTGTTTAGAGGTGTTAATTTTATCGTAGACATTTTAATCAAAAATTCATTAACATGGAAGGCGATCCTGAATATTGAAATATTAATAACAAGACTGGCCAAAGTTTAAAAATTATTGAGTGAAAGTTTGACATCTGATAGACTTCAGGATCCGGACATCGAAACCAAATCAAACTAGAAAGAGCGGTCAAAGCGTTTGGAAATTTAAAGAAAGGGATATGACGGACAGAATTGGGTACATAATGTACGCACAAGATTCTAGTGACACTTAATCGAGATGACAAGCAACACATCATATCTAAATCGAGAGCGCCAGTTGCCAAAAAAGAACATTCAGTTTGGCAGGCGACTTTCATTTGTGGATTTGCAAGCAAAATTCTCGTGACACGGACCATGTCGCCCAATATGGGAGAATATAATCCCGACTGACTTTTCGCGGTCCCGTCTTAAACCGACAGTGCACGAAGTGGAGCAGTTGATTAAGGTGAAAATGAAACTTGTGTTTATAGAGGTGTCACACATACAACTACATCATATGAGACATGTCGTACTAATACATTCAACTTTTTGACCGAGACAGAATGCTTTGTTCGCTACGACCTGCAACACGACGTCGAATACGAAATCGTCAAAACCAAAGTCCCCGTGTACCTGGACAATGATCTAACGCAAATTCACTAGCATGATTTGGCTCTGCGCACTTGTACGGATTATATTAAAAGTTTCATATCGAAGTACGAAGAAGGGAAATCCATCGTAAATGATACTTGGAGAAACTTTTTCTCTGGCATTCTCAAACGATGTTCGAGTGGTGTGAATGCGGCTGAACCAACCAATATTTTCTTGATTGACTTTGGAGGGTAAATTATCTCAAGATGTTAACTACATCCAAAGAACTACGGTAAGCCATGCATCGAAACAACTGAAGAAAATTCATCTCCTACAACCAACACTAACCAACAACCTTCGACATCTGCTGATATGCCACAGACAAGCAACCAAAAACAAATGCCGAACAAAAAGCATTCCATGGTATTGTTAGACCAATAGCTATCATATATAAGGAAGTAATAACCAGAATAGTAGACGGCTATATCAGAGTCACTCAATAGCAACACAAAAAGCACCAATCATCTAACAGCGAAAATCAAAGCTGCTCTAGCGACTATGATAACGGTGGACCGATCAGCCAGCAGCGGAGGGTCTACCTGACCATTGCTCACCACCGAGAAAGAAAATTAACGCAAGAAGTAGAAAGCAGTGCGCCCAAGATAGAAAGCAGCAATAATATTCGATTAGTTTTTATCCTTCAGGAATTGTGTCTTTAAAATGCATATTATTTAAAAAAAAGGCGAATGACCCCGAGGTTTGAATTTGAACAATAATGAACGACGACTCGAAATCTTGAAACGAACTAGAAACCTGGCGTAAATTATCATAGTCATTGTGGCTTATGACAAAAGCTCGAGGAAAGCTCGGAAGTTCAGCTGTTCACGGGTCCGCTCAAGCGCTCTTTGATATTTCATACAATATAGAACAGGACATGTTCGCTTAGTAAGATTTATTCTCAAGCCATATTGGGTTGGTATCTACAGTAGGTTGTGGATTATTTTAAAAGTTTATTTTAAACTCGACGCGTTAGTTCAACGGAGCCGGTTACGATTTTCACATTGACAATAAGTAGGGGGACCCGGGTCTATTAAGACCGCGGGGGTAATTCGGATCCCCTCGATTTCTCAGAAAATGTAGGACTTTCTGAATGTGGTACATATTCGTGGCAGCGCTATTGTTAAACATTAATTTTGACAGATGAATATACTTTTTTGGTTTTTTAGAAAGGAAATACTCATGTCTCATGTTTTTGCCATCCTCAAAACAAAAATCATTATTAGAGTAAAACAGTTCTCAAAGCAACAAATAAAAATGAAAAAAATAATAGGTAAGTGTTTTGGAAAGCTTGAGGCTTCTATTTTATGGAATGATTTTTGTTTGGGTGAAAACACATATTTTCAAGACGCTCACCACTTTTGTGCGAAATGAGAGCGCAAGGGGCTATTCGGACCCCTTATTCCATCAACCACCGTTCAACGGCTTGCGGCTACGCACACGATTACATATGCCACAGCAAAGAAAATACATGATGCGCCAATCGACAGCTGTGACTAACCAGATTAAGTTTTTGTAACGCAATTTATTATTTAACTTAGAGTTTTGCAAATCGTAGGGTGATGAGCCCATTTGTACCATGTTTCTATTATCACCGTACCCATTTGAAGCCGTTGGTCAGAGCAGTGTCTGCCATCTTTGTTCAACGCATTGAGTCAACAGTCGGGTAGCGCAACAATAGGGGCACTCGATTCGAGTTTTCGTTGCGCTCTATCACAAGAATTCAGCTGTTTTCAGCGCATTTGTGTTATTATATTGGTTCTTAATAACGAAGCAAAGCTGTTGATGTAAATTTTTACGCATTCCATTAATTTTAAGGCGAGAAATTAACGAATAAGTGAGGCACCTAGCTTAGTATGCTGAAAATAGGCGCTTTACCCTATATGAACTTTTGTGGTACCAATATGTAGCTAAGATTTCAAACTAATTATTAGGACCTTTAACCGGTAAATTTTTTCTCATCTATCCACCTAAAATAGCAATTTGCTTAGGTAGATCCGAATAGCCCCGGGTTCCCCTAAGTGAAATGAAAAAGAACCTAACTTTTTCCAATAAGCTTAAATTTAAATGTTAAATTAAAATTAAATTATTAAATTTTCTTCAATGTTTCGTTTCGATTTTCAGAATTGTTCTGAAGTTTTCAATTACAATTCAAGATCTGGTTGACCGATTCGGCTCTTTGGGCACTTAAATTCAAGTTGGATAAAAACTTCTGAAAAATACTGTATGCTCGATTGGCACATTCCACGTGTTATATTTATTGCATAACAGGTGTTTCTTAAAATAAAATTTTATATGACATGACAAAAGAAAAAAAGGTTCAATATTCAAAATTGATTTTTGTTCCAATCAACAAAATAACTCGAATCTATAAATAAGGGTGGCACATTTCAATTTAGCTTCATTAGGCAAATTACTCGTAAAATTAAAATAAAGTATAAACAGAATCAAACAATAAAGAATTAAGAACATATGATATCAGAAATTTCCGTCCTCTTGGCTGAGACTCGAACCTATCATCCTTAATGACCCCGGCGCTAGCGCATTACGCCGTAATGCAGTACAACAATGGATTAAGATTGGTGAGTTTTAAATTTATACGAACATGAAATCACAAAATTTGAAAAATCCGATCCTCACCTGAACCGAAGAATATATAAATTAAAAAACAGAACTCGACGACTCTACCATAGATACAATACTGAAACCTCATAGAAGACCAATTCAAATGTCTGTCTCATTGGGGTAATCTTTTAAAGGCAATCTCCGTCATCGTCCGTCCAAAGGCCTACGACCTATTTCTACGTGTATATTTATTACAAAACCTGTTCAGTATTAAACAACATTTCTTATGTATTTGTTTTAATCAAAAATAATTCATGATACATTAAAATTTGTGATTTTATTTATAAGCCTTTTCAAAAAAATTTGCACTAGAAAAATATGTAAAAATGGATGGGAGTAGTTAACAACCAACATATTTTCAATGTTATAAATGAACAAAATTTTCTTAACCTCTGACCGGGAACTCTACTGACGCTCTTCTACCATCTGAGCCGTATACCAAAAATAATGTATTAGATTCACAGTCCGCACGCGATGGTCCAAGAACAGAAGCGAATATGCGAAAGGCACACGGTTATAAAATAGAATTTATACACGCGAAATTACATACACGTTAGCACACGCGGCATACAAGCACACATGAGATAGAACACGTTAACGTACAAATGCTTGAGCCCTTCGCGATGATACACACGTTCGCGAAGTCCCTGCACATACCGGAACCGTACACTGAATATCACATTCAGAATCACGGCCCGCTGCAATTGGCCTAAGGCAGTGTTTTAGCGGGCAATTGTAGTGTGTGGTTATGACGGGGAGCTCTTCCGAGAACGTAGCTCTACAGTAGGACAATTCTCGGAAAAAATTTTCATAACCTCTGAACTAGATCCATAAAAATGAAAAATAGCATCTCTCGATTTTGGGAATCAGTTCACAAGCACGCAAGCTGGCGATAATTTTTTAGATTCCAAATCTGTGAATTAGTTCAAGATTTATAGATTGGATTATGGACAAATCAACGGAAAGGCTAAACGCAGTTATCGAAATCATGAATTTCGTTCACGATTCCACGATTTATATAAAATGGATATTTACTATGAAATCACGAATTTCGAAACGCAATTTTTCTCCGTGTATCAATCAATCTCCAGTGAGCCGGTTTCGGTTTTGCATTTGATCGTAAAGTGAAACAAAAATGTATAATATAACCAGTCAATTCTCTTACGGAGCGATTCCCTCGATGTCGAAGTAGGTAAACCGGATCAGCACATAATCGAGCGGGTCACCGTAGAAGAAATAATTACACCGGATGTTCCTGTGTTGAGAGCCGTGAAAAGATAAAGCAAAACAGAGTTTGTGAAAGGAAAAGAAAGGAAATTCGACCGTTGCCCCTGATTGGGAAATGATTCTCGTTGATGATGATGATGTCGGATGATGCTGACAGCAGGAATGGGCAAAAGTGACATTTTGACTGTCGGGTGGTGATTTAAAAAGGCTCAGTTGGGACCCCTTTGCGAAAACAACACCACAAAGAAGCTCCCATTCCGCCATCAGTAAACCACACAGGCAGGTGGGCGGCACATCTCTTTGATGAATGTTACTGCGAAAGTGGCGATTGCTATTACACAACGCCAACGTCGTCACGCTGGGCCACTGACACGTTCGCTTTGTTTGCGTGAAGGTGAGACATTTCCGAGAAGAAAAACTAATTCTAACCTTGGATAGGCACCGGGGAAATTAGGTGACTGAATCCATCCCTGGTTGGTGGCATTCTTGAAGTAATGGAAACTACACTCCGACTGGTTCGGCTGGTGGCCCGTTGGGATGCCGAAATCTGTTGGGGAAGATGTTACCGATTACTGTCAGCTGGAAGAGACATTAAGGGAAAGCTTGCGCGCAAATTACTGGTTAGAAAAAAGAAATCCGCCGTGAATCCTTTGTTCTCGGTGTTGTTGAAGGTACTGCGAAATTCCAGCAGCAGCCGTGGTCCATTCGACAGAATTGGCTTTGGCAGGATGTCCCCGCAGAGTGTCTCGATCACCTCGTCCCGGCCGTCCTGGTGGGAAAATACCTGCGAATGAAGGAAAATGGTATCGCATTAGGGTCCCTGAGATAAGCTTCCACCGCGGGGGCGGTGGTGGTGGTGGTGCAACACTTAAAATTCACGTCGCATCAGATGACTGCGAAGATGGTTGATCTGGATACCCTACAAAGATCAGCTATTAAAATTTATTCTAACGACTTTTTCATTACATAAGTGGCGAAAATACGCTTATTCCCAGTTCCACTTTCACGTTCTGCTTTGGATTATTACGAAACGTGGTTTGATCTTTGTGGCGATGTCGCTATTGAATGCTGAGAAAAATACTTCCAAGAAGCGTGCGTGGGTGCAAACATTTGCTATTGATTTTCATTTCACTGGCTCCCTTTTTGGCCCGGCGGGAACTGAGTGAACGGAAATCTATTTCAATACTACATAAGAACTAGAGCGATCCTATTATGCAACATAGAAAGTGTGTAAAGTGCACCAAATTCAACAACCAAATCGCATTAAAATAAAGTAAACTTTGAACAAACAGCATGTATTCGTACCGTAAGCACCCTTTATTGACTTGAATGGAGGCAACTTTACAGCTTTAGAGTATTACCTCCGACTAACTGAACAGGGAGTTGGAACTTTGACACCGCGTCCCTGCAGATACTCTCCTTGTTTGAAAAGCCAACCCACTACCAATTTGGAATGAGTGTGTGGCTTTCGCGTGCCCCGTGGGTTATATATGTTACAATAGTCGAGAACCACGGATGGAAGCGCGAACGTCGTTCTAAGGGAAATGCATAAGCTTGGAAAGCGCACGTACTCGCAGTTAACGGATTATAGCCAATGTGTCGGTACTGTTTGTTTGAAATATTTATTTTGGATTGTAAATCTCTATAACGGAATTTCGGATTATTACTTTGAGCGCCGGTAGTAGCAAATGTTCGATTCAGTTTTGAAATTTACCGAATCTAGCCTGTGTTTGAGATGTTCTCATAGGTTTCAGTGGATTGGAACTAAAATGTAGGTTCGGTGATGGTTTCGTTGGTCCCCACGTTTTCTGTCACTATGGTAGACAAAATATGGAAATTTGACGTGCAAGCCGCAAGGAAGCAACTTGAGGCCGTAATTTTTCACCTTGCTTCTCAACGATTTCTGTTTTTTCTTATTTGTTCTTATATCATACAGGCTGTGATAACGGAGAATTGTAGTATTTTACTGGTTTGCGAATTTTTGTTTAATATTTTTAAAATTAGTGTCCATTTTTCATCATATACTCGTGGATAAAAATTTTTCATTTTTGTGATCTTCACGTATATTTCATTTCACTCAGATGCCACGTTGGTTTTCTAGTTGTTATTTTATTTTTTATTATTTTGCTTATAGAAGTTTTAACCTTAGGGTCATTCGCCTCTTTTCGGGATAGAGAAATCTCTCTTGAAAAAATCTTTAACCCTATGTGCAGGGTTGGGAATCGAACCCAGGTGAGCTGCGTACAAGGCAATCGATTTACCAACTACGCTATGCCCGTCCCCTTTTTTATAGTTGTTAAAGCACGACCTAAAACATTTTAATTGCATATTGGTGTGTTCATTCAAAGATTTAATCAAAGAGCGCATTTTGTGCACTGAACAAGGTTTTACCAATTAAAAAAAAACGTGTTTAGCACTCACTGATATATTGCTTAGGACTTAATAAGCACTTCAAGAATTGGTTTTAAAGCAAATCATCAAAATTACTCGAATCTATAAGTACGGGTTGAACAACTCAATTAAGCGTAATTTTTGTTTTTGTTAATCTACGAACACTACTGCACATGTTAGGATTTTGGGAGAATAGGAAACAAGCTAGAATAAGTCGGTATTGCTTCATCAGAATAGCCACCAAGAAATCATCGATAAAGAATAGCCGCAATTTTGGGAGAAAACAATCGCTTGATGTTTGACTTTTTGCTGACACGGCTTAGACTTATAGTGCACGAGGCGGAGCAGTTGATCAAGGTAGAAATGGAACTTGCTATTACAAAAGCTTCACACATACAGTTACATCATACGAGACATATAGTATTGATAACGTTCAACTTTTTAGCCGAGGCTGAAAGCTTCGTAACGAAGAACAATACACAACACGGCGTCGACTATGAAAACGTAAAAGGCGAGATCCCCATGTATAAGGACCTTGATCTAACGGAAATTCGCCTACACGATTTGGCACCTCGTACTAGTACGGATTATATTAAAACATTTAAATCGAAGAATGGCGAAGTAAATTGCCTGTCTCGTCTGCAAATTGTAGTATATGATTCTGACGGGGAGCCTTTCCGAGAACCTAGCTCTACAGCTCCAGTAGGACAACTCTCGAAAAAAAACAATAAAAATAAAAGAATGCGAAGTAAAATCCGTCACAAACGATACGAGGAGAAACTTTTTCCCTGGCATGCCCAACGGTGTTTGGGTGGTGCGAATGTGGCTGAACAGCAACTCACCATCTCACTTGACTTTCAAGGGCAGATCATCTCAAGGTGTTAACTACACTCAAACAACGCTATGCACATGCCCTGAGCAGACGCTCACTCGCTAGTTCTTTAACCAGAAGGCACACTCAGCCAAAATATCTTAAGAAAATTTGCCGAAACAACTAACGAAAATTCTTCTACTACAACCAACACCACCAAACAGCCGTCGATATCTGCTGATACACCACAGACAGCAGGCAAAAAAAAATAATGCCGGACAAACAATATTACACGGTATCCCCAAGCCAATAATTAACATATATTGGAAAGAGATAAACAAGAAAGAAAACGGTTATACTAGTGTCACTCGACAACACAAAAAGCGCCAAACAAGTAACAGCGAAAATCAAAGCTTTAGCGACGACGACATGGACACAAATACATGCGAGCAAGAAGGCATACGGAATGATCAGTGAGAGGTAGAGAATATACCTACCATTGCCTACCGCCAAGAATAAAGATTAACACAAGAAGCGGAAAGCAGTGCGCGTAGGATAGTCGACAGAAATTATATTCGATTATTATATCGTTGTGTATTATTTTCATAAAAGGCGAATGACACCTTAGTAAATAACAAAATATTTCATAGATAAGTTTACAAAATAGGAAGCAAAACGCAACGGAGAACAAACATTGAAAATAAATAACACAAAAATAGATAAAACGGATATGATAGAAATTTTGTTTTGTTAATAAAGTTTTAAAAATGTTGCTGATTTAGACCTTGAAATTGCCCCTAGTCAAAAGTTATACGTCAAAAAATCACCCATGTACTGTTATTGACTATTAAAATGCTATAAATTAACTATAACAGTTTGGTATAAACTAAAATAATCAATTTGCTAAAATATAGATCTGAATTTGTCTAAAATTTGTAAAATATTTCTATTGAAGGACTTGATTCTTTCTTTTGACACACGCGCATTATGGGATAATCAAACACGTCAATTCATGTATGCCAACCAGCTTGGCGCCTAAAACTACATCCGCATCATGCTATCAACTCGGTGTGGTGCCGAACCGCACCTGAGCTCAGCTATACGATCGTCTTCATTCTCACCTCTGAGACAGTAAATGTGTCTCCTCTCGTTAATCCGATTGAATCACTCAAAATTAAAAATGAATCGCTTTTGTCGCGGAACTGCAAAATGAGAGAAATTACAACGCAAGTTATTAAGAAGGCTATATAAATAACCCTCATGTGTGAATTTTCTCTTCCGTTTTTTTTTTCGAAGCACGAGAACGGGAGTACATCCTTCATCGAAGTGAACAGTTTTCATTGAATTACATTCTTTACCCACTTGCTTGCATTACTGATTCATTGATGGCCGAATATAAATGAATAAGGAACAATTTTGACAGTCGTAATTTTTGGGAGCTTCATTTGCAACGTTTTCAACAAGCTAAGTATTATGTGACACTGTATTAGCACTACAATACCAATTTTTTTTAAAAAAGACGTGCGACATTTTTTTTTACTTCACAACTCATTTACGACAAATGTTTACGTGTGATTAAAGTGATTAAACTTTAGAAAAATGCAGTTTTCTAGGGTGGTAATGCTAACTTTACTGTAAAGTTGGCGCTACTATATCAAATTTTTAAAAATACGTATGCGACAAATTTTTGGATTTCACAATTAATTTACGACAACTAAGCGACAATTAATACATGTGGTAGTGCTAACTTTATGCACTTGACGGATGTTACATTAGCGAAACAGAGTGGGGCAGAACGCTACTTTCGAATAATAGAAACTCTAGTAGTCTGGGTGTGTGTGCTGCAGTATTCACTGAAGTGTATTAGTTGAAACTTGTTTTGAAAAAAGTTTAAACCGAACCATGTGGTACGAATTCATAGAAGCTGTTGAAAAAAACTAACACATTTTTTCATTCTTCATTTCATGAGCTGTTCTTCATGGTAAATAGTTTCTTCTTCAATAAAAGCAACATGTATGAATGTAAAAACGAATCAAAATGAAATGTGATTTTCTTAATTTCTAATAGCTATAGATTTGTCGATTTGGAACCGGGGAGTGAGTCCAATTGCTCTTAAGTCGAAATGGTCTGATGTCTTGGTACTCCATCTCCCGTACAGGCAGGTGCAACGTAAACAGTATTTTTAGCATAATTGAATCAATACTGGTGGAATTGTTCGTATGTGTTGAAAATCAGTTTCAAACATGCTGATTTCAAAAAAATCTAGATTTTCTTTCTATCGATACGGGTTAAACAACTCCATAAAATATGATTTCTATGCATACAGGGGAAAAATAAACGACAAAGGCATGAGGATTTCTGTTTTTAAGTTGCTTACGAACAGAATCGTAAATATTAAGATTTTGGAAGAAAAGGAAGCCAACTAGCATAATCCTGTTCTCGGTACTGGTAGAGCGGGATTAGGAATGGGCGATGTCGATGCGATTTTATCAAAATCGATTTTTTCAGCTCGATAAATCGATTGTTGCATTCGACCTTTTCGGTTCGATGTTCCGACAAGATTCAATAAAACTTTTTTCCACAATCGATCTTTTTACCATCGATTTTTCCCGGCTCAATGTTTGACTACATCGATTTTTCCCGGCTCAAGGTTTGACTACATAGATTTTTTCGATTTAGAAAGCTTGATGAAGCAAAATCGATTTTTTTTATTTCAAAATGCGCCTCGCTGAGCGGGATACAATAACCCGCTAGCGTATGAAGAACCAGTTTTCTCTGCACAGCTTCATGATTTGGCATAGGAAGTTTTAACAGACAACGCGACAACCTTAAAAATAGAAACAAAAGAAAATAGAGACCACAAAAAATAGATAAAACAGAAGTGATGGAAATGAACATTTTTTGGTTAATAGTTTTTTTTGAAAATGATGCTTGTATAAAATTGTACTGCATCTAATTTAAAACTTTCAAGTTGCCTTTAATTGCCGCTGGACAAATGTATGCGGTACGAGTTCTTAAAAGACGTTGATAAAAACATTGCATTTTTCCATTCTTTAATTCATGAGCTGTTCTTTATGATAAATGCATTCTTCTTTGGTATTAGCAACACGTATGTATGTAAGAATAAATCAAAATTAATGTGTTTTCTTTTTATTTTTTATCTGCTATAAATATCGATGTGGAACCAAGGTATGAGCAATATTGCTCTTTGGTCAATATGACAGTTGAAGCGTAAATAATTTCATCTGATTCGAAAAGTATCGGGGTACTGATTTTCAAACATAATTGGATCAATCTTGGTAGAATTGCTCATCGGTGTTGAAAACCAGTTTCAAATCTGTCACAGCATTTACTATGCTTGCTTAAAATAATCTATAATTTATCTAAAGTGTCTTTAATATTTGTAATTTGATACAGTTATTTCGTTCAGAAAGAGTTCTAACTTTTGCTAAATTTGTTCCAGAACTTTAATTCAATATATATTGAAAATTTGCTCGATTTCGACTGAATTTTTTTCTAATTATTTGCAGCAGGTCATACAAAGTTGAAATAGACTGTCGTAATTCGGTCGTGAATTTCAACCCAATTTTCCAATAATATTTTCGGTTTTAAACAATCTTTACATCTCAGCTGAAATGGTCTAAATATTTCCAAAATTTGGACTTTTTGAAAATAAGTCAAATTTTTCATAAAATTTAACACACTGCCTATCTCAAAGTTTGCGATTAAAAATTGCCGAATTTGTATTTCGTATAATTTATTTTGTCAATTATTTTCAGAATTTTGATGCAACTAAAGTCGTGCAAGTGGCCCTCTCGCAGGTTGATGGGATTGACGGTATTGTAAACATCATCAAGCCACAATATATTCAATAGAGTTATGTAAATATAAGGACCTTCGCTCTTTTTAGTTTTTATTTGCACCAAGTTCTACTACTAGAGGTTAATTAGTTCTCATGTTAATAATCCACCAAACATTATGACTACTGAGGATTTGATTTATATAAGAAGCCCGCTTCAAGATGTTGATTACAATACGCCTCGATAGTGGTGTGTCGAGGAGGCCGGGAGGGCTGATATGAGCCTTTTTTTCTGTTCTATACCTTTCCTCTATTTACCAGCTCATAACCAACAATCAACCAATAACAAATAGATAATTGAGAAAGGATGTGCTATGTGTGGTGATTGGCTTTTCAAGTATTAGTAGTGTTTGAAGTACTAATGTATGTCTCATGTGATGATCATAACTTCAGCTGTATCTTGTACCTATCTAATCTATTACGTCTCTCATATATTGTCTTTTATTTCTTCTTTTCGAGTCCTATACTGCCATTCTACACCCGCCTTCAGCTGAATCAACAACGATGGTGATAGTGAACGTCTTAACACTCACACATTCTCAAACGCGGTCTCAGCGGGAACCTACAAAAATGCCATCGTGCACGCGATTACGAATCGGTCACGTCCGAAAGTCTATCCTTGATCCTAGAAGCCTAGGTCCATGCCTTCAGCTGGACCAATTAAGACCGGGAACCCTATCGATATAAACGATCCCACTCTCTGCCAGAATTCAAACCGCGCACTGAAAATTTAATATCAGACTCACGGTTCGCGCAACCATTCAAGAACACACGTTACAAAATCACGTCAGCGCACAAACGTTAGAGCCCCTCGCGATTTTCCAAGCAGCCTACGAACTCGCAAACATGATTACACCCCGGTGATAAGGTGAAAATCTCAGCACTCATAAACTTACCAACACGATCTCAAGTGTCAACCTACAAACTCCCGCGCTCGCGCCATCATGAATCGGGATCGTCCGGAAGTATCTATCCTCGGTACAAACAATCTAGGTCCTTGTTAATTATTAAAAAAATAATAAAATTGAAAAATAACTACCATATCCACTAGACAAAACGTTCCATGGCGACATGACCGGAAACTCTAGTGATATGGGGTAACTCTCTCCCTGTCAGAATGTGATCCGTACACCGAAAACTAAAGATCAGAATGACGGTCCGTGAATATATAAATCGCCGCAGGGTTTCAAAATCCAATTTATACACGCGAAGTCACATACACGCGAGCACACGGGACAAACACGTCAACATACGAACGCTTAAGCCCTTCGCGATCATCTACGCACACCTATGCCCGCGATCGCGTAAACTTGATAACACTGCGGCAATTGTGTGAACGTTTTAGTACTTACGAAGTTACAAACGCGATCTCAAACGCAAACCCGCAAATGCGCGATCATGAATCGGTCACGTCTGGAAATCTTTAACCTTTATTCTAGCAATTTAGGTCCATACATTCAGTTGGACCAATCAAAAAAAAAAAATAAAGCTCATATCCACTAGACCACGCGTTCTACGACGACATGATTGGGATCTCTAATGATATGGAAGAGCCCACTTCCTTCTGGAATCTGAACCGTACACAAAAAATTAAGTATCAGATTCACGGTCCGCGCGCGATCATTCTAGAACACACGCGAATATGCGAAAGGCACACGGTTATGAAATAGAATTTATGCACGCGAAGTTACACGTTAGCACACGCGACATACAAACGCACACGCGATCGAGCACATTAACGTACAAATATTCGAGCCCTTCGCGATGATACACGCGATTCCGAGTCCCTACGCCCGCACATGCCTGAACCGTACAAAGAATATCACATTCAGAATCACGGCCCGCTACAATTGGCCTATTGCAGTGTTTTATTGGGCGACATTGCCTGTCTCGTCTGCAAATTGTAGTATGTGATTCTGACGGGGAGCCCTTCCGAGAACCTAGCTCTACAGCTCCAGTAGGACAACTCTTGGAAAAAAAAAAAAAAAAAAAAAAAAAAAAAAACTAAAGTCGTGCAAGTGGCAAATTTGGGAGATTTTTGTTGACGTTGTACATTATCCTAGTTTTAAACATGAGAGATCGTTTTTAAAACAGTCGTAAATCTGTTATAAATTTATCCTTAATTTGTCAGTGAAATTTTTGCCTCTTTTAGACAAGTCTAAAGAATTTTAATATATAATATTAATTTAATACAATATCAATATTCACTAATTTTACGCAAACTGCAGAAAATTTTCTAACTTGGCAAATTTGTAATTGGTACAATTTATATAACGTATACTGCATTATTACAAAACTGTAAATTTGTTATTTTACCTCGCGTTTGTGCACATAACATTTTTGCTTTCGAATAAATTTAGTAAATAGGATTCAGCTTCAAAATTGTCCCTTGTTTTAGTAACATAACTTATTTATCGGGATTGAAAATAATTAACCGAACGTTTAAATTATTTTCAATCGGCTTTGAAGGCGGTTGCTTTGACTTGGTGGACATTAGTGTATACGCAAAATTATGAAGGTCTCACGTGGCTTCTTGTGGAAGCACAACGTAACACATTCTTGTCGGACAGAAAATAAAACAATCAGCTGAACATTTTTCGCTTTTTTTTTCGTGCAGCATTACAGCAGTCAATTTTTATGTCCTGCTCCATTTTAAAAGCGTGGTTGTTAGCAGCACATTGATTTTTCTGGATAATATCCCACTCTTCATCATTAGTAGAATTTTCCACCACATTTTTTTCCACGCAGATGCTGTTGGGTTCGTTTTGTTTTCAGTTTCCCGCATCAAATAAAGTAATTAGGCAGCAAAGGGAAATATGCGAGCCGTTCCATTTCAATCCGGCCTGTTTGGTTGAATTTACGAACTATAATTGTATGGGCAGAAACGAGACCAACCAACCCACCTCCCAACCCATGTTCTCGGTTGCTAGTAGCGCCTTAAGGCCAAATGAACGGTAAACAATTTTACAATTTTACGTTATTCCTGCAGCCAGAGTCAGGATCTTTCTACGATAGCGAAGGATGTTGAAATTTGGCACACTTTCACACACACACAAACTTTGAAACGTGATTCTGCTCCTCGGTTGGCGATAATAGGAGCGCCATAAATGACACTGCCAATAAAATGTACTAGCCAAATTTTGTGTTCCTGTAGTAATAGAAGTCATAAGGAAAATTGAATCGCTTTCGCCAGTTTCCGAAGACGGGCAGTGGCTTCTAACTTTTTTTTTGGTTTCACCCCTTCGAATAAAAGTTTTATCGACACTTTGCTTGGCGTGCGCTTGCTGGCCAAAATGGATACCCTGAAGTTGGATAAATTGAATTGGCTAAAGTACGTTAGTGTAAGTGATCAACCCTATTAATGAAAGCGCCGGGAAAACGTCTGTTTGCTCGGCTTGGGAAGGGAACCCTTGACGCCATCAAGTGCGATTCAAACATCACGTTCGAAACGATATGAAAAGCTACATCATAGAAGAAGCATGACTTCTAGTTCAATAGCAATTCTCGAATCACGTTTTAACCTTTTGTGTGTCGGAATTGAGTTCTTACTGAGAGGGCATAGTAATATGATAGGGTGAATTAGACGTAATATTTTGCTACTCACCATCAGAATATCCGTCTCGCCGCATTCGTTTGGTTCCAGCTTGGAAGGCAGCCTGAATTCCGAGAATACGATCTGGAAGAATCAAAAATAGATAATATACAGTCAACAGCGGAATTGGTCCGACGATCATTCCGACTAACTAACCTGAATACGTTCGAGACCCTGACCGACAAACTCGTACTGGTAGCAAATCGCCGAAGGGAATAGACCGGAATGCTTCGAATGGGACGGTGCTATGCTGCCATTCCGAGCTCTGCCGGAGCTGAACACTAATCGGGTGCAGTGGGGTGATCCTGGAACAATGGGAAACGATCAAACTTTATGACAAATGCGAATCACAGCAGCGGTGGGTTGGATTAGGCGGGATGTCGAGAAAAGAACACCTCCCTTGAAACTGTGAGGGAGTAGCTACACTTCTGCTGATAATTTTGAATGTTTCCATAACTTTTTAGCAAGGCACGCTTTCCTTTTTGCAAACAGACAGCATGGTGCAATTTGCGGAAAACTTTGTACCAAGATTAGATAATTTAATTAAAGTCCGGACGTCGTCACAGAGGGGATGCAATTTTAGCTGGCTAATATATTGCGAATCAGGCAAAAGTGGCGTGTGTTAGTTTAAACTTTTTATGGATTTCAGTCGTTTTCGCTTCAACGTCAGTTTCCAGGCGAAGAAGCTCATCTGGGTGTCATCTGCGAAAAGACTCCCGCCGGCGGGCGTGCCGGGTCAACGTTGCTAAACGAGAAAGTGAGTGAGCTGGAGTGAACGGAAATGGGACTAATTAAAATGGGTGGGAAGTTTTCGCCAAGTTTGTAACGTGTTTAGACACTCTTTGGCACTTGATATCGGAGCGGCAGCAAGTGGTTGATGTCGAACTTTGTCGTTAGGGCTTCTGTCAATGGTGCTGGCAGGGAATGGCGTGTTAGTGGAACTAGTCAATATGTATATGACAGTTTCGTTTCGTATAAATTGAAGCATTCAGGTCTTAAAACATTTTCAACTTTTACGTCATATTTTACGTGTCGAATTGGTCTCATCAGTATCTGGCGGACCAACTTGATCACCAGAAAGACGCTAAGTTTAATATCGAGACACTAATTACAAGCAAGCACAGTTGCGAAATCGAAATATGCTTCGACTAGCAAGCTAATGCGTTGCACTTAAGGATGTCAGTTACACAAGGAAGTAATCTATAACCCCTCATATTCACACCATTCACCAATGTTGAAATTAACAGATCTGTGAAAATTGCTGTTCACAGACAACTCATATGTCTTCGAAATCTCAATTATATATACTAAAAACTAATATATATCTTGTCAAATATTAGCATCCATCATCGAATTCCTGGTCTATTACGGGACCAATGATCATCGATACGTTTTGGAAACTAAACAGTCAGAAGCAATAAATAAACATGACATACCACCAACGCAAAACGAAGTAAGTGAAAAGTAGCTACCTCTGTTTACCTTAAATAGCCATCCACATCACCGGTTTGGTGAAATGTTTAACCCCTCACCTTACCCCCGACGCTACCGAGATGACGCATGACCCCTATCTCTATCTCTTCATCTACTACTTCTGCCGAAAGTACCAGTAAGCAGGACACCGATTACTCAACCGTAAAAATATCTGCCTTGTGTCGAAGGAATCGAAACGAGATTGCCAAACGGAGCCGACGTTATCTCGCCGCGGACTCTGTTTGTTATGCTCTCTAACCTCGTCAAACTTTTGTTGTTCGATAATAATAACCAGCGCACAGAACCGGAATAAAAATAGCAACCGTGAAGTCAGTCTCCCCCCTCTCAACGGCTGTACTGTGTTTTACGATCAAAGATTGAGTTGATGAGACAATTAAACTGTGCGAGTATCTGATAAACAAATGAACTATTTTTACCGATACATTTTATAGAAACACGGACCCCCCCCCCTGCCTTCCTCGTTCCGCGAACGACTTTTCACACCCCACCCCATTCTATTCCGTGTACCGATTGAGTCAGTAGGTATAAGCGACTCGAATCCTGCCAATTTCAAGCTGCCAAACCGGAACCCGACATACACGCGGAAATGTGGGCCGCGCCGGGGAAGTCGATTTACGTCAGCGAACGCAACCACACACCACAAAAGCAAAAGAAGAATGGGTTGAGATTTTTTAGCGAATGTGTTGTTCTTGAAAGAAAAAGCTATTTGAATGATCCTTCTATGAATGGGGCCCCGCTCAGAGTGCGGTGAAACGGATTTTTTGAATTGCGCGTTGGAAATGTGGATGGTTGTTTTAGCAGCCGCCTTGCAAAGTAACAGAGGTCACGGCGACGAGTGTGGCGATGTGCGCGCTCAGCCGCATCGACGCGTGTGTACCGACGAATCCCAATGAACCTTGTCAAGTATTTTCCTATTTTGTACGATTCGGGGAAGTTGAGTGACCACTTCAAGACTGTTTTGGAAATTAGAGTGGCAGTTTTGTTTTCATTGCGAAACACGTCAGGTTTCTGCTTAGGAAGAGCGTTTCTGACAGGAAGAAACGCTCCTTGAAGTCTGTTTTCTTCCGTTGATCAGGAAAATGCATCTTGAAAAATAGTTTCTTTTACAGCCGGGTTGAAACGTCGGTAGTTACTTCACTCAATTTCAATCTTAAACACTGACTATTATGAAGGAGTTTATTCTCTCATTGGAAGTATTGTTACTTGGTTGTTTCAGTCATAGTTCGGTTCCACAAGGAAGTCAGTTATGCTTCTTGATAATTTGACTATTTATGAATGCTCTAAGTAACCAATTTAAAACAGCTCAAAATAGGTTACTAAGATTGGCGAGACTCAATGTTTATAACAGAACAAAAACTGTATTTACTATATTCCGTTACTGGATACGAGTTCTGTATTTTGAAAAATCCTACTAATACTGGAATTCCAATAACAAGTAACAAATTAATAAATTCATATTAACAGTTCGAAACGGAATATAATATTAGTAAACAAATTGTAAACAACTTTTGAAATTGCTTCTACGAAGGGTAACGATATGAATTAACGTGTATTTTTAATTGAATTACACTCATCATAATAAATAACAACCTGTGTTACAATCTAGAATCCCATATTATTAAAAATTAATAACACAAATAATACATGCAATTTATTGACGTCATTCGGGTAAAAAAGAGGATGTGGCAAATGATGTGAAAGTTTATGAAACCGCGGAAGGAAATGTTGAAAAACACATGTTTTTTCAGCAGCTGCGTCTGGCTTTGTACTTCGATGTCATCGTCGTCGCCAGAGTGTGGAATTGAAGTTGTGCATTCCGGCCCATGTGGTCGCTTGGGTGTGCGACGATCAAGTTTGCGCTTAGGAGCATTTTTTTGGATTCTTTTTTCATCATGTTTTTTTTCATTATCTTCTTCAACAACTCTTTAAATTAATATACTGTTAATTCATACAAAATATCTGACGCGCTTTCATTCATGACGAGCACGTAATGTTTTGAACGGAGCCTTGAACTATTTAGAGGCTGATCGAATACCGGCGCCATCTTGAACAGATGCTATTGCGTCCTTTATGTTATCTTCACTTCGTTTTGGCCTTATGCGCACGACATTACGCACAACTTTCCTGTCAAAATAATTCGTATTTACATTATAGGAGTGACCTATAGTGTCCCCAAACGGCTGACTTATTGTACTCCCAAGGGTATAACTATTTTACCCCATTCTACTCCAACAAATAATAAATAATGAATAATAAAATAATAAATTGTATATAATGATATGAAAATTGCTAATTGTTGATTATTAATTGTTAATCGTTCATTAATCGTTGATTGTTAATTGTTAATCGGTAATTGCTAATTGTTAATTGCTTATTTTTATTTGTTAATTGTTAATTTATAATTGTTAATTGTCAATTGACAATTGACAATCGACAATTGACAATTGTCAATTGTCAATTGACAATTGACAATTGACGACAATTGACAATTGACGACAATTGACAATTGACGACAATTGACAATTGACGACAATTGACAATTGACAATTGACAATTGACAATTGGTAATTGGTAATTGGTAATTGGTAATTGGTAATTGGTAATTGTTAATTGTTAATGGTAAGTGGTAAATGGTAAATTGTAAATAATAAAAAATTCAAAAAATTGATTGAAAATGGTTTATAATGAATAATAAATAATAATTTAAAATATAAAAATTAAAAACAAAAACTATAAATAATGAGTAATAAATATTGAATAATAAATAACTCAAGTAAAAAATGTAAAATAACAAATTATGAGAAATGAATAAAAATGGCAAATATAAAATAACTGACAAATAACGAATAAGTTGCGATTATAAAATAACAAATAAATAAAAATAAATAACCAATAAGAAATTACTAATAACCAGTAACAAACCACAAATATCAAATAAAAAATAGCGAATAACGAATAACAATTTGTTTTTGAACGCTCCTAGCAATAATCTTTGTCTCATATTCCATGAAGTTCTGACGGAAAGGACGGATCATATTTCACCGAAAGTCTTTACAATCGATAAATGCTTAAAAATTCATTTTCACTAGAGTGGATACACAATGTTCCTAGTTGCCGTCGCTAGTACCCTGATCAAACCTTTCCGCATATCTGGCCTAGTTAGTTTAAAGCTCGCTTTAGCTGAAATTCAATTCGGCTCAAAAACTGATGGTTTGGCAAGCAATCTGTCCCTATGGAAAGTTTTGCAATAAAGTTGGTTTTTGTGTCTCGAATTCATTCTCATCAGTAACTAGCTCCAACTTGGGGCAGGTTATGAAATAAATCCAAACTAATGCCAAAATTGGCACCGGTTTAGACTCTATATTCAAACTGTTACACAAATGGTCGATTCCGAGTGCGCTCGAAAAATTTTTGTTATAAATTTCGCCCTTTGAAAACCGAACATCGACTTTAAAATTCCTTTCATTGGTATTTCATTTTATTTATAAACTTCTAAAAAATACTTTTGCAATACACTTAATGGACCGTTGTCTTCGATTTCACGCAGTGTGTGACGCAAATCTACGGACGATGACGGTGTCGATTTCTTTTAACCTTCGCTCGTTTACTGCCGCTGTACGCATAAATGTCCCATGTGCTATGGGATTCCCTATATACATGGGACAATTTTGCGCTTTCCATCACTTTCCACACCAACAACGAATTTCGATTTACCGACATGTTTAACATTGTCTAGTGCTGCTTCAATGTTGCTTCAGCGTAATAGTCATCATTTCCACTTAATTTATGGTGCGAAAATGTTGAGTACGATTCGTCTTCTAAAATGATGAATTTTCCAATCGTAAAGTGTTTACGCTGAAGTGTACCGAAGCAAATTGGTATTTTTTTCATGTCGTTTCGCTGCATGTTTTGGTGCACACTTACGTTTATGGTAAATTATGTTTTTTTTTTCTTCCTAATGCAGTGGACAGCTAAGTTTGAAATACTAAATTTTAGCGCCAATTGGTGTGTTGAATGTTCAACCTTGCTTTTGACACTTGACAGCACATTTTCTAGAACTCGGTTTTGATGGGTTGACCCCATTTCCTTTTTACTTTCAGGCTTTTCACCACCACGATAATTATCATTGGCGGTTGTACAATAGCCGTAAAGGATGAAGCCTAATTATACACTTAGTAACGGCATATTTTAATATACCAGCTCTTCCATGCAAAGGCATAACGTTTAAAGGTTTGATTCAAAAACCGTATTTAAGAAAAAGAATTTTTAAGTAGGATTTTTTTTAATAGGCCCAAGATGAAGCTGTCGAATTACACAGAAAGTTCTTTGTGTGGCAAGCGATCTGTAGATGTGTCAAAATAAGCCAGCTTTTTTTATTAAATCTGGAACCGTCTAGCTCCAAAAGTGACTTCTTCAGATCTCATGAAGGTCTGAGACTAGCTTTGTACTACTTTTGATTTTCCTGCTTTGCTTTGCCGCCGATGGATCAAAAGCCTTTGTCATTGTGTTTATTATATTCATTACGCATTATAAGCATGTCGTTTGCAATTTGCATTTAACCCAATTATGGAAACGTGTTTATTAGGGAAAATGGAAATGATCCTTGAAGTGTTAATAAGAAGTAATACTCCCGGTGGCCGGCTGTTTGGAGTTCGAATTGCTCGTTTCGAATCATCGGAAATTGATCGGGAGCTACTTTCGTACATATTGCTAAGATCATATGGTCTAAAGATAGATACCTCTATTTTATTCCACGTGGCTTTATTCTTCTATGTAACGCCCCGCGGAAGAACTAATAAAATGCTTACTCCCAAGTATCATACAATTGGTTCAATATGCAATTTCAACAGGCTTTGACCAGTCATGCGAAACTCACGGCGGTCAAATAAGCTAAGCTAAGATATTGCGGAGAACTCTAGGAGAACTCACTCTCAAAATTGAAAATCTGAATCGCGACCACTCATAAATTTGCAAATTACCACACGGTTGTGCAATACAATTGACATACGCTCAGTTAAATACCCACACGCGAAATAAAAATGCTAACGCGATCAAACACGTTCACATAAAAACGCTCGAGCCCTTCACGATAATTCATGGATACGTACGCCTGTAATTCTGCTGTCATGAAAACGATCCTGTGATTAAGGGGACGTATTAGCACCTACAAGTTTAAAAGCGCGGTCTCAAACGAAAACATATAAACGCTCGTTTCCACGCGATCATGATGTCTCCACATCACCACATCGGAATATCATAATCGATATCACAATCAAAATCACAACCCGACGTAGCCGGCCTTAAGCAGTGTTTTAGTGGATATTTCCAGTCTCGGTTGCAATTGTGATACGGGGATAGCTCTACAGCTCCAGTTGCACCACTCGCGAAAGAAAAATGTCTCAATATTATTTTATTCAAATTTTTAGTAGGCCACCTGCAGTAGGCTTCGAGCAGCGTTTGGCAAGGAACATTTTTCGGGTTTTCCTGAAACATGCTTCCACCGTACATTCTAATAGAACAAGCGATCACGGTCGCCATGTTTTGTAGAACGTACATTCTACGGCTGATTATTTTTGTAGTAATTCAGTTCATGGAATTCTCCCTCTCGCAGGTTGATGGGATTGACGGTATTGTAAACATCATCAAGCCACAATAGATTCAATAGAGTTAGGGTGATGAGCCTATTTTGGCACCATTAGGGAGAGGGTCGCACTATTTTTGAACAACTTTAAAAGAAGCCATATTATCTATAACCTTTCTCAGAATAAAATATCAGAGTACTGTTTCTTAAACATCTATATAATGCTCATTTAGCAGAATTGCCTCAATTTTCAGTATAAATGAAAATAAATATTCCATTCTGTGCATCTATTCCCACCTCAACGATCCAATTATCGCCTCATGGGTGTGCCAATTTCCACCTCATCGAAAAACAATCTAGTTGAAACGCAATGCCTCATATTCCATTTGCGTCGATTCGAACTAGGTATCCAGATCATGGACGCCAACGTGTTATTTGTAAAACGAATCATTCTGCTTTTTTCAGCCGATCAAAACAAACGTAAACATCACGCACATCAATGAAACTCATCAGCTGTTAGTAGAAGAGCGCCCAGAATTGCGCACGCAGAAAAAAAACCATTCGAAGGTTAGCAACTAGAATGACAAGTTTCACAACACACATTGCTTTCTCGAGATCGAATTGTATGTGCAGATGAAAATAAAATATCTGCAATCAACAATTAGTTGAATAACTTGAAGTAATTGATTACTTATACCTGAAATTGCATTACATTATATTTACAAGTTCATGTTTTGGTTTGGCCGCACTGGTGATTCTTTTCTGTATGATGGATACAAAAAGTTGGTTTTGATTGTGGTAGTGTATCAGCAAAACATGCCAATAATAGGAACCCCCGTATTTAGTTTTATCCTATTATAACACTAGGCCTATTCTAGTGTTTGACGAGCGATTTTAAAGTGAAATTATCATAAAAAGGTTCTCCAGCTAAAATAAAGGTATGTATTAGTGCAATGTTTAGTATATTTGTGCTGGAATAACGAGATATGAGGCGGTAAATGCTGGCTCGTAAAAGTTTATTTTGCTAAGCGCCGTTGCATCCAGTTTCGGTTCACTACGTGAGTGAGGCGGATTAGTAGATATTTCAATAAGGTGATTTTGTTTTAATTGAGAGGCTGAGAGTAAGAGTGGGTTAAAATTTTGTTCAGAGCAAAAGTGGGTTAAAATATTCTGTTAGATCAGAAATGGTATAGTCATGACACCTCAGGCAAAAGTGGATCAAATATTAATTCGCGCAAAAATGGTTCGACAAAATTTTCAGGGCAAGACTGGTATAGATTATTAACCCATTTTTGCGCTAAGAAAAGAATCAGAATTTTCTTATTCGGACTTGTGGGAAATGAAATTTTTTTTAAATTTTTCGATGCCTTAGAAATCGTGTAATATGGGATCCGTATAGGTCAATAGGCATCGGAAATTGACGATTGCCGCCATTTTGAAATCCAAGATGGCGACTTCCGGTTCCCACAAAGTAGTGAGAACCACCATCAATATGGGTGTCATTTGAAAGGGGATGGTGAGCAGACATCGAAAATTGACCTTCACCGCCATTTTGAAATCCAAGATGGCGACTTCCTGTTACCATAAAATAGGGAGAACCACCATCAATATGGGTGTCATTTGAAAGAGGATGATCAGCAAACACCGAAAATTGACCATTTCCGCCATTTTGAAATCCAAGATGGCGACTTCCGTTACCACAAAATAGTGAGAACCACCATCAATATGGGTGTCATTTGAAAGAGGATGGTGAGCAGACACCGAAAATTGACCACCACCGCCATTTTGAAATCCAAGATGGCGACTTCCGGTTACCACAAAATAGTGAGAACCACCATCAATATGGGTGTCATTTGAAAGGGGATGGTGAGCAGACATCGAAAATTGACCACCACCGCCATTTTGAAATCCAAGATGGCGACTTCCGGTTACCACAAAATAGTGAGAACCACCATCAATATGGGTGTCATTTGAAAGAGGATGATCAGCACACACCGAAAATTGACCATTACCGCCATTTTGAATTCCAAGATGGCGACTTCCGGTTACCACAAAATAGTGAGAACCACCATCAATATGGGTGTCATTTGAAAGGGAATGGTGAGCAGACATCGAAAATTGACTTTCACCGCCATTTTGAAATCCAAGATGGCGACTTCCGGTTACCACAAAATAGTGAGAACCACCATCAATATGGGTGTCATTTGAAAGGGAATGGTGAGCAGACATCGAAAATTGACTTTCACCGCCATTTTGAAATCCAAGATGGCGACTTCCGGTTACCACAAAATAGTGAGAACCACCATCAATATGGGTGTCATTTGAAAGGGAATGGTGAGCAGACATCGAAAATTGACCACCACCGCCATTTTGAAATCCAAGATGGCGACTTCCGGTTACCACAAAATAGTGAGAACCACCATCAATATGGGTGTCATTTGAAAGAGGATGGTGAGCAGACAGCGAAAATTGACCTTCACCGCCATTTTGAAATCCAAGATGGCGACTTCCGGTTACCACAAAATAGTGAGAACCACCATCAATATGGGTGTCATTTGAAAGGGAATGGTGAGCAGACATCGAAAATTGACTTTCACCGCCATTTTGAAATCCAAGATGGCGACTTCCGGTTACCACAAAATAGTGAGAACCACCATCAATATGGGTGTCATTTGAAAGGGAATGGTGAGCAGACATCGAAAATTGACTTTCACCGCCATTTTGAAATCCAAGATGGCGACTTCCGGTTACCACAAAATAGTGAGAACCACCATCAATATGGGTGTCATTTGAAAGGGAATGGTGAGCAGACATCGAAAATTGACCACCACCGCCATTTTGAAATCCAAGATGGCGACTTCCGGTTACCACAAAATAGTGAGAACCACCATCAATATGGGTGTCATTTGAAAGAGGATGGTGAGCAGACAGCGAAAATTGACCTTCACCGCCATTTTGAAATCCAAGATGGCGACTTCCGGTTACCACAAAATAGTGAGAACCACCATCAATATGGGTGTCATTTGAAAGAGGATGATCAGCAGAAACCGAAAATTCACCTTCACCGCCATTTTGAAATCCAAGATGGCGACTTCCGGTTACCAAAAAATAGTGAGAACCACCATCAATATGGGTGTCATTTGAAAGAAGATGATCAGCAGAAACCGAAAATTCACCTTCACCGCCATTTTGAAATCCAAGATGGCGACTTCCGGTTACCAAAAAATAATGAGAACCACCATCAATATGGGTGTCATTTGAAAGAGGATGGTGAGCAGACATCGAAAATTGACCTTCACCGCCATTTTGAATTCCAAGATGGCGACTTCCGGTTACCAAAAAATAGTGAGAACCACCATCAGTATTGGTGTCATTTCATACACCTTTAAAATTTGAAGATCCAAGGAATATTAATAAACCCAAAAATGGATTGAAGTGAACCAAAAGCAATTTTATTGAAAATTAGCATTTTTTCGCTTTTTTCCTCATATAACCTATTTTAAAACCACTAAAATTAATATGGAAGTGCATATATAATATTTTTATTGATGCGAGAAACAAATCACAAAATTTTAATTTCGCGCGGGTCGATCATTCTTATCCAGGGGGTGGCATCCGTATGTTGATGTACAGACGTTGACAGTGTCCAGCATATAGTGGGCCCGGTCGCTTCTAGGCTCATATCTCCCATGCTCTTGCGCTTCTAGGCTCATACCTCCCATGCTCTTACATTGGGTTGTTTTATCTTTATTGTCTTCATGCCTCATCCACGAAGCATGAAGTGTGTGGTGCTGCATCCATGATGACTCCACCACCCTTGACGTGAGAGTGTCTTGGAATGCTCGAGTCGAATAAATGGTAGTTAAACTGAATCGGATAGCGTTTCCGAGTGAACGTAACGATTGAGCATTTACTCGGATGTAAAACCATTCTGTTTAGGTCACATCACGTACTAAAGCTCTCCAGTTCACTCTGAAAAAACTCGGAATCGGTTTTATCCCGTATTTGTCGAAAAATTTTCATATCATGCGCGAAAGAAAGGCGGGGTCCTTGTAATTTAATATTGATGTCATTAAAGTAGAGGAGGAAAATTAATGGACCGAGATGGCTACCTATTGAGATGCCGGATGTAGTGAAGAATGGTGCAGATAGGCAGTCCTTAATGCTGATTTGGAATTGCCTTCCATCGAGGAACCAACGCAGAAGTTGTCCATGAATACCGAGTTTGTCCAGCTTCGCTATTGCGACATCATGGTTGATTTTGTCGAAGGCCGAACCGATCCATGTGAACAGCATCGGTTCGCAATCCGTCAGTAAATCCATCGAGTACATATGTTGTAAACGAGAGCAGGTTGGTCGTTGTCGATCATTTAGGCATAAAACCGTGTTGTTGCAATGTAATGTTTGCAGTGAAAGAAAATCGGATCTAAAACGGCTACTACTGAACACCCCCTTTCAAACGTTACCCATGTTTATGATGGTTCTCACTATTTTCTGGTAACCGGAAGTGACCATATTGGATTTCAAAATAGCCTAATTGTCGATTTCCGATGTCTACTGACCACCCCACCCATATTGATGGTGGTTCTCACTATTTTGTGGTAACCGGAAATCGCCATCTTGGATTTCAAAATGACGTAATAATCAATTCCCGATATTTACTGACACCCGCTTTCAAATTATACCCATATTGATGATGGTTCTCTCTACTTTGTGGTTACCGGAAGCCGCTATCTTGGATTTCAAAATGGCGTAACAATCGATTTCCGATGTCTACTGACCCTTTTTAAATGACACCCATATTAATGGTGGTTCTCACTATTTTGTGGTAACTGAAAGTCGCCATCTTGGATTTCAAAATTACGTAATAATCAATTTCCGATATCTACTGACACCCCTTTTCAAATGACACCCATATTGATGGTGGTTCTCACTATATTGTGGTAACCGGAAGTCGCCATCTTGGATTTCAAAATGGCGGTAATGATCAATTTTCGGTGTCTGCTGATCATCCTCTTTCAAATGACACTCATATTGATGGTGGTTCTCACTATTTTGTGGTAACCGGAAGTCGCCATCTTGGATTTCAAAATGGCGGTGGTGGTCAATTTTCGGTGTCTGCTCATCATTCCCTTTCAAATGACACCCATATTGATGGTGGTTCTCACTATTTTGTGGTAACCGGAAGTCGCCATCTTGGAATTCAGAATGGCGGTAATGGTCAATTTTCGATGTCTGCTCACCATTCCCTTTCAAATGACACCCATATTGATGGTGGTTCTCACTATTTTGTGGTAACCGGAAGTCGCCATCTTGGAATTCAAAATGGCGGTAATGGTCAATTTTCGGTGTGTGCTGATCATCCTCTTTCAAATGACACCCATATTGATGGTGGTTCTCACTATTTTGTGGTAACCGGAAGTCGCCATCTTGGATTTCAAAATGGCGGTGGTGGTCAATTTTCGATGTCTGCTCACCATTCCCTTTCAAATGACACCCATATTGATGGTGGTTCTCACTATTTTGTGGTAACCGGAAGTCGCCATCTTGGATTTCAAAATGGCGGTGAAAGTCAATTTTCGATGTCTGCTCACCATTCCCTTTCAAATGACACCCATATTGATGGTGGTTCTCACTATTTTGTGGTAACCGGAAGTCGCCATCTTGGATTTCAAAATGGCGGTGAAGGTCAATTTTCGGTGTCTGCTCACCATCCCCTTTCAAATTGCACCCATATTGATGGTGGTTCTCATTATTTTGTGGTGACCGGAAGTCGCCATCTTGGATTTCAAAATGGCGGTAATGGTCAATTTTCGGTGTCTGCTCACTATCTCCTTTCAAATGACACCCATATTGATGGTGGTTCTCGCTATTTTGTGGTAACCGGAAGTCGCCATCTTGGATTTCAAAATGGCGGTGATGGTCAATTTTCGGTGTCTGCTCACCATCTCCTTTCAAATGACACCCATATTGATGGTGGTTCTCACTATTTTGTGGTAACCGGAAGTCGCCATCTTGGATTTCAAAATGGCGGTGGTGGTCAATTTTCGGTGTCTGCTCACCATCCCCTTTCAAATGACACTCATATTGATGGTGGTTCTCACTATTTTGTGGTAACCGGAAGTCGCCATCTTGGATTTCAAAATGGCGGTGATGGTCAATTTTCGGTGTCTGCTCACCATCTCCTTTCAAATGACACCCATATTGATGATGGTTTTCCCTGATTGGTGATAAATCATTTTTGAAAACATTCTTAGAATAAAAATGGAATATATATCCTCTCAGGGCAAAAGTGGTATATCTTTTTAACCCACTTTTGCGCTAAGGTTTTTTTATCCCATTTCTGCTCTGACTGGTACTTAAACCGGTTTTGCTCTAAATAAAACGTATACCGCTTTTGCTCGCAGCGAATTTTTAACCCACTCTTGCTCTCAGCCTCTCAATTAATAGTTGGATTTAGAGGATAGTTCTAAATACATATGTGCACAACAAATAAAGAATAAAATTTGAGCTTATTTTTTCTCACCTGTTTTAGCCAAATCGATAGTGCCATTATCTCATATGCTTGGTTCGAAACCAAGGGGTACGAAATAGGGTCACAATAGGCTCTACTGCCATAATAGGCACATCACCCTATCTAAATATAAGGACCTTCGCTCTTTTTAGTTTTTATTTGCACCAAGTTCTACTACTAAAGGTTAATTAGTTCTCATGTTAATAATCCACCAAACATTATGACTACTGAGGATTTGATTTATATAAGAAGCCCGCTTCAAGATGTTGATTACAATACGCCTCGATAGTGGTGTGTCGAGGAGGCCGGGAGGGCTGATATGAGCCTTTTTTTCTGTTCTATACCTTTCCTCTATTTACCAGCTCATAACCAACAATCAACCAATAACAAATAGATAATTGAGAAAGGATGTGCTATGTGTGGTGATTGGCTTTTCAAGTATTAGTAGTGTTTGAAGTACTAATGTATGTCTCATGTGATGATCATAACTTCAGCTGTATCTTGTACCTATCTAATCTATTACGTCTCTCATATATTGTCTTTTATTTCTTCTTTTCGGGTCCTATACTGCCATTATACACCCGCCTTCAGCTGGGTCAACAAAGATGGTGATAGTGAATGTCTTAACACTCACACATTCTCAAACGCGGTCTCAAGCATGAACCTATAAAAAAGCCCTCGCGCACGCGGTTACGTATCGATCACGTCCGGAAGTCTATCCTTGATCCTAGAAGTCTAGATCCATGCCTTCAGCTGGACCAATTAAGAAAATACGCTCATACCTATTAGACAACACGTCTCATGGCGACATGACCGGGAACCCTTTCGATATAAACGATCCCACTCTCTGCCAGAATTCTAACCGCGCACCGAAAATTTAATATCAGACTCACGGTTCGCGCGACCATTCAAGAACACACGTTACAAAATCACGTCAGCGCACAAACGTTAGAGCGCCTCGCGATTTTCCAAGCAACCTACGCCCACGAACTCGCAAACGTGATTACACCCCGGTGATAAGGTGAAAATCTCAGCACTCATAAACTTAGCAACACGATCTCAAGCGTCAACCTACAAACTCCCGCGATCGCACCATCATGAATCGGGATCGTTCGGAAGTCTCTATCCTCGGTACCAACAATCTAGGTCCTTGTTAATTAATAAAAAAATAATAAAATTGAAAAATAACTCCCATATCCACTAGACAAAACGTTCCATGGCGACATGACCGGAAACTCTAGTGATATGGGGTAACTCTCTCCCTGTCAGAATGTGATCCGTACACCGAAAGCTAAAGATCGGAATGACGGTCCGCGAATATATGAATGGCCGCAGGGTTTCAAAATCGAATTTATACACGCGAAGTCACATACACGCGAGCACACGCGACAAACACGTCAACATACGAACGCTTAAGCCCTTTGCGATCATCTACGCACACCTATGCCCGCGATCGCGTAAACTTGATAACACTCCGGCAATTGTTTTAATTTTAGTACTTACGACGTTACAAACGCGGTCTCAAACGCGAACCCGCAAGCGCGCATGAATTGGTCACGTCCGGAAATCTTTAGCCTTCATTCTAGCAATTTAGGTCCATACATTCAGTTGGATCAATAAAAAAAATAAAGCTCATATCCACTAGACCACGCGTTCTACGGCGACATGAATGGGAATTCTAATGATATGTAAGAACCCACTTTCTTCTGGAATCTGAACCGTACATCAAAAATTAAGTATCAGATTCACGGTCCGCGCGCGATCATTCTAGGACCCACGCGAATATACGAAAGGCACACGGTTATCAAATAGAATTTATACACGCGAAGTTCATACACGTTAGCACACGCGACATACAAACGCGCACGCGACATACAAACGCACACGCGACATACAAACGCACACGCGATCGAGCACGTTAACGTACAATTGTTCGTGCCCTTCGCGATGATACACGCGATCGCGAGTCCCTACGCCCGCACATACCTGAACCGTGCAATGAATATCACATTCAGAATCACGACCCGCTACAATTGGCCTAATGCAGTGTTTTATTGGGCGACATTGCCTGTCTCGTCTGCAAATTGTAGTATGTGATTCTGACGGGGAGCCCTTCCGAGAACCTAGCTCTACAGCTCCAGTAGGACAACTCTCGAAAAAAAAAATTCAGTTCATGGAATTCTGTACCCATTTTAGAACTTTATTCACCTATCGACACGTCGTGTCGGGTAACAATTTTCGAAGACTCTCCAAAAATCACTTACTTATTTCAAAAAACTAAAAAGGGAGTTCCGTAATAATTACTGAACCGCTAAAATCGACACGGCCATTGCCCAGTCTCCGTTCCAAGCAGTGCATAAATCAAGTAACACATGTTTTCTGTCAAATCGATTAAATCCCAAGCGTAATTGGCTAACTAGTGTGCCCTTGATTCACCTTACCGCGGCCATCGAAAACTAAAAGAAGAAGAAGAATAGCAAATCACGAGCATTCCTTAACGATCACCAATGTCTATGCCTTTGTGTACTCTTCGCTCCCAAACGGTAGTACCTGGTTAAACGTGATCTTCACCTCCGAACAGCGTGGTACGAACGGTATGGTGTGGGATGAGTATTTTTAAAATCGATTCCCGATCCAAACCCCCAAAAACACCTATCTGCTGTCTCTTTCATTCGTGCAAATGCGCGGCAGCGCCAATGCTGCTCATTATGTTATGTATGCGTTGTGTGGTGTTTGGCTGACGACGACGGCGACGACGACGATCATCAGCGGCGGCAGCGAGAGCCGCCGTCGGTCGGGTTCCGTTCACAGCTAGTCGTACGATTTTTCCCCCCGAACGAGATCGAATGGAGAGCGCTGATGATTGTCGGTCTTGGTGGGTGGGTCTGGTGGGGGGAGCACCGGACCCAGGTTGCCCAGGATAGAAAAAGGCACCCCGTACACTTACACAGAGCCAAACATCGAAGCAAGCGACAGTCAGCCGGACAGGAGGTGATCTTTTTCGTGCGGGGCTTTGCTAGTGCCTGGCCAGTATCACTCTAATCAGTCTTGAGATATCTTGCAAAAAGAGCAGTTGAATTTCGTCGAGGATCCGGTATGTTTGTTAAGTGTGGTGGCATTTACACATTGATTGAAGAAAAAGCTCAGGCGGGGGTGTTTTATTGTTGGCTGGTGTGGTGGCCCGGTTTGTGAGTGGAAAAGATTTCAACTGGAAGAAAGTCGGTTTTTGACGGGGGATGATGATCGGCCGGACGCATTTTTTTTTATTGGAGTGGGTGGTGGTGTTGTGTGCACGTGTGAAAGCTCCGACTCGCCTACTGCGATAAGGGAAAAAGGACATTTTCGTTGTGATCAGAGAACATAATTGAAATTTGATTTTTTTTTGCAATTGGAGTTTAATTTTCGTAATTCAAACACGAACTGAAATGAAGTGGTGAAACATTGGAGGACCTTAATTTTTTGCTCATTAAAGTGCCAAGTGAGAAAATCAAATTAATTTAACCGATGCGCTACCCCGTACAACATATGTTGAAACCCAATTAAATTGCCAACTGGGACTGGCCGGAAAGGTCAGAGGGAGGCCTTTCCGATGCGTTGCGGTGTGACAAATTGCCAATTTCAGTTATCCCACACCGGCGGAGGAGGCAGGGAGGGTGTGCGTGTGTGTGTGTGTTTGTGAGCTCATTGACTTTGAGTTAATTTGATGCAATTCAATTTTGTCGACTCTGCGGTTGGATACGATTAATTTTCGAAAAGCCATCCAGATTGTGAATTTGCCGATCCCCAGATTTTCCGGCGCCGTTCGACCTATCTGGTCTCTGGCTGTGGTGTGCGCTAAAAATAGTGTGCTCTTCTTGGTCTCGAGTACTGAAAGCAAATAGAACAATGTTCTCTAAGAGAGCAAGCGCCGCCGAGTTACAGAAGGAACACTCTGATAATTTTATCTTTGTTTTTCACATAATGCGCGTACGCATTTCAAGTGATGAACCATGATCTATTTAAGCTGGGAGTAAGTTGAGAGAAGAAAATGGTGCGAAATGTGTGCGGTTTTTGCTACTTTTCGCGAGATCCGAGGATAGAAAAATGTGCGATTTTCCGAGACGCAACGTGCCGCACTTTTACTACCAGAACCAGAGTGCTTGATATTTTTAAAATATTTTCGATGCGACCTTAACGCGCTGCAATGAAGGTAGCACACTTAGTTACCGTTTTTTTATCGTTGCCTGACGTGAGTCTTTTGAAATCGGAGCTGTAAAAAGTGACAGGTTTTGAATGAAAAAAAGTAGCTTGACGATTGAATACGAATAACTTTTAATTTAAAGATGATTATTTCTCATCTCTCCATTTCGAACTAATGGGATACATGGTTTCCAAATTAAATATATCCAACGTTTATTTCAATAGTTTGAAAATAAAAACTGTTCATTGTTGGTTGTAATGCACACCACATTTATCAAATTTACAAATTAGTTATGATCCTGCAAAGTTCAACTGGCAGACGGCCTACTATTGTACAACGAGCAATGTACGACGCGCTTCCATCAAAGTTGCGCCTCGTCATTTTCCATGATTCGTTGAACTTCTGAATTTCACACTTTCACAACAAGAGCATTGGAACCAGAAGCGAACAGCTCGAGCATAAATCTAGAGTGTTATGCTTCCACGTCGAAATTAACCCTCTACGACCTAGCATTTGGATTTTTATATAGGTTATAATGAAAATACTGATTTTTTAGAAACACTTCAACCATGACGTTAAGGATCCTTTTTATGCCAAAATATATTCAAGTGTCAAACAAAACGGACCGAACAGGGTTTATTAACACTGACTAAAATAAAATTTAATTTTCAGCATGTTTCCCGGTGCTCTCTTCTTCCGTTCACTTCCCATTTTCATTGACCGCAAAACCAGTGCAGATGCTGGCCAATTCATCTCCGGCCGAATTCAAGCAAGTGTGAAATATGACATCTGCACCCTGCTTGGTTTGGTATCTACTTCCTAGACCTGGATTGCGATAGGCAGGCAACAGACCTAAGCCGCGCATATCATTTATCATCATTAATCAATTGGACATCTCTCGCTGTTTCGTGTCGTGTTTTATCGATGACCAAATTTGCGATCCAATGTACCAGCAGTCATGTCCTGTCCCCCCGCTACTCTGGTACCCAGACGTGTGAGGGAATAACGAAATTCCTGTCTTCACTTCGATCCGATGGCAGAGCGCAAAACAAAACGTACTGCAATTTGAACTATTTTTAAAATTATGCGAAATTACGTTTTGGGCGAATCCTCCTCCCCCACTGACCATCCCGCGAATGTGGTCCCTCTTTTCGCCCGTCATTTTTCCTTCTTCACGTTGGTCATTTTTATTCAACGCGTGTTTTACTCTTGGCAGGCAACATAAAGCACTGCTAGTACACTACGAGAGCAACGAGCGAACGAATATCTTTGCCGCCGCGCTGCTTGTTTCCGGCTATCGCCACCGACTTGGTATTGCATAACTTCGGGATGAATCATAAGGGACTGGGTTGAATGGAAGAACTGGTTAGTTGATTGTACAAAGATGTGTCAAGGCAAGGCGTGAAATCTGTCTTTGATTATATCGATGATTTCTACAAAATTGAAAAGAAAATGGCTCAAGTGGATATAGAATTTCCTTAGTTTTTGCCATTGTAGAATGAGATCGTTCGATACCCACTCACTTAAAAATTGTTCAAACTATAATTTTGCCATCTACTTTACCTTATTTTGTAACCAAAGAGATCATCTTTGACTATCAAATGATCTACTAGACTGGCGAAATAGTTACTACATTTCGGTAGTAGAGTTTTTAGACGAAAATTTCGATATTGATCCATATCACTGGAACCAGATAACCGATTCCAACAATATTTAACGGAGCATACGTAAAATTCGTTTTTTTCGTTTCAACCTATCCCGTCGATATATAACAAATAGGAGGTTAATGGAATTCTTTTTTATTTCGATTATAGAAGTTTTAACCTAAGGGTCATTCGCCTCTTTTTTCGGGTTAGAAAAATCCCGAACCCTGGTGAGCAGCGTACAAGACAATCGATTTACGAACTACGCTATGCCGTCCCCTTGCCCGTCAATGAGATATCGTGATAAGCATACTTCTATTGTAATTTGTGTTGCCATTACTCCGTAGCTAATCAGCTGATATTTAGGCTTTTTAATACCTCACGCCCATATTGTTTATAAACAACGGTTTTAAACAGCTATATCGTCTTATTTAGGTAAGATCTGCTCACAAAAACAATGAAGACTAGTAAATGTGACTATTACCTTTCATTTGAGCACTAGCTGTGTTGGCTCTAGAACTGAAATTGTTGCAATTAGTCCGATTGGATTCCTTTGGCGCAGTTCTGTCAGGGACTGTTTACGTTGGCGACGACACAGTTAATTTTGCTATATTTTTGAAGACTGATTAAATCTAGCAATTTCGACTGCCTTCGACTAAGTATTCGACGCAATTGGACTTTTACAAACATTTTAGGAGAATTGTATTGAGTTTTGGAAGGTAAAAATTGAGCATCTTCTAGCACAGCGAGAGAAGCAGCTATCTTTATGAAAAAATTGGTTTCATGTTTCTTCTATTGAATCCATTGTTTTCAAGGAAAAATAGTTTTGGAACCATACATGCACTAGAGAAACGTTGGGTATGATAAGGTTAAGCTAAATTGCGGTAATGCGGATATCTCTGGAATTGAATTTCCGATTCGAGGAAAATTTAGTAGTTTCGTGCAGATTAGTTTCTGAAATCTTCATTTTAAAATTATGGTCAGAAATCTTTTATATTGAATCCGATATGAAAAATCGTGGCGATTTAGAAAATTGCGCAAGTTGAAATTTGAAAGTTGTAATAGGGAAATTTATAAACTTTGAAATTTAGATAATCGAAAAAAAATTAATTTTTAAAATTGAAAACTGCAAAATGGATGATTGGTAAACTGAAAAATTAGAAAATTTATGAAACGAAAAAACAGGATTTGAATTTTAAAATTGGAAAACTGAAAAATTTTATTTTCAAAATGTTAATTTTTCAATATTAATATTTTCTGTTCCTTTATTTCCCAAAACTGCAGTTTCTCAATTTTCCGAGTTTCAGAATTGCCAATCGGAAAAGAAAAATTAGCAAATTGTATTGGAAAACCAGAGAGTTGAAAAGTTTGAAGACATAATTATGGAAACCTAGAATTTAGTGAATTTGGAACAATGAATGACTAGCATTTAGAAAAATAGGAGAAGTGAGAAATTGGTAAATTGGCGATCTACAAATTGGAATATTTTGAAATCGAAGCATTCGCAAATTGGCAAGCTGAACAATGAAGGAATTGGAAACATTACACATAAATTTTGAATTTGGCGATTTAGTAAATTTTGAAATTAGAAAATTGTAATTTGGAAATGTAAAAAATTGAAAAATTCCAAGATTGGAATTTTTGGGAAATTGTTATATAAGAAAAAAAAATTGGAAAGCAGCAAACTGGAATAATGATAAATTAGAAAATTGGCTGAAAAATTAGATTACTGGAATTTTGTAAACTGGAGAATTTAAAAATTGACGAATGGGCGATTTAGAAAATTGGTAAGTTGGGAAATTAAAGAATTGGAAAACTAACAAATTGAAAGATGAACAAATTAGAAAATCCATCAATTGGACGATTGGAAAATGGAAAAATAAAAAATTACAATTACAAATGAAAGATTGTAATTTAAAAATACAGAAAATTGTGAATCGAAGCATTAAAATATTTATAATTGGAAAATTGATAACCAACAATGGTGGAATTTTAGCGAATTGGAACATGGGCCATTTAAAAAATTGGAAGATTTGGAAATTCGAAAATGGGCAAACTGGAATATAAAGGATTGATACATGAAAAAAGCTGTAAAATTAATCAATTGGAAGCTTGAAAAATTGAAACTAATGAAAAATTGAGAACTTTACGGCTTGGATAAAACGACATCCAGAAAATTTAAAAATCATAATTTGGATAATTGACAAATTGAATGTTGGTACAATTGTCGATTTGACATATTGAGAAATTGGAAAATTTGGAATAATGAAGAATTAGGAAATTAGCGAATGAAATGATTGAAAAAAAAACCTGAAGTTGCTGGTTCTGAAACTCGCAAAATTGAGAAACTGGTAAACCTGAGTTCTGGGAATTTAAAAATTTGGAAAATTCCATAATTGAAAATTCGGAAAAATTGTAAACAAAAAAAAATAATAAAAGTCGATGGTTCTGAGAATCGGAAAATTGAGAAAATGTTAAACCTGAATTTTGGGAAATTAAATAGATGAAAAAACATAAAATAGAACAATTGGGCATGGAAAATTCATAATTTATAAGTTTGGAAAACTAGAAATGAAGCAGATTGGAAAAGCGGAAAATTCCAAAATTAAAAATTCGGGAAAAAGAAAAATTTAAAAAAAATTGAAAATCTGTGATTCTGAAAACAGGAAAATTGAGAATGTAGTAAACCTGAATTTTGCGAAATTAAATGATGAAAAGAATGGAAAATAGAACATTTCTGAAAATAGAATAGAATTTTCATGCCCGGAAAATTCGCAATTTAGAAATTTTAAGAACTAGAACTGCAGCAGATTGGAAAAGCTGAAAATTGGAAAATAAAAGCATTGGCAAACTGAAACACTGAAAAATCGTGAAATTGGATTCAAGGGAATTGGTAAATTTAAAAACTGGAAAATTAGATAACTGCAAAATTGGAAAGCTGGAGCTGTGGGAAGTTGAAAATTTGAAAAATCGAGAAATTTGAAAATTGGAAAGTGGGAGGATTGGAAAAAAATGTATTGGAAAAAATGGAAACTATCAGACTGAAAAACCATTAAATTCAAGGACTGACAAAGTGTTAAAGTGAAAAATTGGAAGATTTGAAAATTTGAATAAAAAATCGGGAAATAGAAGTTGGAGCCGGAAAATTGAGAACAGCAAGTACAAAATAGGAAAAAATAAAAAATGAAAATACAACCTAGCAAGTAGAGAGTAGAAAATAGATAATAGGTAATAGATAATAATAGATCATAGATAACAGATAATAGATAAAAGATAATAGATAATAGATAATAGATAATAGAAAATAGATAATAGATAATAGATAATAGATAATAGATAATAGATAATAGATAATAGATAATAGATAATAGATAATAGATAATAGATAGTAGATAATAGATAATAGATAATAGATAATAGATAATAGATAATAGATAATAGATAATTGATAATAGATAATAGATAATAGATAATAGATAATAGATAATAGATAATAGATAATAGATAATAGATAATAGATAATAGATAATAGATAATAGATAATAGATAATAGATAATAGATAATAGATAATAGATAATAGATAATAGATAATAGATAATAGATAATAGATAATAGATAATAGATAATAGATAATAGATAATAGATAATAGATAATAGATAATAGATAATAGATAATAGATAATAGATAATAGATAATAGATAATAGATAATAGATAATAGATAATAGATAATAGATAATAGATAATAGATAATAGATAATAGATAATAGATAGTAGATAATAGATAATAGATAATAGATAATAGATAATAGATAATAGATAATAGATAATAGATAATAGATAATTGATAATAGATAATAGATAATAGATAATAGATAATAGATAATAGATAATAGATAATAGATAATAGATAATAGATAATAGATAATAGATAATAGATAATAGATAATAGATAATAGATAATAGATAATAGATAATAGATAATAGATAATAGATAATAGATAATAGATAATAGATAATAGATAATAGATAATAGATAATAGATAATAGATAATAGATAATAGATAATAGATAATAGATAATAGATAATAGATAATAGATAATAGATAATAGATAATAGATAATAGATAATAGATAATAGATAATAGATAATAGATAATAGATAATAGATAATAGATAATAGATAATAGATAATAGATAATAGATAATAGATAATAGATAATAGATAATAAATAATAGATAATAGATGGTAGATGGTAGATGGTAGATAATAGATAATAGATAATGGATAATAGATAATAGATAATAGATAATAGATAATAGATAATAGCTATTTGATAGTAGGTAATAGGCAATAGATAATAAGTAACTGCTAATTGGTAATAGATCATAAGTAATAGAAAATGGAAAATGCAAAACGGAAATGGAAAATGGAACCTGCAAAATGACAATGGACAATGGATAATTCGAATTGGATAATGGAGAATTAAAGATTGAAAATTGCAATATGAAAATTGGAAATTTAAAATCGAGAAGTGAAAATTCAACATTTAAAATTTAAAACTCAAACCCAAACCTCAAAATTCAAAATTTAAGATTCAAAATTGGAAATTAAAAATTTAAAACACAAAATACAAAATGGACAATAGAAAATGCTAAATTGAAAATTGAGACTAGAAAATGGATTTTTTAATTGTCCACAAAGCTGTGTAAGCTTGGTTGTTCTATTATATGTACTGCTATATGGAGGAAACATCTGAAAAATATTCCTTCATTTGGAGTGTAGTAGTCATTGAAAATAAGGGTGACTCTAGAATAGATTATATCCAAAAAGATAACTCTGACTATGTGCGGAAATGTTATTTTTTCTGCTGTCAATAAGCGTACCAAACTTCGTCATTTTAGATGGTTTGATTGCATGGATTATGTTTTGAAAGTCATGCCGCTCGAGCCCTTCACGATGATACACGCGATCGTGAAGTCCCTACTTATTAGTTGTATGTCATCTGAATTTTCGTACAATGTAGTGACAAAAGTATCACAATCCCGAACAAACTACCATCGAAGCGTTTTAAATTAAAGACACTAGCAAAAACTTTGGATTATCAAAAGTAATTTAAAAAATACCAATTATACTACCCCTGCACAGCCAAAAACCATCAAAGTCAAACGAAAATGTTTAGGCAACATTTGGAAATGATCGGCAGCTACGAGCCAATCAGCAAGAAGGCTCGCTTCTTTAACACCTACCTGAAGTCCCTGAAGGGTAAGTGGTGGTGACCAGCCATTCCCTGCCAATGCGCAGGCACGAGACTTATCAATCCACTCATTTCCGTTTCGAATTTCAACCCCCTATAGGATCCCAGGACATCGTCGCCAAGGAGAAGCGCGGCTACCAGTCCTCGTTCGAAAGCTCCAGCTACTCCGACTCGACGTGTGCCGTCGAGCGCATCCGTGCTCCCGGCTACCACTACAACCCGGTCAGCAAGGATACCTACGGTGTGACCCCAAGGAAGATCAATACACGCGACTTTGCCGTAAGTGTAAGTGTCGACATGACTAACCTTCACTCACCGGTTTCGATTAGACTAACACGGCGATCTTATCTGCCTTGAAACTTGAAAGGTTGGATGAGATCAGAGCTATTTCTGTCGTTCTATGTCGACAACAGTGCGGCGGCGAGATGAACGATAATGAGATTTAAAGTATTTTTAAAAATCCATCACCAACTGTAGTACCCATCTGCCAGTGAATTCTTTCGGCATTTGATTGACATTCGTCAACTTATCTCGCTTTGGCGAGTGAAATATAACCGCTTCAGCCTTGGGAACTTACAAATGTTGTGCTCTCTCTCTCTCTCTCATTCACAGCGTTAAGATGTGCGGTTCGACCTTGGACCATTCGACTACCATGCCGATAATTTAAATGAAAATTTCGAACAATATATGACTTTTTTTGGCGACCTCCCTCACATTCACACACCGTGTTGAACTGTACCAACATCAACCAGTCTGACAACTATACATGACAACAACTCACAGATGGTTCCATCTCTCTCAACCATCTATTTACTGTACTGTTAAAAAACATTCAACTATCATTATTGCAATGAGACAATCAATCGATCAACTGTTCTAAACACGAAAATCGAACAAAATAAAACACTTGCACACAAAATAGAGCGGAAGAAGGCTCCATACCACAGACCCAAAGAGACACTTAAATGTAAGAAGATAACGAAGAAAAACGATGACCAGCAAACGTGGCAACTCCTGCTCTCCAAGAAGATTCAACATTTGTTTTTTTTATGGCGACAACTTAGAACATCGGACAAATTTAGAGTATAGAAGAAAACATCAGAAACACAGCTGAAAGCAAACATCAAGAAAAAAAGACGCGCTGGATAGAAGAAATAACATATTGAAAAACATATTAACTAACCAATATAATTTAAGGTAGCTCAGAGAAAATGTGAACAGAGTTTAACTAGAAAATCAATACCAGAAATGGAAGATATATAAGAACCTCTATTTTTCTTTTCATTTATACTACGTGTACTGTTAGTGTTTTATTTGTAATCAAGGCTGTAACTATGACAAAAACGAGTTAAATAAAAAGACCTAAAAACGGGATGATAGATTTTTCTTTTTGTGGGGGTTTCGGTGGCTTATCTGGAACCAGATCAACCCCCTTCTTCATCCGGGCGGTAACAAAACATTGATAATTTATGACACGATTCATAATTCAGAACCGCTTACATATATCTTTCACCACTCGCGTGCACGCCGATATAAGAAAAGCGAAAACCCTTCTTTGGTCCAGTCAACGTGGAGGTAACTTTTAGTGCGCGCGCCCTTTCGCCATGATTTAGTACCGTGTGTGACTTACCCCCTAACTCTTGGTGGAATGTGAGTGTATTTCTGACAATTTTGAACCTGTCCCCCCTCCCCTGATGATGGCAACGGTCGCTCGGTCGGGTGGCATATGGGTAAACAGTTTGGCGAACTGGAAGACGACAGCATGCTGTCAGTATCCTTACTCATGTGGAATAGGGATGGATAACGATGCAGACATTGATTTTCTTTTTTGTTCCCAGATGAACGTGCTGAACTTGGACGTCTGAGTTCAGTGATGCCAACCGGGCCGATTTTTCGCATTTTTAGAAAGATCCAAAATATTTTAGAATGTTTTATTCTATGATTCCGGCTGACGGTGACATTTTCCGTCTCGTTTGCAATTGTTCCGAGACCCTAGCGCTACTACTGATTTACTGAGTTTGAAAGCGGTGGATTATTTCAGTGACATCAATTCGGATTTTAGAGAAAGGGTGTTGCGCTAACTCTACCTCGACCTTCGATATCTTCTCATTAGGTGCATTTTTAAAATACCCATATTTTGGGGCTATTAAGAAGTTTACTGGTTAAAACCATTCCAAAAGTATTCATATTTATGAAGTTAAGTGGAATTTTGTTGAAATGAAATCACCATTACGTATTTTGAAATGATTTTACCGTATCAAGAATGACGTCATCTTCATTTTGAAAACGACTTCAAAGAAGGACCCTTTTCAGCCTGAATCATACACTATCAATGGTTTGGTGCGACTTTAAGGTGAAACGAAACATCTCTGTCGTACCAGTTAACAAACACGGTACCTACAGCACAAAAATCACCCGCGCAACTCGGTGTGGTGCTGATCCGCTACCAAATCATCTGGAGGGACCCCTGCCGGCTCGAGGAGGACCACCCGAAGTCCCAAAAATATCCATTTGCATGGGGTTATAGTTGTTTTTCAACCAGAATTCTCCATCTTAGATTTTAACAGCTATTGACATCGACTTCCGGCATCTAGTCATCAAGACCGTTCTGAAAATGTCCATATTGTTGGGCATATAAACATGTTTTGTTCAACCGAGGTCGCAATTTTGGATTTCGAAATGATGTCAGATATCTAGATACTCGTCAAACCCCTTCAGAAAAAAAACACTTTTTGGGGTTTTAAAGCATTTGGTTCAACCGATATTGAATTATGCAAGTGTTTGGCATCGACTTCTGGCAATCGCCTTTTTGGGTTTTAAAAAATGGCGTCAGACATCAATTTACGGCATCTACTCCGTATCCGAAGATACATATGTTGCAGGGGCTTTTGGAATCTTTGTAACACAATAAAGAACCGAAAGTTGCCCGATCTTGGGTTCCCCAAACGCTGTCGAGCAATTGGATCCTGAAATCTTACGTTTCGAAAATACCTTCCTCAAGGTGTCACATTTTGTTAAGCATTTTGGATGATCTCGAAAAAATTTTGAAGAGTGAAAAATTAACGAACATATTATTTCACAATAAATTTTAGATTTTAGCATATTCTGGATCTTTGGAATTTGATTATATAACTTTTACAATTTTTGTAGATTCACTTAATAAAAAATAGACTGTTTTAAACATATTAAAAGAAGATGAACTTAGAATATTTCCAAATTGTTAACAATTCGAATGATTCCGTGAACCACTAACTTATAACACAGACGATTTCCTTAAAAATAATCGATTTAGCCGGCAAATCTGTCGAAAATGGCTGCATTTATCCCTCCCAAGGCTGAAGGGATTGATTGAATATCAAACATCTTCAGCATAAAGGAGACGGACATAGCGTACTTGGTAAATCGATTGCCTTGTACGCAGCTCATCTGGGTTGGATTCTTAACCCCGCACATAGGGGCAGAGATTTCTCTAACCCGAAAAGAGGCGAATGACCCTAATGTTAAAACCTCTACATATAATAAAAAAATAAAAAAAAAATCTTCAGCATAATTGTAGCTCTACCTATCGATCTCTAACAGAAAGTTGCTTTAAGATATTGATTGAATCAAGGAAGCTGATAGGGCTTATTGGGCATTTTCCTGCTGCATGGTTTTCCTACTTATACCCTCTTCAGCTTTCTTGTCAATCTGTTTTTGCCTTTCTGTGCATGATTGTCACAATATCTAATGTATTGTAGTATACGAGTCGTGCGTTCATCTCGAACCTCGGCGACATTCAAAAGCACACGGAAGTATGAAAACGACTACACAGTGCTCGAAACGTGCTATCGTTAACGACATCCAAACGCCAATGCCGTAGGAAAAACACGCACAATAAAATACAAGCGCTCGAGTCCTTCGCGATAATACAAAACACGATCATTCATACCTAAACCCACGATCTTGCTAGCAAAAGAACGTCCCGAAGATTAAGTCAATGTGTAAGCATGTGAAACTTTATAAACGCGGTCATAGGCACCAACATACAAACGCTCGCTTTTGCGTGATCATGAATGGTACTCGCACGGGAGCTACCACTCTAAAATACGGAACTTATGAACCCTAGACAACAAGTCTCAGGCCGGCATAGTAGGAGATTCCAGTGAGATGGAGTAGGTCACTTTCTGCCTTCCTCTAAACCGTGCAATCAAAATTAAACATTAGAATGACGACACGCGTGAACGTTCTAAAGCACACAAATATATATGCAAATGGCTTCACGGTTATATAAACGAATTGAAACACGCGGATTTACACGCACGCTAGCATACGCAACATAAAAACGCTCACGCGATCAGACATGTTCACATGAAAACGCTTGTGCCCTTCGCGATAATACAAATCTGGCCACGCATGCACATATGTACTCGCGATCATTTGCGCACACCTACGTCCGCAATATCGCATACAGAAGCACGTTCTAATGATCAAGTCAATGTGTTACCATTTAAGAATTTATAAACGCTGTCTCAGTTGCGATTATACCGAAACCTGTCGCCATGCGATGATGAATCGGTCACGTCCATACTACCCTAATCTCGTTCACGGCAAGGTGCCGAAAAATCTATTTTTATTTCTTTTGTTACTAGGAATTTTCTACATTAGATATGAATGACAAAATGCCCTAGATCCTATGTTATTTATATGCGGACAAAGGTCGAAAAGGTTTCATTCGATTTCTGAGTTTTTGCCATTAGAAAAAACGGCAAAATATGTATAAATTGCCACATAGAGCAGAAAAGTTAATAACAATAGGCGATTTTGGAGATAAAATGTACCAAAACCCCAATTTTTTTCTATTTTACGAGAAATGGAAATATTTCCATTAAATACTAAGTTATGTACTTAAAGAAAGTAAATTATCGGCCTTGTTAAGCTACCGCATTTGGGCCTAAATAAACGCATTTAAGAAAAAAAAAATACTAAGTTGAAAAGTATAACCTAATTTTCTGAGCGCTACTTGAAAAGTTATAGTATTTAATATGTTTTTCCTCATATTTTTCCATAGTGCCATTGTCAAAAGCTTTAAGCGAAGTGGGCGGTGGTCTGAAATTGTCCAAATAATGTGAAATTTGACATTCGAGCTTACTTTGACATTTGATAAACTATGAAGGGGCCTTTATCTGATTCCCTGATGCAAATGTTCACACGGTTATATAATCAATTTTATACACTAGCATACATACAAACGCTCAAATCCTTCGCGATTTTCCTCGCACATTTACACCCGCAATCTCGCAAACATGAAAACACCCCGGCGATCAGGTAATCATTTGGAGGACTTATAAATACCATAATAAAACTGCTCTAAAAACTCAATATCGCAATACAAATCCCGTCTCGTCTGTAATTGTAGTGAATGATTCTGTCAGGAAGCCCATCCGAAACTCCAGCTTTGCAGATTCAGTTGAAGCACTCTAGCAAAAGCAAAAGAAAATTGCGATTTTTAATAATGATCTGTACCACTTAAGTCTAGCTTAAGATAAATTCGAGAAATTTAAATTGGTTTTTATTGATTTGGTATTACGCAGTTCGATGCATGAGCTCAACGGAGCCTTTGGTCTTCTGTATATTCATAAAATCAGGATATTTATCCATATTACAATAGGTGTGTTGAGAGTCTTTTCCTTGGCGGTTAAGGTTTTTTATGACATCTCGTAGTAGCACATAAATATTCCTCAGATCCTTTTATTTGGAGATATTGTTCTCGTCCGTGCTATCGTCGCTGCTGGTGTCCAGGTAGTGCTACGATTTTTTTGCAGTTCTTCCTCTTGCGCTGCGATTGTGAATCTGTTTTACTGTTGTTTGGTTATTTAATAATACTGATTTACATTTATGCTCCAAATTATCTGTTTTGTTCATCCTCAAAATTTTTTGTGCTATTTTCCTGTTAACTCTTTCAGTGAAGGTAGACTGTTTTTCCGTTGCATAGTTCCTAACTCAAATTTTACTGATTTATTCTCATTTTTAGCTTGTTTCTGACCAAATTGAATGACATGAAATCTACGGAATCGGACTTACGCCGATCTGACATCACTGCGCCTAATGGGTGCTGTCGTCGTCATCGTGGGGAGAGTAATCTCTAGAGCACACGTGTCGTGAATCCACCCTAAAACGAAACGAAAAGTTTTGGGTGGCATTTCTAGCAACCCCCCCTTCCCCCAACCAACATTGAAATAGTGAGCTCGATTCGGCAACAAACGACAACTCGTTTAAAATTGACCCTGAGAATTTTACCACACGCGTTTGTCCGTTCACCGTCGCGCCCCCACCATCGTCAGTGTTGAATAATGATGATCGGTACCCGAACGCGATGTCAACACGAAAACATCCGTTTCCAGGCGGAAACAGAAAGAAAACAAACTCAATTTTCACGGACGAGAGGATGCAGCAAAGCGTAAAATTACGCCAGGAAACGATTTGTCTTTCTGTTTCTCACTCAGCCGCGCCTTACTCCCATTTCCTGTGTCACAGGATAGCGCGTAGTAAATGCAATCAGTCAATTGTTGAACTGTTTTTTTTCAGTATTCCATTAGTGTTTATTTTTATATCTTACGTTTCACATTGAAGCTGGTGCAAAATCTGCATCTTATTGCACATCCTTTCGCTCGGCTCTGTACTCGACTGTGCCTAACTTCACTGGCTATAGTAAATGTCACCCGGTGAAAAACAGGCCTGACACGACGCCAACCAAGCGCTTTCGATCGGGAAGCTGCTAAATCACTTTTTATTAATTTCCGGGTCTTTCGTTCGACTTCTGTTTTTTTTCGTCGTTCCGATTTCAAATTACATGCAAGTTGTAGAAGTAGGACAGTTCTGATACCGAGTAGCGCGCAGTGGGGTTATGATTTGTTAGTTTGTTTCATTTATATTTTCATTTATATTACTTTGTCGAAAACAAACTTTCTATTAAATTCAAGTATCTCGTCGCTCAGAATTCCCTATCAAATATATAAATTGCAACAACAAAAAATGAAGACGTACTTTCCTGTAGATTTGGAACATGTATGAATTTCTTCCCTGGTATGGACTACGAAATTCGAGTTGTTAAACTGTATTTGGTCCACTCCATCCCATCGTTCATCACCGTTGATCCCACACAACGCTGTATGTAGTTATGAAGACCAGATTGTTACGTGGTAATTTTGACCATCTTGAAAGAAAAATTGTTATAGTCGTTGAAGGAAAATGAACTCGATTTTGCAGAACAGAAAAGGAGCCAAAAGATAATTTAAATCATGCATACGTTAATTTTATTGCCCGAGAGACCAAATCTGTTTGCCAGTTACTGATGAGACGAAGCCGAAACGAAAATCCATTACTAACTAAAGTTGTAGATATTGTACCCTTTATGCACGAAACGGTTTCAATCCAATTTTCTCCTAGGGGAAGCAAAATTGCAAGAATATGACACCTTTTCGACGGGTTCGCCCCCCACTGTGCAACCCATTTCCCAGGCAGAGGAATCAGTTTGCCTGTTCTCGCATTTCGCTAGTTCATTGCACATTCACCATCTGCGTTGTTTCTTTTTTCATTGGAATTGGTATTACCCGTTTGAAGGTGGAGTTGACTGCCTCAACCTGAGGATGGGAACAATGTTTTCAATCACATCCGACATATCCAGAATTCTTGCAGATTATCTTTTACAAACGTACGGCAGCTCCGTCTGTGCAAAGAGTAAACTTGTTATCAGTATTGTAGAATACAGGATTTGGTTGACACATTTTTTACGTTTCTTATAAAAGAAATGTATAGAATTCGCTCAAACTTTCAAGATTTTTTCCGAGACCCGGAGGGCCGAGTCTTATATACCAATCGACTCAGCTCGACGATTTGGGACAATGTCTGTGTGTGTGTGTGTGTGTGTGTGTGTATGTAACGGACAAATTCTCAATCGTGTTTCTCAGCAATGGCTGAACCGATCTTATCCAAACCAATTTTAAATGAAAGAACTAAAAAACAGTATGAACGCTATTAATTTGTTTTTGATTCTGATGTTTAGTTTCCAAGATATGAATGTTTGAATGCGTAAAAATGGCGTTTTTTGCAGTTTTTTAAAATTATCTGCCGAAATTGACAATATAGATTACCAATTTATATGTTTTTAGACAGCTTTAATGAATACCTTTCGAACAAGCTATAGATTGTTGAAATCGGACTGTTATCAAAAGAGATATTTAACATTAAATGCGGACGAAAGATTTTTATCATTTCCCATTGCCAGAAATATGACCAAAAACATGTAATCTATTATTAACGCCAAAACGGCTTATTTTAGGTCAATAGTATCTTCGGATAACTTAACGTAGACAATATGCCCTTTCTTTTGGTATTGTGCTTTTGCTGATTAATCCCCCTATGAGTGAGATATTTTCACAAATTTTCTTGGAAGTGATTATATCGAAACGATGCCTTCAGCAAATTTGTAGCTCTTACTTTTGCAAATAACTTTACTGAAGACTTCAAATATCTTTTTTGAATACTTTAAAAGTTATGGCTTGTTGTTTGTTGATTACTCTTTGTCGCCTATTTATTGTTCAATATAGTAATAATCCATTGAAATAAGCTAAACATTATTTCGATAAAACTAATTTTGTATTTCATTTTACTATCTACAACCGCTAGAAATAATCACCGAACACTTCTAAGTTGTCTGGAAGGAACTTGATAACTTATTAGTACAAAAATGTTCATTTGTGCGAACCTTCTGACTGCAATTTTTCTAACTTATAACCATCGGATCGATCTGAAACATATCGGAAAATGAAAAGCGACAAAAAAAACTCCAAGCAACGGCGTAGCCAAGAGAAGGTTTTGGGGTTTAACACCATACAACCCCCCAATTTTCTCAGGTTAATATTCATGACTACAATAAAGTCTCAACAAATCCGCTAAAGACACGAACTCTGTTACTATTTTCTGAAAAAATAATTCTGCATAATTTTAAAACTTCAAAAATTACGGTTTCGGAATTATGATCGATTTTCACCTAACCGAATTTCTGGCTACGGCGCTGATTTCAAGTAAGTAGAAACAAAGTCGTTCTACACTCGTTCACAAGAAACTTCTTCGAATGCTGAATCTCTATTATAACACATTGAAACCCCGATTTTATCAGCCAAAAATGAACATATGTTTGATGGGCTCTAGCAGACGAACAAGACTGAATTCGAGTAAATCCTTTCTTGAGCATGTTTTCCTTATCATGAAGATGGAAATATGCAAAAATAAAAAGTTCATCATAATCAGAAATAGTTATCAGATTACATCAAGGGACGGGAAGAATATTTTAAAAAAATTGCCCGATTTAGGCAATGTCCCCATTTTGTCATCCTAAAATACACCATGAGATTGATAAAAATGGATCTTTATTGTATGTATTATTCACTGTGTTTAACATTAATAGGTACATTTCATTTTTGGGGATTTTTTTATTGCATCGAACTACAACAATTTTTAGGTAGCTTTCAAGGGGTTATTTTATAGACTTCTTCCAAAATATTCAAATTCGTATACCAATTAATTGGTATACTTAAGGGTTTATATGTTGCAGATAGAGAAAATGCTGAAATTTTCAGCTTTTTTCCCACACAATATTACGAAAGCTTATTAAACAATTTTTCCCAAAAAGTTTGTGAAAATTATAAGCTATTTGAAATTTTTTAATAGTTTAATTTTTTCTTTAACCGTGATTTTTTAATAAATAGTGACCATCGCTTCACAACGTAGTCTATTTTTCTTGGCTTGCGGTGAGCACGATCTCTCGAATTGCTGAACTGAAAATTATGGAATAGAAATTAATTTTTAGTATTCTTTACAGATTAAACTCTCCCGCTGGTGCCCTAAGACAATTTCGCTAGATTTTCAGAGCACTGTGCATCCAGTGCATTAACGCAAGTGACGGAAGGTTATCGAAAAGATTCGTGAAAATGAAAATTCCAGTAATGATGATGATTTTCCCAAACGGTTCGTTTTCGAGAGGATTTTATTTGTTCTTTGGCATTAGGATTAGCGATAATAATTCAATTCAAGGATACTACTGGGAAGTCACCTTTAGAAAAAGTCGATGTCGAAGTAAAATTTGGAACTATGCACGCATGCACTTCAGAGATAGCGTGATATCAGGAGCTGCGATTTCATTAAATGAAATTTTCTTAGTTCTCAGTCGCGTTGGAAATTTGAGTAAAGTATAAACTTCAAATCGATTCAAAAAAATTTTTTTGGCTCAGTACAATATATAACCCTTTTAGGAAAATTCAGTTTTCCCACCACAATATAGATATTTTATTAACAGAGCATTAACAATAATTCGTTGGTATGTCTATTTTATGGGCCATTTTTTCGCTTTCCCATTGATTTGGTTTGAGATTTCTAGCACTGATGTTGTCCTATGCTGATTTGAGCGATTCTCTGAGTCCTGCCACTATCCCATGTAGTATGTGTTATCAAAAACATCGCGAAGCATCAAGTTCTAAATGTTTTCAAACGATATAATATCAGAAGAGAGTGATAAGAATTATAAGAAATGTCTCATCACACTGTTAGGTGGATTAAAAACGTTTTTCTTCTCCGTTCCGTTCACAGTTAATTCATTCAGCCATTTCCACTGTTGATTGATTCTAGTAATCAACCAGGATGAACTGGATGTGCCGCTTTGGTAGCGAACGTCTATTAGAGCAAACAAAACATAGGTTTGGTGGTAGGTTAATGATGGTTTGATGACAGCAGTTCACAAACAATGGAACGCCTGTTGTTTTTTCGCTGATCCGCATATCTTTCCAGTTTATTGTTTTACAACTATCATTCAATACTGTCGTATCCCATTCAATCGACGCCAACATTCCTGCCGTTCGCGAACTATGTTACATTGATAAATAGGAGGCCTAGATTATTACGAAGCCGTTACCAGCTTCCATTTACGATGCTTCAGCTGTAGTTTGGATACTCGTCGTAGAAGGCAGTTTTATTTCAAAACGGGACGAAAGAACGAATCAAAACATGATTATCTAAAATTGCCTTCTCCGTGGAATTATAATTGATCGTACACTGTAAGCAATTGAAAAAGGACCAGGACCCTTTTGTTGTGACATTCTTCGTGAAAAGAGGTGTGAAATGAGCGCGAATCGATAAAAGATAAAAAAAATTAATAAGTTTATTACAGAGAAAAAATACTCGGCAATTTTTTCAGTGTAGTTATACATCAGGCGGCCAGAAATATTGGCAAGGATGCAGCAAATAAATAGCACGTAAAGCAGAGGATGGCTGGGTGATGGGGGTGGTGCTACGGATACGAAAATAACATTCAATCAATATGAGACATACTGTCAGGCATAACTTCATCCCTAAGCCTTTTTTTTTCTTTTCGGTACTTGTACTGATATAACTTGTAATCGATTGAAAAACCTCACCGTCTGTAGTCAATAACAACCAACCTTGTTATGTACGTGTAATCTGTTCATGGCAAATAATACTAAGTTTAACTGAGTTGCCTTTCCTGGCCTTCTTTGAAACCCTTCACGTAGCGTTTCATCTTAGCATCGTTGTTGGCTGTTCAAAGCAGCAAGGGCTGATGAAAGGAGGAAGCTTTCTCCTTCTAGTGCTGCTGCTGTAAAGTGCTATTTAGTTTCAGTTCAGATCCTTTTGCTGTTACTACATGGAACCTTTCGTTGGGTTGATGGATATTTTGTGAGTTGGCTTTGCTCTCAGTAACATTATTGACCCAGTTGGTAGTTGAGCGTTAAAGTGTCACTATTGTTCTTGGAGATCCTAAGTCGGTCTGCCAGATACTGATGAGACGAAGTCGACAAGTAAATTTATGACTACAGGTATCGTATGTCTTATGCACAAATTGGTTAATGGTAACGCTGTGGCTGGGCAGTTAAACCACGTTTCGATTTCGCTATGATTTCGTTCTTTCCAACTTTTACCAGCTCTGTATAACGAAGTAAGCAGTAGGGGAATTGTGGGAAAAACCGACACTGTGGGTAAAACCGACACCCCACAACTTTTCCTAGAAATCAAATTTTTATTCATTTCATAATGATACAATATTATTAGTACGTTTATTTAGAGCATTTGAAGAAAAATTGTATTTACGTTAGTGCGCCGAAAGTCATAAAAATTAACAAAACATTCGACAGCAGCGTTCATACTCGTCTGGATGTAAAATTTCGTTGGTAGATTTTAAGGTTTTAACCGAACGAAAGCTTTTCAAATCACCCCACCTCAGTACCTATTATTATCGGCCTGTCCTATGATCAACTAGGTGCATTGAAGACGAGTTTGAAAAATTCAATATTTTTAATTGCTTTTATAAAAAAATGTGCGCTGTTGGGGTAAAACCGACACCCTATGGTTAGGGTAAAACCGACACCCTGTTAAGATGGTTGTGTATAGTTGCGATTCATTTCAAAATACTGGGGATCTTTGTGACACTTCAATTAGCCTATTAGAACACTATAGTATTAGCAGAAATACACAGGAATACTTTTGTTGTGTTTATTTCTTGTAAGTCTCTTTAAAAATCAAAAATTGGAATTTTTGCTTATCTGATTCTAACGAAGCTTTTGCTATTTCTGCAAAAAGGTCATCAAACCGAATTTCTAGAGTTCTCTTGGTTTGTCATAGACGAATTTCATCACAATGAGACAATGATATTATGTATACCCCAATAGATCGTTGATATCAGAGTCCGAAAAATCAAATCTGAAAAAGATAGTTTTACTAAGAAGTGTGTGTGTCACTTATAAGTGAATGAATCCAATTAGCAGAACGTAGAACGCTTGAAAATCTTCTCTTACGAAATAAAATGACACTGGAGGTTGCAATGATGTGCGCAAGGATTATTTGGAAATACTCATATCAATAAATAATCCTATAGCATAAAATACTCTTATTTATAGTACTACGCTTTCGAACTTTCTTCCCCTCACTACATGATGAAACAATAAAAAGCACATATTTACATCATACATACTCACACTTTATTAATCACGCATATATCTCATTTTTAATAAAGATAAAGATTTTTATAAAGTGGAGAGAAAATAAATTAAAGGGGTGTCGATCTTATCCCTATGGGGTGTCGGTTTTACCCGCAGTGCTTACAAAAAGTCACTTTGTTTTCCAAGTTTTACAACCAATATTTTTTAATGAAATTAATTTTTTGAAGCGCTGAAAAGATTAAGTCTTGTTAAGAATTTTCTGAAGAAGAATTCTGCATAAAAATTATAATTTTATTGGTTTTGTGGCAACTTAGAAAAAGTGTTAAGCTTAAGGTGTCGGTTTCAACCATAATTCCCCTACTTTTAATCATTACGGAGAGAAACTGCTCGTTCAACGCAAGGATCGTGAGTCAAAAAGAAATTCTCACCGCATTCTTCTGGATGAACACATAAACATATTTTTCGTTTCGCTGGTTTATGATTCGATTTAATTTTCGAGGAAGTTCTGGAAGTTTTTTTATGCGGGAGATACCGCGTTAATTTAAAAATTCATATTGATTAGTTCATAAAGAATTTTTGGTAAACCGGAAGTCTTCATATTGGATTTAAAAATGGTGTCAATTTCTGACACCTACTCGTCAAGACCATTCCGAAAATATCTATATTGATCGGGTTATAGAGAAATTTGTTAATACGGATGTTGCCATCTTGGATTTCAAAATGACGGTAAATATCGACTTCTGACACTCACTCGTCAAGACCTTTCCGAAAATACCCATATTGGTTGGGCTTTGGCGAATTTCTTCAAACCGGAAGTCGCCATCTTGGATTTCAAAATAGCATCAAACAGCGACCTCTGGCACCTACTCAAAATCAATTCCAAAAATACACACCCTTATTGTTGACCGGTTATAGGGAGTCTTCCAGATACGTCTTTTCCATTTTTTCAAAAATCTCCTGAGTCCTTTGCATTCAAAAAAATTGCAAAAATCACGTTGTCCAACTAGAAACTAGCAACGCCGGTATTTTAAATTGTTCTGTGAATTTGTTGAAGGTTATAATCACCTCGTGCTTAATGAACTCTGCTGTTAGGAACTTCTTATATCCCCCAAACACATGCTTGCTATTAACAATGCTAAAATCAAGATCCCTATATACATAGATAATGGAAAAATCGAAATCAAATTACATGATCTGATCTGACTCCACTGACTTGTAAAGTTACAATTAAACGATCAATGTCGTATTTCGAACAAGTGGAATTTATTACGATGAACACATGGAGGAACTAGTTTCTGGGTATCTGAAATTGCTGTTTTTATGATGATGCAAATGCGGGTAGACTAACCTATTCCATCCTACCTTACACTGTAGTACAAAACAGAAGGGGGTGATATCATTACACAGCAAACTCTTTGTACATATCAACGACAAACTTGTTCGTGCCAGTTCTGTGCACAAACGGCACATTACAGACAACCACGACAAGAAACCTCTGACGAAAGCTCATCTCCAGAAAGAAATACCAACACCCACCGGAAATACCGGAGTCATGAACGATTGCTAAATCTGTGGCTGCTGTTTCGGTAATAATAACAACTGTAAAAGCTACGTCAACTACTTTGAACTCAACATACAAATACCAGTGGTGAAGCTACTATCAAGAATGAAGAGTTTACCATCGTGACCCGCAAGGGCCAAAAGCTAGGAAGAACAACTAACTGATTACTGCTTTGATAAGTAATCAAAATGATGATACGGACGTAAACGACAACGAGAGAGAGAGAGTGACACGGATGACCTGATGAAGATGTAGCTGGTGAGAACACAAATATTTCCCCACCACGAAAAAAGATCTCCGCTCGCTAAGCACAGTGGTCGGAAACGCCAAAAAACGTGAACTTAATTCACTAGAGGCCAAACCATCGGATATATTCATAGGGTGTCTTTGGAGGAATTGTTCGTATGACAATTCCGCACAATCTGATAAAAATTGAAATTAGGCATGGCTTACTATGATCGAACTAAAAAAAAATAACTTTATACTGACGAGGTAAAAAGTTGCTGTCTTCGACCAAGTTTTAGAAATGCTCGTAGTGAAGAATTTTGTTGAAGAACTTGAGCTTGTAGGATTGAAGGTTATCGATTTATAAGACGTTTTTTATTGCAACCCCCTTAAATCTATTTTTTTATTTAATATAACATTTTTCATTGTGACTTTTCGTACAAACGATGTTCCAGACAAATGTGTAGGTATTAAAACTACATAATATTGTCGAAGACTGTATGTAGAAATACTCATTCGTTTCAAAGTTATTGAAGATTTTTATAGTTTTTTTACACCAACTTCAACTACATATAAGAAAGAAAGATGCGAATCAAAAGGCACGAATAGCCGCTTTTTTCACTGTCTAAACTATGCACAATAAAGGTAAGAAGGTTTGGTCCGTGGTACTCTAGAACCCTATGAATAGGGTAAGCTTACTCTATCGTGTTTTTTGCACTTTCCATACAAAAATAAGATAATTTTTTTCCCGTAAGCGAGTGCAAAAATAAAATCGATTCTGAGAGATAGATTTGTTTTATTCCAAAAAATTTATGTTGTTAAACATCGAACAGGAAAGATCGAATTTAAAAAAATATATACTTTCGAGGTAAAAAGATCTACTTTGAATGATTTGCATCGACGTCGCCTATCCCTAGAATATCTCAATCTTCTGAAGCTCCTTTGTGTCAGCGTTGCTATTTCAAGCAGTTTGCTGTTGAATATTTTAATCAAGCAAGTTTCAACATCTGGTCGTGCCAACGACTCGATCGACAAAGAACTGTACCGTATATCTAGTGTACATTGTTTGCTGAATGAAGCAAACTGTTACCTCATATCTTACCGTGGTGTCGAGAGGTATGAATCTAAAAAAAGTAGAGCTCTACTCAAATTACGTGACCATTAAGTTTATGACTTTTCGTATTAGAACGGGTTTTTGTTGGGTGGAACATTTGCTAAAAGTTTTCAGAGCTTAGGTTTACGGAAATCAACTATTCAGTTCCATCATATGCGTCACTGAATACTGATAGCGTTCCGCTGATTGGTCCTTGCAAATAACTCAGTTTGCATCCAAAATAATGGCAATGTTGAGATACAACTACACGATCTGGCGTTTAAAGTATCAGGTGGCAAAAAGTGGAATCAGTTATTTGTATTTTGTACAGTTGTAGATTTTTCAATGGTGATTTTGTGGTGAGAATTCGGTATTCCCGATCCTATAATACATAACACAAGGCACTAGTCATTCCACAGACAACGCTTTTTACTTACCAAGGGCAGATTTCCACCTGATAGTGCTAAACAAACAGTTCACTATCGTAAATCATCAACAGAAGCCGTTAAGGAACACTCCTCATCGTCAATCAAATCCAACAAACAGTCTTCAATACCATCACCTGTTCCGCTAACGGTTGATAAATCTGTAGCAGCTGTTCAGGCAATAAGTGGCAAATGCGCGTCCGCAAAACTATTTCCAATACTTCCTAATCGAAAGCAATTGGCAAAGAAAAAAACCTATTTTAATCCACCTAGCGGTGCAATTGTGCCTTTCTCAATTATGAACATGTGAATGTTTGCGTTGTTTATATTCATTAAAAGCTTTCAAATGAATATATTACATTTTATTATTATACATGACATGACAAATATACAAGAAAAAATCACTATTCGAGTTCTAAAATTTTGTAAAAGAAAAAACAGCTACATTAATATTAAATGTAAAAAAGGTGCGAAATCGGCAGTCCCAAAAAGTCGATTTTGATAAAAAAAAATTTCGAGATAACATAAAATCTCGACGTTTCATGCATTTTAAAGATGTTTGGCATCAAAAACGGATTTGATTTCTGAAATTTCATGGGGTCCCCCCTTTGAAAAAAAATTTAGTTCCGGCTTATATGAGAATTTCATATGTGACCGGATGGATTAGTCTATATTTCCGGACGCATCCAAGCGATCCGTACGAAATTTTATAGACATCTGTGGGGATACTATAGCTATCATTTGGGATAGTGTTTGTGAAAATCGGCCCAACCATTTCCGGGAAACTGATGTGAGTACGTCAATTTTGAAAGATGGCCGCTTTTCCCGGGCACTTCCGGAACCGTCTATGGTGGTCAATGTAGTCAACGAAAGTTTGGTTGGCCGTCGATGACCTAGAACAGCAAATTTAAGTTGTTTGAGAGACATTTTAGCGAAATTTTTACCTTTTTTGCTTTCATCGGAGTATCGGTTTGAATCGCAATTTGCTATGTGATCGCACGCCACAACCTGTAACTCCGGAACCGGAAGTCAGATCGGGATGAAATTAAATAACCATTTACGAAGGCGCAACACCTTTCATTTGAGACTAAGTTTGGTTGAATCGGTCTAGCCATCTCCGGGAAACCGATGTGACTGTTATTCTGAATTTGGATACTTCCGCCGGGGCTTCCAGAACCGATGATGGTGGCCAATGGGGCCAAAAAGGCTTTGAATGGATGTTAGTGACCTAATACTACAAATCGAAGCAGTTGTGGTCATATTTTGGAAAAATTTTCACCTTTATACATTCATTGCAGAATTTATTAAAATCGACATTTTCTGCGTGATCGTGCTCACCACCCTGTAATTCCGGAACCGGAAGTCGGATCCATCACAAATTCAATAGCAGCCTATGGGAACGTTGTATCTTTCATTTGAGACTAAGTTTGTCAAAATCGGTTCAGCCAGCTCTGAGAAAAATGAGTGATATTTTTGGTCACATACACACACACAGACGCACATACACACATACATACATACACACATACATACACACGCTCAGACATTTGCCGAACTCGACGAACTGAATCGAATGGTATATGCCACTCGGCCCTCCGGGCCTCCGTTAAAAAGTCGGTTTTCAGAGCAATTGCAATACCTTTCTATTGAGAAAGGCAAAAATTTTACCTTTTTACATTCATCGCAGAATTCGTTAGAATCGAGATTTGCTGCGTGATCGTACGTATCACCCTATAATTCAAGAACCAGAACTCGGATCCACACAAAATTCAACAGCAGCTGATGGACCTTCCATTTAAAATCAAGTTTGTCAAAATCGGTTCAGAAAATTTCGAGAAACCGATGTGGACAAATCAACAAATTTTGTTTTGTAACCATACTCTTCAACTCGTAATCTGGAACAAGATATCGGTTGAAAATGAAATTTAATAGCAACCTATGAGAATAGTATACCTTTCATTTGAATCTTAGTTTCTAAAAATCGGTTCAACCATCTCCGAGAAACCGATGTGGACATTTTGTTAACGAATCCGCACATACACACACATACATACATACATACATACATACATACATACATACATACATGCACACATACATACGCACATACAAACACACATACATACACACAAATATTTTGCGATCTCGGCGAACTGAGTCGAATGTTATATGAGACTCGGCCCTCCGGGCTTCGGTTAGGAAGTCGGTTTTTGGAGTAATTGCATAACCTTTCTATATGAGAAAGGCAAAAGAATAGTATTTAATTACCTTAATCAGCATGAGTTCAATGTTATCTTCATGTAATTATATTTTGAAATGTTGGTGGAATGGGTTTAAAAGTGGAGGGAATGGGGGGTTAGTAGAGTGGGAGTGGAGAATGCGTCAGAAATCCTTCATCTTATTTTGGTATACGGGGTGGATGAAGGAAATGCGGGCGTGAGGGTGGTAGTGATGAAGGAGGGAGCTGTAAGGGAAAGGCGGGGGGGGGGCGGAGGGGCTCTGATGCAATACTCAGCTGCATATTTTGCCTTCCATTTGAGACTTGGTTTGAGAAAATCGGTTCAGTCATCACCGAAGAACCGATGTGACTTTATTTGTGGAATATGCCCGGAATTCCGGACTTCCGGAATCGTCGATAGTGGACAATATATTCAAAGAATGTTCGATTGGCAATCAGTGATCTAGATCTGCGATTAGAAGTAATTTGGTGACCATTTCAATAGTTTTTAGCCTCTGAGGTATTACGATTGTACCGATTTATATGGGAAATTCCAGTGTATCCTTACTAACACCCCTGTAACTCCGGAAGCAAGAGTCAGAACAGAATGAAATTCAGCAGCAATCAATGGTATTACTGTATCTTTCATTTGAAATCAAGTTTGTAAAAATCGGTAGAGAATTCGTTGGGGAATGGGTGTGATATAAGCTTAGGAACTTGGCGGGTTCCCCGGGGGCGTCATGAACTGTCATAGGTGGCCAATGTGGTCAAAGCTGCTTTGATTGATCATTAGTGATCCAGACCCGCAAACTAGAGTAATGTTACATCAATTTTAATATGTTTTACATCATTTGAACATCATGGTGGTACCAGTTTATATGGGAATTTGCTGTGTGACCGCACTTTTCAACCCGTAACTCCGGAACCGGAAGTCGGATCAACTAAAAATTCAATAGCAGCTTATGGGAGCGTTATACCTTTCAGATGAAATTAAGTTTGCGAAAATCGGTTCTGCCATCTCTGAGAAAATTGTGTGAGTTTAAATGACACACACACATACACACACATACATACACACACAGACATTTGCCGATCTCGACGAACTGAATCGAATGATGTATGACACTCGGCCCTCCGGGCCTCGGTTAAAAAGTCGATTTTTACAGTGATTGCATAGCCTTTCTTTATGTGAGAAAGGCAAAAAGGTGATTAAGAGGGATTTATGTGATACAACCGACCGCGTAAAATGAATGACCCATAAGATTGTATAGATAAGATGCAAATATTGTTCCACTGCGAAAAGGGGTCTGCACGCACCGTAGAAAGTAAGCGTGCGCTATCTTGCCAGCAAATTCGAGATATTCTGTGCTTGCTTTTCGAGACATCCCTGAAATCTGTTACTGTTTAGTAGCGCGACTTTCTTTGCTTTGGGTTCTTTCATAAACCAGCTCATCGAGTTAACTCTCACTGTAACTGAGTTCCTCTCGCATTCAAAGTTATTCCACAGTAGCATTTCGTTGTTATCTAAGCATACCTCGACTGGTTGATCAATAGTTAGTGGTTTAACTGATAGAAGGTTGTGTGTTGGATTTGATTACAGTAAATGAATTTTTCATGGTAGTGTTCCGTCTGTTTACAGATTTGGCACGTGGGGATCTGGCCTTCATATGCACAACATGTGGTCTGAGAACTGTTTGATGTATTGTGTCGTTTGATAGAAAGATATAGGTCGAGCCCACTGCTATTGTTACGACGCAATCACCGTTGGAAAAAAAAAACTTGTGAATAAATTGCAATAAGCTGCGGTTTCGAATCACCCACCCAATTCAAGTAACACTTGGTAAACTGGAATTTTTTGAATGGAAATTCGAAAAAGTACCCTGTCCGACACATAACGGTTAAATATCGTAGTATGTTCTGGGAAATGGTTTGTATTACTAAATTGCATCTCTTTTTGGACAAGAATATCGGTCTATTTTTTGTGTTTTCGAAGATATTCGCGGTAACTTTAAAAATGTCATTTTTTTTAAATTACTCTTACTACTTAATCATAGCACGCATGCTCAGACAACGCTAGTGACCTACGACTATCAGATTACAAACTACTTTTGGTCCAAACCCGATCAAAAACTACTCTACCTCGCCAAATTCTCAAATTCATCGATGCCAAATCAATCCATTGGATAGAAACAAATTCATTCTTACCTCGCGCTGCTTCAAAAATGGTAAAATACGCTTCCCGCCATACTTATTCGGCCCCTCACAATCCGATTTCGAGTATTTCTGTTTACACGTGCATGCCATATTCCACCAACCGTAATTTCGCAATCTCCAATCTGTTCTCGCAGTTTTGGGCCGAGAATGCCAAGGATGTGGCATATCCCTTCACCAGAAGCTTTTTATTGCTTCCCACGCGTCCAAAATGATAGATCGTTCGATTTTGTGGTAGGTGGTCGGTAGAGAGATGAAAAAAAATGCGAAATAACAGTTCAATTTCATTGCAACGATTGCTTGCTGCTAGCCGCAAGGCGATTGAAATCAAATGGACTCTTCGTCAAAAGGAAGTCGTTTCCGTGTATGATTGGATCTAGCGCAGTAGTGATTCAATTTGTCGAGTATGAATAGGGGTTAAAGTTTCTGAGAATTCACTTTGAATGAATTCGGAAAGTAAAAGCTTTTCCGGGACTTCGCTTCGAACGACATAATAGCTTCGATTTGGTTAAAAAAAATTGAAACTATTGAATTCACAACCTAATTTTGTTTGCGAATATTGCAACAATGGAAAATCGATATTTGATGATGGAAATTCAAAACACAATTTTCCAAGCAACGCGAATTTTATGTAGGTACATAGCTAATTGCCTGTCGAACTAAAAGCCCACCGAAAAGCCCCAATTTCCCCGAAACTGGCAATGGACACAAAGCTCTTTGTAATAAAAGAACCATTTCCAGTTATTCATTGCCACAAAGTGCATTTACCACAGTGGCAGTTGTAAGCAGGCACATCATCATCGGACGAGCAGAGCATTCAGTGAAAATGTCCTGGTCCAGTTAGTGGTTCTGTATCTGATCCAAAAAAAATATAAAAAGTACAGAAAAACAGTGTCGAGTTGTGGGTACACCGACAGAAAAGAGATCCTACTTCTTTTTTTTTTCTTTTTCCAGTTCGTTTCTCCAATTCGACCGTCCCGAAGGACGTAATAGTGTGTCTCCCTAACGACCAGTTCAGAGTTACACATCCGTCCTGTGTGGAATTGGCAGAATGCTTTTTCTGAGGTTGCCGTCCATTCGGCGTGATCTAACCTGGTATAAGTATATGTCATACAGAGGGCCATCATTACCATTGGAAAAAGGATGTGACGGAAGTAGTCCAGTAAATGTCGAAATTAAATGCTTTTTGAGTTGTGTTCTTTGACAGTCCCACACGCCTGGGATGGCGTTGTTCGGATGTAGAGTACAGTTTCGGTTCCCGCCCAGCTACACTCTGCTTAACAGTTCAACGAATGGCGAAATAAAACAAGGGCTCTATTGAATATTATTTCATATTTTATTAGCAATTCGATGAAAAGCTCGATCTCATTTTACGTTCCATTCTGTTCGCTAATGGCCGATTGTTGTACAAGTAGACTGACTAGTAGTATTAAACGGTGTCTGCCCGTGAGATCTGAATTCAGTAAACTCGGCTCAGTAGGTGCCAAAGTAATTTTGAAATTTTGTAATTAAACTTTCAACTGACACGGAAGACGAGCGAAGGGGAAGGGGCTCTCTCACTCTGTTTATCGGTCGGCATAAACTTCGAACAAAGTTCGAGCTAGCAATGAATTAATTTTTCACTTAGATAATCTGAGAAGGGGAAATTTCGGCAGTTGGATTGAATTTTACATATTCTACGTGTCTCGAAATGGGGGGCGGGATTGACGCGCAGCTGTTTCTTTCTGTTGAGTGCATAAAGTTTGGAATTAAAACTTTTAAGCGGAAGTGTAAGAGCAAAATTGCAATGAATCATTTTGTCGACTGCGTTCAGAATCGAGAATATTTAGCTATGGCAGTTGTGATTTTTTTAAATTTTATTGGCTCTAGGACCAAATTCAATGTAACACCATTTTCCATCTAAACTACGAAATATGTGTTAAAATATCTCGAATCGAAAGCATAATTTAATTCAATTTTATATGTACTGAGCGCGAAATTTTCAGTCAAAGGTTTCGGCGAATCAAGAACAAATGATTGAAAATGCCAACTTCGGATGGTAAAATATCTTAAAAACGTTCATTAGGCGATTTGGAACTGGTTGATTAAAAGCAAAAGTAGTAGAGATAAATTTCCTTGGTCTGGGTGACGAAGTTCTAGTGGTTGATTGAAAAATTCAGTACACCCTTTTCCATCGTCCATGACCGCTGTGTGAACGCTTCACGCTCAGACAACAGTGAATCTATGAAAATCAAATAGCTGCTTGGCAATTGTGTAAGCATGAGCATCTGTTTGGCTCTATCCACGCTAGACAAAATGCGAAAGGTTATTCGAAAGTCGGTATAACCGACAGAATCCCGGCCGAACTCGTGAAAGTCGGGGGAGTGACTGGCTGTAGGAAGCAATGCACTGCGTTGATCAGATGATGATCTTGATGAAAGAAAAAAGTCTGGCTGGAACCCCCTTAATTGAAAAATTATCTCAAAAAGTCAACGTAGGGGTAGGTATTTTTTGCACAAAATGTGTATGCAAAGTTTGAAAGAAATCGGTTAAGTAGTTTCTGAAAGGCAGATAACACCGCAAGTCATGTTTTTTTTTCCAGACACGTTCTACTAAAAGCTTCGTCACCGAGTCGTTTATCGATATTTTTGCATAGGAAAATTACAGAATGTTATTGAAATGATACACTATAATGTACGAAAGTTTTGATCAATTCGCTTTACGCAAAGTTCCACAAAAATTCGCAAATAGTGTTTTTTTACGATGAAACCCTTGTATAATTTGGTTTTCACCTAATTTCTTCGCCTTAGCAAGAAACATGCATTTTGGTAATACAACTTGCGGACCAATCATCTGATTGTGGATTTCAAGGCAACGTACGATTCAGTGAAACTGTGGCACATAGTCTAGCACCATGGTTTCTGATTAAACTGATTCGCATGACGCTGGATGGGTCATCATGAAGCTTCAAATCAGCCAGAAAAACATTTTTGTGATGTTAGGCCAATTGCAGCACGGTTATGTACTCCCCAAAACTATTCTTCAACGTGCTTGAAGGTACACTACGAAGACCTGATATGCCATATGGAATGGAACAATTCTAGAGAAAATTTTCAATAGGACGTAAGTAACAATGAGAGATTCTCTTTGAGGTCTTTCTCTTCTGTTCATTACTCGGCCATTTCAACATTTACTACTCTACTCTTTGTATAATATTGTAGTAAAAATCGTCGGCTTTCGATATGTACTGGAAAATTAGTACAAAGTGTTGTAATGACGTCGTAATAAACGAAAGAGAAAGTAAAGAAAAAGAGAGGCTCTCAATGTTACTTACGTCCTATTGAAAATTTTCTCTAGAATTATCACTTTGTGGATTACATCGACATCGTGAAAGAGCTTTTTAAAAGAACTTCGAGACTCGGACTGACTTTAAACACTGAAAAGACAAAGTAGCTACTATGCATTTCAACTCGTGGCTTTCATAATTTTTCTTGTATATTTTTTGTTATATTTTCCGTTTTATTCTTTCTTATTTTATTTGTTTGGTTTTTTCTTTTATTTTTCTCTATTCATTCTATTTTTTTTTGTTTATTTATGTTTCTTTAAGATTTTTCAATAATTTTGTTTACTTTTTTGCATTTTCCGTTTTGCCTTTTTATTTATTTACTTGATACCATTTTTCCGTATTTTCTTTTTCTCCCATTTCCATTTCCTATATCTTTCTGTATCTTTTCATCCAGGTTTTATTTTTCCACTTCTTCCTTTCCCTTTCCCTCACTTATTTTCTTTTATTTTTCTTGTTTTCCTTACTTTTTGATAACTCATTCTACTCATTCAATTTAATCGTGTATTTCCTAATTTCTTTATTTCTCATCTATTTCGTTTCTATTTATTTATTCTTTCTCCTTGTTTTCTTTTTCTCCGTGTTTTTTTTTGTATTTTGATACTATTTTCAATCTTTTATATCTTATTTTCTGTATTTCCCTTTTTTGTCTGGTTCCATATTTTTCTATTTGTCTTTCTTTAATTATTTTCACTTTTCCCCCTGTATGTATTTTTTTCTTTTCCGTTTTTCCTTGTATCTGTCAATTTTAAAACGTAACACTGTAACTTCTATTTCGACCGTCTTCACAGCTTATTCTTAATGTAGAGGGTTTATTTTCAGAGCTAGTGGTACAATCCCAGTTATTCTTGGAGAATCCTTCCTAGATGGTGCTTGAACATAGGATGAGTGTTTTACGAAAGACCAGTGCCGCCTTATCCTCTGAACCACCAGACTAAGGAAATGATTTACTCAATATTTGCGTAATTTCTTCGTATATTTTTATTTTCTTATTATCAGTTATCTTTATTATATTTTTTTGTAATTGTTGCATTCTTTAATTATGCTTCCTTTTACTATATGTATTTTGAACTGTTTATGTATTACTTTTTTACTCGAATTTTTCAATTATTCTATTTCTTATTCCTAATACTTTTTTATTCTTTTACAATTTACTCTTCTTGTGTTTTAAATTTAGTTTTATTTTTTGTTTAGTTTTAGATTGTTCAATTTTTTCGTTCGATAATTTTTTTGGCTTGTTCGTTTTTTTTCTTTTTCGATTCATTTTTCTCCACTTTCTCGTATATTGCATTAGTTTAATGCTTCTTTATTCGTTTCTTCCTTTTTTTATTCATTCGGTTTCATTTTTTCCGCAATATTTTCCTTTCCTCTGATTTTTATTTCTCATATGCTTTTCCTTATCGTGTTAATTTATTTAGTTTTTCCGTTCATTCATTTATTTATTTAGTTTTTCATTTACTTCGTTTTCTCGTCCATTGTACCATTTTTGCTTCTTTTCTCTCTCCTCTCTTTCTCTTCATCATTTGGTTCATTTTTCTTTCATCGATTTTTTTCTTAATTTATTTTTCATTTCGATTTTTTGCATTTTTTCCTTTATTCTTTACTTATCAATCTTTCTCTTAGTATTATATTTAAATCACTTCCTTTTCATTATTTTTAAAATTAATGCTTCATAATTTATCGTTTTATCTTTTATTCGTTACCGTGCTTTTTCCTTATTTTTGTTTTCACTGTTTTTGCTTATTGTTTTCCTCAATTAATTTTGTTTTAAAATGTATTGTATAGTCTTTGTTGTTTATAGCTTATCTGGTTTTTTTGTTTTTTTATTCCACTTATTCGTTATTTTCTTATTATTTTTTATATTTATTTTACATTACATTTTTTCTCTTCTCCGTTGCTTCGTTTTGTTCATTACCCGGTTTTCAAATTTTGCCTGTTTGTTCTAATTTTAAGGCATTTTTTCTTATTTCCTATGAGATTTTTTTTTGTTTTGTAGTTTTGCTGTTGTTTTTTATTCGCTTTCTTTCCGTTTCTATTTTTTCTCTTTTATGTTGGTCTTATTTCTTTATTTTTTTGCTCAATATTTTTGTATGTTTTGTAATAAGTTTATTTTTTAACCATATTTATTTCATTTCTCTTTTTCGCGATTGGTAAGTTTTTGTGTCGCTTCTTTTGAATTGCCACGTTAGCGTTATTGAATTTTTTTAATTTTTTTTGTTCGCTTCCTTATCTTTATATTTTTTTAATTTATCGCTTGTTTTATTATATTTTCCCCGATCTTTTTTTGCTTCCGTTGCTTCTATTCTGCTTTGCAATTTTATGTAGTTTTTGATTTTTATTGTTTCTTTTATCTGTTGTTGGTTTATTTTTTTGTATTCTATAATACTCTAATTATTTTCGTATTATTATTTATCATATAGTGAGTTTATATTTCCACTTCTCCGTTGTTTCCTTTTTTTTCTTTTTACCGGTTTACCAAATTTGTCTGTTTTCTCTCATTTCTTAGATATTTTCTTCTTATATTTCCTTAAGTTTTTCTTTTCATTTTGTAGTTTGGCTGTTGTTTGTTTATTTGCTTGTGTTCTGTTTCCTTTTTCTGGTTCTTTTTCTATTCTGCTGGTTTTATTATTTGCCTTGTTTTTCTATCTCATTTTCTTAAATCTCTAATTCATTATTTTAATTTTTGCTTATTTTGTCAATTTGTTACCTTTTTCGAATTGGATATTTTTGTTTCGATTCTTCCCTAATTGTTCCATTGTCCTTTTTTTTCTTTGCTTCATGTTTTTTTTATTCTATGCTTGCTTTATTATTTTTAGCTCCTTCCACTATTTCTCATCGTTTGTGTTTCTCATGTTACTCCTTTTCCAATTACGTCGTTTTTATTTACCATTTCATTGTTTTTTTCTTTTCATATTTCTTTAATTTGCTTACTTTTGTTTGTACTTTTGGCTATTTTTTCTTGTTCTTTCTTGTACTATTTTTGCTTTTTTTCTCTCTCATTTTGTAGACTCCTTTCGTCCAGTTTTTTCTTTAATTCACTGTTTGTTCTTTATTGCCATATTTATTCATTTTTTCAGACATCACATTAGTTTTGTGCTCATTACTTCCAAGTCAGTACTAAACGCAATACTGCATGATTAATAAAAGTTAGCATAGTTTCGCTTAACTGCGCTAAAATTAAATACCCGCATCTGCTTGTCCATGTTGGATCGCTCCAGAGACAAGCCATTGACAAGTTCGCCTTTGTTCCAAAGGACAACTACGTGCTGCTGGTAATACTCCGCCAGCAAACCATGATTGCGAGTTCAGGAGTAAACAGTTAAAATGCACTATTTGCGTTTCACTCCCTGTATATTGATTTATCATTGATATTCACGATTTGCCATTCGTAAGGTAAACTCCAGCTTAATCCACTAACCGACCGGATCGGGGAATGGAGAGATACATAGTTGAAATCGACAAGGTACGGAGAAATTGGATTATGATTTTTATTATACACATGAAATTGGTATCGATTTAAAATACGCTGTTGAAATATATTTTCTATCCGTTGCCAAAAAAATGGCCTACTCCTATACTGGTGTACATTCCGTTATAGAATTCGATTTTCCATGTTATGAGAATCTATTCATAGCGTTAAGCATAAAAATCACAGAACCAGTGGGATGATGACAGTAATCCGATGTATGTTAATGCAAAGGTTTTTCGCAGTTGTATTTAAAGGTTTTAGTATCGAAACAACACATATTTTGGACTTTTCAGAGCTATTCTGAAATTTGTTTGCATCGTTCACATAGAAAACGAAGTGATGAAGCTCGACGTGACGCCCTTGAGGGATAGATATAAGTTGTAGAAATATACGTCACAGTTTTAGCATTAAGTTATTTGTTGCATTGCAACTAAGCGGTGCAAGTATATTTTTTTAAAAATTAGTTATGCAAATTAGCTCCTTAAAAACGCTTCATCCTCCTCGCACGACCTTAAAAATTATTTTGACTGATTAGAATTATAATTGTTTTATTTTATGACAAATATTTTTTTCGAATGCGCGCTATCGAGTAATCTCTGTCCAGAAAGATTTGCTTGGAATGTTATTAGATTCGAAGAAGTTTTACAACATGAAACGCATCTCATTATTTACCAACTATTTTGATGATTAATATTCCTAGAAGTTATTTTGGATAAATGCCTTTAAAACATTTTGTTCGAGATCTCTGCTCTTCAATAAAGTTGTTAAGAATGTTATTACAAACAACTTTGTGGAAGGTATTAAAGTTTTTTTCGTGCAGCACGGTGCGATATAAACTATTTATTTATATTTGTATAATACAAAACGACTAAGCTCGGCACGAGTCCATTCTAGGTCCGGCACAATTCCTTAGATCATGAAAAAAAAATTCTCGATTCGAGGTCATATTCTCGGAATTTTTATGAAAATTGAAACCACAGGTTAAAATGTATAGACAAACCGATCGTCACAAACCTCTCCACTGCTGTGTAGCAGTGACCCACTCAATTTCACTGTAGATTATGTTGCTGTTGTTTTGGAGATTACACACGTTGGAAGTAATTAAAATTAATCAATTGATTATAAATTTAACACGAATAATATAAGCGTTTTCGGTTCTTCCACAGAACCCCTGGATTGCTTCCAAAGTGCACTAAAATATGCAATTTCGCCCGGCAAAATGTACGAAAAGGATTTGCTTAACTATGCGGTGCTAGAACTAGAGTAAATACTTTGTGTGAAACCCGCATTGGTTCGGATTCGGGTCTCTATCCAAAAAGGGAGAACTAGTAGCTTTGAATGTGTGCCTAGGTTTGAATAATGCCACTCCCGCAGCGTGGGGTTGCAGCTTTGTATTGTACATTTCCCCTCCCACTCCGGCCCGATTGAAAGGATGGATGTATGGAAGGTACCGTGGGGGGCACAAACTTCATTAAATATGTGAGCTGGCACTTTATCGCATTCTTTGTGTAATCATCATCGGTGCAGTTTCCGGTGACGCCTTTCGGAAACGTTGCAGAACAGAAACCATGTGTTGATAAGGTTCGGCGATAAATGGAATGTTTAGTTGAGAAAAATACCGCATTCTGCTGACGAAACTTTGTCTACTACACACCTACCAGGGGACATGGAAGGAAAAGAGTTAGGTGTAAAGGTTATAAACTTTGCTATGTGTGCTGGAACTGGTTTACCCCCGTGGATGCACGTGAGTTCCAAAATTAAATTCTTTCACCTGAACGACTGTAACTAGTACCCGGTTCTTTGTGGATCTTTAAGTGAGTGATAAATTGACCAAACTAAAAATAATTACGTTTTCGTGTACTTCTATGTTACTAAGTGCAATGTTGTACCATCAATCCTTATTTGTCATTTTAGGGATATGAGCTTCGCGCATGTTCTTTTAAAGGCCTGTGAACGAAATAAAGTAAAAATAAATAAAAATTCGCTCTATAAACTAGCTACGCTCACCATTACAGTGCACCTAAATTTGGCTAGAACGGAGAGGAAATATACCAAGGCCAAATCCATCGTCGACTCCGCCACCAAACAAGCGCCATCCTGACGGTTCCATGGTTTTCAGGCCTACTTTAACAACACGCTTCATTATTCCACCTTAATGAGGCAGAAAGTTCTGCCGTTATCATTAAACGGGAAATACGTTCGCATTGCTCCACGATTCCGGCAACGCTGTGCTGAGGCGGTAAATTCTGATGGCCATGGAACGGAATTCCTCCGTTTCCCTGTCCCTCCGCCCGACTGAGCATCGTTGAAGGTTCGGTTGGGGAACCTTCAAAAACCGGCCAGCACCGAAAGAGTGATGCTGGTCGATTTTCTGTGAATACTTAGTAAAACGTTTTCTTTAATTTAATGGATTTTATTGTCGAGCAGAAATCGCTGGAGTACGGGCTTGGTTTTAACTAGATCAGCGATTGGCTGTAGCCTCGTAGAATCTTCTGTCGGGTTAAGGGGTAAGGTCATCTTGCAACTTAAAAAAAATCGTATTGTTTTTATCCGCTTAAAACTTTTCACGATTAAGATGAAACTTTACACGTTTCACGGTCATGGAAATCTAAATCTTTTCCACGGTGAATCAGATCATTTGGTTTAAGAGCAATTTTTAAAAGGTCGTGGAAACTTTTTCATGCAGCTTTTTCCAAAAACAAATTGTGTACCGTGTTTTGTACAGCAAGGCCATTCGAGAAAGTCTTTCACTGGGGCCTCCATTCACGAACCAAACCGTTCGCTAATTCAATTAGTTTGCAAAAAGTGTTTTTATTTGGAATTTAGTTCGTAAAAAAGTTCGCTTCACATTCTTATTACAGCTCGTGTCAAAATAGTGCTAAAATTAATGATTATGGCAGAACATGGATATTTTTGGAACGGGTTTGACGAGTAGATGATGAAAATTGATGTTTAACGCCATTTGGAGATCGGAGATGGTGACTTCCAGTTGAGCAATATTCTTGATAACCTTAAGAATTTGGATTTTTTGGAACGTTCTTGACGCTTAGATGGCGAAAACAGATTTCTGACGTCATTAAGAGTCGGTTAAGAGAAATTCTCTACAGCCCTAACCATAAAGGTATTTTTGAAATGGGCTTGACGAGACTAGATGACGGAAGTCGATGACTCACGTAATTTTAGAGGCCAAGATACTACATAGTTATCCCACTCCGAACATACTTATATTGAGTTTACAGAGAATTTATCTTAACCGGAAGCTACCATCTTGGTATTCAAGTTGGCTTTTGACATCGACCATCCCATTTTGAAAATACCTATATTGTTGGGGTTATAGCGACTTTAACTAAACCGGAAGCCACGATTTTATCTACTCGTCAATCACATTCTCAAAATTCCCATATTGTTAAACTAATAGAGAATTTTTCGAAACTGGAAGTCGCCATCTTGAATGCCGAACTGGCTTCCGACGTCGATTTCCGTCATCTACTCGTCAACCTATTTGCGAAAATATTCAACTTTTATCAGTAATAGTTAACCAAGAATATGTTATATTGTATACCACTTTATACGGTACTGTTCGTACTCAAATCTTTTTTTACGAACTTAATCCGTAAAAAGGTTCGTTATTTCGAACTTATCTCGTAAAAAAAAGTTACGCAAATCGAATATTACATAAAAACAATGCGTAAATAGATGTTTCAGTGTACAGGAAATGAACTTTTGCGTGGAAAATGTGTACACTGGAAAAAACATTTTTCATAAAAACAAATATGTAAAAAAATTAAATTTAAAATATGCATTTTTTTAATTTTTTTTAAATTTTTACAACAAAAACATAAAAATATTTTAAATATAACTGCATAATGGAGAAACTATACGTTAAAAAATTGTAAGATTCTTTTTGTTAACGAGAAACCTAAGCAAAATAATTGATTCCTGTGTTTCAAGGGATTACAGTAGCCCAGGTGTTTTGGCAACATTGCTCACGTTGAAAAGTTCGTTTCGTACGCTCCGTGTAGCCTTTGTAACATGGGCGGAATTATAAGTTTACAGTGTCTATCATTCATTTTCAAACCTATAGGGATTAAAACCCTTTGACCTTATTCTTGATACACTCGAAAATAGTCGTTTTCAGCAATTTTTTCATAAAGTCATTTAGACTTCGTCTCATCAGAAACCGACACTAACTTACTGCCAAAATAGATTAACGGCGGCTTGACGCAAAATCTCTAAAACGGAAACACAATTTGTATTTCAATCGAATTACTGGTCAAACGTAATGTCTCGTCCCGTGATGAGACGAAGTCGAAGCGCACCCATGACTTTGTTAAGATAAGACTTGAGCCCTTCACGTACAAAGAGTGGTTTCACCAAAAAATTTCACCTAGGGGATAAATTTTGTTTACCCAATTTTTCTCCTTAGGGGGAAATATAGCATAGAACTTTATCATTTATGCCCGTATTTGTGCGACCATTAATCGGTCACGAAAGTCTCCATTCTTGGTCCTAAAACCAACCAAATAATATCGCTCGTATCCACTACATATATCGTTCCATGGCGACATGACCGGAAACTCTAGTGACAAGGGAGAACTAACTCTTTTCTAGCATCTGAACCCCACACTGAAAATTAAGAATCATGTTCGTGGTCTGCGTGATCATTCAATAACACAGGCGAATATGCAAATATCCACATGGTTACAAAATTAAAATTATACACACCAAGTTAAATACACGCGACATACAAAAGCCCACGCGATCGAACTCGTTAACATTATTATATTATTACTTTATTTTATTACTATATCCTAAATTAGATTCATACTAACACTAACTAGTCCAATTAATTGCGTATTCGCTCATATACGTACAAACGCTCGTGGCCTTTGCGATAACTGGACTACACGTACTTACGCCCGCGTTTTCGTCAACATTGAAACACCCCGGTAATTAATGAAAAAGCAAAAGCACTACACATTTTCTTCGACCTGATCAAGAGCGCGCCACTTACGACTGCCAGTTAATAGTAACCATACGAGTAATACCAATCGCAGAATCACTTTTGTGGTCAGTAGCACCCACTATAACAACAACCATACGAGTAGTCTCTACATCAATAGTTTACTGCCACCGGATAGTGCTTTTTGTGGCAGCAAAGGATCATTTCTCAAGACCCCCCTACGAACTATAGGCCAAAAATTCAATTTCAAAGAGGACCAACATTGAATCCCTATCCAGTGGACGATCTACCACGGTCAACGCTGGAAATGCACCCAACATAGCAACGCTCGAAAAAAGTTTTCCCTAGAAGAAAGAAACGACAAGGACACCGCAGTTTGCCAAGATTCGACGCCATTTGAACGACAACAACGCACGCGCGATCATGAATCGGTCACGCCCGGAAGTCTCTTCCCCGCGGTCTTAGCAGCCTAGACTCATGCCTTCAGTTAAACCAATCAAAAAATTACGCCCATATTCACAAAACAACACGTTTCATGGCGACATGACCGGGTATATACTATGACTGTACTGATATGGGATAATTTACTTCCTGTCAAAATCTGAACCGTAGACCAAAAACTAAATATAAGAATGACGGTCCGAGCGTGATCGTTCAAGAATACACGCGAATATACGAACGGGCACATGATTATAAAATCGAATTTATACATGCGGTCACATGCACGCGATAAACACGTTAACATACAAATGCTTGATCCCTTCGCGACCATCCGCTGCAACTACACCCGCGATCTCGCAAACATAACATCCTGGTGATAAGGTGAACGTCTCAGCGCTTATAAATTTTCAAACTCGGTCTCAAGCGAGAACCTAAAAATTCCCTCGCTATCACGATGATGAATCGGTCACTTCCGGAAGTCTCTATTCTTGGTACCTGTAGTTTAGGACCATGCCTTCAATTTAGCATTTTCCATGGTGACATGACCGGTAATATGGTTACAAAGTGGCAACACGGTTAAAAAACGAATTTATACACTCAAAGTCACATGCACGCAAGCACACGCGACGAGCACGTTATCATACGAACGCTTAAGCCCTTCGCGATCAACCAAGCACATCTACGCCCACTATCGCGCAAACTTGATAACACCCCGGTAATATGGTGAACGCAGAACACATTTTTATTTCATTTTGTTATAAACAATTGTTTAAAAAATATGCGAAACAGTAACTTTTCTGAATGTAAAAAATCAAGAACAAGCTGTGTCTTACGACAATTTCATTGCTGGTTTGTTCGTTGAAATCGGCCAACTAGGTTGGTCGTAGTAATTTTTTAAGCATTAATCGGGCTGAAAACTTCAAACGTCAATAATATGGTCTATTTTTTTTTTTCGCTGAACCCATCTGGATTTGAATTTTGGAATGCCAAATGCTACCAAAAAATTGGAACTTTCATCGACATTGCGATTTCACCTAATTTGGGTGGCCTTTTTAAGAAATTTCTACTCTATTGCAATTGCCTTGTAAGAAAATATTTGACTTGAAGCACAGCTCATGAAATAAAGAATGATGAATTTTCTTACTATACATTTAACAAACTGATCGCTATGATGAAACATACTAAACCCGAAATAGCAATTCAAAATCTATTTAACAATCAATGGTACACCATGGCCTGTGAATAGGGACATGCTGGCAGTTTAGGAGAGGCGTATTCAGTGTCTATATACGATTCACTAGACTGCTTGTCAAAGTACAATTCTCGTGTAACTCATACTTGGGCCGTGGGGGCAAACTGTCATGGCTCTTTGCGGGGGAAGTTTCGACAAACGACCGCCAAACGGACACAGTTGTTGACATGTAACCATAAGGAGGAAATATTTCCCTTTCATCTGGTGATGAGCACAGTGGATGGGCCACCTAAGCGATTCCCATAACCTTCAGCTGGTCTTCTCGGCTGTGACTGAAACACCTCGGGAGTATAGGACCCCCCTAATGCTGATATAAAGCCATAGAAGGCGAAATATTGTGCTATTACCATGCAGAGATTGACAGCCCGCTTACTGAAATACTAATTCGAACGTAGAACAACAGTGTAGACCTGTCAAAATTTAAAGCCTGTTATTGGCACCACCAATGCTCTAAAGCAGCCTCAGTTTGCTATTATTTTTTGTGATGATTTAGCGACACTTTTTCGTTTCCTGTTCGGAATTGTAAGCGTAATTTGGTTTTATCATGATTTCTATTATGTTGAAAGGAAGATGCACAACGAATAGTAGCACACCATGATTGTAGCATTATATTGGCTCTATAATAGCACCGAATGCATATGTAAAGCATAAATGCTTGAAAGATTATTAAGACTTCTATGCGTTATATCAGCTTTCGATATGTATATAGAGCTTCTACTAGTGCCACAGTTTGTCTGTGCTTCTGTGCATCAGAATGCTAATATAGAGCATGATAGCACTACAAATGCTGAAAGAAGATGTTTTATGTAATATTAGTGCAAATTTATAAGAAATATAGCACAATAGCTCAAAGCTTGTGGTTTTTGTTTTGTTTTTGTTTTCAAAGATAGTTCATTTTGATGCTCTCTCAATTGAAATTTAACATTCATCAAAAACCAGGATTAACTGAATGCATACAACAAATATTTGATTATTTATTGATGAGCGGATTGATGATTGCACCAAACACTGATTTCGTACTTTGCATTAATCATTTATCAGACATCCCGCTAGGATCAATCAACCCTCAGTTATTTCCCCCACCAACATACATACCTTTATAGTATCCTTTTCCATGTCGAGGTTCGATGCCACCCACCCCAACCGAGTTGCTGGGTGGCATCAATTCCCCCTTTCCGGACTGCACCACCTCTCCACCACCACCACTGCTAGCATCCGCTCTGGCAGCTGTATTCCTCCGCTCCACTAGCACTCCCGGTAGAACCAGCGTCAGATGGAATAGGAAATTTGTCACTTTCACTAATTGATGATTGTGTCTCATTATTCACTTTCGTTTTAAACTCAGTGCCGTGTATTATCGTCGCTGTCGCTTCGTGCCACTACCACCCACTGTTATTGCTAGCTAATATTAGCTTTTCTGCGGCCGGCTTAGTCACCCGATATCGGAGCTGCTACCCTTCCGGGAAATGTGATCCACAAGGTTGCTATCATCATCCTATCAGACTTCGTGCCGGGAAGCCGCATGTAGGTACGCCCACAACATGTGCACTGCATGTGGCTTGAAAAACCATGTAATACATGTAAATCGTAGTCGGAGGGAATTACGGGATGCTGTTTCATTGTTCAGGATCTGTTCTTTTCATCCTTATCTGGTCTGTTTTCTTCTCAAATAACATTGGATATCACAGAAGGATCTTGAGTCCCTCGTCATCTGTCAAGTTGTAATCTTTATCAAAGTTCAGGATAACAAGTCACCATTGTTCGGTTTAACAATCTTTCGAACAGTAAATATTTGCACATTTTGTAACCACAATTTTCTCTATTTCTTCTTCTTCCCCGAAGATCATATTATTTTTCGTGAAACAACTGGTCGGTGTTAAGTCAGACCGGACTAAGTGACAAAATATTGATTTCGAGAAAAACGAGTTTAAAGTTTGAATCGCAGCATCCTTTACATTATGATTGGAAATAATTTTTGCCGTAATTCTTGTTTATTGTTACATATTTCAAATCTGGCAAGTGTCGAATGTAGCTGACGAAATTCTGCATCCAGTGCTATAATTATCTCATTTTTTGATGTTTTGCGACTTAGTCCGGTCTGACTTAACACCGACCAACTAAAGTTCGCTTGTTTTGTTTTTGACATAATTAAAAATTCGTTTTCCTTGCAAAAAAAAAACCCACCTGTTGAAAACGTGTGCCCTCAAAGCCCTAGCAGCCATATCCTTTCCGCCATTTAACCAACAATCAGTTAACGTGCAAAGCATAAAAGCTTAATATCATTTCCCTTAGGATCGACGACGACGACCACCAACGAGCAACAAAAAAACAACAAACAACGCTCACCGTTGCTGTCGTCGTACGTCGTCGTCCCCCTTTGTCAGAAGGATATCACAGACAAATTCCATCACCACCTACTGTGATCGGGAAAAAAGTGGACGACAACGGCCTAAAGAGCGAAAATCAACCCCAACGTAATATGCGGACGGGTCGGATGGTAATAAAAACAGCGCGCTGATAGATCGGGTGTTGGGTTCGGTTGGTTCTTCGCGCCATGGTAAACCCGCCATTGTGGTTGGTGGAAGTGCTCCCGGTCCAGCGCTGGGATGTGTCTTGATAATTGAAGTGTCACCACGGTGCAGAACACAGGACAGTGGGTCGACTTGACCTGACTGGGGGGAGTGACGTTTGTGTATGTGTGTGTGTGCTCAGGTTCACTGTCTTGAAAGGCTAACAAAAGCGAGGAATTCGAAAGTCATCCTTTCTGGCTTGGGATAAGCACTGACTGGTGTGTTCAAGGTGTTGTGTGGCTGTATTCATCAAGGCCCACTTGCCAGTACAAAAGAGTTGCAAACAGTAGTTAACGATAAGCCTGAGAAAAGAGGATGGTATCTTGTGTCTTTGTTTTGCATCTGTGATTAGGGTAATAATCCTTTCGAAGCTAATCTAAGGAACAAAAGGAGGAAATGAAGGCTATGAGATAGGAATGTCCGGACTCGAAACCATAGATTTAATTAAGGATTACATCACATCACCTTTTTTGTTATTCTATGTTTTCACAAACTCGTATATGATCAGAATCAAATGCCATTAATTTAAATCCCATTTCTCGTCTGATTAAACTGATTCTACTTCTACTTTGATCTATTTACAGACAAACGCACACTAGGAGGAGGCCAGGAGGAGCATCTGTCGTTGTCGATAGGGAGCTGGGAAAGCGCCGTCGACGGAACAAAAGAGGTTCGTACATAATTATAATATTGGCCCGACGAGGAATGCCGATGCAGGCGTTGGTGGTGTACACAACACCACCAGCAAAGGAATAGCAGCAGGCGATAAATTAAATTAGTATCATATTGTATTATACATCAGGGAATCGTAAATTATATGTGTATTGTCCCTTTCGGGGCTATTATCGGTGGTGTGATGGCAGACTCGCACGGAGATGGACCATTCGGGATGGACCTATCACTCGAAAGACTGGCTGCATAAATAGGAAGTAAAAATTCTAGCTGTGCCATGTCAGATAGCACTGGAAAAAAAATTATTACAGAGCCTTGGAAAACCGTTAAAACATAATTTCCTATAAGAATAATAATATTAACGATTTCGTCTCATCAGTATGTGGCAGCCCGGTTTGATCGCACACGTAGACGTTAAGTCCAGAAACGAAGCACTACTTGTGTTCATTTTGGTTCAAATTTGAAACAGTGTGAAGGTGGCTTTGAGAGGTGCCCGATGTTCTAAAATGTTTCAAATTCATGAGAACCCTATTATCTCATCCTGTCCGTTCTAGGATAGACATTATTTCGAGCCGCTCCTGGACATCCGCTTTCCTCGTTAGTGTACAATTCAATTTTTTATCATTATTATTTTATTTCAATTTTTTATCATAATTCATGTTATTTTTAATAGTTATTTATTAGTGAATTTCGTTTTTTTATTCGTTCGGTTCATTTTATTCAGTTTATTAGTTTAAAATTTTCGCTTATTTTTTTACATTTTGTTTCATTTTATTAACAATTTAGTAACAACTTACATCGTTTGATTAATTGCATTGCTTCATGTACTTCATTTGCCTAACTGATTTATGGTGAAGGTGAAAATGGAGCTTAAGCTTTTAAAGGTCGCCTTTATCCACTTCGGCCATATCAGATAGTCAAGATTCAAGATTATATGAACGACGGGAAAATCGAGGCTCGGCTACATGATCTAACACTGCTTACTTGCAAACTATTTTCAAGTTAAATTAGTTATCGGTTTAACGGTTCTACTTCGTCGCATCAGAATCGGACACAAATTTAGTGACAGGACTAAGCTAGCGCATGATTGACGCTAGCTAAAAAAACGGAGACACAACTTATTACAACATAACATAAAACTAGCTTTTAAAACCATTGACAAAATTAAAGACACAGTACACAGTAAGCTTAAGGACAGAATAGAAAAAGACCGTCGAACTAATGTTGTTTACGAAATACCATGCGGTGTCTGTACAGATAAGACATACATCGGACAAACAAGTCAATTTTTAAAAAAGCGTTTGGAACAACATAAGAATGATATTAAAAATAAAAGCGCAGGAAGTACGGGGCTAGCACAACATACAATCAATGAAGGCCACTTTTTTGATTTTAAAAATGCTAAAATATTGGACGAGGTGCCTAGGACCGATACCCGGTTGATAGTGGAAATGTTCCAAATAAAAATAAAAAGAGAGTCGAACACCTTCAATCTACAACGGGATTCTATTAAGTTTAGGTCTGCATACAACGGCTTAATAGAGAAGCTGAAGAGCACCGTGCGTCCGAAGAAAGTACCAACGGAGATTGAGTGTACAAGACAAGACAGCAGTTGATAATGTGATTGTTCATTGTGTAGACGTTGTTAACATGTAAGTAATGTTGTTTAAATTTGTGTTTAGTGTTAGATTTTAACAAATATTATATTATAGTAAGCCGCTGAGGATGACTGAACATGTTAGTAGGTCGAAACGTCCGGTAAAATGCAGTTTGTTTTAATTTTCACCGAAAAAAATCGATGACCGTGCATACCAAACAACTTATGTTCCTGAGCAAACCCCTTGTCAAGCGTGATGTCTCCGTTTTTTGGAGCTAGCGTCAATCCGGCTTGTCACTAAGTGAGTGTTGGGTTCTGATGAGACGAAGTCGAAACTCAAATTTCATAATTAATTTAGTTATAAGTTATAAGCAAATGTGGATTTACTCAATTTTTTCCTTAATAGAGAATTTTTTTTCTCCTGAGAGGGAAATATAGCAAGCGATTTAAAATGGTGTCTTTTGGTCAGAATGAAGATGAACCAACCTATTCTCCTGGCTGTCATTGAAGTACCAAATAGAACGCGGTTGTATCATTACAAATAGCAAACTTTGAATATATTGAATACCTGCAATATATTGAATACCTGCAAATTCTGTGAATAGACAGTAACTTTCGGAAAACCTTGCCCGGAAACTACCGAAGAAAAGCATTCTCCCAAAATAACTACAAGAATCCCAAATTATTGCTAAATTATTGCATGCTACTCAAGCAATAAAACAACTTCAAAGCTGCATCAAGTACCTCAAAATTAACTGCCTGTACTATCAGTTAGGAGGCTACCAGCAAGAACGAAGGGTTCATAACTGTGATCGATAAGGGCAAGAAGCTAGAGAACATCTAGTCATAAACGTCAAGACAGCAACTATGGCAACGCCACGAACTAGCAACCATTTTATTGTTTTTGACATTGAAAATGTCTTACTGCGCTATCTGGGGCTGGGTGTCATTCTTAAATGAAAAATCAAACGATGTCACGTTTTTGCGTTACTATTTTGAACGCAACTTATCTTTTTACATTTCTTATAAAAGAAATGTATAGAATTCGCTCAAACTTTCAAGATTTTTTCCGAGGCCCGGAGGGCCGAGTCTTATATACCAATCGACTCAGCTCGACGATTTGGGACAATGTCTGTGTGTGTGTGTGTGTCTGTGTGTGTGTGTGTGTGTGTATGTAACGGACAAATTCTCATTCGTGTTTCTCAGCAATGGCTGAACCGATCTTATCCAAACCAATTTTAAATCAAAGAACTAAAAAACAGTATGAACGCTATTAATTTGTTTTTGATTCTGATGTTTAGTTTTTAAGATATGAATGTTTGAATGCGTAAAAATGGCGTTTTTTGCAGTTTTTTTAAATTATCTGCCGGAATTGACAATATAGATTAACAATTAATAAGTTTTAAGATAGCTTAAACGAATACCTTTCGAACAAGCTATAGATTGTTGAAATCGGACTATTATCAAAAGAGATATTTAACATTAAATGCGGACGAAAGATTTCTATCATTTCCCATTGCCAGAAATATCACCAAAAACATGTAATCTATTATTAACGCCAAAACGGCTTATTTTAGGTCAATAGTATCTTCGGAGAATTTAATGGAGGTAATATGGTCTTTCTTTTGGTGTTGTGCTTTTGCTGATTAATCCCCCTATGAGTGAGATATTTTCACAAATTTTCTTGGAAGTGATTATATCGAAATGATGCCTTCAGCAAATTTGTAGCTCTTACTTTTGCGAATAACTTTACTGAAGACTTCAAATATCTATTTCGAATACTTTAAAAGTTATGGCTTGTTGTTTGTGGATTACTCTTCGTCGCCTATTTATTGTTCAATATAGGGTAAGGTGGGGCAAATCCGACCTAGTAAATGATTTTGGCTGTAAAATGCTCATTTTACAACGGATCAAGTCGTTTTATATACCAATTTAAAGGTTAGACTCCTGGGCAACTTTTTGTATATAGCATTTTATTTAAATCTTCGGAATATCTTGAGATACAAGCGTTTTGCAAAAATGTTCATTTTTGCTGTTTTCAAAAATGGTGGGGTAAACCCGACCCTCTATGTTTTTGCTTGGTTTAGTGCAGACATTACTCAAATTTTATTGTTTTTCAATGATAAATCAATGAATGTTGTATTATTGAATTGTAACATGAAGAAAATGGAGTTCAATATCAATCTTGGAATGCTAAAATCACGAGCAGTAGCACGTAATGATATTCCCATTTGCATCGGAGCAATTGCTCGACGAATACTATAACCATCACGTTTTTGTGTCTTTCGTTTGTAATTATGAATCATTTTTCATAAAAATAATAAATAATAACAATAAAAATATATTTCAATGTGATAAATGAAAAATTTAGCAAAAAAGCGGTCGGATTTACCCCAATATTTAGAGGTCGGATTTGCCCCACCGCGTCATTTTTCATTACGATGCAATTAAAAAATATATGAAAAAGGTTGAACTAAATTCATCTATGCACTTTGTAGGACTTAAATAAAAGAATTTAAATCCACTTACATTTATTATGAAATCACTTTAAGAACAGAAATATCCTGTAGTCAATGATGCACAAAAGTCAAATCAAAAATTTTAAAAACACACTTTTTGTCGCATGAGCATCTTAATGTAGACTAATAAAATGCTGTCATACCACCATTATGATTATTTTCGATGCTGTACACGACAACATTGATATTAGTTCGCGTAGTGCTTCTGATTTTCGGTAACAGAGGGGGGTCGGGTTTACCCAACGGTCGGATTTGCCCCACCTTACCCTAGTAATAATCCATTGCAATAAGCCAAACATTATTTCGATAAATCGAATTTTGTATTTCATTTTTCTATCTACAACCGCTAGAAATAATCACCGAACACTTCCAAGTTGTCTGGAAGGAACTTGATAACTTATCAGTGCAAAAATGTTCATTTGTGCGAACCTTCTGACTGCAATTTTTCTAACTTATGACCATCGGATCGATCTGAAACCTTTCGGAAAATGAAAAGCGAAATAAATAACTCCAAGCAACGGCGTAGCCAAGAGAAGGTTTCAACACCATACACCCCCCCCCCCCACCACACAAAAAATATTGGATTGGAGTTGAAAATTTATTGATGCAAACTGATTTAATTCAATATTACAATAACATTATCTGATCCGTACATTGATAACCCGTTGTTGTAAGCATCATGAGGACTTTTGATAAATGGTCGGAATGGGGTCCTGATATGTAACTGATCAATTGGTCTTGATTTCCCAGTTGTCTAATAGCATCAATATCAAATTCATGCCTGAAAACATTCCAATAGAAAATTCCAGAGTTCTGTAATCAATCATAATCCTCAGATTTCTTTTCAAATTTTCAGCTTTTTTCCTACACAATATTACGAAAGCTTATTACACAATTTTTCCTAATAGGTTTGTGAAAATTATAAACTATTTGAAATTTTTTAATAGTTTTATTTTTTATTTAACCGTAATTTTTTAATAAATATGATCATCGCTTCACAACGTAGTCTATTTTTCATGGTTTGCGGTGAGCACGAACTCTCGAATTGCTGAACTGAAAATTATGGAATAGAAATTAATTTTTAGTATTCTTTACAGACCCGCTGGTGCCCTAAGACGATTTTGCTAGATTTTTAGAGCACTGTGCACTAGACTACCCAGAAAAATGATGAATTTTTGAAAACTCAATCGGCCCACCCCTGAGTCGATTCCTAGTCCCACCAGGAGTACTTGTACCAAATTTGAAGCAAATCGGACAAGTCTAACTACCGGACCAACATGCCTGAAGTTTATATTGGATTTTTCAACAATTTACATGGAGAAAACTCACTGGCTCGTATTTTCGCCGCTAGGTGGCACTGTATGCATCGTATTATCACTGTAAGTGAAAATAAGAAGGATAATTGAATTGTCTACAACTTCGTCGAAGACTGCAAGTTAATCCGACTTTGTTAAAAGAAGTTATTAAACTTTTAACGAAGTGATGTCTGAGTCAGTTTTGCATTGGGCCTAGCAGTGCATGGTTGTGTATCAGTACTCGACTCCCGCGAACTATATATTTTTGTGAAATAATGGTTAGATTTAGCCGAATAGTATGTTTACAAGAATTATAGTAAATAATACGAGTTATGTTTTGGTTAGAAAATTTTAGTTCCACCTGTGACCGCATAGAGGGCGCCACTACTAACTTTTCATAGAAGAGAGATAGAGTATCAAGATGTTCAGAAGAAATACTGAAAAATGCCTGTTCTATAACTTTGTAGAAGACACCAAATTTCTATCTCTCTTCGTTGAAAAGTTCGTGTTGGCGCCCTCTATGCGGTAACAGGTGGAACTAAAATTTTCTAATCAAAGCATGACTCGTATTATTTACTATAATTCTTCTGAACATACCATTGAGCTAAACCTAACGATTATTTCACAAAAATGTTCAGTTCGTGTGAATCGAGTACTGATACACAACCATGAACTATGAGGCCCACGTGACGAATGAATTTTACAATTTAAAGTCACGTAAATAAAACTAAAAAAAAAAAAAACTATGAGGCCCCATGCAAAACTGACTCAGACATCACTTCGTTAAAAGTTTAATAACTTCTTTTAACAAAGTCGGATTAACTTGCAGTCTTCGACGAAGTTATAGACAATTCAATTATCCTTCTTATTTTCACTTACAGTGATAATACGATGTATACAGTGCCACCTAGCGGCGAAAATGCGTGCTGGTGGGTTTTCTCCATGTAAATTGTTGAAAATTCCCATACAAATTTCAGGCCCGTTGGTCCGGTAGTTAGACTTGTCCGATTTGCTTCAAATTTGGTGCAAGTACTCCTGGTGGGACTAGGAATCGACGCAGAGGTGGGCCGATAGGGGTCATTTTTTTCCTGTCACCCTACTGTGCACCCAGTGCATTAACGCAAGTGACGGAAGGTTATCGAAAAGTTTTGTGAAAATGAAAGTTCCAGTAATGATGATGATTTTCCCAAACGGTTCGTTTTCGTGAGGTTTTTATTTGTTCTTTGGCATTAGGATTAGCGATAATAATTCAAATCAAGAATACTACTGGGAAGTCACCTTTAGAAAAAGTCGATGTCGAAGTAAAATTTGAAACTATGCACGCATGTACTTCAGAGATAGCGTGATATCAGGAGCTGCGATTTCATTTCAACGCTTTTTTGTGAAAAAGGCGATACTTGTAAACATAGGGCTTTTTTCTTACATGCGAATGAGGGCTTTGAAACGCAACAAATTAACCTAAAAATTTTGATTCTACGATATTGCTTTCTTAAACTACAGCAAAAAATATAACGGGCGAAACTGTATTTTTGTTTGTTTATTTAAAGTTTCGCCCTCCACGCTCCATGCAAACAAACAGGGCGATACTTTTTTTGCTAGCAGTTTAGAGGCGAAACTGTTATTTTCGTATTTTTTTGGATTATCAAACTGATACCAGCTGTAAATAGTAACAATGCTCTATTGAAAAAACCCGGACGAAATCGGTGGTGTAAAACGGTAGTTATTGTAAAAAAACGTAAGGGCGATACTTCAATGGTGATAGATGGGACCGAAAAAGTAAACAATCGCCAAAGGGGCGATACTATCATTTTGTCAATTTGAATAGCAAAAACAAATTTTAATTTAATAATTTCAAATACTTTATGAAGTTTTGGGTTTCGATCACTGAATCATGCAAGCTAGGATGTCAAAAAACACAATAGTTCTTAAATAGGAAATAAAACCAAGTCTGGAAATATTCACTGTTGATTTTCTTTGAATAGTATCACTGCTAGTATCGCCCTTTTCAAGAAAAAGCGTTGATTTCTTAGTTCTCAGTCGCGTTGGAAATTTGAGTAAAATATAAACTTCAAATCGATTAAAAAAAATCGTTTTTTTTGTTTCAGTACAATATATAACCCCTTTAGGAAAATTCAGTTTTCCCACCACAATATAGATATTTTATTAACAGAGCATTAACAATAATTCGTTGGTATGTCTATTTTATGGGCCATTTTTTCGCTCTCCCATTGATTTGGTTTGAGATTTCTAGCACTGATGTTGTCCTATGCTGATTTGAGCGATTCTCTGAGTCCTGCCACTATCCCATGTAGTATGTGTTATCAAAAACATCGCGAAGCATCAAGTTCTAAATGCTCTCAAACGATATAATATCCGAAGAGAGTGATAAGAGTTATAAGAAATGTCTCATCACACTGTTAGGTGGATTAAACACGTTTTTTTTGTATGGATGGATTTTCATCTTTTTACTACCAAACAACTCGGAGTTAACTGATATTTTGTTTTGTTGCTATATAGTTTATGTGATTCAATAGTTCGCTTTTTAGAAACGTTTAAAAATGAACAGATATGGGAAATCGTAAAAACTCCCATACATGCTAAATTGTCTGTCTATTCCGGGCAGAGCCGTCAGTAGGGAGCCCCTAGCGACTCAATCAAATACCATGAAATTTTAAAAATCAAGGTACCGTAAATCTGTCTGAGTCAGTCGATGCTTGCATGCCAAACGAGCAACATCATGATTGTGTCGTCCGAGCAGTACAATAAGTGTTAGACGCTGTGGAATTTCTGCAACCCGCACACAGTTGAACCGTGTGCAACTTGCACCCGCTTCCTTGCTATATGAAAAGATTATCGTGCGTTGCGCGAGTTGAAACTTTGCATACACGGAAATGGAAAATGTACAGTCGTGATTAACGAATTATATGAAAAAGGAGGGTGACATTTTTCTTCCTTGTTGCTTTCAATTTTTACTTTTTCGATTTTTCTTTTTGACTTCGTTTATTACTCTTTACCTTACATTTTACCATGTATTTCTGTCCTACCTATCTTTTTGCGCCTTACTTTGTACTCTTAATTTTTTACATCACCCTTTTTTATTTTGTTACTTTTTGTTCATTTTTACTTTACAGTTTGCTCTGTACATTTTCTGTTTCAACTTTTTGTATTTTTGTGTTTTACTTTTTGCTATCTATTTATTATTTTTTAACGCTTTCTATTGATCTTCAGCTTGCTACTTTGGAGATTTTATTTTTTGCATGTCGCTATTTACTATTTTCCCTTTACTTTCTCCTTTTCACATTTTAGTTTTTCCATTTTATTACTTTTTACTTCACCTCGCACTGTTTGCTTTTTTTTTGTACTTTCTTCCTTTCGCTTTTCACTTTTTGTTTTACTTTTTTTTCACTTTCACTTTTTTCTCTTCCTTTTTTTGCTTTTTAATTGTTTACTTTGATTTCTATGCCCTTTATTTTTACTTTAACTGTGTATTTTTGTCTTTTACTTCTGACTTCTTTTTTTACTATTTCTTATATTTTCCTTTTTTCTATTTTACTGCTTTTTTTGCATTTCACTGTAGACTTTTTAATATTTACTTTAAGTTTTTTATTTTTCACATTTAAGTTTTTGCTTTTTATTTTTGACTTTTTTCATCTCATATTGTAATTTTTAATTTCTATTTTTTTTATTCTTTACTTGTTACGTTTTGCTTTTCACATTTTAATGTTTGCCTTTTGCTTTCAAAATTCACTTTTGACATTTGACTATTTTTTTTACTTACTATTACTTTTTACTTTTTTCTTTTAGATGTTTTTAACTTTATATGTTTAATTTTTTATTTAGCTTAAGTTTTTAATTTTAACTTATTAATTTTTAATTTTACCTTTTACTTTTCACTATTCTTTAAATTTGACTTTGCGCTTCGTTCATTCTGCTGTTTAATTTTCGCTTCTTGATTTTCACTTTTTGCTTTTTAACTTTAAATTTTTCCTTTCATTTTTTTCCTTTTAGCTTTTTACTAGTAGCTTTTTACTTTTTTTATGATTTTATACTGTTCACTTTTTATTACCTATGACTTATTTTTTTACTACTTGCTTTTCACTTTTAATTCTTACTTTTTATTTTTTACTTTTCGATTTGTATTTTTGCTTTGTCCATTTTACTTCTTAGTTTTAAATATTTACCTCTCACTTTTTACTATGCTTTTTACCTGTTTCTGCATGCTTTTGACTATTTTCTTTTAACTTTCTATTTTTCACATTTTTTTGCGTTTTGCATTTTATATTTTAATTTTTACTTGCTGTTTTCAATTTCAAACTGTTTAATTTTCACTTCCAACAGTTTTTTCTTACTACTTTGTATTCTTCCCTTTAATTTTTTACTTTTTATTTTCACTTTTAACTTTTTGTATTTACATTTTACTTTTCACTATTTATTTTTTACTAATTCATGCATTTATTTTTTTTTGCATTTTACTGTTTACTTTTTGCTTTTTAATATTCACTTTCCACTCTGATTTTCACCTTTCGCTGTATATTTTGATTTATTTACTTAAAACTCTATTTTTGACATTAATGCTTTTACTTTTTATTTTTGACTTTTTACATATTATATTGAAATTTTTACTTTTACTCCTTATTCTTTACTTTTTACATTTTCCTTTTCACATTTTAATTTTCGTTTTTTACTCTCAAAGTTAAATTTTGACTATTTTTCTTTTTTACTTTTTTCTTTTTATTGTTTACTTTTAACATTTTTTTCACTTTTTATTTTATAATGTTTAATTTCAAATTTAAATTAATTTTAATCAATTTTACCTTTTATTTTTAAAATTTTCACTATTTGTATTGCACTTTTTACCTATTGCTGTTTACTTCTCGCTGTTTAGTTTTTACTTTTTTCTTTTTTTCTTTTTAGCTTTTTATTTGCAACTTTCTACTTTTTTATTTGTAATTTTTACTGTCCATTTTTAACTACCTTACCTTTGACTTTTTATTTTTTACTGTTTGCTTTTTCCTTTTACTTGTTAGTTTTTATTCTTTTACTTCTCACTTTTTGTTTTTTTGCTTTGTATGTTTTACTTTTTAATTTTAAATTTTTACCTTTTACTCTAGACTCACTTTTTACTTTTTACCTCTCACTTTTTACTATTTGCTTTAAATTTCCTAATTTTCCCATTTTACTTTTTCTTTGCTTCTTAGGTTTTGCCTTTTACATTTTAATGTTCTGACGCTCAAATTATTACTTAATTACTTTTAACTATTTTTCTTTCTTTTTACATTTCGCATTTAACTTTTTGCTTTTTGTTTTTTAATTTCCACTGTCGACTTTTTAATTTTTACTTTATACTTTTCACTTTCTACTTTAAAAAGTAAAGTTTTTTCTTTCAACTTTCTACTTTTTACTGGTTACTTTTCATTTTTTACTGTTTACGTTTTTTATTTACTTTTTACTTATTCTTACTTCTTACTTTTTGCTTTTTACTTCTTACTTTTTATTTTTCACTTACTTTTTACTTCTTGCCTTTTACTATTTACTCTTTATTTTTCAAATTTTTGCATTTGCTTTATTCTTTTAACTTTTTAAATTTCATTTTTGAATTTTTACTTTTTCTCTGCTTTGTTGTTTAATTTTAATGTTCGCTTTTGGCTTTCAAACATTACTTTCCCTTTGAATATTTTTCTTTCTTTTTATTGTCTCATTTAATTTTTTGCTGCTTTTTAACTGTTACTTTTTTGCTTTTTAGTTTTTACTTGTTGATTGTTATTTGCTACTTATTAGTTGTTACTTTCTACATTTCACTTTTTATTTTTTACTTCGAAGTTTATTCAGTTTACTACAATACTCAGTTAGATCTGCTTCCAATTGTGTCGGCTCTTTACATTTTTACCTCTCACTTTTCGCTGCATACTTTTTACTATTTTCATTAAACTCTATTTTTCACATTTTACTTTTTCTTTACATTTTCCGTTTTGCTTTTTACATTTTAATTTTTACTTTCTACTTTTAACTTCACACTGTTCAATTTTTATTTTACATTTTTTTTTCTTTCTATTTTTTATTTTTTACTGCTTACTTTATTTTTTGTTTGGCAATTTAATTTTCACTTGCAACTTTTTATTTTTACATTCTACTTTTCACTTTTTTCACATTTCACTTTTTCCACTTTTCATTTTTTACCTTTTCTTTTTACTTTTTATCGTTTACTTTTTATTTTTTTTTCTCTTACTTTTTTATTTTAACTTTTTACTTTCTGCTTTTTACTTTTCACTTTTTATTTTCTATCTCCTAATTTTTCCACTAACTTTTTATTTCTTGCCTTTTACTATTAACTTTTCATTTTTAAAATTTTTGCGTTCGCTTTATATTTTTTTTCATTTCATATTTTAATTTTTACCTTTTCTTTGCTTTGCTGTTTGATTTTAATGTTCGCTTTTGACTTTCAAAATTTACTTTTACTTATGTTTTTCTTTCTTTTTATTTTCACATTTAATTTTTTGCTGCAAACTTTTTAATTTTTACTTTTTGCTTTTTAGTTTTTACTTGTTGCTTGCTACTTATAAATTGTTATTTTCTACATTTCACTTTTTATTTTTTACTTCTAAGGTGCATTGTTAAAAAAGAATACTCAGTTTGATTTGCTTCCAATTGTGTCTACCCTCGATTAGGTCTACACCCAATTTGATCAGCTTTTCGATTCGATTTTATCAGCCTCACATGAAAATCCATCTGATAGTCTCTAACAGACGAACCCAACCAACTTCGGGTAAACCCTTTCTTGGGTATATTTTTCTTAACTTATCGATGCAAAAATAAAAATTTCAATTGACTTTTTCGATTTTGCAATGGAGGCCTTCTTAAGGGAATTTTATACTAAACTATAAGAAGGGTTTATTCAAAAGAAAGTAAAAATATCTCCCGATTTTATCAATTTCCCCCATTTTGTTAGTCTAAAATAAACCAAGGGGCTCATAAAAACAGGTGCCTTTCTGGCGTACACAATATATCAGAGACCAATTCTACGATTAATCTGGATTTTTCAAAAGTTGACTTTTAAAAAGAGCTAGTTCGCGAAAGAACACATTTCATATTTGAGTTATTATTCTCGTTTCTTTTGAATTATTAAAACATTAAGAGTTTTTAATGAGCCCTCTACAGCATTCGCAGCACCATTATTGTTGTTAAGCAATCGCAAGTAAACAATTCAGAATAGAGCACGTGAACAATGAAATTCCGATGTTCGGTTAACGGTTTGATTAACCCTTTATGCGCATTTTTGCGCGCCAAATTATTGCAATTAGAACCTCTAACTTTAACTCATTCTTGTACATATCCGGAACAGTAAAGATCGAGTTGCTACCAGCAACTTTTGGAGGAACAACACTATTCACAAATTGTAATTCTGTTTTAGGCCATTAATACATTTATATCTTACTTGGCGTTATGAAGCACTTGCGATCACTATTACAGTACTTCGGATGTTTTTTTTTCTTTTCTAATGAATGAATGTTCCTTGATTGTACTTTTGTACCGCAATACAATCCAATACTAAATGTTGAATTACACAACAATCAGTTTAATTGTGCAATCTCCTAATCGTATCTTTCGGTAACTGCCAAACACCACTCACCAAACAAAACCCCAAGTCCAGTCGCTCATCAGTCACATTCAATTAGCAGTAATTTCCAGCGGAACAATAGACTAACCGCAGAGCACTGTCCGCCACTGACTGCAGGGTACATTTGCCGCAAAATTCAGCCGGATATACGCGTAATACACATCCGCACATAAAATCACCCACCAACCAAACTGCATTCCCCCATTGCAGTAGAGGGGAAGATTGTGGTCACATCGCCAAAACCACTTCACAAAGCGACCACAACATCGGCCAGTTCGACGGTCCACAATCGCCCGAATGTATGCCACCAATTGTCACCAACCGGTTTCGTTTATGGTCCGTAACACAATACTGTCCGGTTCGAAGTGCACTGTTACAATCCACCCACCAACTCACTCGCTCACCGGAAACAGCATCCCATAAACCGGGCCCAGCACCGAAACAATAACGTTCATTCCTACTCCGCAGGCGATAAAGTTGCAAAAATGTAAATCAAAACATGCAAAGAGTTCCCAGCGCCCATCAGGTTACCCCGCTGTTTTATGTGTCACATCGCGCACAGCCCGCTTATGTCCCGCGAGTGTCTAACGATGCTAACGCCACGAAATGCCACGCTTCGGCCAAAAATAACGTAAATCCTTGTGTTGGAACGACAAGGAGCTTACCGATCGGTCCGACAGTCGAGCAGAGACTGAGCACGGAACATTCAAACAGCTTCACACAGCTGGCTCACTGCCAGCCAGCCAGCAAGGATGAAACGAAAGAAACGAACCCATGGCCAACTGCCAGGATATTATGCGAGGCTGTCGGCTAGATGCTGTGGAGTGGTTACGCTCTTGGTTCGTGGGGTTTTAGGGTAGACATCACCCATCCGGTTTATTGTAGCGCCAATGCAATGTATAACAGAGGAAGGCAGGTTGTGCTGAATTCCTGTTCGGCGCTTACTCTCTTTCTCGCTCTCTTTTGCTGAACTGCATGCTGCAACGTGTGCCCTTCGGAGGCCGGCTGTTTGTGTTGCCTTTCGCCTCGTACTTTGAGTAAAAGAGCGGAAATTATTGCTTTCTGCTGCTGGAGCTGTTCCACTGGAAATGGTTTGGGTGAGGTGGAAAGCTGTGTTGTGAAGATGATGCAGAGTCGAGAGTGTGAAAAGTTGTGGTAATAGTGATGAAGGAGATTTTCGGTTGCTGAAAGATTAAATATTTGATTTTTTGAGCTTCTGGATGTGCCAAAATGCCTTAATTAATTTAAGTAAATTTAATATCATTTCTATAAAGCTACAAATAAAAATACTTGGCCATACATATTCATCTTAATTTTGCCGCAAATCAAAAGCGCATTTTCCACGATCCTTTTCATGTAGCGAAACTTCTATCGTGCAGCTCTTTTTTTCAATTTTGTTTGATGCATCTTTCACTAAGAAGATTATGAACAACAAAAAAATAGGATCTCCGTTGTCCTTCCGTTTGCATTTCCGTTGGAATTGGCAGTGAGAGACACGAGTGCTAATTACAACACATAAGAGACACGTTTTTACCGTCGTTGAGTACAGATATGATCCGGTCTAGTTCCTAGTGGGAGCAACTTCTGAATGCAATTGCAGCGGGAGCGATTTCTTCGGGCGAGTTTTCCTTGAAATAGCTACATGGGCGAAAGGAGAAAAACAAACACATTCTACCAGGAAAGCTTAATTAATGCTAGTTTATAACCAGAGGGGTTGTTGAAACATAATACCTCCAGGAAAGGGAGTGTAGTCTATTAAATGTGCCTTGCTCTATTCACTAGCCTGAAACCCTGGTTAATTGGTTCGTTTTTTTGCAGTCGGAGATAATCTCTATAGAAGGCAAAATGATAAGACGATGCTCAATGGATGCTAGGCAGAGAAACACTAACAGTTTATGGTGTGGATTAGGTATTAAGTGATTTATGGAACCAGCAACCTCAATTTATTATTTACAATACACTAAAACTTGTCACTTTCTGGTATGACCGTTCGCAATGGTAAAGATTGGAGAGATTAACTCTGGTTCAGTAAGAGGATAATGGGTGACGCTCAATGTGTATATATGTCTATATACTTCATTCTTTGTATCTAGTATTCAATAGTTATCACACATGACGAAACTGGTAGGTACCTTGCTATTGCTGATTGGACTCCATGAACTACTGAGAAACTTCATTGAAGTTTACAGTCTTCTTTGAAGTTTGTAGGACTTTTTCTGAATTTGATAAAGCGTACCGTTCCGAGAGCGTGCACAACTTTTTTGTTTGGTTTTATTTCGTAAATCTTGCTGTACTTCGTTCGTAGAATTACTTTCATTTTTGTAGTATGTTGTTGAAGTTTGTAGCAGTTTTCCGAAGTTGGAGCTATTTACAGGCACTTTACTAAATTTTGGTAATCTTATTTCACTTTATTTTAAAGAACTTCTCTGAAGCTCGAAGGTCTTCCCAGGAGTTCATAGAGTTACTCTGTAGGTCGACAAAAAAAAATCTTGGACTTCGCTGAATATTGAAAGGCTGATTTTAGTTTTGTAGAAAATATTATGCATCATAGCTATCCCTCTGCTGTTCAGAAATCTGAAGTTTGCAAGACTTTCCTGTGAACATGTGAGAATGTAAGTTAAGCAATAGAAAATTCTTTTTCGAATCAGAAAAATCTCTAGAAAAATTGCTCACCCAATGCCCAGGGTAGGGAATCGAACCCAGGTGAGCTGCGTACAAGGCAATCGATTTACCAACTACGCTATGTCTGCCCCCAATTTTTTTTTTGAAACTTCGAAACTTCACATAATTTTTTAAACATTGTTATCCGATTCTTATTAGTTCCCTCTCCTAGAAACTAACGGTCAGCCAACAGCCTGTGCACACTGGCGAGGTGGATTGGCAGGTCACCGTGGATTGACTTTTTCGGTGGGCTGTGTTTGCAGACATTGCTCATCAGCTTAACTCTCCGGAAGTCGCGCAGCCGCTGATGCTCTAAGACGATTTCGCTAGCATGTCAGAACAGTGTGCACTCAGTGCACTAGCGCGACTGCCGTAAGGTTAATGACAGTGTTTGTGAGCACGGCTTGCAGTGGGAGTCATTGTGTGTCGATTTATCGGCCGGTTTCGTCAACGTGCGCAGGCGCATTAAAAAATATAACAGTTGAATTCTATTAGTTGTGTTGTGTTGTAACAATTGTACTTTTTAGTACTAGTGTATGGTTTGTGCTAGTCGTATGTCTATCTGTGTATGTGTTCGTCTGACTATTTGTGACAGATGGGTCAGGGAATGGATGCAGAACTGGCGTATATGATAGAATAGTGGGTAATACTTCTTGGTCACTTTTTACCGGTGTTCGATTCGTACATTCAGGAAGATCGCATTGGATGAATTAAGGTACAATTAATTTACCGACGCACGTGAATCATCCATTCCCAATTAGCATAGCATGAAAAACTTGTAACGAAATGCAATTATCGTTGATGGTAAATAAGGATCGTTTGCTGGCATTTAGATGATTTCAAGTAGTTTGATTGCATGTTACATGTGTTCTCTTCTTCTACTCCATTAGTCTGCTTTTTAGACTTCTAGTAGTTTGCTTTTTCACTACTCATGTGTACCAAAAATGTTAACGATCACTTTCGTTTCTACTATTTTTTTCCTTTTTTCTTTATTCCTCATCTTATTTTATCTTCTATTGCAATATCTTAAATTAGATCCATGCTAACATTCACTAACACAATAAATTGCTTATTCTCTCATATACTCACAATCTCTCATTCAACACGTACAAACGTGGCCTTCGCGATAACCCAAATCTGGTTACAAACGCTAACGCCCGTGATCTCGCCAAAATTCTTGCAGACGCGACAAAAACGTCAACACACAAACGCTCGAGTCCTTCGCGATCATCCACGCACACTTACGCCCGCGTTCTAGTGAACAAGACAACACCCCGGTGTCTAAGTGAAAGGTTTAGCACTTATAAATTCACAAACACGTTCTCAGTAGTGAACCTCTAAATGCCCGTGTTCTCGCGATCATGAATCAGTTACGCCCGGAAGTACCTATCCTTGACCCTAGTAGTATAGGTCCAGTGCCTTCAGGTGGACCAAATAAAAAGATGGCACTCATATTCACTAAACACGTTCCATGGCGTCAAAAAACCGAATTTTTATACGTGAATTCACATAAACGCGACAAACACGTTAACATACAAATGGTTGAGCTCTTCGCGATCATCCACGCAACCCACACCCGGTATCGCGCAGGCATGAAAAAATTCCGGTGATAATATAAACGTCTCAGCACTTCTGAAGATTCAAACTCGTTCTCAAGCGTAAACCTACAATCTCCGGCGCTCGCGCGATTATGAATCAGTCACTTTCGGAACTCTACCCTCGATACTAGAAGTCTAGGTCCATGACTTCAATTGGACCAATTAAAAAAAGAAAGCTCTTATATCCACTTAGCAACACGTTCCATGGCAACATGACCGGGAACTCTAGTAATATGGGGTAACTCACTCCCTGTCAGAATGTGAACTGCACACCGAAAACTAAATTTTATAGGTCGCAGAATTCGTCTTTCAAAATGTACGAGCACTCGTCTAGTCTGCTTCCTTCAAAGCCCATGCCTAAACCTTTGAAAATCATATTCGTAGCCGTAACATGCTTTTTTGCATCCATGCTGACATGTTACTAACTAGTTTTCCAATTTATATGAAGTCGTCGACAATCTCGTACCGCCGCACCCAGTATTTCCACCTCGGAACCGATACCGTTCGAGCTGCCTGCAAGAGCTTTTCTTAGATGTTAACGGCTTTCATAACCAGTAATATTTAGGCAATAGGCTGGATTTGTAAATTGCCCGACGTTTCGGCCGTTTTTGATGGTCTTTTTCAAGGGAAATTTAGTTTAATAGTTTTTATCGTAATCGTTGATTGCGAACGGTCGGATGTTGGGTGGTTTTGCACGAATATTTGTGGCTGAAGTGATGGTGTCCAATCAAACGCTAAATTAGAATCGTGTACAGACAGAGCTCCACTACGCGTTGTGCTACCAAATGTTTTTTTGTACAAAAACACCATCGCTTCAGCTACAAAAATTCGTACAAAACCACGCAGCATCCGACCGTTGGCAATCGACGATTACGACAAAACGATTAAATTTCCCTTGAAAAGGCCATCAAAAACGGCCGAAACGTCGGGCAATTTACAAAACCTAACGAGTGGCCTAAATATTAACGACTAAAACATCTAAAAAAAGTTTCCCTATCCAGTAGTTACAACACCTGAACATAGCCTACAAGAGCATCTGTTACCCATGTTAGGAGCGGCTCTAAACAGCATCTGTCTCGGGACGAACGGCTGAAGAAGAAATGCTGTACCCCGTCTGCTTCATCCAACATCACGAGGCTTAGTTTAACAGCCGTGGTAAGGTGGCATGTTCAATAGACAACCAAAGAACTCCGTTGTAATGACTAAAATAACAAAAAAAAAACTAAAATAATTGAAATCAATTAAATAACTAAAATCACTGAACTTATCACAATAGCCAAATAAAAGTTGCATTCGAACTGGGACGAAAAATCAACAACAACAAAATTATGCAGCCAGGCCGAGGAAGAAAAGACATTTCTCTGGGGATTGTGCGCTTGAAAAAGCGTCTGCTTTCCTTGTAGCCAAAAAAACACATAAATAAAAACCGCTATTTTTAATCGGGATTCCATTGTTTACATACAGTTTTATTGCACTCCCAAAAACACAATCGGATCATTAAATTCCTCGGAAGTTGCCAGCCGCCATGGCCGCGCCCGGCCCGGACTGTGATTGTGAATTATGACCAACCCACTTTTAAACACCCCCGGGGAATTGCCTCCTTCCCGGCCGGCCCAGTCGCTTTTCGTGCTATTTTGGGAGAAAATACCTCAAATGAAAATTAAATAGAAGAGGATTCCGTGGGAGATTTTTTTTATATATGTATACATATTTTGTCATTTCGCTGAACCATAATTTTGATGTATCATTCGGCGGCGGCTACGTTTGAATTGCAAGATTACGTTCCAAGATTTGCGGTTCCAGTTCGGACGAAATTTTGTGAGCTTGTGGTCTTAGTCGAATTAAGCATCAAAACACAGCAATTGTATACATAAATTAGTTATCGGATTTGCATTTCAACTTCGGACGGGACTAAACTAGCGCCGGAATTCAAAAACGTGCTTTCTGCATGATGTCCCGTTAGAAAAGGTTATAGGTGAAAACTAGTTTTTGCCTAAAGTTTTCCCCACTTAAGAGAAAAATGGCATAGCGAATTGTGCACCATTTTTCTCCTTAGATTATCCAGGTTTTCATTTGAAAAGGACTGACGTTCCCGTCAGCGCAATGCGACCAACAAGTGGGTTTCAGAAAATGTATAAAGTTCCGTTAAAAAATATAAAACCATTAAAAAGCAAATAAAAGTAATATTCGCCAAATTTTTTAATTAAGAATCTGGCGAATTTTTCCAGAATGTCAAGTGCTCCAACGAAGAGATTTGCCATTTGAGCCAATATATTCTGATTCCTGAACCCGAAGAAGCGAATGACCTTAAGGCTAAAACCTCTATAATAAAAATAAAAAAAAGAACCATTATCCTAGTTGATTTTTTTTTGTATAACGTTAGAAAAAATGAGTATCGGTTACATTAAAGCAAACAAGTTCTCATACAGCTAGTTTGAAATTTTCTGTGATTGTCCGCAAGGCAGTCATCTCGACCCGTATTTCTTTGTATTGTTTATACACTACATATAAAACTAGTTTTTTTACTCCCAACTATCGCGTGGGTAGCTATTCTCCTTCTGGGTTAGTTTTATTATCAAAAGAAACATTTCTCTTGCTGTTTTTGCACTTTGTCGAGGATGTGAGCGCTGAACCATTGCGAGCGACTTTGGGAATTGGGTCATTTAGCCATGTGCTGTTTTGGATTTATTTTTTTAGATACTGTTGAATTTGAAGATACGTAGCGTAATGATCCTAATTTTTTTTAAAGTCGTTGGTCGGTGCAACGTCTGCCAGCTTTGGGTTAAAATTGAGATATTCGATTCGAGTTTTCGTTGCGATCAAACACGAGTATTTCACCATTTTGTGGCAATTTTTGTTATTATGTTGGTTCTTAAAAACGAAGTATCAATTTTGATGCAGATTTGATACGCATTCCATCGATTGTAGGCTGAGTAATTAATGAAACTCACTCTGATAGGGTCGAAATCGACCCATTACCTCGAACTTTTTTGTATAACGCTTGGTAGCGTTCCCATAAAAGTGGAAAAAAATCTTGCACCTAGCTTGAAATTTCCTGTGATTGTCCACAAGGCAGTCACCTCGACCCAGACATTTTTGTATTGTTTATACACTACACAAACAAACTGTTTTTTTTACACCCAATAATCGCGTGCGTAGCTATTCTCCTTCTGGGTTAGTTTTATTATCAAAGGAGACATTTCTCTTGCTGTTTATTGCGACGTGACGTCACGTGAGACACGACCGAAACCAACCAACCACCTTTAATCTCAACAACTTTTGCATAACAATAAATCAGCCTCAAACATTACGTTTGCAGTTTACAACAATAATATTCATTCTTGTGACAGACGATTCCACCGAGAAAAAGGCTTCGTGGTCTTGTGCACATGTGTTCAAGTTTCCGATCACATTCGTCCATCCTGGTGTATTTTACTGTCTCGCAATAATAACTTTGGGTGTGTGTGGGTGCTATTACTTCCTTTTGTGTCCTGCTGCTGATTTTCTCACTCGTCTAGCATTGCTCCAAGTGTTCCAGAGATGGTATTACAAAGTTGTAGCTCACCCCCTCCCCCCTAGTCCCCTCCAGGAATGGAGAATTTTCACGTACAAAAGATTTTCTTTTTACCACCTTATGCTGAAATACTGCTTCGAGCTTTTTGTTGTCCTGTATGTGAACAATCACATTTATGCATATTGCTTGCAGTGTATGCGGCCGGTTCTTTGTTCCGTTCTATTTTCCTATATTTTCGGAGATATGAGCTTCCTTCCCAAGGAAGTAGGCGGTTGTGTCATACATTCGGTTCGGATCGTTCCGAGAATTGAGTATTGTTATAACCTGTGACAGAAAGTCGTTTGAAACACCTTTACCTCACAGTATGACGTATATAGAATCGGATGGGAAAGACAAAGCGGTAGGAACAAAGCTGCCACTCACTACCGTACACCGGTGCAGCAGACGAGCGCAGCGACACTAATTGAACCTGTTTAGGAAGATTTTCCGAGCGAAAAAAACGGGATGCATCTGGGACGACCGGTGGAAAATCACGCTGAAAGAAGATTATCAAGTTTTTACTATTCTCCTCCGGTGGGACAGGGCTTGCGAAAACTGTTGAGATGGCAGGCAAATAAAAAAAAAACTGAAAGAAGCAAAAACGACGTGTCTCCGGGAAAGTCGTTAATGGAGCGCCTTGAGGAAAATCTTTGTTTTACGACCAAGTTTCTTTGTCATAAGGATTGAGTTTGCAGAAAATTAACCCTTTAGAACAAACTTTACGCTGTTAACAAACTTGACTAAGGATGCTTAACTTCAGCGAAAAAGGCTTCAACCAAGTGCATAACTTCCAGCGGCAATCTAATTCTGAAACAAATCAATGGTGCTTTCGATTTCCGAGCGGAAAGAATAAAATCGAAACATAAACATTACAGTTTCTATTTCCGGGCTGCAAATCTAGTTTGCTTTGAAAGCGTAGCTACAGTTTTCTCATGGCCTGCTCGGCTAGTTGCCAAGACCTGCTCTGCACCATTCAGTGTAGCATATCTCTATCTCTCTCTCTAGTTGTGTTCCGTCTTCTGGAAGCCGGAAATGTTTTCCGCAAAGTCCAAATAGTCGAACTTCTCCACCAGCTGCCCGTCCCGGTTCATCTGGGGCCCGCGAGTTACGACGGCATCTTCGAGTGCCTGGTCAGCCTCGTCCGGTGTGAACCGATCGCCGTAGTTCATAATGTCGAACATGAATCTGCAAGGGAGAACAAAGGGATACAGTTTCTGTCGTTTCCTTTTTTTTTTGGTTTTATGGGCACAAAAAAAACCATTGCAATTTTCTTACTTTTCCTTATCGATGAATCCGGTGTTGGGTTTGTCCCAATGGCGAAAGGCGTTCACCATCACATCCATCGGGGCAAGGCCATTCGCCCGCTGAAGAACGAGTAGCAAAAATACGTCCAAGTTAAGGGGTTGCACTACCTGTAATTGATTTGCGAAGTTTAAAACGGGAAATGTCAAGCTAAGACTTTTTTTTAACCGGTAAATCCTTGCTAGTTGATGCATAATATTACCACATTGCAAGGTAAATTGGATTGCCAGAGGCAACTCTGCTGGCGGAAATAATCTGCATCGACTTCCTCGAAGCGGCAGACGAAATCTACATTTTCATTCCTTTGCCGCAGGCTGCGCTATCCTTATGCAATTTCCTTGATTCGTGCTCTGCTGGATGAGATGAAATCCTCATGCCATGCTTTCAAAGCGCAGCCTAACCAGTAAAACATATCAAATTATTCAATTTCCTTCCCTCCCACAGGCGGAGAACATTCCGCCCCAACAGATTACGGCACATTAAATTATGTTTACGTTCACTTTGTTTCCACCCAGCTAACTGCCGGCAATAACCAATCCAATCAATGCTTCGCACCACATTAGCGCAAACGATGCGATTTGAATTCATTCCGCTCTCGATAGTTTCCGAAGCAGAGATAGAATACGGTACCGAGCTGACCATAATTGGATTTTAATTACGATTTTCCACATCACAACGTTCGACCAAACTAAGCTGCTCCCACGCTCTAACACTTACGCCATCGAACATCTTGCTAATCTCGGCATCGTGCTTTTCCAGTCCCAGCGTCAGAAAGGTATTCCGCAGATCCTGCTCGCTGATGATCCCATCCCCGTCCAGATCGAACAGGCAGAATGCCTTCTTCAGCTCGTACACCTTCGGCTGGTTCAGATCCTTCAGGAACTCCAGGCTCTCGTTTGGCATCTTCCGCGGGTGGTCTAGGTTCCTTTCAGAATATTGGATCTACGATTCCTTCACTCCTGAACACTGAGAACCAGGAATATATTTCGTTTGGATGGAGAAGGTGACAAACTGCAATTTGAAATCTGGAAAGTGTGCTTTTATAGTTTAGCGGTGCCGCTCGTGCATTTCTAATGAAACTCGGATGCATTTGGTAGAAAAACACCTGTGCTCCCCCCACCGACGGAATAGGGTTGGTCGAACTGAAAAGTATTTTTAAATGTTGTAAATGGATTGAGTCGCTTTTCGTGGATTGCATTTGATTCTGGGTTGCTGAAATATGAGAAATGCATTGTTAATGAAACGCTCTAAAATTATAAGTTTACACTTACTTGGCAAAGCTATTATAAATCATTCGGACTGCAGTGTTCATATGCAACGAATGTGGATGTTTTTTTCTGCTCCCGCCAAATACTGTTTCAGAAAGATTGTTTCGATTGAGATGAATTTGAGTTATTACCATGAGCTCATGCTTGGTAGAATTTGAGAAGTAGAGCATTGCTGAAGAATGTTTACTCAATTCAGTTCCACCATTTACGAAATCTTGTATTGGTAGTATAAATGGCGGCTGCACAATAGCCAAGCACAGTTGCCATATTGGATCAGCCATTTTAAATTTTACATTTTCGACGTCAGAATCTAAATCAGCGAACCCGAAACCTCCTTTTAAGACGCTTGAGGGCAATATAAAAAAAACCTGAAATTTTGCCAAGCTCAGTCGCCATATTGGATCCGCAATTTTGAATATTACATTTTCGACGTCAGAATCAGCGACTCTGAAAAACCCCTTGTAGGACATAAAAATAAATATATAAAAAAGCATGAAATTTAACCAAACTTAGTCGCCATATTGGATTCGCCATTTTGAATTTTACATTTTCGACGTCAGAATCAGAATCTGCACAGCACAGTCCCCATATTGGATTTGTCATTCTGAATTTTATGTTTTCAACGTCAGAATCAGAAACAGCGACCCCGAAAACCCATTTGTAAGACGTTTTAGGCCAATATAAGAACATGGAATTTAGCCAGGCACGGTCGCCATATTGGATCCGCCATTTTGAATTTTTCATTTTTTGCGTCAGAATCAGAATGAGCGACCCCAAAAACCTATATAAAGCTAAAAATAACATTAACAATGAAAAGGGTTAAAAGAACGAGCACAATAACATACAAATGCTCGAGTCGTACGCGATAATACAAACTCACTCGCAAATACGATCATTCACACATGCCTATGCCCACACTCTCTCAATCATTTAAACGTCCTGGCGATTAAAGCGGCGTATGGTGTAGCAGGTTAAAAAAGTCTATTTTTTATTCGCGTAATTGTTAGTATTGGTTCTCTAGAATAGTCTCGCGCAATCTCGGTGGCCACGCTGACAGTATGTTTTGTTTTACACAGTCTCGCGCGTAGTTGCTGTCCCACCCGCAGATCGATTTTTCACGAAACTGCATTTTTCAATTTGACTCGATTTTTTATGCGAATATATATGTGTAATCAGTCAATGAAAGAAAAATCAAGGTATTTTACCTACCCATATGAGATTTTTTTTGGTTCATTCATTAACCACAAGTCGATGCTTTGAAAATTTTATTGAATTTCCCGTTTCAGATAGTTATTATTATTTCCGCCGTGACGCGTCTCGACGTGGAAATGGTTGGACGTAGACTCTTAGAACGCTCATTTGTGTGGCTCTGCGTGACTGAAGAAAAATGCATACATCATGAATGTTTAAATAAACCTGCACGGTTATATACACGAATTGAATGCCGCGTTATAAAAACGCTAACATAAGCGACATAAAAAACCCACGCGTTTAAACTCGTTAATATAGAAACGCTCATGTCCTTCGCGATAAAACAAATTTGGTCACGCATGCGATCATCTGTACACACCTACGCCCGCGATCTCGTATATATAGAAACGACTCAAAGATCTAGTCAATATGTTAGCACTTACAAACTTATAAACGCCGTCTCAATTGTGACAATACCAACGCTCGTTCCCACGCGAACATGAATCAGTCACGTTCGGAAGTCTCTACTTTTGGCCCAAGCAGTTTAGGGACCTTCAATCTTGATCTCAAAAAATCCAACTTATATACCCTAGAAGTCTAAGTGCGACAAGACCGAATACTCTAGTGATATGCGACAGCTCACCTCCTTCTAGATCGGCACCATACATCCGGTACAACGTCAGTGTGTAATAGGTTACACGGGTATATTGACGAATTTATGCACGGGAACGCCCACGTAATCAAACCCGTCAGCATACAAACGCTCAAGTCCTGCCCCATAATACAGCCCTGGTCATAAACTTATGCGAACGCGCGATCCCACGCTTTAATGCATCAATCTCATCCAGTAGCCCCAACCCTTGGTCCTAGCACCTTCAATTATAACATCTGAACAGTATCCTCAAAATTAAACATCAGACTCGCGGTCTGCCCGAATATACAAGAGTCCACGCGAAAACGCAAATGATACAAATGCGGTTATAAAATCGAATTTATACACGCGAAGTTACATATATACGAACACACGTGACATACATACATACGTTGACATACAATCGCTCGAATTCATTGCGATTATCCTCGCGATTTCAAAAACATGAAAACATTTTAGAACTTATAAACTTATAAAAAAAATTAGTACATATAAACCTATGAACGTAATCTAAAGTTCGAAGCTAAAACCTCCTTCGCGCCGTACAGGCCTTCACTTGGTCCAATCTAATAAAAAAAGAAAAAGGAAAAACGAACTCCAATGATATGGGAAACCATTTTCTTCTAGCGTCTGCATCATTCAATGAAAATTAAGTAACAGAATCTCGGTCTGAGCACTAATTGAAGAGCACACACGAATACGCGAATGGACACAAGGTTGTAAAATTGAATTTAAACACCCGGAGTTACATACACACAAGCACACACGACAAACAAACGCCCACGCCAGCGAACACGTCAACATTCAAACGCTCGTGCTCATTGCGATAATACACAAAGGCGAACGTGCAATCGCTTCAATCTGTAGATGCAAGATTTCGCCAACACACAAAACGTCGTCTGCAATTCGAGTGAGTGATTCTGACAGGCAGCCCTTCCGAGAACCAAGCTCTACAGCTACTATTCTATTCTATTCCAACCCTTAAACAGCCAGTATCGCAAAGCATCCTGGAAAACACTGCAGATATTCTTTAGTGTTTTTCTTGTCAACATTAATATTTGAAGCATATTACAATATGTCGCAAATATTAAAACGGCCAGGCCTACTGTGCAGAGTTGGGTTTCGAAGATGTTTCAATACTATACGGCAATTGAATTATTCATTTAATGACCAATTCAACCAGCGAATCGTTTTGAAACTTGAATGAGGAAGAAACGAGGACAACCGTACCGACCGTTTCAGTTTATAGGGGGTTAGGATAAAACGTTGGGAGTGACTTTGCTAAGAAGGTTAATGTCACTCTTTTGGTCCTTCGGGATGGGACAGAGGTATTTACACCTTGCCCTGGCTCATTAAGCCTAGGTTAAAGCGCCTTTACTCGCTCTCGAGAACCAAGCTCTACAGCTACCTTAGAAAAATAAAAATATGTGGAAAATAATCATGCCGGTGTTTGACAGCACCGCATCTTGTTTTAATCTGTTTTACCTTTTACGTATGTATTAGTGAAGTTGATTCATCTGAGACTGGAATCCATCTTAGGCATAACCAAACATATTTGTATGATATAAATAGTTTGCATAATACATTTTAACATGTTCAGATTTTTAGTAATGTTCAACGGAATGACAGACCGAAATTTGATTGAGTTATTCCATTGGACAATAGCAAAAAGCTTATATCAAGGCGCTGATGACACTGACGTAAAAAACTATTAATGAATTGAACATTACAAATTATTGCAAAACCAAAATATGGAATAGTTCGAGCTTCTTCAACTTTGAGTCCAGCATGCTAAATAAATTTAAAAGCTTTATGAATATCCGTTCTTAAATAGATAAATTTGAAAACAGTCTACTATTTCGTTCAAAAAACTTGTTCTCCGATGGAGGATCTCATTATTAGCATTACTAAAATAAATTATTAGCATTAATGCTAAAATAAATAAATATTCTTTTGTAGCATTATGCTCGTTAATGCGAGATACACTTGTCGTTTATCAATACAGTAAAATATTGCTCATTACTCTTTCATTGCACTGGAGCCATCCTAATCTTCTCTGTGTCGTTTCAATTTTAGTATACGTCCAGTCAAACCTAAGACTGCTCTATTGTATTGTAGACAAATATTAAAGAAATGTTTAGAATGAACAGCTCATGTTGAAAAGAAGGAATATTTCAACAGCACTAGTAACTACAAATGTAAGTACAAGAATAATTAATTCGTACTGAAGTATTTTTCTATCACAGCAATTTTTTCCTCGGATCCCTAGGGAGTCTTGAAGTCGTTTTTGGGGTTTGCGAAGAAGAATATCTTATCCGGATGGATATTAAAATTTCAAGTTTTTTTCGTAACAGACTGAAAATAATTTATTGACATGTCCGTTGTAAAATTGTGAGCTCCGCGACTAGCCAAGGTTCACCCATTGTTATTTTGAAGGAGTCCGCGGTGCAACCAAGCTTGAGAACCGCTGCTCTATCATGATTCTTCACTTAAATAGAATGGGCATGTGTCTCACAATAATCTGGATCAAATTGCTTTCGGATCAACATAATTCGGGTTTCTGACTCGTTCGTCCAAATAGCATGCGGCCAAACGACACTACCAAATGAACCATTCGGGCAATTGACTCTTTCTGCCAAATACTGTTGGACCAACTGATTCTCGAACAAACGGCTTACCGTCATAAACGGAACACTGTGTCAATGTTTTTTTTTGTTTTCTAGTTTCTAGATTATTTCTTGATTCGTCTTTCAGCTTCTCTTGTGACTCGTCTTTCAGCTTGATTCGTCTTTCAGCTTCTCTTGTCTCCTTCAATTTATTCGCTCGCATCGATCTGGTCTTCTCCTTCGCCATCTCATTCCATTCCACTACTCATACTGGTGACAGCGGAAATTAAATCCACTAACTGCTTTTTGGACCGGCTATCAGCAAGAAGTGAAAATCATTAGTTGAACAAAAATATCAATCATGAAGCCGCAAAGGTGAAGCTAAGTATTCGCAAACGTTAGAACAGTAAAAAGCAAATACCCTCCGTTCTATCAACATAGGTCCATACATTCAGTAAGACCAATTAAAAAATAAAGTTCATATCCACTAGACAATACCTTCCATGGCGACATGACCGGGAACTGTAGTGATATGGAAGATCCCACTTTCTTCTAACATCTAAGCTGTACACCAAAAATTAAGTATTAGATTCACGGTCCGCGCACGATCATCCAAGAACACACGCTAATATGCGAAAGGCAAACGGTTATTATATAGAATTTATGCACGCAAAGTTACATACACGTTAGCACACGCGACGTACAAACGCACACGTGATTGAACACGTTAACGTACAAATGCTCGAGCCCTTCGCAATGATACACACGATCGCGAAGTCCCTACGCCCGCACATACCTGAACCGTACAATTAATATCACATTCAGGCCCGCTGCAATTGGCCTAACGTAGTGTTTTATTGGGCACCATTGCCTGTCTCGTCTGCAATTGTAGTATGTGATTCTGACGAGGAGCCCTCCCGAGAACCTAGCTCTACAGCTCCAGTAGGTCAACTCTCGAGAAAAAAAAATTGTGCGCGATTCGTATGAAAATTATTCCAGCTACAATGTTTGGAACAACTAATTTTATTCTTTTTCAACTTCATTGAAACGACCACAAATAATACGAAAAAAAACAGATATTTATATCGTTGTTTTATACGATACGATCATCCATTTAATTTTTCTAAAAAACCCTTCCAATGCATGTGGTAATCAACCCTATTGCTACAAAGTTACCGAAAAACTCCCCACCTCCAGCAAAGAATGTTAGAATTTCCCTCACCCTGCTCGCGAATCTCCCGCAGTCCGTGGTGGCCCTCGCTCACACCTCTACCAAACCGCACAGAAACGGACGGTCTAAATTCATCATTACAGTAGAGAGAATCTTAATGAGAAACGAACGCGGTTGAGGGCTGATGGTATCATTGCCCGGTCTCTATGGCAGCACCTGTTTTAGATTGCTTCCCATTCGTCAGCTGCTAGGGCCCCGGCGAGCCGCAATGTTTGTGTTTATGACGTCAAACATTTTTCCACGATGCACCCCCTGCTGGTAATCAGCCGACAAAAATCTGGCCCAGAATGAGCGGGAAATGGGTAAAAAAATATTTTTAATGAGATGACTGATACCTGTGCGCAATTCAATTTCAGGTTAGAATGCGACACGTTCGTCAGCCATAAAATGAATTCTTGGAACATGATTAATTGAAAGGGAAATCTAATTTGGAAAATAATGCTATCAGCGACAAATTCACCGGTTCGTTTGTCCAAACCAAACAGTTGATTTTGATTCCACCCAGAGTGACCCAGCTCGGCGAGTCGTGGCCAACTTTAGCGGCCGCGATCAGCTCAAAAATTGTCTCGGTCACGGTTGAACCGATGATAACAGCACATAATACGATCAAGTTCAAGTTTACCACCATCACCAGCACGAGCCGGTTGCTAATCTTGAATTCCCGCTAAACCGGTTTCCCCAACCAGCAACGATCGAGCAGGGATGCTCTTCTGCCGAAGTGAACCGCCGAAAATTGTTAGTCGATGCTGCGTAACTAGCCCGTGTGGACGTAGTTCGTGGTTGTCCTTGTTAAAGCGAGAATGGTAAACAACGGGATGCTCGTGTTGTTGACAGTGGTACTGTTTGCCGTCACTGGATGTGTTGAAGCTGAGGAAAAGTATCAATGTGGGATTCCCCGAGTGAGAACACAGTTCCTAATTGTAAAAGGTGAAGATACACGGCACGGTCACTGGCCTTGGCATGTGGCCCTGTGGGTGCGCCAGAAGGACGGAACGGACAAATACGCCTGCGGTGGGACGCTAATCAGTCATAAGTTTGTGCTGACGGCGGCTCACTGCGTCCTCAGTGAAAATCGTCATCAACTGTTGAGAAGTGCAAAGGACATTACAGTTTGGGCGGGTGTGTTCAACTTAAGGAACCCGGAATTGGATACACGACAGATTCGTTCCGTTGCCCGGATTCACATTAGCGGATATACGAGGGACAGTCTGCTGCACGATATTGCCCTGTTGGAACTGGCGGAACCGATGACGTATTCCGGATTCGTCCTGCCGGCTTGCCTAAATTCGAAGCCCAATTTGCGGACGGATATCGGATCAGTTGTTGGCTGGGGAGTTGCGGATGATGATAAGCCGTCGCCTACTTTGAAGAAACTCTCGCTGCCGGTTGTTGCCGAATCGGAGTGTTTGAAAAGTGATCCCATAATCTTCGGGGTTGCCCTGCAGAAGGAATTATTCTGTGCCGGGTTCGCGAATGGTAGGTTCTATCTTAAATGCAAGGGTGAATTACTAACCTAGTCGGTTATCGTCAATTAGGATCCGCTCCATGTAACGGAGATAGCGGTGGAGGTCTTATGGTTCAACGGGGTGATGCATTCTACCTGGCAGGAATAGTGTCCTTCACGAAGATCCGCGGAAGTGGTTCTGACCTTTGTCTAGCAGATTCCTTCACTGCCTTCACCAATGTCACAGCTTACTGGGATTGGATCGAAAAAATCACCAACATCGACTTCCGAGGGAACTACAATGAAGAGAGTAAGTTATCGGACGGCATCGGGTGAAAATCGAATAACGTATTCTTCTTTATCGACAGGAGACATCCCTTGTACGACACCTACCGGAACACCCGGAACGTGCGTACCACTACAGCAATGCATGAATATTTTCAACATGATTCGAGCTCCTTTGATAGCTCAGGAGGACGTTTACTACATTAACCGATCGGTCTGCAGTATCGGCGGTATCCCACGTGCAGTATGTTGCCAGAAAGATCAGATCGAGCCGGTTCCTCTGCATCCGAATGCTCTGCTACTTCCGAGCGACTGTGGCCGTTCTAAGGTGCGTACCTATCCAGGTCGAGGCCAAAGTACGTCGGTATTCGAGTTTCCCTGGATGGCAATGGTGCGTTTCCAGGTGAAGAAAAATGGAGTGATACCATTCTGTCTGGGTACACTGCTGAACACTCGCTACGTTCTGTCCGTGGCCGGTTGTATGAGCAAGCTGAAGACGGTCAAAGTGTAAGAAATTTTCAGATTAAAAAAGATCATTTGAATAAATCTATTTCAATTTTAGAGATCACGTCCGTCTGGGTGAACACACGGAATCCACGGACATTGATTGCAGCTTCGATGATCAAGGTCGACGACTTTGCGCCGACTACGTCCTGGATGTCAAGATCGAATCCATCGTTCGGCATCCCCAGTTTGATGTTCCCATGTACACGAATGATCTCGCCATGGTTCGCATGGCCGTCGACATCCAGTATACAGGTACGAATTCAGCTACAGTCCTCATATTACCAATAAACCCTTAACATCCCTCGATTGCAGATAACATTCGCCCGATTTGCCTACCTCTGAACTCACCCTATCGGACACACGTTCCGGACGACCTACTGGTTACCGCCTGGGACATGGATCAGATGAAGAAAAACATCTACCAGGGTGAAATGCGAAGGTATCCCCACCGGAACATAGACATCGACACCTGTACGCGAGCCTTCGAAGCTGTTGGATTTGCGCCGGCCATCAACGATGATCGAATATGTGCGCTACAGCTCGGACCGGAGTATAACTGCCAGCGAATGGCAGGTGCCCCGGTCGGAGCATACGTGGACATGGACGGCGAACGGTTCGTCCAGTTCGGACTGTGGAAGTTCGCACCACTCAACTGTACCGTTCGGGAAACAGTACCCGGACTGTCCATGAAGCTCAACCGTTATCTAGACTGGATTTTGGACACAATCAAACCATCGGATTCGAGTATTATTAAGAGCACCTAGATCGGAAATAAATTCGTGCAGCTTACTCCGCGTTACCATTCATTTATTTTATTGACCATATTCCTTAAACTAAGCTTCTAAATTATCCGTAATCCACTTCATATACTTCGGGATGCGCATCGAAATCATCGGCACCGTTTCACGCAGCGTGCAGTTTAACGGGGAAAACTTGGCCATTGCAAATTCCACGAACCGCAAGGTTCCACCGATGTCGACCTCGGTTCCGATGGGTGCCCCCGGTACCCGGCTGCACACGTAATTCGGTCCGAGCTGCTGAGCACAGAACCGATCGTCGTCGAACTCCGGAGCGAACCCGGCCTTTTCGAACTGACGCTGGCAGGTGTCCAGATCGGTGTTCTCCACGAAGTACTTCTGCAGCTCACCGACGTAATGGTTCGGAGCGTTCATATCCAACTCCCAGGCGGGCATGACCAGGTAGCGCGGAATGTTGGCAAGCAACTCCGGTGTCGTCGGTAGACAGATCGGCCGAATGTAATCGTTGTACTCGACCTCTCGGACCATACGAAGCAGCGCCAGATCGTTGGTGTACATCGGCTGATCGAAGTCCGGATGGGTGATGATGGATTCGATTCCGATGTCAAGAACCGGTCCGGTACAGTCCCGAAGTTCGTATCCGGTTTTGTGATCCGTCAGAACGTTGCAATCACGTTCCGTGGTTTCCGATTGTTCTCCCAAACGAATGAAATCACTGTAAGAATTATTATTTGTTAAGAACCCTTCCAATCCAAGCAAAAAAGCAACACTTACGGATCCCGTTTGGTCTTCCTCATGCAACCAGTAACCGAGAGCACGTAGCGTCGGTTGATCAGCGAGCCCAGACAGGTTGCCGGACGCCGTGACTTCGTGTACCGGACCAGCGCCAGCCAGGGGTACTCGAACGCGAGACTCTTGGTACTGTTAACGGTTTTACCCAACTTCGAGACGCCACATTCCTTCGGTAGCAGCGCTAGCTTGGCTGGGTTCAGGGGTGTCTTTATGTCGTTACCGGAGGCATCGGCAACGCCCACTTGATGGACAGCCCCGACGATGAACAGCAGCAGTGTTGCTGCAGAAAACTTCATGTTTTGACGACTGGTGGAAAATCCGTAATAATATTTCCAAAACACGATCCACTACTCACGATGTCCCCACTTGGACTGACTGGCTGCGCGGATTAATTGTGTGTGAAATATAAAACTGGAAATAATTGCTGTGTGCGCATCCGTGCAGCGCGGAAGCGGTGGGATTTTTCCTCGAAAACCGGTTAAACTAGGCAGCCGGACGGGACGAGTGTGCGGGTTGGAAAGGCAAAACCGTCGCTTGTCTGCTATGGAGAACTGGAGTCAAGATTACGGTGCTCTTGCTGGCGACGGTGATGGCAATAGCATTTTTTAACCTGTTCGTATTTTCTAAATTTGATGCGAGATGATTTCTGTGTTTTGCCCGTTTTTGTTTGTTTTCCTTTGAAGTACCATTTTTTGGGTCGGGATTTTTAATTGTCGGGGATTTTTCGTAAACAGCTCATCGCTAATATTGTTCTGTTATCGGTTCATTTCGGATTAGAGTCTAAATATTTGTTGTAATTAATGAATTCAAATAGCGAATCGTTGTTTATGTTCCATTCTGTTGCATACGTCAAGAAATTTGCGTTGTGACTTCGTCTCCTCACTATACTATATTTCTACTTAGTGGAGAAAAATTTAGGTAAAAACTCCCTCACTAGTGGGAAAATTGTTTAAAACCCCATCTGCGCATTAAGAACACAAAACCTATAACCAAATTAGTTACGGAATTTGCATTTCGACTTCGTCTCATCAGAATCCGACATTAACTTAGTGACATGGTTGAGCTTCCGTCGAACTGACGCTAACTCCAAAAACGAAAACACTATTTGTGTTTCTGATCAAACCCGTAGTTCTCCGTAATGTCCCCCGAGAAAAGTAGTTCTGATTAAGTTAGTGTCGGATTCTGATGAGACGAAGACGAAGCACAAATTCTATTGCTAATTTGGTTACAGGTTTTGTGCTCTCAATGGGCAAATATGGTTTCAAATTATTTTTCTCCTTAGTGGGGAAAATAGTTTTCACTTTCAGTGTTCCGAAAAAGGTCAAAATTGTTGCCGGTCTAGCACACATACATGGTTCGGATCAGGTTTACTGTAAAGACGATATGTTGAGAAGAGTCGTCAATTTCCTAAAAGATCTCAATTCAATGGTTAAGCGTGGAACGCGAAAAGTTGTAAAACAAAATTCAAAATATAAGGTATGAAATATAAAATACACTATACAAAACACAAAATACAAAATGCAAAATACGAAATGCAAAATGCAAAATACAAAATACAAAATACAAAATACAAAATACAAAATGCAAAATACAAAATACAAAATACAAAATACAAAATACAAAATACAAAATACAAAATACAAAATACAAAATACAAAATACAAAATACAAAATCAAAATACAAAATACAAAATACAAAATACAAAATACAAAATACAAAATACAAAATACAAAATACAAAATACAAAATACAAAATACAAAATACAAAATACAAAATACAAAATACAAAATACAAAATACAAAATACAAAATAAAAAATACAAAATACAAAATACAAAATACAAAATACAAAATACAAAATGCAAAATACAAAATACAAAATACAAAATACAAAATACAAAATACAAAATACAAAATACAAAATACAAAATACAAAATACAAAATACAAAATACAAAATACAAAATACAAAATACAAAATACAAAATACAAAATACAAAATACAAAATACAAAATACAAAATACAAAATACAAAATACAAAATACAAAATACAAAATACAAAATACAAAATACAAAATACAAAATACAAAATACAAAATACAAAATACAAAATACAAAATACAAAATACAAAATACAAAATACAAAATACAAAATACAAAATACAAAATACAAAATACAAAATACAAAATACAAAATACAAAATACAAAATACAAAATACAAAATACAAAATACAAAATACAAAATACAAAATACAAAATACAAAATACAAAATACAAAATACAAAATACAAAATACAAAATACAAAATACAAAATACAAAATACAAAATACAAAATACAAAATACAAAATACAAAATACAAAATACAAAATACAAAATACAAAATACAAAATACAAAATACAAAATACAAAATACAAAATACAAAATACAAAATACAAAATACAAAATACAAAATACAAAATACAAAATGCAAAATGCAAAATGCAAAATGCAAAATGCAAAATGCAAAATGCAAAATACAAAATACATAATACAAAATACAAAATACAAAATACAAAATACAAAATACAAAATACAAAATACAAAATACAAAATACAAAATACAAAATACAAAATACAAAATACAAAATACAAAATACAAAATACAAAATACAAAATACAAAATACAAAATACAAAATACAAAATACAAAATACAAAATACAAAATACAAAATACAAAATACAAAATACAAAATACAAAATACAAAATACAAAATGCAAAATGCAAAATGCAAAATGCAAAATGCAAAATGCAAAATGCAAAATGCAAAATGCAAAATGCAAAATGCAAAATGCAAAATGCAAAATGCAAAATGCAAAATGCAAAATGCAAAATGCAAAATGCAAAATGCAAAATGCAAAATGCAAAATGCAAAATGCAAAATGCAAAATGCAAAATGCAAAATGCAAAATGCAAAATGCAAAATGCAAAATGCAAAATGCAAAATGCAAAATGCAAAATGCAAAATGCAAAATGCAAAATGCAAAATGCAAAATGCAAAATGCAAAATGCAAAATGCAAAATGCAAAATGCAAAATGCAAAATGCAAAATGCAAAATGCAAAATGCAAAATGCAAAATGCAAAATGCAAAATGCAAAATGCAAAATGCAAAATGCAAAATGCAAAATGCAAAATGCAAAATGCAAAATGCAAAATGCAAAATGCAAAATGCAAAATGCAAAATGCAAAATGCAAAATGCAAAATGCAAAATGCAAAATGCAAAATGCAAAATGCAAAATGCAAAATGCAAAATGCAAAATGCAAAATGCAAAATGCAAAATGCAAAATGCAAAATGCAAAATGCAAAATGCAAAATGCAAAATGCAAAATGCAAAATGCAAAATGCAAAATGCAAAATGCAAAATGCAAAATGCAAAATGCAAAATGCAAAATGCAAAATGCAAAATGCAAAATGCAAAATGCAAAATGCAAAATGCAAAATGCAAAATGCAAAATGCAAAATGCAAAATGCAAAATGCAAAATGCAAAATGCAAAATGCAAAATGCAAAATGCAAAATGCAAAATGCAAAATACAAAATGCAAAATACATAATACAAAATACAAAATACAAAATACAAAATACAAAATGCAAAATACAAAATACAAAACAAACTGCAAACTGCAAAATGGAAAATACAAAATACAAATGCAAAATGCAAAATTCAAAATTCAAAATGCAAAATGGCAAATGCAACATTCAAAATAAAAATACGTAATGCGAAATACAAAATATAACAATACAAAAATGTAAAAATACAAAAATCAAAAATACAAATATACAAATATACAAATATAAAAATATAAAAATATAAAAATATACAAATATACAAATATACAAATATACAAATATACAAATATACAAATGTACAAATATACAAATATACAAATGTACAAATATACAAATATACAAATATACAAATATACAAATATACAAATATACAAATATACAAATATACAAATATACAAATATACAAATATACAAATATACAAATATACAAATATACAAATATACAAATATACAAATATACAAATATACAAATATACAAATATACAAATATACAAATATACAAATATACAAATATACAAATATACAAATATACAAATATACAAATATACAAATATACAAATATACAAATATACAACTATACAACTATACAAATATACAACTATACAAATATACAAATATACAAATATACAAATATACAAATATACAAATATACAAATATACAAATATACAAATATACAAATATACAAATATACAAATATACAAATATACAAATATACAAATATACAAATATACAAATATACAAATATACAAATATACAAATATACAAATATACAAATATACAAATATACAAATATACAAATATACAAATATACAAATATACAAATATACAAATATACAACTATACAACTATACAAATATACAAATATACAAATATACAACTATACAAATATACAAAACATAAGAATACAGGAATACAAAAATGTAGAATACAAGAATACAAATAAACAAAAACAGAAAGACAAAAGAAAAAACAAAAACAAAAAAACGAAGAATACTAAAAGATACAAAAAATGCTAGACGGTTTGTCTTCGGTTGTTTTTGGTACACCATTCCTGAGTCTTTTAACACAGTGACAGGAAGGTAGGTCTGGTCAAGACAATACGGGTTAACTGGGTTTTTTTTTCAAAAAAAAAAGCAAAAGGCGTTATTGCTAACGTTCCTTGTCATAAATATCTTAATTGACCGTACCAGTTGTTACGACAATTCCGATTTATAGCCCACGCATGCAAATCGCCTGCAAAACCAAGTGTTTTTTTTAAACTGATAACCTATTCTGTTTAAACGTATATTGAACCTTTTTTTCCGGTAGCCATGTGAAACGTGAGGGTTGCTTGAACACCGCTTGACGTATAATTCTTTAGTCCCTAGATATAGTCTCATAACCCTTTCTGATTATTTAGTTTAAATTTCCTTAAGGGGTGCAAAATGAAAAAAAATATTTTTGCGTATTTTTTATCTCTAAGATAAGAAAAATATGCTTAAGAAAGGATTTACTCGAATTCAACTTGGTTCGTCTGCTAGACCCCATCATAATACCAACTATCAATTTTCATACGAGACTGATAAAATCTTGGGTAAACGAAACCACCGGGGGCTGATAAAACCAGGTCGTCACTGTATTACCTATGTCAAATTGTCATCTATATGAGCAAGCTCATAAACATTCGGTGCTAGACATTATTTGAGGAGTATTTCGTGGATTCGTTGCGAATTTATTTTGATAGTTTTTGCAACAACCCTGGAAATGAGCAAGTTATCTTGGCGAAATAGGATGCCGTTCAAGTAAATAATTTAGCAGTCTTCGAATCAGAATAAATTATCTGAGTTTAATATGCGATTCTAATCAGTCGATCGATTAGTGGTTTTGACTTGTGTTTGATTTGCGGTTAGCTTCTAATGTAAATGCAGTTAGTAGAACGACTGCAGTGTTTCCAACCGGTTGCCTACAACAGGTGCAACCAGAAGATAACTAACAATGAATAACTTAACTGATCAATTAAATTGAATATTTTTACTGATGAAGATGATATACTCGACAAGGCGGTCACGTGTAACTGTTTTCTTACTGTATGTACATGAATGTCCTACCTCATGCTGGTAATATTAATCGATAAATCGATGTATTCGATAACTAGCAGCGCAGCTGCATATTGATGCAAGAATTTAACAATTCCTATAATTTTTTTGAATCGGCACAAACCTACGAATATTTTATTCAGAAAATATGATAATTTTGACCATTCAATAGTACGAACATTTATTTCAAAATCTACACCAAACCATTTATTTTCGAAACCTTTACCCATTGAAACAAGATAACATTCATTGGTCGAAACACGCACAGCTGCCTAACCATTCTCAGCCAGTCAACCAGAGCGTAAACATTGCTACGCAAATTCAAACTGATCTCTCCGGTTGATCACAGAAAACATGCCCGAGACCTTGAGTATGTTTTCGATCAAAGCAGAGCATCAATTTCTACTGCAACGCATTAAATCGAGCCCTGCTTCCAGCGCCGCAGCATTTTGCTTCCGCTTGAGATGAACACCGGTCAGTCCGGCCAACTTTCAAGAGCATGTTTTTTTCATCTCCTTTGGGGAAGTGGAAGAACAGGGAATTACCCACCCCGAGGGGTCTTTTCTAGCTAGACAACGCGATCACGTGACGTCAGCTCCAACTCCAGCTACAAAACTATCAAAACACAATCCTGTCCAACCGGTTCCATCACTGTCATCCCGTGAGGGAGGAGATTGATCGTGTGTGAGAGAGGAATTGTTCTAACATCGCGGCGCCAGCCACCCAGCGACTGACCGGGAGGACGCAAATGGGCCGCAAAATCATCATTCAGTTATCAAGTGGAGCTAGGCGGCAGCAGTCGCAACATTTCAAGTGTGCGCTCAAATTTTTACGCACGGTCATGATACGAACGGTGCTGGTCCTGTCGACGGTGGTACTGGGCTATGCCCTGGGAGCGGAAGTGTTTTCGAACGCGCAGTTCCAGTGCGGAATACCGAAGCACGCCAATACCCTGCTGATTGTGAATGGCGCGGATGCCAAAATCAGCGACTGGCCGTGGCATGCGGCGATTCGGCAGCACAGTGGTAATCAGCCGGAGTATGTCTGCGGGGGTACGTTGATCAGCGAGCGGTTTGTGGTGACAGCTGCGCACTGTACGATTGGAGAGAACCCGAATAAACTGCCGACGATGTCGGTTCAGCTGGGGGTGAACGCTGTAGGTTCACCAGAAGGACAAGTCTACAACGTGGATAAGATCCATCGTCATACTGGTTTCTCGCTGCCGGATCTGAAGGATGATATTGCGTTGTTGGAGTTGAGTAGTCCCGTAGAGTTCAATGACTTTGTTCTACCGATTTGTACCACCAAGAAGACTGCTACGGAGCCGGGTAAGGTAGGTGCGGTCGTTGGTTGGGGAGTTACCGAGAATGATATACCGTCAACTAAGTTGAAGTTGGCTAAGCTTCCGGTGATCGATGAGTTAGAGTGCAAGCGTCGGGAACCTGAGTTGTACGGAAGGGTGCTCACGAACAAAGTGTTCTGCGCGGGTTATACTAACGGTAAGCTGTTTAGTTACTTTCTTACAGTTGCGAATTTCACAGAGAATTTCGTCGTAGGAACATCTGCTTGCAACGGTGATAGCGGTGGTGGCATTGTGTTCGAACGTGGCGATGCTTGGTATTTAGGTGGAATAACTTCCTTCACCCGAACCAGAGACGGATCCAATCTCTGCTTGACGTCAACGTACGCAGTGTTTACCAAGCTTAGTCCTTATTTGGATTGGATAGCGCAGATAACGAACATTGATTTTAGTGACGAATACGGCATTGAAAGTAGCCTTCTTGTTATCTACGTAACGAATACCGGTTAATACCAACTATTTCACAGAGAAAGTTCCCTGTTCAACACCGGCACAAGCGGATGGAGCCTGTGTTCCCGTTCAACAGTGTAGAAATATTTTTGACGCTCTCCGATCGCCCCTTCTCTCCAAGGATATTGCAGCTCAGCTGCGAGAGACGGTTTGTCAACTGCGTGGAATTCGTCGTAGTGTCTGCTGTAGTCCGGACCAAGTCGAGCGTATCCCTATTCACCGGAATGCGGTACTTTTGCCACTGGAGTGTGGAGTCGCCAAGAGGAGCAATCCGACTACGACAGCTGTTCGTGCGAATATCTTCGAATTTCCCTGGATCGCTCTGGTACTTTCTAGTAAGGCTACTCCGCAGAAGAAACCCTTTTGTGTTGGATCGTTGATCAATAATCGTTACGTATTAACGGCGGCCAGTTGTTTGAAATCCAGGGAAAACTCAGATCTGTATGGTGCTAGGATATCATAGCCTGGGACAACTTCCTCTACAGTGGATCTATATTTTCTATTCACAGAGACTACGTCCGGCTGGGAGAACACACGTTAGATGTAGAAAAAGATTGTGACATTTACACTGACCCTCGAACCCGCAACAGCGTAGAGGAATGCGCTCCGCCCCCACTAGACGTTAAGGCAGTTCTACCGTTCATTATCCACCCATTGCAGAACAAGCCCTTCCGCGGTAACGATGTCGGTTTGATTCGTCTCGAGCAAAAGGTCGCATTCACCGGTGAGTTGACAGATTTCAGCTTGTTTCAAAGTGATGTCCCATAATTCGGTTTATTCCTAGATAACATTCGACCGATCTGTTTGCCTGTACGGGAAGACCTGCGAAACACTCTCCCGAAGGACTTCATTCTAACCATGCTGGAGACCACGACGAAACAGGAGCTCTATAAGACCCGGTCCGAGTTCGCCGAAGTCGAGGAATGCGAAGAGCGCTTCGAGGACTATGGCTACACTCCATGGGTGACGGATAGGATGTTCTGTGCTCTGGCGAAGGGTCCCAACTTTGTATGTACACCACACACGGGTGCTCCACTGATTTCGATGGTCCCACAAGGTGACACGGTTCGGGCGGTGATGTACGGCATGGCGATGATGAATCCGAGCAACTGTACGATCGCGCAGACCATCCCGAAGACCTACCATCGGGTGCCGCTGTACGTGGACTGGATTCTGGAAAACATTGCTCCTTAGATGGTACTTTTTTCTGTAGTAGTGTAATTGAAAATAAAAATAGTATAGTCATTCTAAAGGTTGCGTTTGGGGGTTTCTTTAGTTTGTGCACGTTGACGATGCTGTAGTTGAAAAAAAGGGTCTTCCATCCTCAACTAGCACATAATGTTGTTGATCGTCTGTCACTTGAAAACGCGTTGTCGCGTTTTGTCAAGAATTTGCGGATTTGTACAGTTGTTAGAACCATCAGAAGCCAAACGATTTACAGTCCTTTTTTCCATGTTTACAATCTTTTCCGAAATTTGTAAATTTACCTATGTTTAAATTCGTATTTACTTTTCGTTAACATTGACTACTTATCACCGAGGCCAGATGGGTGACTTGACCATCTGGACCCTAGATATTGGCCTATCAGCACGTGGACCGGAACCAATTGCTTTACTTTCTTTCCGAAGGAATATATGAATATGATTTAACATATTTGCCGATTTTTCATATTGGCTACTTGATCACTTGTAGTAACATTTGATGTTTATTACATTTCAATATTGGAGTCCCGTTTCAAAATATTGACAACGGTTCTGGTGTAGAATTTCGAATATTGAATATAACTCAACACTGTAAAAGATTGCATTTGTTAACGTGAATATGTACCATTGTTGGTTTGAGGCGCCCTGATGCCAAGTTTGGTAAACAGCAGACGGGTGCGTACTATTTAAGCGATTACTCGGTCGCAGCTTATTACTTTTTTTCTGGCTGACTAACCACTAACATTTTCGAGAAGTTTTTCTTGAAAAAAATCCGATCTAAAAATAATTCGCTCTTGTGTTTCAAGAAGTTATACTTAAAAGAACAATCGAACGATCCTACAAAATTTCCTTTTCGGAATCACATTGTTTTATTAATTTATTCTTGGAAATAATTCGCTAATCTAATTAAATTGGCTCTATTCAGAACCACTAACATTTTCCGAAGAAATTACTGTTGAAAGGAATTAATTGCAGAAAATGGGTCCTTTCCGGGATCACCAAAATTTGGCAAGAAATTGTTCTTGAAGGAATTGTTTGACTTCACAAAATTGAAAATAAAATACCTGTGCTCCCGTTACATCCTTTTGCTTGTTGGGAAACATGTTATCTCTGCGCCAATGGTCAAATGTAGTATCAAAACGTTGATGTAATAAGGTGACTTGTATTTGTTTTCATGGTGAACCGAATCAAACGCTGCTTTAAAATCTATTTAGATAACGTAAAGTGTTAAAAATAAATGATTTCAAAATGCGTCTAAGCATAGCATTTAAACTCTTTAAACAGATGAATGTTGGTCACCGATTTCAGGCTAAAACATTTATTTTGCGTCCAATGACCAACATTCCGAATAAATAACCATTCATCTTCAGGATATAAACTACAACAGAAAAGCTGTTCGAAATCGTTTTTTGTCCTCAAGATGAAGGTATATTCCTTCGAAACGTTGATTATATATGCAACAAAAGTATGTTTGCCAGTGATCCGTAACCAAAATACCATCTTATATTTCTTTAAACAATGGATTAAGTGAGATAGAAGCTATCAACAGTATTGGCCTACATTCAGGTGAAGGTAACAAGAATGTTATGAACATTTTTGATAAAAAGTACGTTTTAAAACCTTGTTTTGTAACACTTCGTTCTACATTGAATTGTTATAAAGACAATTCCTAGTCGGACGAAGCCAGACTAGACTAGAGAACACGAATTATCGGTAAAATAATTTTACAAAAAAAAAAAATTGTAGAACTCCTTATTAAGGTACCAGGCAGGTCGAAACGTCAGATAAAAACAAAATAGTATTTTGGAAACTTTAAACCTGTTCAATCTATTTGGTTAAGTAGGCTTGATAATTAAAAAAACACTAATTTGTCTTTGCCCGACGTTTCGGTTCGGATGGGACCTTTTTCAAGGGTTCTACGAATCTACTTAAAAATTGACACATATTGGACAATATCAGTTTTTAATGGCCTAGATGGTGGAACTGGAAAAATCAATTTCGGTAAATCTTAACTCAATTTTTACCTTCAGGAAATATTCCACCTGACGAAGAATTGGTCGCACGGTATAAAACTTGAAGTCAACGATCGCAGTAATGGATTGGAGAAGTGTCTTTTTTTCATCTACTGCACGCGTAACGACTAGAATAAAGACAATCTTTTCTATTCTTCTTATTTGTTATAAATTTCCTTTAAATCGTCCTGAAGCCGAATAGGTCTTATTTATTATAAATTTTCATTATGTATGGGTCATCCAAATCTCAAAAAATTGATATCTTTTGCATTTTTTGCATTTAATCTATAAGAAGGATTTACTCGAATTTGGCTTGGGTCTTCTGCTGGAAACCATTGAACGGATTCCAACATTGTTTCAATAAATATTGAAAGACTCTGATGTCGTCTAGTATATTATGCTAAGAGTTAAGTAGAAAACGTAGAAGTACCCGGAAGAGAGAGTAAACAAAGAGAGATTCTCATTTGGTCTTCCGCCCTTTTCTCATGTTGGTCTAGATATACTTACGAACAACGGAACATTCAAACAAGTGCCACACCCTTAAATTTGTGTTTGAAAAATAAACATAATGACCACTGTTCTTCACCATTTTAACCCAGCGTGTATAGTAGTAAAATTAGGTCGCTGCATGTCCCTTTACGAACTGAGCTTGAGAATGCTTCAAGTAAACGCATAATTTGAAAGTAAAAATGACAAGTTTTTCGCAATTTTTTGGGAAGGAAACAACAAACCTATTTTGTCGGTGCTGCGTCATTAGGCCGAAAGTCGATAGACCGAATTGGTTATTAGACCGAATGGGTCATTAGACCGAATGGGTCATTAGACCGAATGGGTCATTAGACCGAATGGGTCATTAGACCGAATGGGTCATTAGACCGAATGGGTCATTAGACCGAATGGGTCATTAGACCGAATGGGTCATTAGACCGAATGGGTCATTAGACCGAATGGGTCATTAGACCGAATGGGTCATTAGACCGAATGGGTCATTAGACCGAATGAGTCATTAGACCGAATGGGTCATTAGACCGAATGGGTTATTAGACTGGATGGGTCATTAGACCGAATGGGTCATTAGACCGAATGGGTCATTAGATTGGATGGGTCATTAGACCGAATGAGTCATTATACCGGATGGGTCATTATACCGGATGGGTCATTAGACCGAATGGGTCATTAGACCGAATGGGTTATTAGACCGAATGGGTCAGTGGGGCTAATGGATCATTAAGCCGAATGGATCATTATGCCGAATGGGTCATTAGGACGAAACAGTCGAATGGGTCGATTGGTCGATTAGGTCATTAGGTCGAATGGGTTGTTAGGCCGAAAGGGCTATTAGGTCGAATAACGATGTTAACCATGTTTACGCCATCCTTCTGGCTACACATTTACTCATGTAGTCAAAGAAGTAAATTTAAAACAAAACTACAAACAAACCTTGTGAAATGTCAATATCAATCTTAAGACAAACGTCTTCCGTTTCGGAACGCAACCTTCTGTTTCGACAAACATATCATCCGATTCTTAGTGTACAGGATTATTGGCTCGGTTAGTGCTGCGGCCCTACTGATAGTCAAAAATCCTTCCGAATTTACGACGAGTGGGTTATAATATCAGCGCCGTTTATTACAATAGAATCAAACGGGGACATCTATCCTAAGACGGTTCATTCTCCAGGCAACAAATGAGCAAGAAATTCGTATAATTTATCTCTAGTCGAGAAGTCATGAAAGCTCCGAAGGATTAACTCCAGCTCCTTTAATACACATTCGGCTTAATTGCCTTCGACCTAGTAATGTCCATTTAGACTGCTGTTTTATTCACCTTCGGCTGGACACCTTTCTGACGTCGCTCCCTCTTCTTTGAACGCTAGCTGTGAATAAGCCGGTGAAATGCAGTCAATTTTGTGCAAACTGATTTAAAAACAGCTCATGATCGAAAGAAGGAAAAATATACAATAGGTTATACCAGACTCAATAAATTCTTCAATACGTCATGGCACGAAATGGTTTCTACTGATGCTGCCAGCTGGTACGGGTTGCTATATCAGAGGCCTTAGTTTAGGTCAAATAAAGGCAAAATGTTACTAAAATCTAAAAAATAAACTAGATAAGTTCTCAAAATCGTTCTGTGATCTTAGAACCGAGTGTGGTACACAGTTGTTACGCTCGCAATGTTTCATTGTAATCATAAAATGTTGTAAGCTTGTCTTTATGCTGACAATGTTCCATTTTTATTTTTTGTGCCATGGCATCCCTTCGGAAATCTTAAATGTTGTAAGTATTATGGAATGCCCAAAATGTCGTGAAGCGTGTATGTATCTGTATAGTGCGAAACAGAAACTTTTGTCGATAAGCCTTTACTACAAAGCAATATTAAGCCGTCTTTTTGAAAAAGCTGGAACTCTATAGAAACAAGATAGCATTCAACCATCGAAATATGCACAGCATAATTATTTGAGGCTGACTTCACTAATCGCGTATTCTGATGAGTTGAATGAGTTACGCATCTCGAAACTGGTCTTGCTTAACGGCCATCGAATAAACCCAAGTTCTTGGGATTACGTTTCGGTACACGATTTTCCACTATAGTGCACTGAATTGAAAACCACCGCTTTCAATGCAAAATTTTCTTTCAGCCTATAATGGAATGCAGCCAATTCCGCAAAAGTGATTCTTTCGCTTACTTTGGGCTTTAGATGCGTGCGCAAAGCGAACAACGAACCGGGAATTCCACGATCCGACTGGGACTTTTGCTAGCCACTAGAGCCACCGATCACGTGACATCAACTCAAACAAAAAAAAACGTTCGAAAAAATCAAAACAAAATCCTGTCGAACGGGTTCCCCTCGCGCGCGCTCGCCCTGTCGTTGATTTGTCGTGATTGTTGGTTCGCGAAGAATCGTTCTGTCACCGTCGCCGGGAGGATGCCGATGCGTAGCAAAATCAGCAATCAGTTTTCAATCGGAGCCAGGTGCAAACGGCTGCAACATATTTCGGGTGCGCGCTTAAGTTTTTACGTTTAATCATGATTTCGACGGTGCTGCTGCTATCGACGGCGGCTCTCAGCTGTGTCTTGGGACAGGAAGTGTTTCGAAATGCCCAGTTCCAGTGCGGCATACCGAAGCACGCCAATACCCTGCTGATTGTGAACGGTGCGGATGCTAAGATCAGTGATTGGCCGTGGCATGCTGCGGTTCGGCAGCACAGCGGAAATCAGCCGGAGTACGTCTGTGGAGGGACGTTGATCAGCGAGTGGTTTGTGGTGACCGCTGCTCACTGTACGCTCGGTGAGAACCCGAATAAACTGCCGACGATGTCGGTACAGTTGGGGGTGAATGCTGTGGGTTCAGCGGAGGGGAAAGTCTACAATGTGGGCAGGATTCATCGTCATCATGGCTTCGCTTTACCGGATCTGAAGGATGATATTGCGTTGCTAGAGTTGAGCAGCCCGGTAGAGTTCAACGACTTTGTTCTACCGATTTGTACTAGCAAAAAAACTGAAACGGTTCCGGGTAAGGTAGGAGCGATCGTGGGTTGGGGAGTTACCGAGAATGATATACCGTCGACCAAGCTGAAGTTGGCGAAGCTTCCGGTGGTTGATGAACTGGAGTGCAAGCGTCGGGAACCTGAATTGTACGGAAGGGTGCTAACGGACAAAGTATTCTGCGCGGGTTATACTAACGGTAAGCTGTTTACTCTCTCGCTTGTAATAACGGATTTAGAAAGGGAATTTCATTCTAGGAACATCTGCTTGCAACGGTGATAGCGGGGGTGGCATTGTTTTCGAACGTGGCGATGCTTGGTATTTAGGTGGAATCACATCGTTCACCCGGACCAGAGACGGATCCAATCTCTGCTTGACAACGACGTATGCAGCGTTTACCAAAATAACTCCCTACCTGGATTGGATAGCGCGGATAACGAACATAGATTTCAGCGACGAATACGGCATCGAAAGTATGCTTCTAGTTATCCTCGTAACGAGTGCTGTTTACTGATACCGACTATTTCACAGAGATCGTTCCCTGTTCAACACCGGCGCAACCGAATGGAGTCTGTGTTCCCGTTCAACAGTGCAGAAATATTTTCGACGCTCTTCGGTCGCCATTGCTTTCCAAAAATACCGCAGACCAACTGCGTCAAACAGTTTGCCAATTGCGTGGAATCCGTCGTAGTGTTTGCTGCACTCCGGACCAGGTTGAGCGAATCCACATTCACCGAAATGCGATACTCTTGCCACTGGAGTGTGGAGTCGCCAAGAGAAGTACTCCAACCTCAACTGCTGTTCCGGCTAATGTCTTCGAATTTCCCTGGATAGCCCTGGTACTTTCTAGCAAGGTTACTCCGCACAAGAAGCCGTACTGTATTGGTACTTTAATCAATAATCGCTACGTGTTAACGGAGGGCAGTTGTTTGATGGCTAAGGAAAACGCAGGCCTGTACGATGCTAGCAAATAACACCTCAAGACAACTTCCCCTACACTGATTTCCTATTTTCTATTCACAGCGACTACGTCCGACTAGGAGAACACACGCTAGATGTACCTATCGATTGTGATATCTACACTGACCCTCGAACCCGAAACAGCGTGGAAGAATGCGCTGCTCCTCCACTGGACGTGAAACTGGTTCTGCCATTTATTTTCCATCCACAGCAGAACAAACCATTGCGAGCAAACGATTTCGGTTTAGTCCGCTTGGAGCATAGGATTACATTCACCGGTAAGTTTTTGCATTGAGTTCTATGCAAGGTGAAGTACTGATTCGGCCTTCCTGTAGATAACATTCGACCGATCTGTTTGCCTGTTCGGGAGGATCTTCGCAACACATTCCCGAAGGACTTCATTCTAACAGTGATGGAGACTACGACGAAACAGGAACTGTACAAAACCCGGTCCGAGTTCGTTGAAGCCGAGGAATGTGACGAGCGCTACGAAGACTACAGCTACAGTCCATGGTTAACGGATAGGATGTTCTGTGCTCTGGCGAAGGGTCCCAACTTTGTCTGTACGCCCCACATGGGTGCTCCGCTTATTTCGATGATCCCGCAAGGCGGCACGGTTCGAGCGGTGATGTACGGTATGGCGATGTGGAACCCGAGCAACTGTACGATCGCGCAGACCATTCCGAAGACCTACCATCGGATGCCGCTGTACGTGGACTGGATTTTAGAGAATATCGCTCCGTAAGGGGTGGGTTAATACGGGACAGGAATTGGAAATAAATTGTCTCTGGGGTTTGGTTTGGGAGTCTCATGTGCATTGACTTTAGAAACATATTTTGGCGGCAAAATTTATATGTTATATATGTTAGAATCTAAAAGATCTCGTTTTATCGCTGGTCTCGTATTAATTTCTGAGATCTATATATATATGTAGCCTTATTCTGCATTACGACGGATCGCTTTTTTCGAACGAATGTGAATTGCACTCTCAATAACGACAGCAAAACCAAATGGGAACCACATTCGTTCGAAAATGTGCTCCCTCGTAATGCAGAATAAGGCTGATAGAGTAGTCGGCAACATGTAAAATTTTCTGCTAAATTACCTATACATGAGACCATAGTTAGTTGTGATTCACGTCATCATACCGTCACTGTTGACAAACATCGTTCTGACGATCATAAAGTATTATTAAAAGGAATATCATGCGCATAAACGCTTAAGGATGGAATAGGCTTGATTTAAAGATACCAGGAATAAGCTGCTATTGCTACGTTTGACGTCTTGTGTCATAAATTTTTGAATATAAGCAAAAGGTGGACAACACAAACGTTTCAACTGAGCCAATCTAATTTATCTGCAGTTCCTGAAAGGGGCATGCAGCGACTTTCATTTTCCGCTCTTGCATGTGAATCGGGGCCCCATTTCAAAATTTTCGAAGAAAAGTCATTTTGGAGCATTTTGGTCTTTTACATAGAATTATTCAATTTCTTCGCCATTTTGTCGGAAATATGTTCAGCAATGTTGTATTACATTTTGGAATATGTAAGACATGCATTAACAACGAAATAATTGTGTTTTGAAAAATCCTTTGAAAACTACTCGGAAAAAGCGAAAATTTCAAGCCCATCTAGAACCGTCAAAATGATACACCAACCGAACAGTAATGTGCTGAAATTTAATATTGGTCCGCTACAGATTTGTTTCTTTTATCATTCGTAATGAGCTGTTTGGAACGAACGTGGCATCTCCTTAAACTGTGTACAACTGGTTGATTGCGATTCAATCAATTTGTACCGTTACGTGCTTCTAGCTATTATTTTTATTTCCTATGGTAAGAAAGTAACGGAAAAATGGATTTTTAGACATCCGACCGAAGCTCGCTCGTGATTGATTCCTGCTAATTTCACGCACCCAGCCGCAAAACTTGAACTGTAAGAATTGCGATTTTAGTCGATCGTTATTCTTCAATCTTGTCGGTTGGATGCTTACGATAGACGATGTTGGATCCGATAGACGATCAGATATGGTCCGATCGAGTTTAATGTGTATGATTTTAACCGTTGTGTGTCCGACGCGGTACCCGGGTACCTTTTTAAGTTTCAATTAATTAAATTCCTATGTTTTATCCATAGCTGGAAATTGAAACTTTGTGACATCTTAGACCTTCACTAAGTCAAGCTTTTGGGTTAATAATATTGTTGATATAGTAAGGGTGGGAGTAAGGAGGGGCTCCTTAATTTTTTTTTACTACGTAACAGGCCGACGTGGGTACCCGGGTACCCACAAAACTAAAATGCCCGTAACTAAGGTAATATCCAACCGATTTCGATACTTTTGGCCGTTTTGGATTCAGGAACTCATCCACTTTTGGACTTGGTAAAAATGAATCGGATTACTTTATGCGGTTCCCGGGAATCCGGGTTTCCGGAAGCAGGTTCCAGTGCTGGGGTACCATTTGCGAACTTCAATGGAATACTAGCAATATGGGTATCAAAATTCTTGGAATTGCATCAGTAGGCTGTATCTCGTGGTTTTGGAACCATTTGGTGATTTGACCCCGGAACGGACATTCCGGAGCAGGTTCTCGTGGGGCCGTGAGTGGCCATTCCATTCCAATTCCATTTTTCAAATTGCCATTGCCATAACAATAAAAACAGACTTCCGCGACAATTTGAAGAGTTTTGATACTCATATTGCTAGGACATTATTAAAATTTACAAATCATATCCTAGTACTGGAACATTACTCCGGAAAATCCGGATTACCAAAAACCAGATCCATTATTCCGGTTCTATTGTACAGAATCAAAAAGTAGACGAGTTCCTGAATCCAAAATATCTAAAATTGTCCAAATCGGTTAAAGGAAGCCATAGTTATGAGCATTTCAATTTGTGGGTACCCGGGTACCCACGTCGGCCGGTTAAAGGTGTTTTTTTTGTTGGACACATAACTGTTAAGGAGGGTCGAAGTTTATGATGAGGAAACTTGTTTGACATCCATTTTACCATCAGCGGGGTTTTTTTCAGGAGCGTTTACTTACGTACGAGCCTGGAGCCCGACACAAATCGAAATTTTATAGAATACGAAAGAAGAGAAATTACGGGAGATGTAATAAATTGAAAGACAAATGTGGGCAGCTATCTTCGCTTGATGTATGAAAGGATGCTACCATTCTACTTCGAAGTTTGTGTGGACCAAATAACCAATATTATAATTACTTCAGGGAAAATCAGGGTCGCTACATGTCCCCCTTCGTGCCAAACTTGGTGCTTCCTTAAATTGATGTCAAACCATTTTTATACCTCAATTGAAATAAATGGAGACTCAACTCTAAGCGTGCTGTATTATACGCACTTTCACAAACATTTGTGCCGTTATTTTGTTCGGTGCCGCGCTATTTTGCAAATTGTTTATTAAAGACGCTTAAAACATTAAACTACGAATGATTTTTTGATCGAAAAGTTTTCAGAGCATTGTGGACATGGTGTAGTTGGTAAATCGATTGCTTTGTACGCAGTTCACCTGGGTTTGATTCCCAACCCCGTACATACGGTTAGATTTTTTTAACCCGAGAAAGGAAGCGAATGACCCTAGGTTAAAACTTTTATAATCAAAATTTAAAAAAAGTCCTTAACAGCTCTATAATCAAAATTAAGAAAAATGCTCTAAATTCAAATAATAGTTGAAATCAATATTGCAACTTTTCGATGAAAATAGGGACAATTTGGCTTTCTCAAAAATAAGCAACAATCCACCTAACCATCTCATCATACACTATATTAACCAACGCTCAATCAAATTACACTCCCCCGGTCGCCTTCCGCTCGCTCGATTCCCGCACAACCTGATTCAGCTTCTGGAACTTATCGATCGCCACCTGTACAAATTCTGCCGCTCGCTTAACTCGATCCGCCGTCACCTGCTCCCCGATGGCGGACATCACCTGCTGCGTTGTTTCACCGAATCCGGAATCCCTGGCCATTCGAAATGACAGCGTACAGAATGGTGTGAAGAAGCAAAGGACGGACGTTAGCAGTGTTCCCAGTCCGACAATTCCAGCCGAACCTAGCACCAGCGAAACTATCTGTCCGATGAACGATACCACTGACCGGGCCGAAGGAATCACGGAACGAACCGAGCTGAAAAGTGTACGTCGTTCCGCTATCGGTGCCACCGAGCCCGCTGGAATAAGGTATCCTTCGAATCCTTTCGCCGGGATGGCAGCGAAACCGGTCGAGTCGAATGGTGATCCGCCGTATCCTTGGTTGGTGGCAACCGGATAGTTGTGACCGGTGTAGGAATGAACGTACTGCTGGACGGCATCCTGCGGGACGAATTTGTGATAAATCGTTGGATCGTAGGCGGGATTATCCATCACAGGTCGGTCACTGGTTTGGGTTGTGGTTGGAGATTCTTGGAGCTCGGCAGAAATGCCCACCATCAGACAGAGAACCGAAATTAGAATCACTTTATGGCACATCGCTTTACCGGTAACTAGTCAGAGACACGTGCTGGCAATAGGACTTTTACTAACAGACTGAACTCATTCATCTCCTGGCGGACACATCTTATAGTGCGATGCAAATGGGAAGGACGAAAATAGCAGCCCGATCGATTCCAGGAAAGATTTACAGCAATTCTCAATTACAGATACATGCTATCTAATGGAATTTTGAAGTTGCAGCAAGGATGCAATTTTTTCTGTCTCGGAGGCTGGCTGGCTGCCTCCGAAATGTGTAAATTGCAGTCCGAAATGAAGCCAGGTAGGGAAATTCCATTCTTCCTTTTTTTTCGACTGTCCATCGTCCTTGTTTGGCACTAAAGGTGGAAGGGTCAGGTGTCTAGGTGAGATAAGCCGCATTGTTTGTTTCATCCTTCGATTGGGATTAGAAGGTTCAAGTTACGAGGAAGAATGGCTCTCTACCTGGACTTTCTGCCGTTAAATATTACCAAGTTGGGCTAATGGCAAATCCGGTTCAATCGACCGGTAGAAAAAGGTGTGCTCCCAGCAAATTCCAACGGAATGATTGTTTTGGCGCCATCTCATATAGCTCACTGGCTTGAGATTTTTTTCATGCACTGTAGTTTTCGGAAAACAAATAGTCCAGTGGTCAATTAAGTTTCCTAGCGTGTTATTTGTAATCAATATATCTCACTATGCTATATTTCTTCTTAGTGGGGAAAAATTTGGGTGAAAACTATTTTTTCTCCAGTAAGGAGCGCGTTAACGGCACAAAAATCTATAACTAAATTAGTTATGAAATTTGCATTTATATTTCATCTCATCAGTATCTGACACTAACTTAGTGATAGGACTAAGCTAGTACCGAATGGTTGCTATCTCCAAAAACGAAGATACAAGTTGTGTTCCTGAGCAGAACTATTTTTCGTGGCTGACTTATTCCTGTCCCTAAGTTAGTGTCGAATTCTGATGAGACGAAGTCGAAACGCAAATTTCATAACTAATTTAATCAATATACGTTCTATAGGAAAATGTGTTCATCTCTACAGGAATGCATACGTGATGTGAACTCAATGAATGGAATGAGAGCTTTGTAATTTGTAGTATTGAAATCATTTCTTCTACAAGCCAAAAAAGATTTAAAAGTTTGCCATAAATAGTTTATAAACATTTCTAGTAATGAAAAGCTATTCGACATCAAAAATCGTAAGATGTGTGAGAATTTAACCCTTATCTTTTTATTTGAAAGCAATTGCATCCTTTGAAATTTCTGTTCGGTTTTGTCATCTTCAGTCTATTAAAATAACATTTTTGCTTATCCCAGACTTCTTTAGAGAAGCACTTTCATACACATTAATGGCCAATGACAGTAGGTTCGACGTAAAATGATAACCAGCATTTCTACTCTCCCTGTCCACATCGTTTTAATGAGGTGCTCTGGTGGACCCTGCCTGTTCCCATACATAGCCAAATACAAGAATCATAAAAAATTTCGGATTTCAGTTAGAAGTCAACTGACAGACAAACCTTTGTGAATGACAATGTTTAAAATTGTGTATTCTATTTATCGTTTTCCAGAACAATGAACGCAAGATCCCTTCCCTCCAGCTTGCGGCCATCGACACCAAATGATAATGGAAACTGTTTCGAGTCCCTCGTTATAACTTTTCAGTGCTACACAATTATGTCGAAAGGCGATATTTTCTTTGACGTTCCAGTGCACACAAATTATAGCTGAAACTATCTAATGCTTGTTTCTGTTCTATTTTAATCGCAAAATACTAAATGGGAGTTTTCTGTTTTCAAAAATATGAAAAATCGTCAAAAAAAATTAAAGGACGCCTCCCGTGCTCATCGACTTCAGTGAATAAATTTTCCATTCCTCATCTACCAACAATCTACAAAATACTTTTGACACTGTTTGCATCCCTGTTTGCTGGCCCCTGAAAACATCTAGCAGCTTCCGTCCTATTGCTTGAGTTTTGATCGAAACAGTCCGGCCAACGTTTCGGCTCCCACTTGATTGATTTCCTATAACAATACGTGTTTTTAAAAATTAATTGGTTTCCATTATAAGCATACCTTATAGCCGTGCGGTTCCAGTTCCTCCTTGCACTTGGCCAACCACGCCCGCACCTTCGGATACGGATGCAGATCGAACTCGAACGCTTCGATCTGGGACACCGAGACGCACAAGGCCAGATCCGCTATCGTGAAGTGATTGGCCGCCACCCACAGGTACTGTTTGAGCATCGCCTCCAGCCAGCCGACCGCTTCGGCCAATCTTGCCTTCTTCGTTTGATCCAAGTGAGCGCCGACCATGATGGTGGGAAACTGGAAAGTGAATATTTTTTTCTATTTATATTACAATTAAACCAGTTTCTAGCTCACATAGTAATCCACGACTCGCTGGTACAGTGTTCCGAGATCGAAGTGTAACCGCTGGTCTACGATGGCACGCGAGCGGAAGTCTTTGGGGTACAGAGATTCGTCGTTCCCGTAGGCCGATACCAGGTAAGAAAGGATTACTCGGCTAAGCGAGTTGAGAAAGAATTGAAATGGAATGTGAAAGAAAATTATCAAACAATGTGTAACTACAACTATTTACAACAATGTCATCAACAGGTATGTAACCAACCAATTATGAAGCTTGAAACGTATGAATAATTTCAAGCCGTCAAGCCAAAGACAAAAGTCACCCTATCATCGGCGACAAAGTGTAATTTGATACGGTAATTTTGTTGGCAGGATCACGTGTATTGGTTATCATGATGACAGGCTGCTTACACTATTACAAATCATGCTAGTAATAAATAATTCGAATATTAACGTGTCCTTCATTCCGATTTTCCACGATATTATGAGGGATCGAACTCAATCATAATCATGTGCATGCTTATAATGGTTACCGTACTTTTCTGAAAGGTCACATCCGGTCGGTTGAGATTCGCTGTCCAAGTTTCCTATATCCTTCAAGCTAGAGAAACCTCCTTCGCCAGCCGATTTTAAAATCAATAACTACCACGAGTCCTCGACATCCCCGCCAATAGTAAAAGTTTATAGTTTACTCCGCCCCTCCCTTCTCCTCCGATTGTCCAAACAATATCTCCTCACCTTTCCCACAGCACCAGTCCATGATCGTCCAAGGTCGGAATGGTGTGCTGCGGATTCAGTTCCACAAAATCCGGTCTCAGCTGTTCTCCCTCGAGCACATTCAGCGTCTTCAGCTCCAGTTCCATACCGATCAGTTTGGCCAGCAGCAAAACGGAACGGCACGGTGGCGATGGAGGAAGATAGTACAGCACCGGGGTCATCTGGCTCCGTCTTGAAATAAAAAATAAATACCTTCATTAGAACAGCCTGCCGCGTGCCTATCACACCACTTCGACCACGGTACACTACGCACTTGGAGAATTTAGACTGAATGACAGCAACGCTCTCGATGCAGTTCCCCAGTTTGATGCAGTTCTATGCCTTTCGATCCAAGTTTGCTAATCCTTTCCGCGAGCTACTATTCAGGAGGTTTAAACACACAACATCCAACTAGTCGTCCCGACTGATACTGACCGCCGACTCCGCATACGACATGCTCAACCCGGGTACGGAAGCCGAACAAATACTACAACATTCCCCCCGTCGGAATTTCCAACACCCATCCACCCAACCCGATGGAACGTGGCTTACTATAATACGTATTATACTATTGGTTTCTATCAAGCTGAAACATTGTGATAGGCGAAGAGTAGAATTGGAGGAAAAGAAGGTCGTGGATAGTTTTGTTTTTCGATTGTGGTTCTAGTATCATTATTATTATAGATGTTGGTCGACATCGCGGTCACCTACCTGTTTGTGGCAAGGCAGCCAACCAGCCAGCCAGCACCAGGTGTCGGACGCTTTGTTTGGTCCGGTTGCCTAGCAGCCAGTTTAGTTTGATTTGTAACCTTCCACCTCGACTGCAGGATTGCATGTTGGATGCGACAGACTGACTATCCTCAATTGAGGTACATGCGGGTGTGTGGACTCGGGAGCAGTGTGGAGGAGGTGATGTTTTGATTTGCTCGTCTGGTTGATGGAGTGTGAGGGTGCACGGTGGTCTCAAATTGGAAGGAGGCTAGTCATAAAAGAAGTTTAATTAAATTGTTTGGGCGTCTTTTGGAATTAATTAATTTTTCTTTTCTGAATGTGTGCAACTTATCAATTCAGCTTCATAGGTGTATCCCGCATTTTAAATCGTTGTGAGTTTAAAAGAATGGACCGACGTCCGGTGATTCGGTTCAATTTTGTTGTCATGCCGATGTACGAGCCTTTGCAATTATTGCAACCCATCTGTTAAAATACGTTTCTTTATTTCTCCTTTGCTGTCCTATAAAAAAAATCCTTAAAATACCTCTATTTCCCAAAATCCGAATCGTTTTTATGCTTTTCTGGTTGGATTTAGACTCGTGCCATTACACTAAAGACGTTCTAGTGTGATACGAGGTTAAAGAGGTTAATTTCGTGCCAAAGAACCTTAATTCCTCGCATCGAAATTGCGTCCAATTTAGAAAAAGTGGGCGCTCCTAATCAAGTGAAATCGGAGCAGAAATAAGGAAAACAAGAATTTATGGAAACTATCGGATGAATGGATGAGTTTTGGCGAACATTTTCTTGTGATGCAATTTGATTCCGTACACGCTTTAGATTTATCCTTGCCCCAAATCGTGATGACTATGTTACCTGCGTAACTCGTTTCTTCGCATACCGCACTTTTCCATTCGTTCCGTCTACTACCAGGGACCACATAATATGTGACAGCATTCCTCCTTGAAGAGAGCCTCTAGTGCTTCTCATGGTTATGATATTGTCTCCAAATTTCAGTAATCCATTCAACTATGGACCGCTCTATGACCGATTTTGAATGCAGTCGTATGCTAAATCGATTCGGAGGCAGTATTGCCGAAGGCTTTCTCGTTGTCGTTTGGGAAGCAATCTTTATTTTGCAGGACATTGGCAACTCCTTTGAACAAGATGTTGCAATACCGCAACGGTTAATTTTCGGCAGTCCAGCGAGGTTTCAAAATTCAAGTTACCCTTATGTGCTCTATGGCTGTTATTGGAAAATCCGTATAAACTCGAGGGAAGTCTAACATATTTTCAAGAATAATTCTTCAGATTTCTAAGAATTCTATTGCGTATTCCAAACAATCTCAGCAAACTTCAATATAATATGGATCAGAGAGTTCCTAAGAACGTCAGATGATGTCGATGAAACTATTTTTGCAATATTCAGCGCTATTCTACAAACCTCGAGAATTTCGATAAAGTATGTGCGTAAATTTCGTGCTTCAGAACTAAACTAGTTGATTCTATTATCTTAAAAAAGTCATGCGTAAATTAGAAAAAATCTTTTAATTTCGTAGTTGTTCCCAAAGTTCGGAAGTACTCTACAATTGCAATACGTCAAACGAGTTACTACGACCTTTAGTGAAACTTTACAAATTACATTCTGCTCAGTGAATTTCTGGGTTAGCATCTATGATCTTCAGCGATGGTGTTTTGATAGTGTTTTAAATGGGATCAACCCATAAAAAAACTTACCATGGTCCGGAAGATCCCATTCAAAATCCATATTTTGGTGTATTTATTGGTTATTGACACTGTGTATTGGCGGCTGTGAAATTTGACACAGGCCACATTTATGGTTGAATAGTGTTTGAAATCACGGGAATCTATTCGGGAAACCAAACGGACTTTAGAGACGATTTTACAAATCTGAGGAAAGTTCCAAAAATTTCAGGAAAGCACTATAAAATTCAGGGAATTCATACAAACCTCTAGGTGGTCCACCAACGTCAGAATAGTTCTCCAAGAAGCTTTTTAAGTCTCAACTATATTTTTAGAATTAGGTGAAAATCACGCTAACTTAAAAAAATACAAGCTTACGAGATGTCCAACAATTTTCTGAGACTTTAAAAATTTCAGGGAAGTTTTAAGAGGAAGATCATGCGAAGTTGTAAAATACAAAATAGATTCTAGAATATATGTAAAACAAAATTCCCATAAAATTCAAGAAAGTTTTCGGGACATTTTTACGAATTTACAATTTACGAATAACCCTAAAGCTCATACGGTGCCCAATCTAAGCCCACGTAGTCCTGTGCTAAGCTGAATCTCTAGTTGAAATATTGGGGCGCGCTAGAAACTCTGTGTTTGCTCTAGAATTACTGATGTCAGAGTCGGTTTTCTTAGGCTTTCCTCGGTCTGTTATATTTTGTGGAGCTCTCTTCAGTTTTTCTGCAAAAGAATGCATTAACCTTTTGTATGCTTGACTGGTTGTAGTCAGCATTCAAAAAGCCATATAAAAACGTTTTGTTAGTAAACAGCATTTTGAGCGAACAACAACAGTAAAAGGAATTTTATGGAAGTGCAGTAATATAGCTGTATATTTTACATAAAGCGGCTTTTACGTAGCATTTAAAACTAGTCAGTGATCACGCCGTCAATTTCTACTTTGTAGGTGAAAATGTAGACACGGTAGTCATTTTAAAAATGCTTGTCATTAGTAATATCGTCGCGACTGAATATTTCTGCGTCAATTCATTAAAATAGGTCTTTTTAAGGCTAGTTCATTTTTGCACTGTTCTAGTGTCTGGCGCAAAGTAAAAAATTGAAGAGACAGTAATTCTGCAAGATATAAGAAATTAAAAGACGCGTCAGGCGATAGTACAGCAAAAATGTGGGCACCTGTCGTTTCTCGATGTATTGCTGGTTGCTTCTGATACCAAATGGCAGAACCAATAGCAAATGAAAAGAAGAATTGTTAACCTTTATCAGCAGAAAATCGTAAAAGCATCTTTTTTTACTCGCTTGTACGGCATTTGGACGGGTAATTCAACTCGAATATTATGCATCGTAAACAACAATCCACCAACCAGGTAACAGCTTTTTAAAATCGTCTTCTTAGTATGCACATCTTGATATGAAATCTACTGAACATAAGCTCCGTCCATTGCCTTCAAACATCTAGCATCAACTGATTTCACAGTGAAACAGTCTTGGAAATCCGATTTTTCCGTGTTTTTCCAAGTTTCCTGGCATCGAAAATATTTATTTTTTGGTCAAAGAAAACTAGCTAACTTAGCTAACTGATCTGCACATACATCATATCGGAAAAATGCTTCGTCCGTCGCCTTCAAACACCAAGCATCAACTGGTTTCACAAGCCTTCCGAAAAAATGCTTCGCCTTTATTTATATTGGGTACAGAAATAATAATTCTGAAGGTCCAAATGGTTCGTCATTCTCAATGGTTCTAAACCAAACAGCATTGACAAGTTAGCAAAACTTCTTATGGTATTATCTAGTAAGCTTCATAGTAACGATGCTTCTACTAGTCCTAATTCTCGAATAAACTTTCTACTATCGAAGTGAAATTTCTGTTCATCCTGTTTTGTGTCAAAGGAGCGATATTCACCTTCTATTTACTTGTTGTGTTTGTCAGGATAGGTGTGTGCCATTTCCATGTTTATAATAAATTAATGTTAGACAGTCGAATTGCAAAACAAACGCCGGAAAATCACGCTACGGTTCTGCCTATCATAAACTCAATTACATAATTCATGGCGTAATACGGAGATGAGGCTGCCGCTACAACTGTTTTTTGGATGTTGACGTCCATTGACAAAGAAGTTAGTGTGGTAGAAATGCGATTAGCTTGCGCTATTTCATCCGCTGTTACCTTGATACATGACACTACTTTTGCTCAGACTACGCTGTGTAACGTTGAAAATCAGATTTTCGTGCGCCAATTTTGTAAACAAAATGCAGAGCCCAAACAAACTTTAACATCTTCAACCAAACCAACAACTGCTGCCCAACCGGCAACAAATGTTCATCCAAAAATGCAATGCAATAGATAATATTTTAGCAATATTGGCGAAAAGACTAATCGGGCTTGCCACGGCATTGTTTTTTTCTAAAATTGCAGAAAAAATGATGAAAAAGTTGGATAATCAAGCTCCCATTGGACTGGAAACTGAATGACCAACCGGACGTGATTTACTATGTTTTGTCCCCATTTTCCGGGTAGCCATTCTTCCATAGCCTCAAGTTTCGTCCGTAAAGCAAAATTTTGTTGGTGGACTTTATTCAGCCGAGAACTGCAACAGCATAATCTTCTTCATTGTTCTACCGTCGTTCTCATGCATATTTCATAAGAATCTATGCGACAGTACAAAATGCTACCGAGACACGCAATTCGAATAGACGAAACAAAGGAGCAAACAAAACCGGCACTGGCAGCAACGCCAACTATGCGCATCAGAATTCGCTTGCTTCTCCTGCATTCATGAGTGTGTTACCTGTTCTCTATCGCAGTTCTCGTGACTTGACAAACATTGAATGGATGTATTGAGGCATCTGGCGTGTTGGATATGCTAGTAGGTCAACCTCCTTGCTTTTATATAATGATAAAGGAGACACCATTCCGCTGGTGACTTTTTTGTATAGGATGAAGTAGATCTGGAATATCATTATAATATGTAAGGTAGAAATTTAATAAAGTCTCTTGAATAAATTTACTCCGTGGGTATTCTGAGGCACTTCATAACAGACCATGAGACAACAAATCGACAAATGATATAAGTAAAGGCAGTGTATGATAAGTATCCAACAACAAACCCATGTTGACAAACCACTTGAGGTTGCGGTTTGATAGAAACCCCATCCCTAAAAAACTTCACAATTGATTGTGCGAATTTACCCTCATCAAACCGCAACTGCAGCATAAGTTATTCATTAATGTTACTGCATATTCCAACGGAATCTCTATGCAAATCATTCATTCCCATGAACAATGAGTCTCAATGACAAATAGATTATACTGGGTCAGTGCTCACTATGTGGGGGACGACAAAACTATTGTCTTCATGAATTATTCCACCATCGGCAAGGTCGCTTTCCATTCAGATTGTATTCAGTATCAAACATGAGCTCCACCAGAATCGCAACTACTGACTGACGTGTTCAACATTGTAGATGACCATTTGCGGGCGTACTTTGTCGATCTGAGTCACTAAAACACAGGCATACCTTTAAGGATATGTTCTCTCTATTTCACCACTTTACTAAGCTAGCAAGCAAAAAAAAAGAAACTAAAAATTAGCATGACTTTCAACTTTTTGCGGCGAGAGACTGCCTCCGCCTCGTCATCGCTGTAATCCCCCATAGGCCCGTAAATCAAATCTGTTTTATCTGTCTGTTTGCGAATTCACTTTTGTTTGTGGTAGCTGTAACCGCATAGTCGCGGTTGTGTTGGTGCTATAGCGAGCGAGCGATCGACCGACCGACCGACCGGTGCAAGCCAATTTCACGGCCTACTAATCAGCAGAGTTTGTACTTTGTCAAATAACATGTTCGGTGGAGATTCAACGGGGCCACGCTGGAAGACCTTGTTGCTTGACTGCACCACTCTGCAGTTGATTCAGTTCACCCTGGGTACGGCCACATCATCCGTATCGGTCGGCTGGGGTCACAAAAGTGTATCAAACTAGTTGCCGCCGGTGTGGGGTCGGTCAGTTAGTCAGTCAGTCGATCGCAAAAGTTTCTCGAGGTTCATAGGAAAAGTTGCTGCGCAATGCTTGCTGCCCGTTTCGAATGCGAGTTTCGTCTTCTTGGTCGAGTCGGCTCTAAGCCGGTGAGAGGAGATATGCCGGTTTGCTAAAAAAGTGTGTTTGCTTGTTTTTTGTCTTCTTCTGTGTCCCTCTTCTACTGCTCACTTGTACGTGAACGAAAATGCCGGTCCAAATGTTTCGGGCGTTGGTTGGTGAAACTGCTCGAACTGCGTGCTTGTGTGCTGGTACCCTCAGGGGTGTAGTTTTCTGCGTGACTGTTTTGAGCAATAAATGGGAAGATCGTGTTTCACTGAGTTCTTTCGTTTTGCTGTCTTTCACTGTTTCATTGTTGTAAACTTGTTTTAAAGCTACAATCAATGTATATTTGGTGAGAAAATAGATAGTTATTGTCAGTCCCCTCCCCAAGGTTGAGGGGTTTGACGGTATTGCGAACATCATCAATGTTGCGTGCATCAGTGCTACAGAACCTCTGACAGACAATTGCTTTAAGATGGCTAGTACGCTTCGATAGTGGTGCGTCGAGGAGACCGAGAGGGTTCATGCGCCTATTTTGTGTTCTATGTTATTTCATACTCTGCACATGCGCATACCAACGCTCAACCAGTAGTCCGACGAGGTGACGTAGCCGACTGGTGGGTCGACGTGGATTGACTTGCTGTGTTGTGTTTTCGCAAACATTGTTCCACAATTTGATGGCGGTATTCGTGGACGGGGCTCACAGTAGGAATCATTGTGTGTCCATTTATCGGTCGAGGATAGAATAATTAAATTAATTTGATAATTAAATTAATTTAATAAATACATAAGTAGACACCTATTAGTTGTCATTTTGTAATAATCGTAGTTTTTTGTACTAGTGTACAATTGTTATGTACTAGTCGTATGTCTATTCGTGTATGTGTTCGTCTGAGTATTTGTGACATGTGGGTCAGGGAATGGATGCGGAACTGGTGTATAATACTTCCGGTGTTCAATTTGCGCATTTGGTTCTATTCATTCGGGAAGGTGGGATTGGATCAATTAGGATATAATGAATTTACCGACGCACGTGAATCATCCATTCCCGGCCAGCACAGCCTGATGAAAGTCTAACACAATGCAATTGTCGTTAATGGTAAATATCCAACATTTGCTGCGTTTGGATGAGTTTGATCGCATGTTACATGTGTTCTTGCTATTTTACTTCTAATATTTCTTTTGTACATCTATTAGTTTGCTTTTCCATACACTTCTAATCAAGCTTTTTGCATCTTTTTTCTTTATTCGGCATGTAATGATTATTTTATTAGTATTTTATTTGTTTGTTTTGTTTAATACATCAACAGGCATATCAAAGCCCCAATGATGTTGGCCTAAATACTAATCTTATTTCTAATAATCAAGTCGCACATAAAAACAATAATCATGCAATAATTACAAACAAAGAATAAAAAGGTCAAGTGTTGTTAACGAAATGATTAATCTGGAGAAACGTATACGCAGAGTATGTCGAGAAGCGTTGAAATCAATTGCTGAAGCTGCCTGGTTGAAAATTCGTTGCAGACCAGTGATGGCTCCATACATACTATAATTTGTGCGTCGGAATGGCAACCGGAACATATTGTTGTTACGTAGTGCTCGAGGTGCGACGTTTATGTTGATTTGTTCCAAAATAGCTGGGGCGTCTATACGGCCTTGCAGAGTGTCAGCGATGAACAAAGCTCTTGCGGTATTCCTTCGAACATGTAGGGGCTCTAGTTGAATCAGCTGACATCGGTTTTCATAGCTAGGTAGTCGGACAGGATCTATCCACGGCAATCTACGGAGCGCGAAACGTAAAAAGCGTCGCTGCACACTTTCAATTCTTTCAACGCCATTATTATAGTTCAGGCTCCACACTTCAGGGCAATATTCTAGAATTGATCGGGATAAAGAGCAGTACAGCGATTTGAGACAATAAACATCCGTAATGTTTTTGGCTATCCTGAATATGCATCCCAGACGCTTTACCAACTGCATAGGATACGTGTTGTTTAAAAGTAAGTTGAGAATCCGGAATCACTCCCAGATCCTTCACGTGACTGACACGTTCGATTTCTGTCTCTAGTAGACGGTAGTTAAAATAAATCGAATCCTTCCGTGAAAAAGATATTACCGAGCACTTCTTCGGGTTTACATACATGCAGTTCGTATTGCACCAATCAGCAAAGACTAGAAGCTGCTGTTGGAGAACTCTGCAATCTTCAATTGAACGAATTAGGCGAAAAATCTTCAGGTCATCTGCGAAGGATAATCGTGGAGTCTTCAAAATTAGATGTACATCGTTGAAGTATATCAGAAACATCAACGGTCCCAAGTGGCTTCCTTGAGGTATTCCAGATGTAGAAGAGAATGGAGGGGCCTGGCATTCTCCTATGAAGGATGTTAAACATAATAGGTTAGACGCAGTTGACCGTCCAGACGTGAAGCCGTGTTGATCGTCACTTAGGTGCTGCTTACAGTGAGCCTGAAAAGGTTCCATAATCACAAGCTCGAACAACTTCGAGACAGCACTGAATGAAGTTATTCCGCGGTAGTTATTGACGTCTCGCTTATTTCCCTTTTTATGTACTGGGAACATGTTCGCTGATTTTCAGCAAGATGGAAAAATACCTCTGTCTATAGATGTTCGAAAGATGTGAAGAAGCGGATTAACCAAAACTTCAATGTGCCTTATCAGAAAAGCGGAGGGGAACCCGTCGGGTCCCGGATTGAAGGATGACTTAAGTCGAGAGGAAGCTCTGGTAATCATCGTTGCGTTGACATCGATAGCACTCAGAGTTTGACCCACAAGTGGAGCTCTGCTAGCAGCGAGTTTGATTTGCTCAATAGTTAATTCCTCATCTGTGAACACGTTCGCGATTTTTTCCGAAAAAAGTGCACATATATCTCGTGATATGGAAGCTGTGTTACCATTGAAAGTCATAGACGACGGCAGTCCAGATACCTTGCGCTGCTCGTTCACATATTTCCAGAAACGTTTAGGATGCGACTTGAGATTACGCTGAATATTTTGCTGATATCGATAGAAACAGTTTTGACTGGCTCATTTGTACGCATGGTTGAGACTGACGTAATAGTCTCTATACCTACTATACGCTATATATACTCATATAGTTAGAAACGCTCGTGACCTTCGCGATAACACAAACTTGGTCACAAACGCGACCATGCAATTGCAACAATCCACTCATACTTACTCCCGCGATTTCATCAACATGAAAACACCCCAGTAGTTAAGTAAACGTAGCACCGTTAAACTTCCAAATGCGGTCTCAAACATTAACCCACCACTCGCGCGATCATGAAACAGTCACGTCCGGAAGTCTTTCCTTGGCCCTAGCGGTCTGGACTAATGCCTTCAGGTGAACCAATAAAAACGTGACGCGCATATTCACTAAACAACACGTTCCATGGTGACATGACCCGGAACTCTAGTGATATGGGGAAACAGACTCTCTTCTACCATCTGTACCATACACTAAAAATTAAGCATCAGATTCACGGTCCGCGCGCGATCATTCAAGAATACACGCTATATCGTTATAAAATCGAAATTATACACGCGAAGTCACATATTAACGTGACAAACACGTTAATATATAAACGCTTGAGCCCTTCGCGACCATCCACGGCACCTACACCCGCGATCTCGTAGACATGATAACATCCCGGTGATAAAGTGAATGTCTCAGCTCCTATAAATTTTCAAACGCGGTCTCAAGCGTGAACCTAAAAACTCCCGCACTCGCACGATCATGAATCGGTCGCTTCCGGATGTTTCTATCCTCGATATCAGCAGACTAGGTCCATGTCTTCAATTGGACCAATTAAAAAAGAAAGCTCTCGTATCCACTGGACACCACGTTACATGACGACATGATCGAGGACTCTAGTGATGTGGGTTAACTTGCTCCCTGTGAATGAAATGTGAATTGTACACCGAAAACTATCAGAATGAAGGTCCGCGTGTTCAAGAACGCACGAGTATATAGGAATGGCCACACTGTTACAAAATCTAGTTTTGTACACGCGAATGCACATGCACGCGAGCACACGTGACAAACACGTTAACATACGAACGCTGAGGCCCTTCGCGATTAACAACGCACACCTACACCCCCGATCGCGCAAACTTTGTAACACCCCGATAATAAGAAGAACGTTTTAGCACTTACGAAGTATCGAACGCTGTCTCAAACGCGAACCTACAAACCTCCGTTTTCGCGCGTTCATGAATCGGTCACGTCCGGAAACCATTACTCTCTGTCCTAATAACTTAGGTCCATACATTCAGTGGGACCAATAAAAAAATAAAGCTCATATCCACTAGACAACGCGTTCCATGGCGACATCACCGGGAACTCTAGTGATATGGAAGATCTCACTTTCTTTTAGCATCTTAGCCGTACACCAAAAATAAAGTATTAGATTCACGGTCCGCGTGCGATTATCCAAGAACACACGCGAATGTGCAAAAGGCACACGGTTATAAAATAGAATTTATACACGCGAAGTTACACACGCGACATACAAACACACACGCGATCGAACACGTTAACGTACAAATGCTCGAGCCCTTCGCGATGCTACACACGATCGCGAAGTCCGTATGCCTGCACATACCTGAACCGTACAATGAATATCACATTCAGAATCACGGCCCGCTACAATTGGCCTAAAGCAGTGTTTTAGTGGACGCCATTCACCTGTCTAGTCTGGAAATTCTAGTATGTGATTCTGACGGGGAGCCCTTCCGAGAACCTAGCTCTATAGCTCCAGTAGGACAAAACTCAAAAAATTTTTTTTATTAAAATCAGACAATTTTTTGACAATCACTTATTGATTCCATTTTTATAGGCGTAGAATTTTTTTTCCATTTTTGTGCATTTATTGTCAAAAAGTGGAAAAAATCAGTCGCTTTTAAATGTTAGCGGAATCTTCACAGACATAAAATTTTCCTAGATTCCGATGTTGCTTATCTAATCGACGAGCTGGCCCAAGTCCTATTTTGGCATTTTCCAATAGATCTAGATTTAAGATTAGCTGGTACAGCGGCTTATGCTAGCCTTCATTATGCATTACGTTGGATTAATTTCTCAAACATATAGGCGGTGCTCAGTTATTTTCGTCCGCGTCGGTTCCCGATCAGAATGAAGTAACAAGATTATAACAGAACACAATTTTTGTAACACATTGTGTTATAAATTAGGTCTCGCTAGTAGTTAAAATAACAAAAATTTAAAATATAATTTGGAAACGTTTCTGTTATGTGTTTCTGATCGGGTTCCCTAGTAACAATTGTCGTTTTATGACTAATGGTAAAACTTATATTGCACTTAAAATGCATTTTTAAAGGTAATTCATCGACAATTATCTTTGAAAATGAGCCACCTTATCTTATGCATCTAATTTTTCCGATCTTATTATATTGAAAATAAGTAGCAGTTTTCCTTTTATTATTTTAAAAATTACACATATTTTGTCGTATGTAATTTTAAATATTCGTTGATTTGATGCCGATCGAGTTGACATCTTTTTGAACCGAGCAAATAAATTTCTCTGCTTGTTTAGTGTTTATTTGACCAACAAGAGAACTGATCCACAGATCATTTAATTTGCGCATGGTCTTGTCTAAGTGGAATGATGACTGTTACATCAGATATAAGGGTTGAGATTTGAGAATTCGTGAGCAGTATCGAAAACTAACTACCAATATTCGGCAGTCATGTCAGCAGGAAGATCAAATATTTGTTGTCATATTCATTGGTTTACCTTTAGTTCAACGAATCATGTTCATTATAACTTAAATTTGAAAACTAGCTGCACTATATAATCAATTGCCAGCTTGTTCAAACCTCATCATGAGCATAATAACATTGTTGCTTGATTATTGTCATAAAAGACGACAAAATCAGTAGTTCTTGGTTTTTCTGTATTCTCTGGTTTTAGCACATCATTGTTTTGAATTCGTAAATTAATTTCTGTTCATACTTGTTGTCCCAAAACCTGGCTCTAGTAATTGGCATCAAAAACACACGCGCGTGTCGTCGATTGTAAGTTCGACATACAAAACCGGTCGTTAGGTAGCGCTTACTTTATATTGTTCCAAATGCACTTAACTTAGCGCAACAACGATCGCGTTCCTATGGTTCGTGGAAATCTGAAAAAAAACTCATTTCATTTCTTATAGTAATACCAAAGCTCATACACAATAAATAATACTTGTACTATAAAATCTTCATTTCCGTATCTATTTCGACAAACGTCTCGAAACAGTAGATGTTATCGTTTTTCGTTATGTTGAATTATTCTTGGAATGTCGTGTTTCGCCGAATCGAAGAAACAAGGCATAATAAAAACGTTAAATCTCGTAAATTCTAGGCAGCCGGCTTCCCAGAGTAATAAACACATGATCATTCTCCTGAGCGTTGCTTTGATCGTATCACTTATCATGGGGGATCCAGACATGTGTAACTCCACCCCATTCTACTAACAAAACTTCTATCCAGTGGCAAACGTGAAGATGCAGAGGTATACACGGTCTCCATAATAACGTTTGTTACACTAACATTCCGTTCCATCCCCGATAAATGGCAGGACGTAGCCGGCGCCGTTGTTGGCATTTCCAAGTATGGAACGCTCAAATCATGCACGTTTAGGATTCTCCGTGCAATTTTGCTTGTTCTGTTTATCACGGAGTAGCAACTACGGATTGTACGGTCATCATACTCACGCTCATGCTCGTTACGATGGATTGTTTTTTCCGACTTATATTTTAATCGTTCTTCAACTTCTATTTGATTGGTATGTCGTTGTTGAGACGCGTATACAATGTCCGAAAATCAGGCTCCGTGTTTAAAATTCTTTTATTCGTAAAATTTGGATTGACTGTTGACGCTAATTGGTCGTGCGTTTTTTTTATTTCTCTCTGCAGCTTTTAGGAAAATGCATATCGCAGGGTAGCCATTTGCTACATTTATTTTTTTGCTCATACACACAAAACGAACGAATTCGTTATCTACGCGTGGAGTTATACGAAAACGGAACAGCTGTATTTTCTCAAGTAAATTATCTGACGAATCTAGTGGAGATGGTTTCATCCGTCGCATGGATGTACTATGAAATTTTACCTCGCTTCCCCATTGTAGTATTTTTAATGTAGAATACATTTAAGCTTTCAATATAGGGGTCCCGTTTCAAAATATCGGCTGCGGCACCGCGTCAGATTTTGAACGTTAATAACTTTTATCATACTTAACAGAATGATTTGATTTTTAGGCCAATTTGTTGAAAATATGTTCCTCTATGCTGTATTAAAATTTTAAGTATGTATAACATGCACTAATAACAAAAAATTGTGTTTTGAAAAATCTTTCGAAAACGACTCGGAAAAGTGAAAATTTTCAGCCCATCCCGCACAGAGCCGTCAAAATGGTGGACCAACCGAACAATAAAATAATGAAAAGTTTATATATAGGTCCACTACATGTTTGTTTTATGATTATTCGTATTTGGTTGCTTGACGAGAGCAGTTAGTGGGGGAAAGACGGCATACTCCTTTGGTTAGGCCATTAGAAGCCGGACGGAAAGGAAAGGCTCACGCACGGCACGAGAACGAGCGAGAAAGCGATAGTAGTGCATATTAGCGCGATTATATAAATATCTGTCGGTCGGTTTTTCTCATTCGTATTCGTTCAAGTACTAGCAAGCAGCCAGTCCACCGAAGTAAAGCAGTTGGCAATGACGACGGTCCGAAAAAGTGCCCCAGCTACTGGTGACTCATCGGAACTGTCGCCCTGCAAGAATTTCGCCCCAACTAAAGGGCAACTAATCTGTAGGCTATCGTTCCAGCGTCTATATAAGAAATACGATGTGTGGAACGAAAGAAAGAGAATTTAAATTATCCTCTCTCGCTCGTTTTCGTGCACTGCTTTTCCATTCCTTTCTGCTGCTAATACCATCATAACTTAAACGAATGTGCATGTTCCCCCACCATCTCATGGCCAGTGTTGCCACAATTGCATGTTGCTATTACACTTTGAATTATTTTATCGATCCTCTCTAGTATTGATAAAATATAGAACGTGCAAAGTACACTAGTCGCATGCTTTTATTCGAACTTTTTGGCAGCCTCCGTTGATTAACTGCATAAATCGATTTGTTTGTGCAGCTCCTTGCTAGTAGCAAACTAAATAGCCTTTATCAGCGCTAACAAATAACACAAAAGAATTTAAATTTGTGAAAATATTTTCCTTCCTTCTTTTCAAATCTGTAACATTCTTTGAAAATATTGTTTGAATGTTGTTATTGAAAAACTGAACATGCAAGTTTGCTAGCACTGGCCACTACATTGAAGGCGATGGAAAGACAGAATATTCGTTTTGGTTATGCTAGTATTGGTAGCCGAACGGAAAGGAAAGGCGCAGGAATGGAACGAAAACGAGCGAGAGAGCGATAGTAGTGCTTTCTCGTGTGTTTATATATGAATATTGGTCAGTCGGTTTTTCTCATCATTCGTATTCGTTCAAGCACTAGCAAGCAGCCAGTCCACCGAAGGAAAGCAGTTGGCAATGGCGATGGACGGAAACAGTGCCCCAGCTACTGGTGACTCATCGGAACTGTCGCCCTGCAAGAATTTCGCCCCAACTAAAGGGCAACTAATCTGTAGGCTATCGTTCCAGCGTCTGGTTCGTGAGATTGTACAGGACTGCAAAGTCGAGCTACGCTTACAAACCTCAGTCGTAATGATGCCCCGAGAAGCCAACGATGCCTACTGGTTCGAGAAAGCAAAATAGTGCGCCTGGTTTGTTCGAGAATGCAAAATACTGCACCAAACGCATAACTTTCAGGCCAAATATATTAAACTGGCTCACCGTGTCGCGGGGAGTGCGTCTGAATTATGCTCCCGCAATAAAACAATAAACGGTTCTTTTCAGGACCAATTAATTGTGTTCTAATAAGAGTTAAACTGAAATATCCATTTGAGGTGTTTAACAATTTTCAGCAAGTAGGTTAGAAATACGATATGTGGATAGAAAGAGAATTTAAATTATCCTCGCTCGTTTTCGCGCACTGCTTTTCCATTCCTTTCTGCTGCTAATACATCATAAATTAAACGAATGTGCGTGTTCCCCACCATCCCATGGCCAGTGTTGCCACAATTGCATGTTGCTATTACACTTTGAATTATTTTTTCGATTCTCTCTAGTGTTGATAAAATATAGAACGTGCAAAGTACACTAGTCGCGTGCTTTTATTCGAACTTTTTGGCAGCCTCCTTTGATTAACTGCATAAATCATTAGATTTAAATTAACGCCTCGAAGTGAAGTCACGATGCTCCGGTTATGTCACAGACATTACCCACCCATCTTTTTTTAGTTTAGTAGAGCGAATACGAATTACTATCGCTCTCTCGCTTGCTCGTTTTCGGGCTATGTTCCTTTTCATTCTTTCCTGCTACTAATACTAGCATAATCAAAACGAATGTGCGTCTTCCCACCATCCATTTAGTGAGCAGTGTTGCCAAACGCATTTTCAGTTTTTCATCAATAACATTTCAACAATATTTTCAAAGAATGCTGTAGATTCGAAAAAAAGAAAAATAGTTGGTGATGGAAAAGAATTCCCAATTAGAATTTTTAACCATAATTATAACGAATCATTTGAAAATTTCACATGCAAACGTAATTTCGTTGCATATCATTAGATTTGGATTAACGTCACAAGTGTAGTTACGACACTCCAGTTATGTCGCAGACATTACCCACCCATCTTTTAATGTAGAATATTTAGTCTAGAAATCAGAATGTTCCAATGGTCGTTTCAGGCGACTTCAACATAGATGTTTCAAAACAAGAGAATTTGAAATTTGTTTATTTTATGAATGAATGTTTCAAGCTTCGTTTGATCTCTGATCCATCACAAGCAACTACACTTGCAGGCACATGCATTGATCTTGTATTTGTCAAAAACGTCAATGCAGAAACCCGAAGATATATTTCGTACTTTTCATATCACAGACCAATACTTTTTTTAATTGATCCAGTGGTTTAATTTCAAATGTAAACAACGCTTGAAAAATTATAACCGGTTGACGACCTACACCTACACCAATCATGTCAGAATCACCTCCTGGACAACAGCTAAGCCCGGAAATAGTAAGAAGTCAGAAGCATCCAACGAAAATCGAAGCCAGCGCATCTCCCCACCAAGGCCAACAACGCCAACAAAAACGGTCCTTGTCAGGACCACCATCATTTTTGTAAAGAATAATTTGAAATATTCCTCGCCCAAATCACCTTTTGTCCGAAAATTCCAATGAATATCAACATATTTGAAGAACGTGTTCCTTATGTATTCTACATCTCTCCGGTTATGTCGCAGACATTACCCACCCATCTTTTATTATTCACAGCTATTTTTGCTTATTATTATTCACAACTATTGGCACGCGATCGTTGAAACTAGTTCTACATAGTACGAACAGTTCGATCTCTGTAAGTAAGGTAGCTTCACATTATTATAACTCACCTTCATGTTGCTACTACAGATATGTACCGATCTCTTGATCCATGACTACTACAGTATATTAAATAGGAAAAAAGGAAAGACAAAATTAAAAAGAATTCTGCTCTTCTCATTTCTACATCCTATCAAACTAACGCTATAAAATTACCATTTTTCAATTTTAATTCAAATGTCAACCCACTCATACACAACAATGCGTATTTCCCTGGATATTCGACACCTAAAATGAAACAAAATTAACATATGTTCCATTCCATGGGTTGATTTGCGCCGCTGGTAGACACTTGTTCTCAGAGTGTTCCCCTCAAGGCAATGCACATTTGATTTCAAATGCTTCAAAAGATGTGTACTTACAAAACAAAAAGAAAACTTCAAAGTTTAGTCCAATGCAACAATCACTACTAACCTATGAAACCCCCAACTTCTACAACCCTGATCGAACACTGCTCGAATCCAGCCGTGCCCCTTTGATTGCCAACATCGTCGTCGTCGTCGTCGCTGTGTAGGTTACAATATATTTGCCCCTGTTAAACAACTTGCACTGTACCAGCAACCAAATTGCAAACGTATTGTGAACAGCGGATGTTTTTTCTCCACTATCATCTCCTCCGTGGTCTTTTGAAATCAACACAAAAGTCGTCAACATGAAACGCCGGTCCCCCCTGGTAGTTGTGCTAGCAAATAACTGAGTGGTGGGTTGAGGGGAGAAGGGGTTGCTCATGTACCGCTCGCTCCACCGCTGCTGGGTGGCTTGCCTCTTGATTCGGTGTATATCTCGCCGGGACCACAACCGTTTGGCGTCAGTTTAGTCGCATACTTCGCTGGTTGAAGATCGATTCCGGTGTGCCTTCCCTTGCTCTACCTGTATCTGTTGCCGAGAGGAATTTCTGTGGTGCTATCAGTTTAGTGTTTGTCTAAATCAACTTGAAAAAAGTTAGTAATTTTTTTATCATTTAACCTTGCAAGCAATTTAAACAGTGGCTAATGGAAGTGATTTTTTTCTGTTATCTAGAACCAGAATGGATTTCTACTATCTGCCAGGATCTGCACCGTGCCGAGCCGTTCAAATGACGGCCGCAGCCGTTGGCGTCGAGCTGAACCTGAAGCTTACCGACCTGATGGCCGGGGAGCATCTCAAGCCGGAATTCCTTAAGGTAGGTCTTTTGAAGTTTCTTTACTATCCTCCTTCACCTTTACTCATTTGCATGTCCTAAGTGACTCGGTGTGCTATGCTCAAATCGGTGTAGTGTTTCATGCTTCTCGCATTACAGCTACTGAAGGTATCATAGCTGGCAAAAGGGTTTCTCTGGACCAACGCCTTTTTCTGCGGCGCCATGTTTTTTTTTGCCAACGCCAAAGCTGATATAGTGCGCTTTCAACGTCTTTCTTGTGCTTGTCCGTTTCATGGTTGGCTTGGTTTTGCGAACTGAAGGAAATATTTTTTTCTTCTAAGTTTGGTTATTTACGGAAATACTGCTAAAAACGCAAGTCATGCTGAATCTTAGATTCATGTTCGTTCGAATCGATGACTAAGATTAATAGTTCTGCGGTTTCTACTGTACTTGTGTGACCCCCCCCCCCCCCATCCCTTCCGATCGTGCCTTTTTTTTTGCAACTTCTTGTCGATAGAAGTTGAACTAACATACCACGATCGAAGTGATCAGTGCCACCAACGTTAGCGACGAACTGCATTCCAATCCAATCATTATTTCGACCAGCAAGACAGTGTAAGAGTGAGAAAGAGATATGAAAAGAGACTGAAAGATGAAGGTAAACGGGGGATCGCCGGAATTTTTCGCGATACATGGAAATTGTGGGTTGCTTGCTCAGTGACGACTGGAGTTCGTAAATCACTAACCGCGTGTACGGGGGTTGTAGTTCGAGGCTTGAGACAGCTTTACACAGATCACTTTCCCATCCGCGTTAGTCGCTGGGGAAAATGTTTGAAGCAGTAAAAACGTGGAGGAGTTATTGGAGGCGGGCAACCAGCCATCAGCCTACTTGCGCTTGAAATTGGTTGCTTGGTAGCAGTAGGCGTTGGGTCATGTACCTTCGGCGTTATTTGAGTGAAATTGGTACAGTTCTGGAAAGCTGCTATGTTAAACTACAAACATCCTTTGGATTTTTATGCATAGTGCTTTGATTGTGGGATGCATGTTCCGTTAGGCGACAATATTTCCAATCGAAGTTCAGTCTTGAAATGTGGGTGAAAATAGCTTGTGAAACTGTTTGTGGATTTCACACAAAAATATATAAGTGAGTTGGGCTGTCAAGATTTGTTCGAATTTGAATCACTTTGTCAGCAACCTCCAATCGGAATCCTCAGATCTTTTTGGTTATTATTCTAAATTTCTCAAATGCTTAAATTGTTTGAAAGGACTTTTTGGAATTCGCATACTTCAATTTTATTTAATTTCGCTTGGAATTAATCAATTTATTTAGCGATAAGTTTCTTTAAAATGAACATGAATTTTCGAACATTCTATCTGAAAGAATATCTTCAAAAAGATACTTGAATGTAAATTTCGTGAGGTTTTGTTTCAAATTATTTTATTAGGTTGTTGCTGGAATAGCGTTAAAAGTTTTGATTGACTTTTGACGCATATTGGTCGTGTGTTTCGTTTGGTTATTTTTAGTACTCTCCGCAGCTTTTAAGAAAATGCATACCGCAGGGTAGCCATTTGTAACATTTATTTTTCTGCTAATACATACAAAACGATCGAATTCGTTATCTACCTGTGGAGTGTTATGGAAACGGGAAAACTGGTTTTTCTCAAGTAAATTATCTGATGATTTTAGTGAAAATAGTTTCATCCGTCGTAGGGATGTGCTATGGTAGTTTACCTCGCTTCCTCATTACAGTATTATTTTATTATTCATAAAGATTTTTGCTAGTTTTCGAATTCACAGATATTTTTGCTTAGTAGAAATGTCGAGATTAACACGAATAAGTTACTAAAATATAAATTTCGAGAGGTTTTTTATGTAAAAAAACACAAACGAACTTATTTTGAAAAATCAATTTGATGGAGACCATTGTTTTAATGTTCTATTCCGTATTCCATTACCTTTAGTCTTGGTACAGTTTACGCTCAGGCAACGCTATGTATCGTTGAAGACCAAATTGTTACATATCACGATTTTGTCTTCAGACAGCTTCCTACGGAAAACTATGAAGGAGCTTGTAAAAATTCATATCATGGAAAAAAAATATCCGAGGATACGATTGGTACCGATCCCGTTTAGTGTAGACTGTAGCGAGTATTCCACTTCACCAATTTTCTTTTTTATTACATTTCAAAGATTTTCTATCTCATGTAAAAATCCCAAGGAATCGATTAGTATCGTTGGCGTAGTGTGGACTTCAGAAAGCTTACCAATTCGTTTCTTTTCCTCCGCACTGATTGAACATACTCTTCGATATCCACAAAATTGCTGGCATGATATATCATCAAAATAAATATGTCCTATTGTCAAGACTGTTAACTGTTTGTCAGAAAAGATGCGCTGGGAAAAGGATTACAATATATCTATGAAGAAATCCAAAGAGGATATTTGTCACAAAAGCTTTGATTCTGGCTATATTTTTGAAAATTATATTGACATTGAATAAAACCGAAATATTCGGCCCCACTCTGGACTAGGCCAGAGATACGCTACTAATGGCGTTTTCGTTTTTTCTTGGTTCTACACCGGTGTACTGCAAAGAAAGAGATAGACTGATTACACCCAAGTTTGAATGAGTGTAGCACCGACTACACCGGTGTAATGCACTGTCAACAACGAATATGCCATAAGTTAGTAGTACTAAATAAATGAGATGAGATTTTTTTTAGAAAAAAAGAATTTTATGTATTTTATTTACTTTTATTTCAATTTGTCTTATTTTTATTATTTTAATTTTTTAATTCACGTATACTATCTTCTTATTTTTTATTGCATTTGATTTAACTTTATTCGATTTGTTTATTTTTTGTGTTTTCATTTATTTTCTTCGTCTCAATTTTTTATTTATTGTGTACACTTGCTTTTTTATTTGTTTTATTTATTACAATTATAAAATTTGCATTTATTTTTATTAAACTAAAAAGAAAAGAATATAAATAAATTCATTAAAAATGGAAAATAAGTTTAATATACATAAAATGGATAAAATGAATTTGGCAAATAAAATACAAAAATTGTAATATCAATTTAAAAAGTCAATTTATTAATAAATAACGAAAATAAACGAAATATATTACATAAAATTCATAAAATTTAGTATTTTATTAAAAATAATATTAATAAAATAATAATATACCAATACCAAAATAATAAAATTGATAAGATTTATAAATTATTAAAATTAATGACATGAACAAATATTTAAAACAATCTTGGAAAAATAGATTTCTATTATTTATCACAGTCATTTAAATTAATAAAAATATTAAAGTAATTTAATAAATTGGTTTAAAAATTAAGCATCAAATTGATAAAGATAATTAAATTTATTTAGTTTATAAAATCAATTTACCTAATAAAGTTTAATAAGTATATAGAATAAAAAAATTATAAAGAACCTTACATACAATATTAAAATAGTATGAAAATGGCAAAATTTGGAGATTTTTTACAATTTATGAAATTTATAAATGATTAGAATTTATAAAAATCTTACGATTTACTATTTATAAAATTTGTAAAATTTATAAAAATTATGAAATTTAACAAACTTAAAAAAAAAATGTTGAATTTATAAAATTTTCAAAAGTTTTAAAATATAAAATTCATGAAACATAAAAAAGTACATAAAATATGTATAATTCATGAAATTTTTTAAAATTTGTGAATTTTTTAAAATTTATGAAATTTATGCGATTTATAGATTTTATAATAAAAAATATTACAAGATTAAAATCACGAAATTTGGAGAATTTTGGCAATTTATGAAGTGTTTAAATTTTTAGAGTCATAAAAATTGTAAAAGTTTTTATTTATAAATTTTATATAATTTATAAAAATCATGAAATTATTTTTTTTTTAATTTTTAAAAATTATAATATTTACAAAAGCTATAAAATTTATAAATTATTAAATTCATGAAATTTAGTTAGTACATAAAATATGCAAAATTCACAAAAAAATGTATTTTGTAAATTTCATAAAATTTATGAAATTAATACGATTTATAGGATTTATTATAAAACATATTACAATATTAAAATATACAATTTACAAAATTTGGAGAATTTTTGCAATTTATAAAATTTACAAACTTTTAGAATTCATGAAAATTGCAAAATTTATTTATAATATTTATGAAAACCATAAAACTTGAAATTTTTTAAAAAATTGTAGAATTTATAAAATTTACAAGTTAAAAAATTTATAAAATATTGTGAAATTCATGAAATATTTAAAGGACATGAAATTTTTAAAACTAGTAAATTTAATAAATTTGTGAAATTAATAAGATTCATAGGACTTATAAAATGTGTAAAATTTATGAACTTCATGGAATTTATAAAATTCACAAAATTGAATTTGTATAGTTTAAAAAATATAAAATAATTAAATTCATTAAATTATGAACAATTTAAAAAAAAATCTGAAGCTTTTGAAAAATTTAAAAAATGATTATGAAGTGCCTATTTTCACCATATTAAGAAGGGTGTCTCACTAATTCATTAATTGCTCGGCCTACAAACGATGGAATGCGTACAAATTTACATCAACAGCTTTGTTTCGTTGGTAGTAATCAAGAAAATACCACAAATGCCCTGAAAACGGCGAAATGCTCGTGTTCGAACGCCAGGAAAACTCGAATCGAGTCCTCTATTGTTGCGCTACAGTTTGACGCAATAGTTGAACAAAGCTGTCAGACGCTGCTCTAACCGACGGCTTCAAACGATTAGGGTGATAATAGAAACATGGCGAAAAAAGGTTCATCACTCTACAGAAAAATTAAACAATTATGGTTCGTAAAATTTTCAAAATCAATAATATTTATAAAATTTATAAAATTAATGAATTTTAAAAATTTCAGAAAAAAAAATTAAAAATTTGTTTAATTTATTAAGTGTGTACAATTTATTGAATTTTTTGAAATCACGTCAGCGCACAAACGTTAGAGCCCCTCGCGATTTTCCAAGCAACCTACGCCCACGAACTCGCAAACGTGATTACACCCCGGTGATAAGGTGAAAATCTCAGCACTCATAAACTTACCAACACGATCTCAAGCGTCAACCTACAAACTCCCGCGCTCGCGCCATCAGGAATCGGGATCGTTCGGAAGTCTCTATCCTCGGTACCAACAATCTAGGTCCTTGTTAATTAATAAAAAAATAATAAAATTGAAAAATAACTCCCATATCCACTAGACAAAACGTTCCATGGCGACATGACCGGAAACTCTAGTGATATGGGGTAACTCTCTCCCTGTCAGAATGTGATCCGTACACCAAAAGCTAAAGATCGGAATGACGGTCCGCGAATATATGAATGGCCGCAGGGTTTCAAAATCGAATTTATACACGCGAAGTCACATACGCGCGAGCACACGCGACTAACACGTCAACATACGAACGCTTAAGCCCTTTGCGATCATCTACGTACACCTATGCCCGAGATCGCGTAAACTTGATAACACTCCGGCAATTATGTGAACGTTTTAGTACTTACGATGTTACAAACGCGGTCTCAAACGCGAACCCGCAAACGCGCGCGATCATGAATCGGTCACGTCCGGAAATCTTTAGCCTTCATTCTAGCAATTTAGGTCCATACATTCAGTTGGATCGATCAAAAAAAAATAAAGCTCATATCCACTAGACCACGCGTTCTACGGCGACATGAATGGGAATTCTAATGATATGTAAGAACCCACTTTCTTCTGGAATCTGAACCGTACACCAAAAATCAAAAATTAAGTATCAGATTCACGGTCCGCGCGCGATCATTCTAGAACACACGCGAATATACGAAAGGCACACGGTTATCAAATAGAATTTATACACGCGAAGTTCATACACGTTAGCACACGCGACATACAAACGCGCACGCGACATACAAACGCACACGCGACATACAAACGCACACGCGATCGAGCACGTTAACGTACAAATGTTCGAGCCCTTCGCGATGATACACGCGATCGCGAGTCCCTACGCCCGCACATACCTGAACCGTACAATGAATATCACATTCAGAATCACGGCCCGCTACAATTGGCCTAATGCAGTGTTTTGTTGGGCGACATTGCCTGTCTCGTCTGCAATTGTAGTGTGTGATTCTGACGGGGAGCCCTTCCGAGAACCTAGCTCTACAGCTCCAGTAGGACAACTCTCGAAAAAAAAAATCTAAGCAATTTATAAACTTTATGAAATCTATTCATAAAATTTAGAAAATTTTGGAAATTTACAAAATTCATAAATTTTTTGAGATCTATAATATTTGAAATTCATAAAGTTTATAAAATTTATAAAATATACGAAATTCCGAAAAATTTATGAAATTTTGAAAATTTATGAGAATTGAAATATTCAGAAAGTATATAAAATTAAAAAAAAAATATAATTTTTAAGTTTTTGTAAAATTTATGAATTTCGCTAAATTTGAATTTTTTAAATTTAATTGTAAATTTTTTTAAATTTAATTATAAAATTGATAACATATGTAAAATGTTTGAAATTTACAAAAATTTTACATTATAGAAAATTTATGAAATTTATAAAATTTACGTAGTGCAAAATATTTGTAAAATTTATAGTTTATAAAATTTATAAAATATTTAAAGTTCATAAAATTTATGAAATTATGAAATATAAAATGTTTACGTTATAGGATTTATAGAATATAAGAAATTTATAGAACTTATTGAACATTTACACAATTTGTGAAATTTATTAAAAAAAATGCAAAAATTATAAAATTCATAAAGCTCATAAGATCATAAAATGTAAAAGATCTATAAAATTTATAAAATTTGTAATATTTTTAACATTCGTAGAATTTTCAAAATTTGTAAAATTTATGAAATGAGATATATAAAATTTTTAAAATATGTAATTCTTGAAATTTTTAAAATTTGTGAAGTTTTTCAAATGAACGAAATTCATTTTAAATTCGAGTTTTTTGAAATATATAATATGCATGAACCCGAAAAAATTAAAAATTATTGAAAATTTTCAAATTCATTGATGATTTATAAAATTCATGATATTTATAAAATTAATGAGACTCATAAAGTCAATGGAATTTTTGAATGGTTTTAAATTCCGATAATGGAGACTTAAGGGTCATTCGTCTCTTTTTCATAACTAAAATCAATTTCGAAAAAAAACCATCGGTATGTGCAGAATTAGTAAAAATTATAAACATGGTAAATTTCATAAAAATATGGTGTTTTTAAATTCATAAGAATCATAACAAATTTAACATTTGTTCAATTCATTAAATTTTTAAAACTCTTAAATTAATCAAATAATATTCATAAATTCTATTGATATTATTAAAATTATAGAATTCATAAAATTCGTAAATCTCCTTCAATGTTTAAAATTTATAAATGTATAAAATAAAAAAATAATATAACACGTGAATTTCAAAAAAATATAAAATTAACAAAATTATTAAAACGCCAATAATTTGTAAATGGATAATTAAAAAACTGGAAACTCCCTGTGAACTTTTCGAGGATTCTTCATATTGAAACGGAATTGTCCTGGATTAGGTTTGTTCTAAATTCTTCAATGTTAGTCACCTCAACTCGTGATCGTCTACAATATAGAAGTTACTTCTATTTAGAATCACTCTAGAATAGCAAAGCGTTTTCTCCCAATCCGACGTTTCGAGTTTCGACGGAGTCATCTTCAGGATGCTTAGCAAAAGCAATTATCCTAAAACCGAAAAAGATATGGATTTAAGTAAGTTTTGTGTATTTCTGGCACTATTGTGCTAATGGGGATCAAATTACAGCCACTCAGTTTGTTCATAACTATACTATGCGCAAAAAAAAATTGTGGACGTTGTCTTTCTACATTCTCTCTTCAAACACAAACTTATTTGCTTTCACACTGCGCCTCCTTCAATCATCAACCTGCACGCTACACTATCGAAACATGTTCGCATCTCACGCTGCATTCGTCATACGTTCACCACTTGGTTGTCGTATAAGCCGTCAAACCTAACCTAACCCAACCCGTCTCTCCTGGTATCCTTTCCCATCGTCTCCGCAGATCAACCCGCAACACACCATCCCTACCCTGGTGGACAACGGATTTTCACTGTGGGAATCCCGTGCCATCATGTGCTACCTGGTGGAGAAGTACGGCAAGGATGATTCCCTCTACCCGAAGGACCCCGTGAAGCGTGCCCGGGTCAACCAGCGGTTGTACTTCGATATGGGAACGCTGTATCAGCGGTTCGGTGATTTCGTCTACCCGCAGGTTTTCGCCAAGCAGCCTCCGAATGCGGAAAACGAAAAGAAAATGCTGGAAGCGATCGAGTTTCTGGATAAGTTCCTCGAGGGGGCCAAGTATGTGGCTGGTGGCGACTCCCTTACGATTGCAGATCTGAGCATTCTGGCTACGGTATCCTCGTTCGAGGTCGCAAAGGTTGACCTAAGCAAATATCCGAATGTGGCCGCTTGGTACGAACGGCTCAGCGAGGAAGCTCCCGGTACCGAGATCAACAAGGCTGGCCTTGAGGAGTTCAAGAAGTTTTTCTGAAAGTTGACCGGTGTTAAGTTTTATTGTAGATACGTACGTGTTCAAAATTTTTAATTGTTTTTACTGGTAAACGACACGTTTCATGTATGGATTGTTACCCAATAAAATAAATGGTTATCATCTAAAATCATAGTTTCGTCCGTTTTTTTTAGATCAGCTATGTTGCTAGTGGTTAGTTCTTACTGGTTTTGGGCAAATTCTTGCATTTTCATTTCATTTCGCTCGCTCCAAAAACATTGGAAACCATTCATCACGGACTAGTTCCATTCCACATTGGTTATCATCCATCCATATGGTTGTTGTGCAACGCAAACCTAGCCCTGGTTAACTGCGGCACTACTCTCAACAGATCAACCCACAGCACACCATCCCTACCCTGGTGGACAACGGGGTTACACTGTGGGAGTCACGTGTCATCATGTGCTACCTGGTGGAGAAGTACGGCAAAAAGGATGACCCACTCCACCCGAAGGATCCTCAGAAGCGTGCCCTGGTCAATCAGCGGTTGTACTTCGACCTTGGAACCCTGTACCAACCGTTCGCCGAATACTTCTTCCCGCAGGTGTTCGCCAAACAGCCCCCGAATGCGGATAAATTGAAGGAGATGTTGGAGGCCCTTGAGTTGCTGGATAAGTTCCTCGATGGGGCCAAGTACGTGGCTGGTGATTCTCTGACGATCGCAGATCTGAGCATCCTGACTACGGTGTCCAGCTATGAAGTCGCGAAAGTTGACCTGAGCAAATACTCGAATGTGGTCAGTTGGTACGAACGGCTCAGCGAGGAAGCTCCCGGTGCCGAGATCCAAAAGGCTGGCCTTCAGATATTCAAGAACTTTGTCGCACAGTAGACAGCGGTTTGTTTTGTTAAAGTTTTTTATTACTAAACGCATCGTGTGAGAAATGCATGGTTTGTTACCCAATAAATGTTAGTACGTTCGAAAAGAACGCGTATCACATTTTTGTCTGTTTTAAAGATCAATCCTCAGCACTGCGTGCCAACTCTGGTAGACAGTGGTTTTTCTCTGTGGGAGTCTCGTGCCATCATGATCTATCTGGTAGACAAGTATGGAAAGAACGACCAGCTGTATCCGAAGGATCCGCAAAAGCGGGCACTGGTTAATCAGCGTCTGTACTTTGATATGGGAACACTGTACCAACGCTTCGGAGATTACTACTATCCACAGATCTTCGAAGGTGCTACGGCGAATCCCGCCAACTACGACAAGATTGGCGAAGCTCTGCAATTCTTAAACAAGTTCCTTGAAGGTCAACACTTTATAGCCGGAGGGGATGTCCTAACCCTAGCGGATTTAAGCGTCCTAGCTTCGTTGACTACGTTCGAGGTCGCCGGTTACGATTTTTCAGCTTTTAAAAATGTTAAAGATTGGTACGATAGAATTCAAAAACTTGCTCCGGGTGCGGATACCAACCGCACTTGGGCGGAAGCCGCCCGACCGCTTTTCAATAAAGTGCGAAAACCTTGACAACTCAATTAACGGACGAATAGTTTTGTTTGCCTTCCCGCGAATCGCCTAATAAATACCTTTACCTAGTCATAGAATGATTTTCCGGTTTTTTTTGTTTCGCCTGAAAGAACAGCCATGGACTGAGTCACGACTAGCAAAAACATTGTTTTTTCCCATTTTAACAGTTGTTCACAAAAGTAATCAATCCGGTTTTCTCCCGCAGCTCAACCCGCAGCACTGCATCCCAACCCTGGTCGACAATGGGTTTTCCCTCTGGGAATCCCGTGCCATCCAGGCCTATCTGGTGGAAAAGTACGGCAAGGATGACAAACTGTACCCGAAGGACCCACAGAAGCGTGCCCTGGTCAACCAACGGCTGTACTTCGATATGGGAACACTGTACCAGCGCTTCGGGGACTACTGGTACCCGCAGCTGTTCGCTAAGCAACCGGCCAACGAGGACAACCGGAAGAAGATGGAGGAAGCGGTTGGATTTTTGAACACCTTCCTCGAGGGTCAACAGTATGCCGCCGGCGACGAGCTTACCATTGCCGATCTGAGTCTGGCCGCTTCGGCTGCCACCTACGAGGTGGCCGGGTTCGATTTTTCCAAGTACCCGAACGTGCAGAGTTGGCTGGAACGGTGCAAGAAGAATGCTCCCGGCTACGAGCTGAACCAGGCCGGTGCCGATGAGTTTAAGGCCAAGTTTATGTCAGGGGTTTAGGCGTTGTTGCTTTTATAGAGTGGGGATCATGGAAGAATCTCTTGTCGAAGAAGGTTGCGGTTGCGAATGTTTTAATTTGAAAGAAATTTCTTGGGACCGGCTTGCTTTGATCATTGGCAATAAAACATAAACGAAACGACTTAATGGAAGTTGCCGAGGGAGTGATGGCTTCGCTGATCTACGGTTGCTTTGATGAAAGTCGCGAAAGCGACGGTAAAAGTTTGCCGGCCGGCGTTTCCTGGGGCTTTTTTCTTTATACTTTGTCGCGACGCGAGAGTAAGCGGAACGCATTGATTCATTTGAGCTTAGGCGTTCGAGAACAGGTTTGTTAGCAGTAATCCGGTTTGCTTTGGTTTCAGCAAGTTAAGAGTTGATTTTTGTCTGCTGCGGCATACTAAGTAAATTGTGGGTGCGATTTACGGAGCTCGTTTTTATGTTAGCAAACTGCTTTTATTTTCTAATGCTTTCTTAGCGTAAAATCGCTTCAAAAATATTTATAGGACAAGCGTTTGTTTTTTCTTAATCGTTTCGGGCTGCTTTCTGATTCCGTCCACCTTTATCCGGACACTAGTATTTTCTCATAGACAAAAAAACCAAACACTCTTGTAGAAATTGGGTCGTACAAAAATCCACCGCAAAATGTTTCAAGCAGTTCATCGTACGGATTATCTCACAAAATGATATCCCGTTCTAAAAACAAAATCTATATTTATATGTTCTATACTTCCGAGTTTTCACTCTCGACCATCAAACACAAGTTCTGTTAAGCCTTTGTATTTAGCGTCTATCTGGTGTTAAGCTAGTACAAGGTACTGAAGAGACGGAGTCGAATCACAGTTAATGTCTTATCAAGTTAAAAATATAGTGCTACTCATGTCCCAAAAAAGTTGGTTGTGACCATTTTTGCCATTGGCGCACTTTTAGTATGCTAGGATTAACGTTTCGACGTCGTATCATCAGTCCGCTATTGTGTCATCCTCCGTTGTCAGTCGTTGCAGACTATATAACTTATACAGGGTGTTTGGTTCATGGTTAAGAATCTCTTGGGGGGTGATAGACTGCCGTATTTGGAGAAAAAGATTGTTCTACACACACCATCAAATCTCAACCGTTACAGAGTTATTGAACTTTTAGTGTAAAAAACTTATTTGCTTTAAAATACCTCTAACTTTAAAAGTAAACTTTGTATTTTAAATGTTTTAGTTCCATTCGAAAGGTGAGAAAATTTCGCATTGAGTGATGCCCTCACATGTTTCAGCTAATAAGTTTAAGTAGCCTTTTCAAAGTAATTTATTGAAAATTAAACAATTTTAAACGATTTTTCGTTCATTTCTTGAAAATCCTAATAGTTAACCTCATCATTTTAATAATTCAGATTGATAGTCTTGATGAGCTGCTTAGTTCGTTCTTTGACATGATACACTTACCTTTTCTTATTTTCATGATTTTGGGTTATTCAACTTGGATATTTTTATCTCATTTTCACTAGTACCAGCTCTAATAGAAAAATTATGGCACTTATTGTACTTTTTTTTCTTTTTATTCGAAAGCCAGGAAAATTTTACAGTGAAAAATGTATTAATACCTTTCAGTTAAGTGAATTTAGTATTCTTTTAAAAGTAAATTATTTTTAAGTTAGTGCTATTATTAGCATTTTCGTTAATTTTCTCAAAATAGTAAATAATAAACATCACCATTATTATCATGGAAATAATGCATCTCAGCAAGTTCTACAGTTCTTTCTTTAACTCCATTCAATTATCTCTTTTGGTTTCGACACAAAATCGTTTTTATCACATCGTTTCATATGCAAAAATAACGATTTCGAACCCACTACATTTGTGGCGAGCTCATGCTGTGTTAACTATTAAATAGCAGCAAAATGAAAAGAGATATAGACAAAGTGTCTAATAAAAAGTTATAGAGAACATTAAGGGGCATCAAATGAACAATAGAAAAGATAAATTTTGTTGATTAATAATTAGAATAACTAAAAAAATCTCCAAAGAACACAAATTTTGAGTTATTTCGTTATTAAAAAATCATCTAGTACACTTAACTAAAAGATATTTGTACATACACTGATAGGACATTTTCTCAGCTTTCCAATGAAATCTTGTAAATTACGATATAAAGCATATTTTTTAGATTAGAGTCTTTTAAGCACTTGCAAGTCGGTTACAGGAAAAGTATAGTAATGAAATTACAGAGAAATGAGAAGAGATAGAAATATGACGTCCAAGAACAAATTATGAATCGTCTTAAAACCCAACTTTTGGATAATGGATATTGCTATAATCATACTTCATTATTTCGAGAAAATTAGCAAAAACCTCCTCAAAAACACTAACTTTTAACTACTTTGCAGCTAAAAGGTAATTAAAACTAATTAACTAAAAGATATGAGAACACCATTCAATAGGAAATTTTCTCATCTTTCGAATGGAACTAAAACATTTAAAATACAAAGTATACTTTTAAAGTTAGAGGTATTTTAAGACAAATAAGTTTTTTACACAAATAGTTCAATAACTCTGTAACGGTTGAGATTTGATGGTGTGTGTAGAACAATTTTTTTCTCCAAATATGGCAGTCTATCACCCCCCGAGAGATTCTTAACCATGAACCAAACACCCTGTATAACTTTTTGAGCCTAACCTAAATAATTGTGACATTTTGGGTTTTTAGTGAATGGACGAGTGGAGAAAACACTGCTAGAACAAGAATTTGGGATGACGGACAACCTGTGAATCCACTCTCGCTAGACGAAAGGCTTTTTTCGATAGCCGAAAAATGGAAAGGTCACTGGGAAGAATGGAATCCCGGTCGAACTTTTAAAAATCAGTGACCGAAATATGATGTAATCCACTGCGCAAATATGCTTTCGGACTGGTTGAATGGCCTATGTATCTGCAAGAAGCGTAAGAGATCATACGCCCTTTCTACATGACGAGCCATAAACTTGAGTGTAACAACTATCGAGACACAAATATCCTCAGTTCGGTCTACGAAGTACTCTCCCGTGTTCTGTTTAGCATATTGCGAATCGTGCGCAGAAGCATCTGTTTAAAGTTCTATTTAACAGAAAGAGTCGACTAGAAACTAATTTGTAAAACCGATTTATTGAAGAAAATTGAAGCAACATCAAGAAGTCAAGAATAAACCAGATTGAATAAAATTGAAAAAAGTAAAATTAATAATAATTTAATAAAATAAATACATTTGAATTAAATTGTACAACAATGTAAGAAATTTAATTGTAATAATATTGAACGAATTTTGATAAGACTGAATTCAATTCGAAAACCAACCTAATGCACCTAGCAGTGCGATAAGACATTCCTGTTTCACTGTTGGGTTATTCATTAATTTGCAGAACACATGCGAAGTAGACACCAAACTAAAGGTGTGATGTTGTCCAAACTAAACTGTTTTTGTCTTGCACGCATGAAACCTTGAATAAACTGAATGAATTATAGAAAATCATTTAAACAAATGAAGTTAAAAAAATTAACGAAAGTAAAAAAATCAAAAGACGGTAACAAGTTCAAAAAATGAATAGAACGATTATTTTAAATAAAATTGATAAAATAATAAAAAACTAGTTCAGCTCAATACATGAATAATCAGAAAAGTTTAAAAAGTTGCAAAATAAATAGAAAAAAATTAAATTGAGTCCAATTAACAAATTGGATGAAATGAATAAAAGAAATTGCTGAAAAAAATTAATAATATTAACCTTAACCTGTTCCCCGCGCGTGATGCCATATGCCATCACAGACATGCAATTTTATTACATTCAATGTAAAAAATACCACTAACCACTACGTAACTGTAACTGCTCTAACATAACTCAATCTTCTTGCTCACAAAAATCTCCAAATAACTCCCGCCGTTCAGTAGGCGTAAATACAATTAAGTTCGCCCGTGCTTTAGAAATACCTACAAAACCACGTTGTCAGATACCTTAGTGATAAAAACGCATCACATATATACAAAATGGGAAACGTGTGTACAAATAGGCTCATTACTCTACGTACCTGTAAACTGCCAAAAACATTTTGACATAGGATTTCCGCTCGTATTGTCAACCAAACGCAAACAAACATAAAATTGAATTTGTTTCAATGCAAACTCACAAGCAGCACACAGTATAACGTATGCGGAATGAAATTTGGACAACGCTTCCAGCATTAAAACAAAAATGCAACACAGCGCAAGGCACCATACTAAACGTCATGCTCTAGGCACACTTATTTTAAACATCCAGTATTGATTTCGACCCGCTAGGAGATACTATGTGAACAAAATGGCAGCGAACGCCCAATCTGACACCTAGCTATCACACCAAAACAAATTTCTGGCGCAATGGAGAATTATGGCATACCTTTTCTACAAAAGGCTGAAAACCCTCCAAATATACCACAACTGCGTCCAATTGAGGATTTCTGAGATAATTTGAAGCGGAGAGTACATGCCAATAATTTTCGACCTATACCTAACACACATGATAATCAAAATTAAGAAAGAAATTAAGAAAATGCCAACATCAGTTTTTTCGACTCCTTTGTCAAAAGCTCCTGCAAATTATCGTAAAACTTCTCGAATGGGCTCAATTTTTTCTACAAGCTGAGAAATGTTCTCATATAGAGAGAATATTTAATAAAGATTTTTCTACAAAAAAATGCCGTTTAAATTTTGTCCAAATTTTATTCCGCATATGTTAGAACTCACTCCAACTCCACCCGAGGAAAAGGGGGTAAGTTGTACTGGCTCCCGAAAAAAATCGTACACGGCTTAACTTTGTGCGAGATAATGCCACCTTTGCCGAAAATGTGCCGTCCGGATGCTGCTCGTTTAGCAGGCGAGCAACGAAGGTTTGAAACTGACACATGGGTACCTCTATTTATAATTTCTCGTATTTGATTGGGTTCTTGGGAGCTTCATATTGACGGCTCTGTCTCAATAAGCTACTTTACGTATAGCAATTTATCCTTTTTCGTGAACTTTCTCATTTAATCGAGTTTTAATGGTGAACATATTAAATTATTACCAATATTCAAGTTAAGCGTTTCTCAATCGGCTGGTGTATGAATGACTAAAGTCCGTCTATTGATAGCGGAGTTTGGGGCGTGCACACCTCAGATACTTTCGTTACCTACAAGATTTATTAGATTTTAGATTGACAGCCCTGATAGTGGAGTAAGACATTTTAGATCCCAAAAAGTTGGAAGTAATCTACATAAAAAACATATATTAAAATGATGTTGGCTGATCGCAAGACAGCAGAAGTTATTTCAAGCTGTGGTACTGGCAATGGAGCCTTGCTGCCTACCTCCGCACGGTACGAATGCAAAATACGAGATGAAAAAATTTCAAACAGGCTTTCGTACGTAACTAACGTTCGTAGCAATGAAATGGAGCTGTGCTAGCAACGCAATAATTTGTTCGTTCGCCGGTCGGACCATTTATTGCGTTGACAAATCTAACTGTTTTGTTCAGTACATCAGTTCACTTCACATTTAAAAGCTGGGGAGCTTTTCCATCAACAAATTTTGGACCCCTGTATTGAAACGCATTCTACTTAAACAAAATCAAAGTATGTATATTTGAATTGTTATTGAATGAAAATTGATAAATTCCATTCACTAGGCTGATGGGTTTGATGGTATTTCAAGCATCATCTAGAAAATTTCACACATCACTTTTAAAGAATCTCTGACAGACAATTGCTTTAAGATGATTATTGCATTACGCCTCGATAGTGGTGCATCGAAGAGACCGAGAGGGCTCATGTGTTTTTTATGTAATGTAAAGGAAGATGCCTATTAGTGTTAGTGTTTGTAGTAATAATAGTAGTAGGTATAAAATCAAATGTATGCTAGCGAAGTTACACACGACATGCAAACGCATACGCGATCGAACACGTTAACATACAAACGCTCGAGTCCTTCGCGTTAATTCACGCGATCGTTCTCCATACGCCCGCACATCTGAACCGTACACTCAATATCACAATCAGAATCATGACCCGTTGCAATTGACTTTAGGCAGTGTTTTAGCGGATGATATTTCCCGTCTCGTCTGCAATTGTAGTGAATGGGGGACTTATATGAATAACGATCACGAGGACCAGGGACCCCAGTAGGACAATTCTCAAGAATAAAAATTGATAAAATATAATTTCACCGAATAAAGCTTAATAAAGTTTTATAAAGCGCCCTAAAATTTAATGGAATTTATTTAAATTCAACTTAAGTGAATAAAATTTGTCAAATTTGAATGCAGAATAATAAAATAAATAAAATGTCAAAAGTATTTGAAAATTGAAACAAATTAAGCTTCAAAAATTATAAAATTGGTTATAACTGAATTGTATGAAATAAAATTGGTTAATAAAATTTAATAAAAATCAACTAAAATGGACCTTACTTTAACTTGAAAAAAATTAATCAAATATGTTTATAATAGAATCAATAGGTACCTAAATAAACCTAAACTTAATTTAGAAAAAAAAATCTAAATAGAATTGAAGAAAGTTATACAGAATGGAATCAAATTAGATAAATTCAATTGTCATATTGAATTTTTATACCGTTTTATATCACCCAATGCAGAAGCTACCAACAGATCAATAATGACGTTTCTAAATGTTAGGTCCCATAATATAGGGAGTAAAACTGAAATTTCGTTTGCAGACCATAAAGCTTAAGACTTTCATTCTATCAGCTAAAATCATGTAAAGGGAACCTACTCCTGGATTTGGTGGAAAATCAAAGCAATATTTGAGAAATTTCACCTATTTTAATAAATTATATCCATTTCTCATTTCAGTTAACTACGAGAGGCCTTGTACTTGATAAAGTAGGATGGTGTTTCGCGCCGTGGCCGACGAGATCCGCCATTTTGAGTATTTGAATGAACAATCATTTTCTAATTATCGATAAATAACGAATAAAAGATCAAAAGCATAAGCTCGTAATGTTTAAGCTGGAATTATTTCGGCTTATTGAAACAACTTACGGCGTTATTGGGACAACTTACGTTGTGATTATTCCGACGTTTCGATGCAGGATTCGCATCATCTTCAGGGGACACTATCAAAAAAAAAACAATTACACGAATCAAACAATTACAATACAAAATTTTAAACTAAAATAAAGAAGGATTACACTTACAATCTACTTGGATGTTCCGTTTTGTTTATCGTTAAAAGGCTTTTCTAAGCTTAATGTCGTTAAATATGAAGGTAATGTGTGGTACATGGGCTGCGAATATTTTGAAATTTTAATTTGGTGATGAAAAAGTTGAGTTGAGTAGCTCTGATACTACTTATTATGGCGCTTCTGAACTATACTTATTAGGTCATTTTCTTTGGGTTTTGCTGCAAATATCGACAATTTACGATATTTCTGACGGTATGATAGTTGTGGAAGTGAGATCCTTCTATTACTAATATTGCAGGGTCTGTTAGTGTGGTTTTATACTGCCGCATATGCTGTGCTGAGTCCATCGAGATCGATTCTCCTGTTGGCGTGTTGAGAATGTGGCACATTTCGAGAAATGGCAAAGTATTGGTATGGATACTGCGGTCTATTGTTGACGTTTTTTCGAGATCGAAGCGATGTGTGTGTACGATGCAATGTTCTATGAGAGTAGTCTTTTCCTTCATTTAATTAATCTCTTGTGTGTTGTTGGTGTCGGTTTGTTCTAACATTTCTAGGCTGTTTATGTTAGATTTATGGCCAGAGAGTCTTGTAGCTAGTCTGTTTTGGGTCATTCCAAAATAACAATAGCTACAATTTCTACAACGAATTTTGTAAATGACGCTGATTTGGTAATTTTTATCTTTGCGGTCTTTAACTTTGCTATGAAGCTTGAAAATGGTGTTGTGGTTGGTTTCGTGTAATTGTTTTTTAAATATATAGTGCCCCCTGAAGATGATGCGAATCCTGCATCGAAACGTCGGAATAATAACAACTGAAGTTGCATGATTTCGAATTTATATTGTAAAAAAATAGGTAAAAAAAATCATTATAACAAATAAAGAACTACATAAACGAAAATCCATTGCATTTATTACGAAGTCTGAAACATAAGGCCCTAGGAGAGGAATTCCACGAAGATCCGTCCGAAAATCTTTAAAAACGTGACCGACCATCTTAGATTCCAATGAAACTTTACACGTTTCACCGTCATGCAAGACTAAATATTTTCCACAGGTAAGAAGATTATTTTGACTCAAGAGCAGCTTTTCAAAAGGGCGTAAACGTTTCTACGTGTATGAATTTCAATTGTTTTTGTCCGATTACTGTATTTTGTACAGCAAAACTATCTGAGAACGAGTTATAGGGAATGAATACTTCTGTCTGAAAAAAATATACACTGAAAAAAATGTCATTTTTCAAAAAAACAAAAATTTATGATAATTTAAATTGCAAAAAAACCCATTTTTTAAATTTTTTATATTTTGTTACCAAAAACCTAAAGAGAAAAGAAACATTTTGAATGTGATTGCATGATGGAGAAAAAATCGGTAAAAAAGTTTTCCTAACAATAACTTCGTACATGTTTTTAAATTTCATACTAATAGACATACAAAATTGTAATTCTATTACAGAATATAATTCTAAGCACCATTTAAAATCAAAATGCATTTAACAAAAATCTTCCAAAATGCGATAGTTTTCGAGATATTTGAAATTTTGCTCCTTCAAAAACAATTAATTCGTGTAATTATGCTCTTTTTAAAGGTTATTCGCGTTACCCCATCAAAAAATGTCAAAAATTTAATGTTTATCGTTTTAAAGACGTAAAAGCAACTTTTTTAGTGTATTTGGATCCTGGAGAAGCTTTCAATAAAAAAGTTTTCCTAACAACAACTTTTGACATTTTTTTATAATTCTTACTATTTGCAGTCAAAAATACAATTTTCTTTTTGAATATGATTCTAAACGCCATTTTAAATCGAAATGCTCTTACAAAAATTTTCTGAAATGTAGTAGTTCTCGAGATATTTTAACTTTTATTTTAACAACACAATTATTTTGTTTTATTACGACCTTTTCATAAATTAGTCGCGTTTCTCCATCAACAGTAATAGGTTTTTCAAAAGGCCCGTAAACTTTCCTGCAACTTTCTCTTTGACATCAAGGCGATGTTGTGAAACATTTGAAAGTTACATGAAAACAACCAACATATGATTCAGCTATATAGTCTAATCAACAGACCCTATGGTTGAAATATATTTTGGTTGCTTTCATGTAACTTTCTAACCCTTTCGCAATTTAAATTTTATCATAAATTTTTGTTTTTTTTTTAAATGACACAACATTTTTTCAAGTGTATATTTTTTTCGGACAGAAGTATTCATTCCCTGTAACTTGTTCTCAGATAGTTTTGCTGTATAAAATACAGTAATCGAACAAAAAAAATTTGAAATTCATGCACGTAGAAACGTTTACGCCCTTTTGAAAAATTACTCTTGTATCAAAATATTCCAATTGGCAGAGAATATCATGGAGATTCATACGGCGAACACACCTGCAAAGTTTCGTTCGAATCGACGATGGTCATATTTTGCGGTCGGCCGGTTTCTCATGGAATCCCTCAGGAAGCAATTTGAGTTATTGCTAAATCGGTCTGTCAGTTACTGATGAGACGAAGTCGAATCATTGAAGTGCTGCTTATTATTCAATAGTCTACATCAACATTGGAAACAAATCTACATTATCATAGGAAACAAATTCGCAAACGCAATTTACAATGGTTCCTGTGTTTATGCTCCGTCATTAATGTAGAACTAAACTTCAGCGGGTCTCAAGGGACTTCGATGTGATCCTTAGTACTAAATGACATGCTCCGTCACTGACGCGGCATCAAACCCAATTTGAAAAAATTCTAAATTGTCAGCACTACATTGCCTCGCTCGTTGCAGAAACCAATCTCTGATTAGGCTAATGTTCCAAGCGTCTTTAGTGACCGATCATCTTGTTTAACCCTCTACTCTTCAACTTTACAGCTAAGGTCGTTTGAGATTAGTGAGAGACTGTGTTTCAACTTCTCACCACCGAACGGCCGCCGCACATGACCATGAGAAGCAAAACATACCAGCTAGCGTCGTCACCTCTCCCACCGCGTTTGTGCAGCTTCAGCTGAGCTCTGATATCACTCGTACAGCAGCGGGGCCTGTTCTTTCAATTTAGCGAATCACACATTTGAAGCATTTATCCATTCTAAATTTGTTGCCATTCTGCACGCACCCATACGTACGCACTAACCAATGCGAGTCGGGCAGGCTGACGCGCCGACCAAATATCAGTTCCACCCGACCGGCATCGGTCACCCGGTGCACCTGCACAAAATATAGCGAACAAAACAACTGCGAAACAAATCGTGGCTCATAAATTTGGCTACTTGTTTTTTTCCTTATCCCCGCAGTAGCACAAACACAAACAAGTTAAGTTACATTAATCATTATTTTTCGGTATTGACGCGTTTGTTTTTTATTTTTGTTCCATTATACATATTTGATCGCACCAATTCGCTGCGCGAGAGTATCGTATGTCGGAACGAACACTCTCTGGAGGAGGACACAATCAACCTTCGTCCGGCGCAGCAAAGAACGGAGTAAGCTTCGTAACGTTCAGTTAGTTCTCGGATCACTATCGCTGAACAGGTTATTTGGTGCTAATTTGAATCCTGTTATAAACAAAAAAATGAAACTGTACTACCTACCGAGTTCGGCTCCGTCGCGAGCTGTCCAGATGACTGCGCTGGCCGTCGGAGTAGAGTTGGAACTGACGGAGCTAAATGTGACAAAGGGTGAACCTCGCCGACCGGACTATGACCGCATCAACCCGCAGTACAGCATTCCAACGCTAAAGGATAAGGATCTGGTGCTGTGGGAAAGTCGTGCCATTCAAATCTACCTGGTGGATCAGTACGGACAGAATGACAACCTCTACCCGAAGGATCCCGCCAAGCGGGCAAAGGTCAATGAGAGGATGTTTTTCGATGCGTGTATTCTTTATCACCGCTTCGCCGAGTACTACCACGAGCAGGTTTTTGGTGGCTTGGAAGGTGATCTCAAGAAACTGGGTGCGCTGGAGCATGCCATGAGAATGTTGGACCTGTTTCTGGAGGGACAACCTTACGTAACGGGGCAAACGGTGACCATTGTCGACCTAAGCATACTGGCGACGGTGGCGACGATGAAGGCGCTGGGATTCGACCTGGAGCGTTATCATAACGTGAGCGAGTGGTACAAACACATGAACAATGTCACCCCGGGAGCGCAGATTAACGAGGAAGGGGCCAAGGCTTTCGGCACATTTAGCTAGCCGTGAAAAACGGTATGCTACTGTTTAAAATTATTAAAAAAATGTGATTTTATTTACAGCTTATCTTTGTCACTGGTTTCATCGATTGCACTTCGAAGTCACACTCGTCCCGTCTGGCATAATCGCACTCTCTCTCTGTCTCGTACACAATCTCAGCACACATGCTTAAACATTAGATAACAAATAATACTTTTTCTCTGCTGCGGCGAAAATTGGCTTGCGTCAGCAGTGCGTTTTGTTTAAAATTTTTGGTTCCTCCTATCGGCTATTCTGTACAGCTGGCTGTGGCGGGGGTGGCACCGGTGATGGTGGCTCCCCCGGCAGGGTGGGGGAGCGTTCCCGTCTCGTCATAGACTCGTGTTGGACGTCAGTGAATCCTTCAGCGAATCTTCGTAGCTATCACTTGAATGATAAAATAGAAAAGAAAAAAATTAATCTTTGGTAGCTAAACGAACACTAACACTGACACGCACCTATTGTTTTCATCATTGCCCGGCGGAACGGGAACCGCCGACTCGGTACTGATGTTGGTCACGAATTGTCGGTGAAAGTTCGGGTGGAAGATTGAGTTTTTCAGATCCGCCCGGGTTATCACCGGCTGTATGTCGACTCGGGCAATCGGTCGGCTGATGCTGCCACCAAGGCTACTGCCGGTGTTATTGTTGTTGGCGTTGTTGTTGTTGTTGTTGCTATTGTTGTTATTGGCACCGCCCAGAGTTGAGACGGTGTTGCGCATACCCGTCGCCCGGACGTCCTGGGATCCGTTCGCACCGCTTAGGTTCGGCAGCGGAATTAGGCTGTAAAATGAGGTCGGGTTTTTGGTGGATCGGAGTCTTTTTGGTTTTTTTTTTGAGTCATTTAAACGGGCGGGAGGATGCTCCTTCCGACTAATTAATTAATGTTAATTAGCCTGTTATTTGTTGGTTAGTTTGAGCGAGATTTTTGTACTGGTTAATTGTATAATGACATCATAAATACATGCAGGATTATTATTAGACATTAATGTTTTACTTTGTACCATGATTCTAAACTACACTAAAAGTTTGAGGCCGTCAAAAATAATAGTTTTCACACCTCAACTGCATCTGAATAATTTTCTAGCTACACCGAAACGGAAATCTAAATCACGTATAAGCGAAAATGCTACGCAAGCTACACTTCTGTAAAACTTATCCTTATCCAAAAACAGCTTCGATTCTATCATGCAATATTTCACGCAAGTATCGTACACAAGTACTATTAAACACCATCTGCTGGTCGTTCACTAAAGTAATCTCTCTGGAGTTGGGAATGAACCAGTTGTCAAGAGAGAGAGAGAGAGAGAGAGAAAATAAGAAATGCAAAACTCGCTCCTGCAACTCGCCTGTTTCGATCCAATAAGAACTAATCTCAATTACGTTACACTACACTCAAAATTGAAAATTGCGACAAAAATGTTGATGGTAAATACTGTTATTTTTCATTTGTTTTTATTGCATCGATTTTGTTTTGGCTATTTTCGGGAAATTGATGACTAAGAGAAACGCAAGATATGAAAATTGGAAGGTAGAAAGCTATTCTAAAACGAAATAATTATAAACTTGGGACGGAGAGATAGTGGTTAATATGAGCACGATCGAAAAGAATTGTGAAGAATATTTTGCCTTCTGCTTGCTAGGAGTTGGGAATGTCACTAATTTAGTGTCGGATTCTGATGAGACGAAGTGGAATCGCAAATTCTCTAACTAAATTTAACTTCGTAATATTTCTAGACGAAGACATGCGACCCTCAGTGAAATTGTAAAACGAGAAGTTTTAGACAAGTTTGCTGAAGACATGCAAGCTCTATCTGTCATACTTTTCATTTTGCAAGCAATTTGAAGTCAAGGTTTAGGGTGTTTTTTAGTGTTTCGTAGAAAAACTGTATTATTCGTATAACGTAAAACTGAAGCAGTCTTCAGATAACTTTAAGATTATTTCGGGATGAAGATATCTATTATTGTTGAAAAGTTATTCGCCTAAAATAGGATATCAAAATCACTGATTCAAGCCAACGAAAGATTATTCTTTATCAGTTAAATCTAGGGTCCTGATTCAAGGTATAATTAAGCCAAACATAGCGCTTACATTTTTTTTTTACAAAATTTATTGCAAAAAACTATTTGTGATATTATATGTACTTATACCTTTTCAATAATAGAGAGTTTTGTTAGAATAAAATGCTCGTCCTAAAAAACTCTGAAAATCTTCTTATGTGTATGTATGCAAAAAATAAAAACAGCAAACAGTATGTATTAAAAATAATATTAAAACATTATTTAAAAATTTGCTCTTTGAAAGACTGTTCTATTATTTTAAATGGTAGAGTGGTTCTAAATTTATTAAAGTCACGAAATTAAATTTCGAGTTTCGCAGTCTTTCAGAAATTTGAAACTTTTATATTTGATTTTTGTGTTTCTTATTCATCTCGTCAGTAACTAACACCAACTGGGTGTCTGGTAAGACGATGTATCTAAGGTTGTACCCATGTTAGCACTAGTTAGACACAAAAAAAATCCAAACAGTTCACACGACCCATGTGAACGCATAAAGCAACTGGATTGTCCTGTGATTTGTCCCGGAAAACAAATACAGAAGCTCTGGTTGGCTGACGAGAAAGGGAAAACGAACTCTTGTCTTTTGGAAAGGGAACCAAACGCCTGGCATTATTTATTTATTTATTTATTTCCATTTTTCATCTGACCCATGTTGGTCTACATGAAATTTAATGTTGTTGTTTGGGAAAAGCCCATTTCAAGGTTCACTTCAGAAGCAGACCTCGAATGCGCGTAAAAACCCATAATCTTTTCGCATGTTTTTCCTACAATAACAATGAACTGACATTACAAATTAACAAAATTACATACAAGGTATACAGCATTTCAATAACATTACAGAAATATTTTCACATAATCTTATAAGCTAAGTCAATCTCCTAAGTCTATTCTTGAAAACATCACTAGAAACATAAAAATCGAAATGGTCATACACACTATTGAAAACATTACACATCGCCCTTATAGGTTCGTTCTGACCGTACTCGGTGCGCTGAAAGTCTAGTCTTAAAAAGTTACGTGATCTAAGGTTTCTGGGGGGTACGTTAATGTTGATTTGTGAGAGAATATCTGGGGCATCCATTTGGCCAGTCAATATTTTCCCAATAAATATCGCTCTGGATGTATTTCGCCTTTTTGCCAGAGTTTCCATATCGAGCAGACGACAGCGATCAATGTATGGTGGTAGCTCTATTGGGTTACGCCACGGCAAAGTTCTAAGAGCAAAGCGGAGGAATCTTGCTTGTACTGCTTCAATTATGTTAGTCCAAATGCTCGTATAAGGACACCAAATGGCTGCGGAAGCTTCCAGGACAGACCGAACAAGTGAAAAATACAATGCCCGCAGATAATATGGATCAGTAAACTCGTTGGCGATTCTTATTATGAAGCCAAGGTTTCTATTTCCCTGCGCTATAACGTGACAGTAATGGTTTCTGAATGTCAGTTGCGAGTCCTGGAGTACACCAAGGTCTCTGATAACTGACACTCTCTCTAGCAATTGGCCGGCGATGTTGTAGCTCCAGAGAATTGGATTTTTTCTGCGCGTGAAAGATATTATAGAGCATTTGGACACACTGAGAGCCAACAAGTTGCGATAACACCAGTTACAGAAAGCATCTAGAGTTTGAGATCATCAGCATATATGAGTTTGCACCCTGGGGGTATAACATAGCAGACGTCGTTGAAGAATAAAGAAAAAAGCAACGGTCCGAGATTGCTCCCTTGAGGTACACCTGACAAGTTGATGAAGCTATATGACACGTTACTTCCTAATTTCACAGACAGAGAACGATCTACGAGATATGATTTAAGCCATCCTGTAAAATTTGATGGAGCACCCAGTCGCTCGATCTTTGCCAGAAGAAGAGAGTGGTCTACACGATCGAAGGCAGCTTTAAGATCAGTGTATATAGTGTCTACTTGTGATCCATCTTCGATGTTTTTAATACAGTACGATGTAAATTGGGCTAGATTGGTGGTTGTTGACCTGCCTGCAAAAAAACCATGTTGGTCCTTCGATATGTATGCTTTGGTCTCACGAAAGAGCATATTTCCTACTAGGATCTCATACAACTTTGATCCAGCGCAGAGCGAGGTTATACCACGATAGTTCGCAACATTTTGCTTATCACCTTTTTTAAAAACGGGAAACATTACTGATTTTTTCCAACACATGGGAAACACTGATTGCGACAGTGATTGGTTGAAGATTAGTCGTAAAGGTGTACACAATGCGCTTGCGCATTTTTTCAGTATAATGGAAGGAATCCCATCTGGCCCCACCGATGTAGAGGACTTTAACTTGCTTATGGCAGCCATAATGTCTTCGTCAGTAAATTGAATGTTTTTAAAATTGATTACATCGCGAGGGACATCTTGAAGGCCACAGTCCACCTGAGTTGAGCTAGCCGATTCATTTTTAAACACACTCGAGAAATGTTTTGCGAACAAATTACAGATACCGCTGGGAGTATTGGACGTTTCACCTGCGAGGAACATACTGGAAGGAAGCCCATTTTCTTTACGTTTCCCATTTACAAAGGACCAAAACTGTTTTGGGTTTCGTTTTAGGTTCGATTGGGTTTGTGCTACGTGTCTTGAGTAGAGAAAGCGGTTATATGTTTTGTAGCTGTTACTGGCTATAGTGAACTCCCTTTTTGTGATTGGGTTTCTTCGAATAGTGTAATGTCGAAGCGCAGCAGCTCGCAATCTTTTCAGTTTACGTAGCCGGTTGTTGGACCATGGTGGTTTTGATCGGGGACGAGGTGCAGGCACATGTATACTGAAAAGCTGTTTAAACACCAGTGAGAGTTTTTCTACGGCAGCATCTACATCGATCGCGAAATTCAAGAAAGTCTCCCAGTCGATTGTTTGTAGTGAGTTATGAAGACTAGAGAAGTCAGTCTTCGAAAAGTTGAGCTCCCTTACATCCTCCATCTCGTCATAGAGAACCAGCTGCGGACAAATCTGCGTTACCAGAAGTGGAGGATGATGTGCGTCTACAGCAACTAAAGGCTCAAGTGCCTCTGATACGGTACAGTTCATTGAAGCTTCTTCATTTATAAACAGGAGGTCCAGGATTCGATTTCGCCTATTATTCACTGTAGACATTTGTCGCATGTTCAGTACAGACATTCCGTCCAGTAAGATAGTACTCGCCCTCGAAAAGGTTGATTCAGAAGGGTCTGGGAAAGCATACCCGGAGGGAGTGCTCTTCCAAAGAAGTCCAGGCTGGTTGTAATCACCAAATAGTAGATGTGCCGTGTTGGGTTGAATGGAAGTTGCAATGTCAAGTGCGGAGTCTATGTGCTTCTGAATAACTTCTACATCACTTGCGGAATCGGGAGGAATATATACAACACCCACACAGAGATTAGTATAGGGGCCACGGATATTTACCCAGAGTTGTTCGAGATTGTGAGCGTCATTTTTGTGTTTGGATGAGAGTCGGTTGGAAACTGCAATGAGCACACCACCACCACGTTTCTTCCCTGCACTATTAGGATCGCGATCGTTACGATATACAGAGTACCTTGAGCCAAATAATTGGAGCGAGTTGATTTGATCATTCAGCCACGTTTCGGTCAGAACAATAACATCGTTATCAACATCCGAAGCAGCGACGAACAGCTCATCAATTTTTGTGCGTAGCCCTCTCACGTTCTGATAGTAGATTTTAAGATGTCCCTGCAAGTTTTCTCCTGACGGTTGAACGGTGGTAGATCGAGTGATTGTGGAAGCAAATGCCTGTAAATGGGGTGGGCTTTCAACGGGGGCAGCATCTGTATGTCCTACTTCGGAAGGACATATACATTCATTGTATTTACCTGAGGAAACGGATACAGGAATTCCATGTCCTTCGAGTTGGTCTGACTTGTTTAGAGCGTTGTTATCTGACCGGAAAAGGTTGATGTCGTGTCCTTCAAGTGCTGTGGTAGACGGGTGGGTGTCGGTGACGGAGTTGACCTGATTACGTATGTTGGCAGGCTGCAATGGTGGATCAAACTCAGGGGGCGCAGTATCTCGAGTAGCTTCGGGAGGACATATACCCTCTTTAGCTTTACCTGACCGGGAAAGGTCTCCGCCATAACATCCAAGTTCCATGGCAAACAGATGGGAGTCGGTGGTGGAGTCAAGCTGATTTCGTTCGTTGGCAAGCTGCAATTGTAGACCAAATTCAGGGCGCGCAGTATCTCGAATAGCTTCGGGAGGACATATACCCTCCGTAGCTTTACCTGACCGGGAAAGGTCGCCGCCATAACATCCGAATTCCATGGCAAACAGATGCGAGTCGGTGATGGAGTCAAGCTGTTTCCGTTCGTTGGCAAACTGCAATTGTAGACCAGATTCAGGGCGCGCAGTATCTCGAATAGCTTCGGGAGGACATATACCCTCCTTAGCTTTACCTGACCGGGAAAGGTCGCTGCTATAACATCTATGTTCCGTGTCAATCATATGGGCGTCGGTGGCAGATTCTTGCTGATTACATCGGTCGGAAAACTGGGCGGCTTCGCCGTGTTGCGCTAGTTGCTATGTACTGTAGTCAATAATACGGCGTGACTTCCTAAGTCGAGTTTGATACAGGGGGCACTCAGAACTCCAGGAAGCATGATCAGTTGGCGTTTGATCTTCAGGATTTCTTGTCACATTTGCATTGTGACAATTAATGCATTTTTGGATATCTGAGACACACTCTTTGTGCTCATGCCCTTCAGCGCAAATCGGACAGCATGGGGACTTCTTGCATGTGGCAGCTCTATGGCCGTACTCCGAGCAGCGATAACAGCGGAGCACGTTTACACATTCAGAGATCTTGCAGCGCATCCAACCCAAGTTGACATGTTGTAGTTGCATCAGCTTTTCGAATGTTTTAGCATCAGTTTCAATAATGGCAGACATCGGATTATCTGTGTGTTTTTCGTTTCGCACAATTCGTATCACCATCAGGTTGGCAGGCTGAGGAAAATTATTTTGCTGAATTAGTTATTCCACGAAGTTTTCCGCAGTGATGTCGTCAGTAAAACCAGCAACTTTTACTCTGGGTTTTAGAGCTTTCTGGACGTCGCATGCAATGTTAAGCAATGTTAAGTTTCCAAAAAAGGAAAATAGGTTTAAACCAATTTTATCAGGTAATTGTCATATTATTACTGTTAGCGAAGGGTCAAAATGGAGTTGGACAGAACCGCGAAAAGAGGCATTTACGCGCATTCCGCGGGGGACAGAGAATCTCCTTCCAGCAATAACATCCCAGTTTGGTGCTAGTTTAGATTTAGCATCTAATTGGTACCAAGATGGTGCTAGTTACTAATGTGGGGAATCCGAAACGCTAAATACAAACTTTATGTTAGGTTTTGTGCCGTTTAGCGCTAAAAAAACTGGTTGATCCCAAAAAAAATTTTTTTTTGCATAATAACTTCCGGCCACAATAAAAATGTTCATGCCATTTTATACAGACGCTGGCTCCAAATACGGAAACATGTGTATGGCTTCTATAAATCAAGTAGAAACTGATTTTCGAAAAAAAAAATCTTCGAAAATGACGCGAATTAAAGTGCTTATCCAGAATTTTCAAAATAGATAGCTCGCAAAGGCTTTAGCATATCGAAGAAATTCCAGATACCAAAGTGGAGCTCAATCGGATATGATTAAGAGCATCACGACTGATTATACATTTTGTGACATCGGAAATAAAATCATATGTCTTATGAAAACTTTTGAACACAAAACATAGTTTTTAATATCATATATCAATGATATTTTGTGCTATTATATCTAATTAGGGAGTACAGAAACTGTAGTATGACATAAAAATTAAACATCCTGATACAAGACAACCACCTGTGCCTGCTATGTTATGTTCTTAGAGACATTTGATCGCATATTTTATAAATTAACGTGATATTTCAGAACTTTAATGATAGTAGAAGGCTGACCAGAATATTTGATAAAAATCCAAATATGGTTGGTATGTTCCCAAGGTAAAATCATTCTGGATTTGTTTCCTAGTTTTGATCAAATTTGTACATAGCAGTCGTTTGCTAGTAAATTGTGGAAAGGTAAAGAACCGTTACTCCTATTCCTACTCTGTGAATCATAGCTACTTCGTGGTGGTTGACTTGAAGTACTGTCGTGTCGCTTCGCTTGTGCATTGAAGGTAGGTATCTGATCACCATAATCCAGCTTCAGCACATATGGAATCTAGTATAGATATGGTCTGCGAGATTCCCAGTATCAGTAGGATCGTGGTACTGGCCATGCAATTGTTCTGCATACTGAAAATTGGCTGCGTGGTGCGTTGAAAGAAGAGGCGCAAATTTTGTAGTACCAAGACAAAAAAATCTTTCAGTGTGGTCATGATAGATAAATTTATCATTTGTTTCGTATTCGCATAATTGAGTATAACAGCTATCAAGATCCTCGAGTACATAGGCTTCGAATCCGTTTCGTTTGATACTTGGAGTAGTTCTGCTTTCCAGATGTTCTCCACGGTATTAATGGATGATAATACGACAGGCCCAACAAATGCAAGCCTCAGTCATTGCTCAGATCACCCTACGTACGTATCAAGATCGGATCACTGGGTGTCAATACTGGGAACAGACTATAAGCTTGGTCATCAGCAGCGCAGAGTGGGACAGGTAGAAGATGCCAGTCTGCTTCTTTATCTCGTACAGATTAGAAGTCAAAAAGCGCACCGCTTGCGAACAGCATTCAAACGAAAAACATTACTCGCGCCGTTCTAACGTGTACGTGTAACTTACGGACACTGCAAAGTTCCGTTGCCCCCATACGCGAGTGAAATGAGTGAACCACAAAATAAATTTCGCGCCCATTGCGGGAGAATACAATCCCGATAGACTTTTCGCAGAGCCATCCTAGACATGTAGTGCGCGAGGTGGAACCGTTGATTAAGGTGAAAATGGAACTCGTTCGAACAGAAGTTTCACACATACAGCTATATCACACGAGACAAGTAGTACAAATTACGTTCAACTCTTTTGCCGAGGCAGAACGCTTTGCAGCGACGAATAACATGCAACACGACGTCGAATATGGAAACGTCAAAATCAAGATCCCCGTGTATATGAACCTTGATCTAACGGAAATTCGTCTGCTTGATTTTGGTCCGCATACTTGCGCGGATTTTATTACAAGATTAGAGAAGATATGGATACATGGAATCCGTCTCCACCGACACTTGGAGAAGCTTTTTCCCTGGCATTCTCAACCGTGTTCGAGTTGTTCAAATGCTAAACCAACCTATACCGTCTTATTTGACTTTCGGAGGCAGATCATCTCAAGGTGTTAACTAAATACAAAGAACCATGTGCACATACCCAGGGCCGATGCCCCCGTGCAGGTTCTGTAAGCAGATGGCACACTACGGTAAGCCATGCGCCAAAACAACTAAAGAAAATTCATCTACTACAACCAACATTATCAAGCAGCCTTCGACATCTGCTGATACTCTGCAGACAACCGGACAATAAATAAGTGCCAGAAAAACAATATTCCACGGTATCCTGAAGCCAATAGATAACATACCTAGTGAAGCAATAAACAATAAAGAAGACAGCTATACCAGCACTTGCCTGCCTTCGAGTGTCAAGATTCACGGGTTCAGCGATATTTCTGTGATATGTGGACAATATCTGCCGATGCACCCCGCACAGTTCGCCTGTTGATTTACAAGTTCAATGTCGCTACGATGGGGACTCTAACAACTCTGCGACTCGCGCTTTGTGCGGCTTGACTTCTGCTCAGACTTCTGTGACACGTTCAGGACTTTATAGACATCGTCGTCACCTTATAATTGTGGATGGATTCTTCCATCGTTTTGAACTAGATATCCACCACTATATTGGCATGGTAGACATCCGTAGGCCATCGAGAGGCTGAAATCCGTTAGCTGAGCTTACATCGGTTCGATTCATGACCCACTTTAAGACAATCCAAACGATAACGTTTCGTGAGTACCTCGATAAACTCCTCATCAGGGCATTGTAGTGTAACGGACCGCTGTAGCACGCTGTGGGTGGAATCGATATTTGCTCCTTGACCAACAAAGTATATTGTCGTATCCAATCAACTTCAGATCAACCGGAGGCACGTTCGATTATGGCCTTTCTAGTCGTGAGTCAAGATCCGCCAAATATCGATCGGTATTCTTATCTTTGTCAGCTGCTACGTACCGGTACACTTCTTCGATGATTCGCCGAGAACGGTTTCCAACGCAAGCATCATCACGCAATTTTTGTCGACCCTTGATATTGAACACTCCCTGTCTAGTCTATCTAGTCCATCGCATGAAACAGCAGCTCTTTGCCATGGTGATACGCTAACTTGACACCATGGTAAGAGTCCACCGTTAATACAAACTACGGTATATACACCTACAACTCATGGACGGCGTCATTCGTGTCCGCGACCGGATTCACAATTACCAGAATACTCTTCCCAAAGGTGTCAAACAAGTGTACTCGTTACAGAATGTCGGCGTTGACTTGGCTGATCCACTGTAGGGAGAACGTCTCTCACGAGCCTACTTGACCAATTACCATTCTTCAAAGTCTACATTTCCGTCTGGCTAACAAAACTATGCATACGGATCTCGTGTCAAATTTTACCACTGGCACATTCATTACGAGCCTGCAATCATTCTCCGGTCCTAGAGAAACACCTTCCCATGCCAAATGCGACTATGCCATGAACTTCGTTGGATGAATTCCGGAAGCCCTCGCGAATTCAAAGCAACCAAGATGCAGTAACAAATACGCAGACCAGACCGGAATCCAGCTCTCTTTCATCCCACCTCGTTCGCTCTTAATCGGTGGAATCTGGGAAGCCTGCGTAAAGTCCGTGAAGACTCTGCTTCGCCGAATCTTCCGAAATATTCATCTAACCGCATTGGTTCAGGTCGTGTCAAGGCTAAACACTCGCCCAATCACATCATTGTTGGACAATGCTTCCCACGTGCTTGACCCCAGTGATCCCGGTCATTCGACGAATGCGGACACAGTTCCAGATTGCCGGCAGGATTATCTCGCCACCCTGCAAAATTGCTACCGCTGAACAGAAGCTATGAGCAATCTAGAAGTTTGCTCTTCATTATGGGGGAACTTCACCGTTGAAGTGGCCCTTAATGTACAAGATCGGTGCTGAACCAGGATCTGATGGCTTCGTTCGCCACTTCGGCTTCGTACAACGTTCCACCCCGAAGCTCTGCTTTCTGAAGACCCTTGCTCAAGAAACGGAGACGCACGGCGAGTAGCAGGTCATCGCTCAGACACCAGATGAGATCCCGGTCAAAGTTCGAGAAAATCGAGTGATTCCCGGTTTACTTGTGAAGAGCCAAGTTGCGCCGTGTGGGTTCCTAGAGCTTCCGGTTGGGGCTTGACTCAAGTTAAGTATACATTTTCAATTGTCAAGTCAACCGATTGCGGAAAGATGTTCTACCTATGCTGGACAACCATTCCAGCGCAGTATCATGTAGACGGAATCAACGCAACCGGAAGCTGTACGGAGATTTGAGGCAAGATGAATCAGCATCCTGTTTTATCTTCAATCACTGTTGAGAAACTAGAACTTCCACAGCTAATGACTACGAGGAAAACTCCTAGCGACATAGATGATGATTATAGGCGGAATGTGAACCGAAATGAGACGAGTAACGACGAAGTGCGTAGACAGCTCCTATGTAGGACATCCACTGTAAACGTATATTGACTCATTTTTTCTCTAAGGGACATACTGCACGAAACGTTAAACACCTTCTGAATCGGAAATCTTATATTTAAAACAAATAATAAAACGTTTGGCAATGCGTTTCCAATTTGTCTCATCAGTACCTGGCATTGACAGCAACATGGTACTAAGCCAATGCCAGGTACTGAAGAAACAGATTTTAAACACAGTATCTTTTCTATTAGCTCTAAGTTTGTACCAAGTACTGACGAGACGAAGTCAAAACGCAAGATCCTTAGCATAATGAAACGATTCAGTTAACCGTAAGTAACCATTTTTTCTTTTTTATTTTCAGGTAACGGATTCAATTTGATTACAGATAAAAGCGTAAGTTTGCTTAACTATTGTAAAATAACTCGAATTCACAAATTCTAACTAATCGCATTTATACATTCACTAAATTATCAAATACACTACAAATTCCAACTACGGAATCTATCTACGATTGTAGCGACTACGCTATGATGTGTTAAATAATGGTCATGTTGACTTAGCGTGCAGGATGATTGTTAATAAATTGTGATCAGTGACGATTCGAATTGCTGTACACCAGAATAGAAAAGAAACGAAGAATACAACAACGGATTAGTTTGTTTTCTAATGAAATTACAAATGGTGGTTATTGACTTGTTGAATGAGTTTACAATAAATCTCAAATTGCGTAGTTTTAATTTTAGAGTGTAACATGTTCACTTCTCCCCTTTTGAATGAATATTTCTACCCATGCGCTTCGGTTCTCGAATGATTCTACGATGACAGAGTGTGTGAGAGAGCGAGAGAGCGGGCGTGAAGCGAAAGTAAACATTCCATACTCACCGACGGTAACGGGCGCATGCGATGCACAGGGCCGTAGCCGTTCCACCGGCAAATATCAGTCCCGCGATGACCACGGTTGCCAGTTCGATTCCCTTCATACCCGCATCGTACGAGTGCGGCTCCAGGGCATTGGATGCCAGCTCGGTAAGTTCGATTATCGGCAAATTTGGCTTCAAATTGGACATATCGAGCGAGGCAAGTGATCTGGAGGAGGAAAGATTATAAATATTATTGAGTGGAACCAGCTTCAAAATGTCATTCTTCGGATGCCGAACCTTTGCAATTCAGCCATGTCCACTAACGAGTTGGACCTTCGATCTATGGCATATAGGTATAAATTTGTGCTGAAAATAATAAAAGTAATCATTAATTTCCAGAATGCCTCCAAAACAATAGCAATCCACTCACGCATCCTCCACTTTGTCATTACTCTCCAACGCCCGTATCCGAACGTCGTACCCGGTCGCAAGGCTCAAGCTAGCCGTGATCATTCCCATCTGCTTCTCGACTTCCACCGGTGCTCCGGACAGTACCATACAAACCTCCTGGTGCGCGTTCAGCACGTACACAAACACGTTCGCAATGGTGGACTTCCCGTCGTCGGCACCCACCCGATCCGTTGCCTTGACGTCGAACCCAAAGACCTGATCTTGGAACGTCACAAGTGAACTCAGCAAACGTATCTGACCGCTCAACGCGTCGATGCTGAACAATCGAGCAGGTTCGTTCAACAGCGAGTAACGAATCTCTCCGTTGCCGGCGATATCCGCATCGTAGGCCTGCAAAAACAATTCAATTATTTTGAAAAAATCATTAATAGCTAGACTCATACCTCAACTTTCAGCACCGGGTAACCGTAGTTGGCTCGATCGGGTACAACCGCAATGATCGGACCGTCGTTTTCCCGGAAGATCGGTGAATTGTCGTTGACATCCATCACCTTAACCAGGATCTCGACCTCGTTGTCGAACAGCTTTTGCGTGCGTTTCCTCACCGGATTCTCCAAAGCGTACAGAACACTCGGAATGTTTCGACTCTCGCGAACCCGCAGCTTTTCCACCTTAATTTTGATCTCGTACGAATCTTGCTCCTCTCGATCCAGAGGCTGCAGCATCCACAACGATCCGTTCCGTTCGTCAATCCTGAATTTCTCGCCGTATTCTTCGTTCAGAATCTGCCATCGGAAGGCCTCGTTTGTGTACTTCTTGTTCAGGGTGACGTTCAGTACGATCTTCGGAGCGTGGTCATTCTCACGCAGTTCGAGTTCGTAGTACTTGTATGGAAACAGTGGGACCTTCTCTTCGGCTTCATTTGAACGCTCGGGACTACCCTGCAGGTTAACGATCAGCAAAGCCGTACTCGATCGAGGAGGCGTTCCAAAGTCCGAAGCAACCACCGTTACGTTGATATGTTGATAGCTCTTCCTACTGGCTGGTGGAATGAATTTCATTGCCGTTACGATCACGCCTTCCTTCGGGTCTATGTTAAAATGTAGCAGATCGTTTTGACCCGTCAGGGAGAAGATCACCAATCCGTTACCGTTTTCCTTGAAGTCGTTGTCTCTCGCCTGTACCTGCTTGACGAATGTTCCCGGTTTAGCGTTGATGTTGATGTAGGATACGTACAGCGGTTGTCGTTTCATACTCGCTCGATCGTACTGTAGATCATCGTACGCCGTGAACTCCGGGCTGTTGTCATTTTTGTCCAGAACGATCACCTCCACATCTACCATAGCCGATCGCTTCAGGTCTAAATTGTTATCCGAAGCCAACACTCTGAAGTTATACGAGGAAACTGTTTCGCGATCTAATTCCCCAGATACCCGAATCGTCCCGTCCAGCGGAGAGATGGAAAACGGTATCTTTGCGTCATCTTCTGCCAGCAGAAGATAGCTCACGTTCCCGTTCATTCCTAGATCCTCATCGGTCGCCCGGACCTGACCAAGTCGCGTCCCCGTAATCGGGTAATTTCCTTCCTCTACCCTGAATGTGTACCATTGCTTCTCGAAGACCGGCGAGTTGTCGTTTACATCGTAGATCTTAAACTCCAAACCGATTACGTCCGCCAACCCACCGACATCCTTCGCGGAAACATTTAATCTGATCTCTCTCTCCGGTGGCAGTCGCTGCACCGCCTTCAATTCTCCAGAATTCCGATCAATCTTGAAATAGTTGCTCCTATTCTGAGCGGGCCACTTTTCCTGATTCACAATTTCGTAGTAAACCTTCGAGTTCTTCTCGAAATCATCATCACTCGCTGTCAGCTTCAGGATCACCTTACCCACATCGACATTCTCCGGAAGCGAAAATCTCAACGCCGGCTTCCTACCGACCGCACGAGTATTCCGAACCCCGCTCCGCAGTTTAGCCTTGGGTTTGTAAACTTTTCGCCGGTACCCCCCTGGCGATCGATTCGCCATCATCAACTGCCCATCGAAAAGCCTTGGTATGCCAATATACGGAGCCGATTGGACCATTTCAAACAAACTTTCCACCCCGTAGCCGAATCGACCTACCTCCCGTTCCATTTCCACAAACTCCGGTAACACTTCCGTTTCCAGTTCGTCCAGATAAAACAACTCCAAATCGCTGCTATTCTCAATCATTTCACACCGACTTTTACGGAAGATCGCAACCTTTTCGAAGATCGGTGGATTGTCGTTAACGTCCAGAATCAAGATCCGTAGCTCGACCTCGGAGGTCAAACTATCGTTATCGGTTGCCATCATCTTCAAACTCAAGCTGTCAATTTCTTCCCGATCCAGCTTGTTCGGTCCCATAAACAGGATGTTATAGTGCGGCGTAGATCCGTTGCCTCCCTCGACTGGTTTTGCGTGGAAGTCCGTCCGCCGGTTGGCCATTTCATTGCTGGCATCAACATTGGCAATCTGTAGGTTCTTAAAGATGTGCGCCACTGTTTTGTTGTAATTCGACAGAGTAGAGTTCGAAAACTGGACGGCAAAAGAGTTGGACTCACCCGAAAGGATCAGATCGTACTCGGAGTTGATTCCGGCGTCCGGATCGGTGATGATGATCGGATTGCTCAAAACGATTTCGGTGCCGATCGGAGAGTTTTCCGCGATCACCCCTAGATAGAAGGGTTGGTTGAACTTTGGCGGGTTGTCGTTCTCGTCTTCGACGAGGATTACCACCTGGTAAATGCCGGCGAAGGTGCGATGTTTGTAGAAGTACTCGGCAATGATGGTAACCTTGATGGTGTCCTGTTTTTCGCGATCCAACCCCTTGACGGTCATCAGTTTGCCGTCGTTGGTGAGTCGGATCAAGTCGGTCACGTCGTAACTGTTGATCAGGGAGTACTGAACGCCACTGGTCGGTGTTTGCGAATACCTGGAATTGCGGGCTTTGCGGGATGCGTTGGACGTGTACAGAGCGTCGAAGGTCACCAGCGGGTAGAGCTGGACGTAGTCAGGGTTCGCTTCGCGAATGAATCTTCTTCCGTAGCGAGTTCGGTTTTTGCTGTTCAGGGTAAAGACTTGCCGGTCATTGCGGTTTCGTTCGCCTCGGACAGAAATCAACGGCGGTAGACCTTTTTCATCCGCGTCGCACTGTTCCTGGAAGTCTTGGAACTTTAGCTGGCCGATGATTGCGTTCGGTTTGTTCTCTTTGATTTTGAACTCTATCGGCGTGGAGTTGGTTCCTCGTAGCAGCATAAAGTTATGTTTGATGACGTGAATGGTTACATTTGTGACGATGATCTTTTCGAGGTTGTTGTACGCTTCTGGTGTTAGCTCTTCCATGATGCGGCCGTCGGCATTTGGAAGATAAGAAACAACGGTTTCAAACTCGTAGCAACGGCGATCAAATTTATCCATACCCTCGATCACGGTGACGATTCCGGATCTTTCCTCGATCGCGAAGGGAACTCCTTCCGCGTAAGAATGCAGTAAATCGAAGAAGATCTCTTCGTCGGTGTTCATATCAAAAGTTGTTCTAATTTGTCCAACCGAAGCCCCGACGGCTGCGTCCGCTCCGACCCAGAACTCGTACGGAGCACCGATAAACTCAATGTCCTCGATCGATTGACACACGATGTCGATCGTGATCAGCGCAACGTTGAATCTGGACTCCGATGGATTCAGGGGTTGATCGCGAGCTTCCACAAAAAAGGCAATTTTTCCGTATGTCAATGGATCCGACACAATGATGTCCCCCGTGTCCGGATCCACCCTAAACGGGATCACCAGATTGGGTCGTACATTTTTAACACGATACTGAACTCGACCATTCCCCAAATCATCCGGATCTTTAGCTTTGATCGTACCGACCTTAGTTCCCACTCCCGCAGTACAGTTTGTTTTAAACTCGTACAACGTACCTTGCTCAAACTCCGGCGTGTTATCGTTCGTGTCCAGCAGCGTGATCGCCACCTGAACTGTGCCATAGTTTCGGCTGCGATCAACCTGTTCGACGCGTTCCATAGCGTTAACCGTCATACGCAGCGAGCTGCGAGTTTCCTTATCCAGGAAGGTTTCGTCATTGACTACGATCCAACCGGACACGTGATCAACCACGAAAGCTCCCTTCGGTTCCTCGTTTGCCAGGTAGTAGTAGAATTCAGCATTTTCCCCCTGATCGCGATCCAGTGCGTTGACCTGGAGGATACTGAAGCCCTTCGGGAGATTTTCGATGATTGAGATATTGTAGAGATCGACCTCGAACTCCGGCAGGTTGTCGTTGAGGTCAATGATTTCCAGGTCGACTCTGTTGATGTGGGATACAGTGTGTTTATTGGTTACTCTAAGAACTGGTTGAAACTTACCTAGCCAAAGCAGCTTTCGAGGGGTTATTGGCTTGTCTAGCCTCGATCTGTAGAGTGATCGTATTATCCGGTAGACTTTCCGCTTCAAGATCAATCTCCTTCTGCAGAAAGAGCGTTCCCGTTTCCGACGACATCCAGAAGAGTTTGCGTTCGTTCCCGCTTACGATGCTGTAGATCAGGGTGGCATTCAGCGAGTCCTGATCGAACGCTGCGATCGGCGGATCGAAGTAGATTGGCACGTGAACTGGTTTACCCTAGAATGGAATAAGGTAAAAAAAGACGGGGTCAACGATTTTAATGAGGGGAAGCAAACGAGGGCACCTACCGTGATTGGAAACGATTCCTTCAGTTTGGTACGATAGATCGTCCGCGTGAAGATCGGCCCGAGATCGTCGATGTCCCGAATGGTCACCCTGACGGTGGCATTGGCCGATCGCGACGGATTCCCACGATCGTGCGCGTACACCAGCACACTCATCGAGTGCAGACCGGAGTCGAAGTCAAGTGGCCGCTGCAGGATCAGTTTCGGCCGTTGCGCGCTCTCCAGACGAAACGGGAAGTCGCCGCTTTTGAGCTGCTTCGGTGCGATCGAGTACTCAATGTCGGAATTCGGCGTGTTTGGCTTATCACGATCAATTGCCTTAATTCTATTAAACACCACCGTCTCAATTGGCGTTGATTCGTCCAGCGTCAGCGCGTACGGTAGATTGATAAATTCGGGATCATTATCGTTGATGTCTTCTATGTAAACAGTGATGGTGAAAAATGACGACTGCTGCTCTCCGGGTACCGCGGTCGTCCGCCGCCCCGCCCCGGTGATGGATTCGTGTATGTGTTTTATTTGCGTTTGCGTTCACACAGTCGGGAGCCGGTTGGGAGGTTTTCGGTTACACAGCAAACAATGTTGCCGCCGCGGTCGGCAGAAAATAGTGGACAAAAATATTGAAGCAGTCCCCGCCGATTGCCGGTTTCCATCAGAGTCACGTTCGAGTCGGCGGCGAGAGCGAAAGGGAAATAAAATTAGATTAATTCAGTGTGAGCTGATCCGGCCGATGCCGCGCGGAGGTGGGCATGAAGCGGGATCATAAATAAGAGTATGACAAGAGCGGATTATTTTGCAGCTAGTGGCCATGATTGGAATGGGTTGATATGATACATAAATTTGTGTAATGTTGTTGTTAGGGTGCCCTGAGAATGGTGCGCGATTTTCAGGAAATAAAAAAGGGAAGGTTATATTTCATAATCGGTGTTCCGTGTTAAAAATATGCGGGATAATACGCATGATTGTGTCATGTTTTTTAAAACATTTTTTTTAACAACTCACGTTATCCGTCTTCATCGCCGTCCCACTGCAAAACACGCTAAACTTCAGTATACTCTGAGGACTGTCACTATCCACCAGATCATCGAGGCTCCGGTTCAGGATCACACTGACAACGGTGCTGTTGACCTCCTTCAGTCGAAAGTATTCCCCGTCGCTGGAGTTTTCCGTCCGTGCGATCAAGATCGAATTGCGCGGGAAGGCATACAGGGACACAATTTCTCCGCCCACCGGAAAGTCTTCCTTCAGCCGTAGGAACTGCATGCCATCGGATTTCGTTCGCAGATTGCTTTTGGAGTAGAGTTTGCATGCTATGAACGGAGAAGAAGAGAAAGAAAGATCAATTGAAACTTTAGAGATACACTGCTAGACTCAAAAACTGGCCCAGTCAGAGCTACTGGATTTAAACTGGAATTGAGATCAACAGATAAAGTGGTACTGGCATTCCGAAGTTTGCTCGTTCGTCAATATGTAAATTTAATTGGCGGTTTAGTTTCTGGCGCTGTCCGGCACAAGTGACGGAGAAAATCAATTCGTTCAAGTTGATTTTTGTGGAATGGTTTCGCTTCTTTGTTCAGGCTAAGGGAGGCTAAAGTGCTTGATTATGCTGATCGAATTGTTTCGAATGGTGGGCGAATAGAAATGTCATTGGATTGTGTAGCAGTTAAAACAAATGCGCCTTTATTTATATCATGAGACCAAGACAATAAAGTGACAATTGAAACAATTCGGAGTAAGCAACCCTCCACTTCCCAGTTGTGGAAGCTGGAATTCTTACAATATCCAATCGAAATGTCTCAATCTTTGAAACGGAAATCGACCCTTACGATAATGACTGAAACTCGTTCGAGGATTAAAATGTGCTGAAATAGCTACTGCGGGATAAATTAATATTGATTAAGCCACGGTCATTTATCACTGCATTTGCTGCTGGAAGTCAGCGAGGGAAACGACAATAAGCGTGGAAAATAAACTGAAAGGGAGCTAGAAGTTCTAGAAATCACTATATGACGAGTGTGATTTAATGTGTTCGTTGTCTGTGAATTTAGTAGTTCTGATTTGTTAGTAGCACAATGACAGCTCTAAACCATATTTAAGGAAACAAGTCGAACGACTTATATAAAACGCTTGCCAAAGCAAAAGGAATCCAAAGTCTAACAGTTTGCAAATGTGATCCAGGGCATCCAGACTCTAATCACACTACATGTGATTAAGAACTTCAGGGCAAGAAATATTTACTTTCGACCTGCTAGCACATATATTTGTGGTTACTGTGGGGACATACTAACGACAGAAGACAGTCGGAAACATAAATTAGTTATGCAATTTGCGTTTCGACTTCGTCTCTTCAGAATCCGACACTGACTTAGTGACAGGACAAAGCTAGCGCCGGATTGACGCTAGCTTCGAAAAACGAAAACACTATTCGTGTTTCACAGCAAACCCGTAGGTATGCGTGATGTCCTGCCATTAAGTTAGTGTCGGATTCTGATGAGATGAAGTCGAAACGCAAGTTCTATAACTAATTTAATTATAGGTTTTATGCTCTTCACGAGCAACGATGGTTTTAAACAATTTTCTCCTTAATGGAGGAAAAATGATAACATAGTCGGAAATATGTCAGTTTGACTGAACATAAATCTAAAAATTCTTATCGCTCAAAATCTATTCGTATCAGTCTGACAGCTCATAAAACAAAAAATATAGCATTCAAACCAGTTACCAGTTAACCAGTTATGGATTGATTGATCGTAGTCCAAAATTTGGCAAATGATCACTATGGGTATCCAATTTCATGACTTTTAAAGAGAAGCACGGTTATTGTCATTTTACATAATTGTGGGAAAATTGACCTAGAAAAAAATTCGAATACTCTTTCCTCTCACTTATATTCTTAATTTTTCATCAATTCAATAATCGTCATTCCGACACTCGTCTCTTTTATCCTGAAACGATAATCTTTAAAGGTTTCATTCCAATCTTTTTTTTTTCTATTGATATTCTTATACTGGTAATCACAACATTCGTCACGTAACACTCAAAGTCATTCACGTTGGAATTCGTCACACAACGGCACACTCCATTTTCGCATTTGGTTATTCCATTATGGGTCATTTCAGCATTTATCATTTCAGGACCCGCCAGTTCCAGTACTCGTCATTAGAGAAATTGTCATTCCAAGGCTCGTCATTACAGCACTTATTGTTTAAGCACTCGTCATTCCAACATCTGTCATTCCATCACTCGTCATTCCACCATTCGTGATCTTAGCACTCGTTATTTTGGATCTTATCACTCCAACAATTGTTTTTCTAGCATTCGTCATTCCAGTACTACTCATCCAAGTTCTCATTCCTCCTGCACTTGTCCTTTCAGTATAGATCATTCTAGTACTCGTCAAGTCATTATTCGTTATTCTAGCACTCTTCATTCTATTGTGGATCATTCCAGCATTCGTCATTTTAGCATGCGTTATTTCACTGCTCATTACTCCAGCACTGGTTATTCCAGTACTAGTCATTCCAAGAGTTGTCATCCCCGTTCTCGTCATTCCACCAATCATGACTTCAGCAGTCGCCATTACGTTCCTCGCTATTCTAGCACTCAATATTCCAACAATCGTCGTTTTAGTACTGGTTATTCCAGTTCTGGTTGCTTTCAAGTAATCATCATTCAAGTACTCATCACTCCAGCACTCATCATTCCAGTATAGGTCAATCCAGCATTCGTCATTCCAGTAGTTGTCATCCTAGCACTCGTCATTCTAGCACTCTTCATTCATATTGTGGATCATTCCAGCAACCATCGTTTCAGCATGTGTAATTTCAGTACTCGTTCTTCCAGTGCTGGCCATCCCAGTACTAGTGTTTCCAAGAGTTGTCATCCGCATCCTCGTCATTCCACCACTCGTGATATCAGCATTCGCTACTTCAGCACTCATCATTCCGATTCTAGCACTCATCATTTCAATACTCGACGTCAAGTACTCGTTATCGTACGTGACAAAACTCTTCAACCGGTCACTCTAAGTTTCATCAACACTTTACAATACTTTTTAACCATCATATGTCATTTCAACACTCCCTACTCTTTCCTCCACTTGTCAGTCCGGTGCCTCGCTAGACACTAAATCACTTGTCTTGGGCCCTATTCTCACAGTCACGTCACTTGGTGACTAGAAGGAAATTTTCTTCTAGTCACTAGGTGACGTGGCTGTGAGAATAGGGCCCCTTACCAACACTTCTCATTTTGAGCCTCCTCATTCCGACGCTGCTCATGTCACATCGCAACAGTCTGTTCCGAATTCGTCACATGACGAAACTTAATTCAAAACTCGTCACGTGACGCAATGGTACTTTTCACTCCAATGCTTTATATCGTCATACTAGTAGTCATTTCTTTCTTTTATTCATATTTATATTCCGTCGACCTCTGTCCGCGTTGAGTGCCTGTCGCCGATGCTAGAGCGATGACCCCACCCTCTGGATTCGGACCAACGGCATTATTTTCCTTCCGAAGGCAAACGTGACGATAGATTTTTCTCCTCAGACAATCTTAACGACCTCGGCTAGGCTTGAACCAAGAGCCACGAGGGTGAGAAGCAGCAACGCCTTGTAATATGTTTCGGGAAGTTTGGAGTAGAATGTGGTCAAATAGGTATGGGGCTACAATAGGTATGGGGCATTATCTTTACTATGTTATTGCAGAGGTCGCTCATGTTGCTTGAATTAGATACACGGTAGCGAACATCATTAGCGACTGTCATTTCGGATGTTACCGTGGATCGACTGTAGTAGTTACGGCTTCGTTTAATTTTTCGCGTGTTGTTCTGCGAAAACCGATTGTCTTTCGTCCTTAATACAGTACATTTAATCAATGTAAAAAAATGTCAAGGAAGTTTTTTCTTACGTAACACGAGTATTGTGTTGATTTGTTTGATATTCTTTGGTTTAAAAAACGTACGCTTGCGGGCACGGTAGGTCAAGCAAGTGAAAACTTTCAGCCATTTCCCGAAGCTCCAATGCGAAAACCATCGAATCGAGGCCGAAAATGACGTAAAGCTGCACTTCTCGCTGATCGGATTCAGTGATGATGGAGTCTTTACGAGCTGAGCAAGCTGCTACAGCTCAAAAAAAAAAAAAAAAACAACTGCCGAAGCTAGAAAACCAGACGCAGATTTTTTTGAGAGTCAGCAAAACAGCAGAAACTGATGGAAAAAGATCGAAAATTGATCGAAAAAGAGAAGAAAACAGAATCCAAAAACTGCTTTGAAGCGCAGACATGGTCATCCCGCAGCTAAGCAACCACGGGAGCCGGAATGCACAGCTTCTATTCCACACTCTGGCGACGAAGAGGACACCGAAGAAGTCATTAGAAGGTACAAAACCAGATGCACGTTTTTTTTTCAACATTTCCCTGCATGGTTTCATGATTTTTCACATCCTTTGCCAATTCCTCAATTTCTTATCGGAATTACGTCAATAAACACTGTTATTAATTTTTAAAATATCTGCAGTATGCATACTCAACTCATTAAAAGTAGAACTTTAAAAGAACTGCTGAGTTTCTAGGCTTGTGCATCGTTTTGTTTAACCTCGAATAAAGTGACATATCGTACCACCGGATTTTAAAAATGGCGAAAAAAGTACCAAACATAAAATCATTATTGCTAAAACGTTGTGAGGTGTATAACCTGTGCTTTCCAACGAGCGCCTGTTTGTCTAAATCAATGCAAAAATACCAATGCAATGCCCCACAGGGGTGGGCGTAGCGTAGTTGATAAATCGATTGCATTGTACGCAGCGCACTTGGGTTCGAGTCCCGACCCCGCACACAGGGTTAGAAATTGTTCATAAGAGATTTTTCGAATCCGAAGAGGCGAATGACCTTAAGGTTAAAACCTCTATAATTGAAATAAAAAAACCATCACATGAGCTCGCCAAAAAAACTGACCTGCTTAACTCCACTTTACACTACTTTGCAAGGCACTTCGTTTTGTTCATAAATAAGCTAGTATGATTCTAATTTTAACAAGGTCTAACATTGAATTTTTAAACGGTTCGAGACTGTCTTCGGTGAAATTATAGAACAACACATTTTAGACAAATTTGTTGAAGACATACAAGCTATATGCACGGGAAATCCCAATTTATTGAGTATGATAGATAGAGCTTACATCTATTCAGCACACTTTTCTAAAATTCGTCATTCCACAGCTTCACTGAATGTAGCATGGCTCTATCTAGAATGATTGCAAAGTAAATTGGTTAATTATGGTAAAATTAGAACCACCTTTATTATTAACGAAATGAAGGGACTAACACACTACGAAAACTTTCCTAAAGACATAATAGCACAAAGTTGTTTAGTTTTAGAAAAAAAACTCACGATTCCTGCTAAATTTGCGTTCTGAACCCACTGTGCAGTGGTGCGAAATCTCAAGCTCAGTTTCCTAGTTTCACTTGAGCTCTCCGAAACCAACATTCATTTTCAACTCCTCGACTCGCGACCCGAAAATGCAAACGGTAATACAATTATACAAACGAATTTACGTGAAGTTACATATACACTAGCGCTTGCGATGAAACATATTAACATGCAAACGCTCGAGTCCTTCGCGATCGTACACGCACACCTGTCCGCGCAATCTCGCGAGCATAAAAACGACTCGATGATTAAGGGCCCTACTCTCACAGTCACGTCACCTTGTGACTAGAAGAAAAATTCCTCCTAGTCACTAAGTGATGTGACTGTGAGAATAGGGCCCTAAGTTACAAGCACTCACAAATTTGTACCAACAGTCTCAAGCGCCCCCATATTTGAACTATTTACTCGATATAACAATCAGAATCACGGCCCTTCCGAGAACCAGACTCTATAGCTCTAGTTGTACCACTCCCAAAAATCTAAAAAAAAAACAATTAAAATTGCTAAAGTAACTAAAATTATCTAAATTTTTAAAATTATTGAAATCACTTTCTTGTATGACTGAAATTCACAAAAAAATATTTTTACCAAAAAGATTAAAAGTAATAAAATTCCTAGCATACTATATTCACTAAAATCGCTAAATTCACCAAAATTCCTCAAATGATAAAAAATACTGAAATTGCTAAAAAATTTACTAAATTAAAAAATACTCAAAATACTAATATTATTGAAATTAATGAAGTGGATGCAACATTAGTTTACAAATTTTGGGGTAATCGTCTTACGCTAAGAAAAAAGTTGTTTTCCAAATCAATTTTGCTTCGCTAAACACGAACATCGTGTCCATTTTGCATTTCCAAGGAAGCGTTTTCGAGATTCTTTTGAAAGCTATGTTTTGTGTACCCTGCAGTTATTTGTCAATATCTTGTCAAAAGAATCCGATCGACATAATACACTTTCATTGCGTATAAGCAGATCGTCACCTCTCCCTCTCACCGATCGGGCCAAATCTTTCTCGTTATCTATTTTTCCAGTGGACACGTTCATAAAGAATCCTTAAGAAAGGAAAAAAAACAAAGACTCACGTCCAAACCAGGAATATATAAAATTCCGTCAACGGCTGGATTTGTCGTTAGCTTCTGCCGATAGGCTTTGAGGGCAGACATCAACATGCCCCTCCATAGCTCTTTCACTGCCAACTGTCTGGTGGCGACTGAGTTAGGAAATGGGGCAAACAGTGATAATAAATATCTCAAGCCTTGAGAGCAGTCCACTGGACCTAAAAATAGATAACGAGAGAGAGATTTGGCCCGATCGGTGAGAGGAAGAGGTGACGATCTGCTTATAGGAGACATTGGGGGTCGATGGGTCAATTAGGAGGTATTGGAGGCTGCAGCGGTGATCACAAAAACTGTTGGGAACATGTGATGGCATCATCACAGTTTCTCGATGGCGGAGTGGTTAACGCACCTAACTAGAGACTGGGAGATCGCAGGTTCGATTCCTGCTTGAGGACATATCTTTTCTCAGTGTTTCCAATAAAGGTGAGTTTTCACCGTTTCTTCATTCTCACTGTTCCGGTCATTCTTTCTCTGTCTGTTTTCCAGTGGACACGTTCAAACAGAATCCTTAAGAAAGGAAAAAAACAAAGACTCACGTCCAAACAAGGAATATATAATATATCCGAGCTACGGTCATTCCCGGAAAGATGTTCTTGGTTCCTAAAACTATAAAAATGTTGTGATCGTTTCTAAAAAACCGCATGATGTTTGGTTGGAACGCGGTTGAGTACCATTATGCAATAATCATGTATCCGTTTTCGAGTGAATTGTGTAAAAATTAGATCATTCCATTCATTATAACAAGACCAGTATACGTTCAATTTTTCACACTACTTGACAGTGCAAAATTTTGACACGGTGCCCTTATCTTGTAAGCTAAAGGTCCAAATTTTAAAATATGCAAGGTATGTGGAAAAAGTAAAGTTTCGACAAAACTAGCTTACAAAATCATTGATGCATGGATTGCAAATGATCTTGCTATGGATACTGCCGTGCATAGGGCCAGAAACTTTCGAATCCGTAAGCAGAGACACTTACAAGGAATGAAGAATTGACTCCCAATCATTGGATTGGACCACTTGACTGAAAAAATCACACAATTGCAGTTTTATAGAAGGGCCCGTGGAACTTAGTAGGCTTTTTAAGATAGGATTATTCCTAGGCATAACATTGATAATGCCTACGGTCTGCCACTTCGTGTACCTTTGTCAAGTGATGAAACTATATCCAAAATACCAACTAGAAATTTCCGCATGAGGCATGGAATTAATTTAGAATTTAGAATCGTGCGGCTTTATTCCTAAAAGATCGAATAGTGAATTTTTTTTTCGACGCAGTGTACATGTAAAAAGAAGATCCCGTGTACTTGGTTAGTGTCGAGAAACATGATTTCAAAGAATATTTTTAGTGCAGTGATTCTGGAATGGACCTTAAATACTTGCCCGACTTACCACTTTACGTTTGCTATACACTCAATCTTAATTAGTCATTGAGATCTTATTAGTTGATTACCAACCAATTTCCAAAAACTATCGAAAAACTTAAAAAAAAAATTAGCGTTCAACTAAGGACTTGAAAGCGAACCAGAATTCCCAAAGCGTCTGGAATATCTAAAACAAATTCCGGAACCAGCAACAAATTAAAACCACACGATTTCCGTTAAATTGCCCTCCCCGGCCCCAAACCGACGCGGCCATCCGCAAACAACCTGTCAGCTAAATTGCTTTCCGTGCGGACAACATGCACCGAAAATGTGACCCAGAAAAGCAAGCCAGCTCTGGAAATATTTCACCGAAAAGTGAATATAGATATGGAAAACCCGCGCGAGAACCCGCATTTGCTGGCAGCAGTCGTTATGTCCAGCTGGCAGAGGTGGACTCTACTCGGCCAAAACTGGAGCTCGGTCAAGCTCGGTCGGATCGGGCGTACGGGGTAGAGGAGAGTGGTCGTGGTCGACAATATGATGGATGAGCTTTAAAGGGGTTCCGGGGGTACACTAAATTGTAATTAATTTTTAGTTGTGGATGTGTGTGTGTATGTTCGGTGGCCATAACTAGGTGCTGAAAAGGAAAGGTTAGGTTTGTGGATTCCGGTCAGTACTTCACCGGACAGGCACGATTTATGATGCAGCAAACTATTTCGCGATGGGAAGCGAGTTTAATTACCGTTATCGATGGTGATTTATTAAGTTCTGCTAGATTTAATCGATTTGATTACTTTCAATATGCTCGTGAATAGCTGCTACATTATGAGATTAATTTAATGTTTCATTCTTGGGTTAGAAATTCGTGTGAATAGGAATTGCTTTCAAGACTAATCACGAAACCGAACCGGGGGTTTGGAGTAAAAAAAAACACCGCGAACTATCAGCTGAACAATCTGCTTGAATCTGACGTAACTTACACTCCCAGCGGCTTAAATAGAGATTATTAAGTCCGAAGCAAAAGTGAAACGGTGGAACCCATTCAATACGGGAGAAGAAAAGGAAAACAAACTGCGCGGAAAAACACACCAACAAAGTAGGTAGTTGTTCAAAAACCGCCTACTTTGCCTTTCCGCACTGCACGCCTCGTTGTTCAAAGAAACAAGCGATCTTTAGCTCCCAGTAGGCACAAAGTGATAAAATCGCTTTCTCCCGGGGTTCGTTGGTTGTTGGTTGCCCCCCCCCCTACTCTCCGTGCCATCGTAAACAAATCACCGTTGCTGTCAAGGCGACTGAACACACAAATTTTCCGGGTGTCACCACTTGATATCAACTTGATCCGTTAGGTTCAACCGGTTCGCGAACAGCTCCCCCCACAGCCCCCCCCCCACCCCCGGCTCTCAGAAATACTTCTAGTGACCTAGAGATCCAGTAAGCGCAGCACGAAGAAACAATGCTACAAACGAATGAAATTGCAATAAAACCTGACCGTGCCTAGCCACAGCAAACAGCAGCCTGTTTGGTCACAGAATGTTGAACACCCTTCCCAAAATTACTACAACAGAAAACAAAAAGTGAATAAATGACGAACCAGAGCATCAGCAGTAATGGTAGCAGTGAAGGCGGGGGGCAGGGGGTGTTTGATGACCAAAACAAAAATGCGGTTTTTCACGGTTGCTACGCGCGCGGTTGCTGACCACCCGGCAGAGGTCGTGTGAGTGCGGTATTGCTGCTGCTGCTGCTGCCGCTGCCTGATGATGGAGATGATTATCGTATGATGTACGATGTGACAACGACGACCGTTTTCGGAGTCGGATTTCGAAATTTTTTTGTGAGGTAGATTTTTTTTATTTTTGGTTTTGAATCCACTTGTAAGTAAGTAAGCTGGGGCGGTGGCGGCAGGTCGGATAACAAATTGTGATTTATTTTAACATGGCTAGAGGGAGAGAAAAAAAACGGATTGTCAGTGTGTATAGCGGTTTGGTTTTTGTTCGTTGGATAATTTGTTAACCGAAAGAAGTGTCTAGGAAGAGAAATATGGACCGCTTGGGGCTTGTCCAGTTCGGTGGTTATTAATCAAATTGCCAACGTGCATTTGTTACGCTGTCATGTTTCTATTTTGTAAAATTTAAGTGGGTGCACCTGCACCTGAAATTGCTTAATGTATGTTCCGGTCGACCTATTTTGTTATTTGGTGTTATTGTTTTGCCAAATCGAAATTAACAAAATTTATTGGAAACCCTAATCGGCATCTTTTTAAACTGAATAATATTGCGATATAATTAACGACACGACCGGGAACTCTAGTGGTATGGGGAAAGTTACTCTCTTCTAGCATGTGTTTTATGCGCTAAAAATTAAGCATCAGATTAACGATACGCGCGATCATTTAAGAATACACGCGAATATGTGAATGGCTACACGGTAATAAAAGCGCATAAACACGTTAACATATAAACGCTCGAGCCTTTCGCGACCATCCATACATTCTTGCACCCGCAATCTCGCGAACAGGATAACACCCCGGTGGTCTCAAAAGTGAGCCTACAAACGCTCGTTTTCGTGCGATCATGAATTGGTTACGTCCGGAAGTCCCTACTCTCGGCTCTAGCAGCCTTCAGTGGGATCGATAGAAAAGACGGTGATATTCACCAGACAACAAGGTCCATAGATACATGACCGGGAGCATGACGATATGGAAGAACTGACCCTCTTCTGGCATTTGAACCGTACACCAAAAATTAAGTATCAGCCCTAATAACAATTTTAGTTTTATGTCAGTTTTATAACCCCTCAAAAAACTTACATTGCTTTTGTAGCGTGCTATAAAACTTCAATTGTTACTTGGGCAGATTAACGGTCCGCGCGGGATCATCCAAGAACAGACGCGAATATGCGATTGAACACACACGGTTATAAAATTGAAATTATACACGCTAGCGCACGCGACATACAAACGTCCACGCGATCGAACACGTTAACGCACAAACGCTCGAACCCTTCGCGATGATACACGCGATTGTGAAGACCCTACGCCCGCACATATCTGAACCGTACAATGAATATCACATACACAATCACGGCCCGCTGTAATTGGCCTTAAGCAGTGTTTTAGCGGGAAACATTTTCCGTCTCGTCTGCAATTGTAGTGAGAGATTCTGACGGGGATGCCTTCCGACACCCTAGTTCTACAGCTCCAGTAGGATAATTCTCGAAAAAAAAATAAATTACATAGTAAACATTCTGTTTTAATTGTCACATCAAGAGGCTGCACACTTAAAATTCGAAGGACGACGCGGGCCGCCATTTTGAATTTTGCCATGATTTTTGGGATCACCAGCTAAAATAATTTCACCAAAAAGAACAAAAATTAAAAAGTGTGCCATTGGCTTACTTTTTAGTCGAGGCTATCCTGATTAAATTGCATTACCATCCGACCTAGAAAGTGCTGAACAAACTCGTTCTCGATGAAATAATTGCAATTAAAGATTCATTTCACAACGACGCATATTTGTTCTGCACAATTCCATCTGCACGGAACTCCGTTCCCGGAAATGGATCCTATTGCACAAAGTTTGCACAGTTTCTCTCCCCGCTTCCATCCTGGGCGGGCATTAATCATCTTCATCAGCCGAAGGCAACAAAATTTCAGCTTGGGCTGAGTTCTGCACCCGAACTGAATAATACTGTGAGATACGGTGGAGGAAGCACCCGGCCTGGTAGATTCAGTGCTTTTCCGGTGTCAGTAATATGCTTTTTTCTTCTTTCTGCGACCTCGCACTGCTAGCAACGGTGAATGGTGGTGTAAACTGCAGCGCTTATTATACGTTCGCTTGAAAGGAGAGGAAAATGAAAGGTTATACGTGGATACGGTAATTTTTCCACCGAAGATCCAGGTCAGCAGGAAGACATTTTGCATTTTTCCTTTCGTCACCCGACCACACGGCTCACCGAATGAAAGTGAAACTAAAATGGGTCAATGAGGAAATGGTTGAGGTGAGCATAATTTTATGACTCGTTTGAAAAATGCTGTATATGAATGCTTCGAAGCAACCTTATTGTAAATAGTACGTCAAGAATTTTTTTCTTTCGACTTCGTTTCATCAGTACCTGGCACTGACTTAGCGTCAGATAGAGGTTAAATTCAATAATAGAAACACTTTTTTGCCTTCAAACCACTGTTCACAATCGGCGTCCCGTAGTTCGAATGGTGATACAGACAAATAATTAGTTGGTCCAAAACAAGACCGACGAATTTAAGGCATCCTAGTGAATGCCGAATGAGTTAATTTTTGCGTAAGCCACACCCATATTCAATTCATTGCTAACAAGGCGTCTGCAATTCGAGTTTACGTAGCACCTCTGGTAGAATCGAAACAGAAGCAAACCAAAGGCTCTAAAAAGCGAAATGCATACGCCTTTTTAGCAACGAATCGAATGTGGGTGTGGCTTGCGCGACGAAATGATTTTATGCACTTTACGTAAAGAGTTCTGAACCGTTGTTTGGAAATATTAAAATTCGTTGTCTGAAACGAAAATACCTAACCGCTTAGGGTGCTACCATCATGTTATTTCACCTTGCCTTTTTTCAGTATACCGTTCTCTGGGTGCAGTTTTGCAACAGCGGCTTCGTCGCATTCACCAACACCAACAGAACATTTTTGTTCAGCAAAAAAAAAATAATATTACATTTAAAAGCTCAATTTATGGACAAACGACGATCGTTAAGGTTCGTGGTCCACGGCGTCAACTACTTGAGAATTTTCAGTACACATCCTTGCTTGGTCTCAAAATTAGTTATACCGTTTATATTTATAGATTCGAGTAATTTTGATGTTTCACTTTGAATTTAATTTTAAACACACTGTACCGATTGCAGGCATTGAATGTTCTTCTTTTTTTCAATTGGTGAGATTGTGAAATTGTGAGAGTGGGGTTGTAAACCCGTTGCCCACTCCTGTTAAAATTTAGAGCCCCAAAAAAAATATAGGTTGACGACTAGTGATGACATTAACTTTCTAAGTGAGAAAGATAAATCAACAAAGACAAAAAGTGATAATTTCAAATCTAAAATCTCAATGTTTCATGCATCTTAAAGATATTTGACAGCAAACATTTAAATTATATTTAAAATTTTCCTTTAACCATTTTTCAGTTCCTGCTTATATGAAATCAAGAGCCGTCGTAGGTGGACATTCTAGTCAAAGCGGCTTTGGTAAGTTATTATTGATCTAGGCTGGCGAATGCAAGTCATTTTTAACCCACTTTAATAAGTTTCGCATCATTATGGTATCATAATGATACCAGTTTATATGGAAAATTGCTGTTCGGTCCCACTCTTCAACCCATAAATCCGGAACCGGAGCTCCGATAGGCAAAAAAGTTAGTGCAAATCGGCCCACCATCTCTGAGAAACAGAGGCAACATTTTTGACACATGCGCATACACACTATCTCGACACCCTACCGAGTACGCTTGATCCACCGCCGGGGTCGGTAGATCGCGTCGTATGGCTAGCAGTGAGTCGTTGGGGCGACAGTGAACCGGAAGCTACGCTCCACGCGGAACCGCTAGACAGATCTCAGTACCTATTGGCTGACCCGTTGAGTAGGCTACCACCGTGAACTAGGTCGAGTAGACGAAGGGACGAAGCGAGCAACTGAATAACTCAAGGAAACGAACACGAGTGTCGGTAGAAATCTACCACCGGGGAATTGATCGCCGTGGACTATCCGACTGTATCGTGACAAAAAATGGGAGCTGACTGGCTCACGAAACAAACATCGGTATCGTGGGAAATTCCGCTGCCAAGGAACTCTCAGTCTGAGTAGGGTAGTTTCACTGTCGGATAATATCAGAGTAGATTTCGATAAAGCTGGGAGCTAAGTGGCTCAAGAGAGCGCGGCTATCGGTATCGGGAGAAATTCCTCTATCGGGGAACTCTCAGTCGGAGTAGGGTGAATTCACCACCACTCTCATGTATTTATCGATGCAAGATTGAAAAAAATCTAATAAGAAATCAGAAAAGACGCCAAAATGGAGAAAAATAGATAACTGGAAAAATTTAAGAAACTGACACAGCAAAATCTGATACTTCAATAGCTAAAAATGAAAGAAATGTCGAAACTAGCAAAAAGGGCAGAGCTAAGAAATTACAAAAAATCAAAAATAGGGGATTGAGAGAATGTAAAGATTGGAAAGAAATTTGAGTTTAAACAGCATTTAATAAGAATTACGGAATAGTTAAAAAAAATGAGGATGAAAAATATACAAAATACAAGATATGGAAAAGAACAACCAATTAAAGGAATTACAAAAAATTAAGAAATAGCAATAAACATACAAATTGCAAAAAATGGTAAAAAATGGTACTTCATGTTTGTGAAATGAAGAACAAAAAGAAATGGCTGAAATTACAGTTTATGATTAAAGTTGAACGAATATGGAAAATGATTACCAAATGGTGAATGTAAAAAGTAGAAATAGAAATACCGTTCGAAACGAATAAAATAACGGGTGAAAAAAAAAACAAATTCGTTATGAAATTTGCGTTTCGACTTCGTCTCATCAGCATGCGTCGCTAACTTAGAGTATTAAACCAGCACCGCACAGTGGCTCAGAACTGTAAAAAAAAGCTGGCCAATAGCAATTACCTCGTGTGTTTTGCATTTTAGCGATGGGGTGTGTTTGAGAAAGTTTCAATGCTAGAAAAGCCCCTGCTTTTAGCGTTGACATATTAATGATTAATCCGTCTAGTAGTGAGATTTGAAATCTTCTTTTTCAAGAATTTCATATTCAGGGTCTTCGAAAAAGTTGTAAAAAATATCATCACAAAAACTTTGCTGAAAACATTATGTGTATTTTTACTTTTTATTGCAATCCGAAAAAAAATTCAAAGGACAGTTTTTGCGTTATAATTATTTTCCTCGAGTTTATACTAAGTTGAAATTTTTTACAAAATGACACCTAACATTAGTATGTTTAAATTTCCTAAATATTATGATACACTCGAAAATGTTGTGCTTGAATCGTCCGCAAAAAGATTTTTTTTCAGGGGCGGGTATAGCGTATTTATCGTATAATTATCTTGTACATTAGTCTACCTGGGTTCAATTCCCAACTCCGCACATAGGGTTCGGGATTTTCTAGCCAAAAAGAAGAAGTCAATGACCCTACGGTAAAAGCCACTATAATCAAAATAATAAAAAGAACTTGTGTGCTTAAAGAACAGCTCATGTAACAAAGAATATAAATATTTATTCATTTTTTTATTTAGCAAATACATAAATGTAGCTGCTTATAAAATGGTTTCCTCTCATACTATTCAGTACAATGACTATATTCCATTATTTCACCTGTGCATCATTCAATCTGTTTTCCTCGTTGAAAACAGCCTAAGCAAAACTTGTAAATACATAGAAATTCAGAAATGGATCACATGTAAACATCTTTCATGGGAATTGTAGTCTCGATGTATCTTTCCGGCTTTGATTCCAAAAACAATTACTATGGAAAACAAATCCGGCAGAAAGGATCAATCAAACTAATCCTTACGGCGAGAGTTTGGTACCTAAATAAAGTGAAATTGTCAAATGGAATTGATCTTTTATCCAGTTCTGGATGGGATATTTGAATACGATAAAAAGCCAAATTCTATTCTGAGCAACGAAATAAAGAATAGCAATAAAAGGGTTTTATGGAGATTGATGTAGACTGATAGCGGTAATATTTGCGAATGTCGGTAGGGTGCCAGTATTGTCACTGGATCTTTCTTCCGGAAGGATCCCTTCAAATGACGAATCTTTATAAAAAATGGGTTCTTCCTTCTTCCGAACAACATTCCACATTGGCAAACCACTTGTCTAAGCCAGTGGACAGGCTAGAAACACCAGACCAGATTTCGAACCCAGCAAACAGTAAGTATACCGAAAAAAACTGAAATAAGACAAGATTGAACACATCTAGGCAGCCGTAAAAGATTGAGACACTAATCCGTAATGTCGTAATAGTTTCGCTCCAGTCAACAATCGGCGGAAATTGGTAACTATAGATGCCGGCGGCCGGCCGGAGGTGACATTGTACAGGGTATATTGGTTTCATTATTCCCCTCTTTACTGTTTGGGTTGGATCTTTTTTTTCCATAGCAGTGAACTCCAAAAAATGTTGCCCCGGTGGGGTAGCCAGACTCAGCAAAACATTATTTATAGGTGACTGGGCTAAAAACACGTGCAATTCGCATTACCCCAGGTGAATATGCGCGGAAAATCAACAAACAAACATGACCGAGTTGAAATGTGTGTGTTCGTTCAAGTGCATTGTGTAACATTGCTTTATAATTTTCTTTTGTTGCAAATCGATCAATCGAATATAATCGCGTACCCTGCGCGTCTTCGCGCGCCTAATTCGAGTGTTCGCATTTGTAAGAGGATCGATCAACACTCGTCGGAAGAAGGCGCGAGAAACAAGTGTGCGGAAAAAAACATAATCAAATAACACCACTCGCGCCCGGGTTGCTTGATTATCTTAGCCGTGCGGCGAAGCTGTTCAACGAAGTATGCTATGACTTATGCGAGCAAAGTATAAACCAAATTGAAACTGAAGTTTCGCAGGTCAAATCGGTTTTTTTTTCCCGCAAAAATTTAGGATACAGTAAACAAGCATGCTGAGCAAACTGTGGACGGACGGAGGAGTGCACCGAAGATTGATTGAATCTGGTAGTGAATGAGTTAATTTTTCAATGTTTGAACTCATTCACCCGAATTGGCACATCAGCGCTAAATTTAAACACTTATCTTTGTGAAGAAGTTTTTGAGACGGGTGTTTAAATTAAAATTCAAACGCTCATCCTCTTTGTCTCTCCCGTGGCGGTGCGGCAATCTGCACTTTTTACATCATCATAATCTCAACCCGTCCTTCGCATCATCGCCACTTTCGCACCACCGTTCGATCGATCGTTAGCCACCAATTCGCGTTGCATGTGCGCGCGGTGGTGATCCGTCCGCACTAATTGGAAGAAATTTTAATCAAGGCTTAATCAGTTTGCAAATTATGAAATCACCCTTGGGTTGGGTAATGTTTAAATCACACAAGAATTGAGGTCGAGGTGCGGACCATTGGAGTCGCCGACTTATTTCATTTGTTTACATAGGTTTGAAGCTCAACACGGGAAAAAAAATAATCCCAAAATCGTGAATAAAGTGCCATGAATTCAGGAACAATCACGTATTTAAGATACGAAAACAGGACGATGAACAAAAAATCATTTTTTTGTGCCATGCTATTATCAAATTGGTTTGCTGCACGTGAACTAGTTCACAACCTTATGAACATTATTCATAAAAACCAAAGGTTGACTCATGATGGTATTCATAGATTTAAGAGCATTAATTCCTAGAATCAAAACATTCTGGACATTTTCTCGTGAACTATTTCAAGTAAATAGGAATTTTATTCGTCCATCCATTCAATCCTCATGAACTAATTAATGATTCCTTATACATTAGTCACGATGCAATATCCGTGCACGTGAAATAGATCACAAAATCGTGAAATATTGTTCATGTATCCGTGAGGTGGTTCATGATTTCTAATACAATAGTCACGGTTGATCATTCATGCTCGTGAAATAGTTCACAAAATCATATACTCGTGAATTGGGTCATGATTTCTAGTATAATAGACCATGCGTTCCCGTAAAATTAATCACAAAATTATGAATTAATTTTCATGCATTCGTGAGCTGGTTAATGAATTCTAGTATAATAATCAAGACTTGCCTTCCCTGCTCGTGAAATAGTTAATAAAACCATCAAATATTTTCCATATCATTATGAACTGGTGCATGATTTCTCACATATTAATGACGATCAAATATCCGTGGTCGTGAAATAGTTCACAAATACATTAAATATTTTCCATGTATTCGGGAACTGTTTTCATGATTCCTAGTGCAATAGTTACGTATGACCATTCGTACAGGCTTGTGATGTTTAGAGGATATACCCAATCATTTCCAGTTTCATGCAACACGGTAATGAAACATTTCACATGAACTATTTCACAAAATTTGGAGTAAATTATTCGTGGAATCCTTTTTGTGCCATGCACTTTTTTTATGGAATGTCCAGCTGCTCGCGACCAGTAATAGATACACAGGGCCGACGACAGGGAAGGGGGCGGGGTGATTCCTCCCGGGCCCGGAGCTGTGGATTTAAATAAAAATTTTATTTAAATACGAGAACCCTAAAGTTGTCTTCTTTAACTAACTTTCTCAATTGAAATGATTTTTTTCCATTTTTCTCTTGTTTCGTATATGCTTTTTTGTGTGTTTTTTCTATTTCATCCCTTTTAATCTTTCTATTTCATTCTTCATTCAATTTTATTTTACTTTTCTGTATAATATGGGGCATTTTCCTTTTTCTATTTTTACCACTTTTGCTTCTTTTTTAAAATTTGTTCCATTTTTTCAATTCGTTTCGTCTTTTCATGTTTTTTTCTTCCATTTTTTCATTTTGTTTGTCTTTTATTCGTTTCTTTTGAATTTGTTTGATTATTTGACTTCATTAAAATTTATTTAATGCATTTAACTAAGCGTTTCTTTGTATTTTTGCATATCTTCCAATACACTTATTTTAGTATTTCTCCATATTTTTCATCTTAGTTTTTTTTTCATGCGCTAAAAAAAATTTCTATTTCTTTCAATTCAATTTTTTTCATTATGTGAAATTTTCTGTTCTCCATTTATCAGTTTTGAAATTTATGGTAGTATTTTCCTTTTTTATCCAACTAACAATTTTGAATTCCATGTTTTCTATTTTGTTCCTTTTTGCATTTGAATATTTTTTGTACTATTTTATTTTGATCTTTTGCGTTTTGTGAATGTTGTTTTTGCTTTTCTATTTTGTCTAATTTTAATTTTTTTAAATTTTACTTTATATAGGTTTATTTATTTTTTTAAATTTTCTCTTGTTTTTCTTTATGATAATATTCCTGTTTTTTTCCATTTCTTTATTTTCTATTCTATTTTTCTTCAATCTATTTCGTCCAGTGGCTCCCATTTATTTTAATTCTTTTAGTTCTTTAAAAAAATGACATCAATTTTTTTGATTTTTCGTAGTAAATTTTATTTTTATCTTTTTAATCCATTCTTGTACTTTATCATTTCTTATATTTATTCTTACATTTTACATTTCCTTGTTTTCACACTTTTTGCATTTTTAAATTGTATCTAACGTCTAACTCAGTGGATCCATTTCGTCAATTTGTATATTTATTTATTGTAGTCTTGTTTTATATTTTTTTCTTGCATTCATTTTGTTCTTCTTTTGCCATATCTATTGTTTTTCATTTTCATGTTTTATTTTTCATTTTGTTATTTACCCGTTTCTCACTATTTTACCCATTTTACAATATTTTTCTATTTCTTCAATGTTTGTCTAATTTTCTTTGTCATTTCCTTCGATTGATTGTATCGTTATTCAATCTTAATTTTATTATTTCTTCAAATTGTTTACATACTTTAATTTTATTATTAGTCATAGTACTCAAGGAATAGCAAGGAGTTGAAGGAAGAAAGTGGAAAGCGTGGAATAGAGTCACATAAGCAACCTTAGAGTTTCTTAGCGACTTAACCCTTTGTCTTCTACTGCAGGAGTCAGGATATATTGTAATTTTAATAGCGAATCACCTGAGTCTGCAGTATATTCGGACAAGCGTAATATCACTTAGTGACTTTTGCTGTTGGAACCGAAGCCGAGATCGTTGAGATATTCTGAGGTAAAAACTCTGTGTCACGTCTTTTTTCGCAACGTAAGTAGAGTCGTTGGTCCCGGTCCATATGTTGATGAATCGATATCTAGTTGTGGAGTTACCTCTCTAGTTTCAGTGATATGCACACAGTGCGAACAGAGACCGACGGAAAGTAAATGAAAAAAACCTGTTTTAATCCACCTAGCGGTGCAATTGTGCCTTTCTCATTTCTCTAAACTATGGCACGGAGACTTTTTATGTTCAACATAATCGTGGAAATGTCCATTACATTCTTAGTACACTTTGCACTTATACACAATGGCATGCCAGCCACGAACTTGATGAGCTACGTGTCGACGGTGAAACACTTGAAACAAAAAAATATCATACTCCATTAGCCTAATCAGCATTAGATCAATGTTATCTGCTTGCTAACTCATTTTGTCATGCGGGGGTGGGTATGTGAGGAGGGCGAAAGTCCCATGAACGAACGACTCCCCAGCTTAAATTGGTATGCTTTGTGATATAGTGGTGGTTTAAAAATGATGGGGTTGAAAGGGAGGGGTATGAGGGCTGGATGGGGTGGTGGTCTGAGGGGTGATTTAAGGAGATTTTTAAAGGAGGGGCGCGAACAGTAGAGGGGGGGTGTAACCCCTCTCCGTAAACCATCAACTACGCCCCTGTTAAAATCCAGAAACCCTAAACGAGTCGAAAAAAAAATTTGGCCGGGATTAGGTTGACGTTTTTCAGAGTGATTACATAACCTTTCTATATGAGAAAGGCAAAAATGTGCCAAAATCCAAAAAAGTGAATCGTAGTCAAATTTTTTTTTCGAGTTTGCATCAAATCTCGACGTTTCATGCACCTTGAACACATTTAGCATCAAAAATAAAAATTCTATTTTTAATTTTTCCTATAGTTTATATGAGAAATTTCTGTGTGGCCGCACTCTGAAACCCGTAATTCCGGAACCAGAATTCCGATCGATCCAAAATTCAATAGCAGCCGATGGGAAGGTTGCACCTTTCATTTGAGACTAAGTTTGGGCAAATCGGTCCAGCCATCTCTGAGAAAAATGAGTGACATTATTTGACACATACGCACATACATACACACACACACATACACACACATACACACACATACAGACTTTTTCCGATCTCGACGAACTGAGTCGAATGGGATATGACACTCGGCCCTCCGGGCCGGGATTAGGTTGACGTTTTTCAGAGTGATTGCATAACCTTTCTATATGAGAAAGGCAAAAAATACGAAAATTGTGACTAAGATCTTGAAATCAAGTATAAAAATCACAACTCGCGACAAAAATATTAAGATCTTGAAATTGTTATCATAAATAAACAAATCTCTAGTCGTGACTAAAAAATCACGAAAACGTAGATTACTATGAAAATCATGAGAAAATTCCTGAAACCATGAACACAAATTGCATTATGCATGATTAAAATACCAAAAATCGTGACTAAGATTATGAAATCATCAACATAAATTTCTCTATTCATTCTATGAAATAATGTGAATAAAAATTAAGGAAATGACGACTAAAATCCTGAAATCATTAACATAGATCCCGCTACTCTAACAGAAGAAGAATTCATTACTAAAATAGCATGATAACGTGATGAGAAATCACAAAAATTGCGAATAAGCACTTGACTGTCGACATTATGAACAAGAATCATAACAAAAACTGAAACAACAACAGTAACCCAAGCAAACATTCGACTGTAATGCCATGTATATATTTGGGGTGTACTAGTTTTTTGGAAACACAAATAGATTCATGAATACGAGGTTTATTATTCATAGTTCAAGGAACTTGCTCGCGGTTTTCGTAAATCATTCAGTTGATCTTAATGAATTTATGAACGGATTTTTTTCCGTGTATCGAATTGCAGATCAAGCTTCTTAATTTAATACGATATCAAACAAAGTGACTTAATTATGAACTAAAACGTGGTGTTTTAACGACTAGGAAGTTTGAAATTTAAAGCCTAAGGAATTTGATAATGATAATTATCATTATGATAATTGTATTTTTTTACACGTGTTTGTCAATGTGGAATGTTGTAAAAGATGGATGTAAGATCTAGTGACAACACTAATAGCCCTACCGACATGCGCAAATAATACCGCTATTAGGGTACATGAATCTCCACAAAGCCATTTAGTTATCATTCCAGTGTGTTGTTAAAATCACAGAATTGAAACTTTCGTCATATAATATGAACTACACCCAGGTTTTTTACGCGGTTTTTTACGAGGTTTTTTTTACGCGGATTTTCCAATTAACGCGGTTTTTTTACGCGAATTTTCCGATTAACGCGATTTTTTTACGCGGATTTTCCAATTAACGCGGTTTTTGCAAAAATATTCTAAGTCCTTTTGAATGCAAAATGGCGTCAAAAATCAATTTCTGGCACCTACTCTTCAAGTCCATTCCGAAAACACCCATATTGAATGGGTTATAGCGAATTTCGCTAAACCGGAAGTCGCCATCTTTGATTTCAAAATGACATCAAAAATCAATTTCTGGCACCTACTCTTCAAGTCCATTCCGAAAACACCCATATTGATTGGGTTATAGCGAATTTCGCTAAACCGGAAGTCAACATCTTTGATTTCAAAATGGCGTCAAAAATCAACTTCTGGCGCCTACTCTTCAAGACCATTCCGAAAATACCCATATTGATTGGGTTATAGCGAATTTCGCTAAACCGGAAGTTGCCATCTTTGATTTCAAAATGACATCAAAAATCAATTTCTGGAATCTACTCTTCAAGACCATTCCGAAAATACCCATATTGTTGGGGTGCGGGCCATAAGGAATCTTCCATACCCGTCTCTTCCATCTTTCCGAAAATCTTCTAAGTCTTTTGCATTCAAAAGGACTTATATTTTTTGCAAAAACCGTGTTAATTGCGAAATCCGCGCAAAAAAAAACTTCCAAAAATATTCTAAGTCTTTTGCTGAGAGTTTTTTTTGCGCAGATTTTCGAATTAACGCGGTTTTTTTACGCGGATTTTCCAATTAACGCGGTTTTTTACGCGGTTTTTTTACGCGGTACGTATCCCCCGCGTAAGAAAAAACCTGGGTGTATTTCCACTCCTGAAAAAGGCTGCCACCAACGACCGAAACGTTGGCCAATCAAAATTTTCCAGCCAGAACATCCAACCCGAACAACTAACTTGTTCCTATTTTCTGCAACGGTTTTATATGAATAAGCAAGCTTTTGTAAAGCTTGACGTTTCGGTCATTTCCGGAAACCACCTTCTGTAGGGGTACTAAAATGAAGAAATTAAATAATTAAGTCAAAAATTGGGTTTTAACCACAAATAATCATGGACATATTTTTTGCTGGCCTTTCTCAAATGATGCTTTGTATATTTTTTACATGAGATTACAGATTGCTACTGAACCAGCCAGAGATAGTTTGACCTATATTTTTTCCCACCGTCAACTTTGTTATGCTAAACTAAAATCACCCGATGCTACTTCAGATTGCTCACCACCTTCTACGTGCCTACCCTTGTATTGCGTAGCTATCTCCAGCTTTCGCCAAAAATGATGCCGCCATCTGTCAGACGAGAGCCAATTTTCCGCGAGGTCCAAATTCGCGCTTGCGGCGAAAGAAAGCAGATTCACCAGCCAGCCAGCCTCTTGACAGCAGCAATCAGCCTATGAGTAATGATCCGTGCAATGGTTAGTAAGTTATTTTTCCGAGCCCGCTGCCTTCCAAACGTGCACTCGAAAAGTGGAGTACCCCGGCACACTCGTAATTAACTCGGTGAGTAAAGAGATGTCGGATGGGTGAAACCTCATGCCACTTCAGGACTGCCTGCCAGTGTTTAGTGCTTTGCTTCTCTCTCTCTGACAGGGTCTGGGATCGCACTAAACGACAACCATAGTTAGTCTAAAGTGGCGTAAATTGGTGCGCCTTCCGTGCACATCCGAGACCGCAAAATACTTACATTTTTTTCGGCAGTTGGTTTGCAGCACCCTCGGGGCCAGAAGAAACGGTACACCCTCCCGACACGTGGCAATCGTCGGCAGCGAGGAAGAAAAGTCAACAACCAAGCAATCAGCCGGGGCGGGTAAAATTTATCGCTGGGAAAATTCAGCACAGACAAAACAGAGTCGGCCACCACCGCCCGCAAAAGCATTTGTTTACGGACGCTGCTTTTTTTGCTTCGGGCCAGATGAGCCAGGGTGCTGGTTAAAACGGACGATGATAAATGGAAGCTGGTGGATGTCGGTTGTTTCGTGGGATGATGAACTGACTTTCAAAATGAGCCGGGAAAAGATCGCATCTTAATTTCTTAAATTGAACATTAATCAGTTTTCCTGAAAGGGACGGCCGGTCGGTCGGTTGGTTGACCGAGACTCTGGTGCGGTGGTGGTGGGACAATTGCTTAGTCAGTGCTGTTCTCTCGTGAGCGTCAGCATCACGGTAGGGCGGTCATTGGCCGCGGATGGCCAGAATAACCGACTTTCGCTTTCATCACAGTTGATGCGTAAAGATAAGCAGTCGTTGTCTTCAAATCAAGTAGGTGCTACTGCTAGCTATGGTTTGGTGGTGGCTTGACTGCTATCGCAGTTAGCTGATTCTGTACCCAAAAAAAAAATGGGGCGAGAAACGGTCCCCTGTCCGGAGGTTGTAGTTGGGTCGGAACGCTTGCAACTCGTTATAATTACCATTCATCATTTAACGAATGATTGTTTTAATTTTCTTTTTCCCCATTGTATTCATTGTCTTCTGTTGCTACAGGTTGCTTACTTTGATTGTGGAACCGCCTTAATTTTTGACATGTTGACTGTTGGCACTTGGGTATCAGCTCTTAATTGTCGGTCTTTGCTAACTTTCTGGTACTAATTATTCAGTCAAAAATTACAGACAAACTAGAGTCTTCAGCAAGATCCATATCAATTCAAATCAAACTAATACTCTATTACTCGAAATAATGTATAAACACAGTGATTTGGATGCTGGGGGAAAGTTTCAATCATGAGAAAAAATGGTTCGCTAGGTTTTGGTCAGTTACAGACGTCATTCAGATGCAAAACAAAAATTAATGATCTTGGGCCATCATCTGAACAACAACGCTCAGATTCAAGCATTGACAATCAGCTTTCAAAATGTCACAAACATTATTGGTATTAACTACTCCCATCATAAGCCCAAATAAGCATGTTGTTACTTTCTTGGCCTATTGTCACAAAAACTACCATTTTAATTCGTATCAACTACAGATTCCTCGTCAGAGCACCAGGTTAAACTTCAAAGAAGAATTCCTTTCATTCGTCTTCCGTTCGGCCAACAACATCTGATCAAACCTAGGAACAGATCCGACGGTTTTGCAACTAACTGTATACGAAAAAGAACAGAAAATATTCCAAACCATACATTGCAGGGTAGATAGTAGAGTAAGCCAATTAACGATTATCACGAAGTCAAGGTTCTTGCAGTTTTGCCGTTTTTTTTACTAATTTGGATTTCCGAAACTGTGGCTGACATGTGGTTGGGATGCATGAGTGCATTTTTTACTGCCCACTGAAGTGCACACGGTCACTGCTTTCTGCTCCGGAGAACAGAAATAGTTTTGTGTAGCATATCTTGGTTAAACGTATGTACAGTGTAGACTAAAACAAACAATATTGGAATTTCGCATTGCGCAACCAACCTTCAAGGCGCCTAGTAAAACACTGATTTCGCGATGTACATCATAATTCAAAATTTTCTGGATTAATTTTACACAGCCTTTGTCCACATAATCCTTCAGGTAATTATGAAGATAGCTTTATTTTGTTTTTGGAATTTTTTGTAACACTGTTGTATCAAACGTCCGATTTTCGCTAAAAAAATCGGCTAACATGTTTTGTAAAAAAATTATAATAACAATATAATATTGTAAAAGCTTTCGTAGATTCTTTTCCGCGACGGTGAACCATTTTCAGCGTCGCCTGGTAGCTCTTCCGCTTAACTTCTGACTTACAGTACTGGCAGGTGAGAGACTGATTTTTATATGTACAGAGAGTGGTCTGAGAATAAACTGAACCAGATTGCAAAGTAACGAAGGAAGGGGATGTTTCAAACGCTTTCTTACCACTCAAACGTCATTCAGAGCGCCTGAAAAAAATCCTCAATTTAGCATTATTAACAGGCGGAACCTTTTCGAGTTGCGACGTAAATTTTCGACTAGCGTCGTCGAAAGTTTTCGGAGACCGATCGTGTAATCGTACATCGACTGCATTATCTTCAACATACACGGGAATCTGGACTCTAACATTATCGCACTCAACAAAGCATTTCATGTTCTTGCGCTTGTAACGAGGATTATCACGACATCGAGCACGTTGTCTGGGTTTGCGCTGGGTACTGTGACGCCAGGTCTTTCCTTCCGGGCCCTAAGATAGACCATCCAATGTTCCAGTCCGAGGTCTTTCCTATATGACCCTTATCTACTTTTTTATTAAAACGATAAATATCCTAGTCTAGCCTCTCTCTCTCTCCCTCTCTCTCTCTCTCTCTCTCTCTCTCTCTCTCTCTCTCTTCCATCGATCGTTCTCAGAAGTCCCCTGCACTGCCTTCGCGGGCCTGACCTGTACCAAAGTACGATCATGTCACCGCTTTTGCCCCAGACCACTACGCCGACACTATCTGAATTTAAAACGAGCACTATCTGATGATCTGAGCACGTTTAGAAGATTCACTGCGGATCCGAAGAGTATCACCCGTCGAACCGGTTCATGATGTCAAGGCAATCCGAGGCTGTAATTAATGCCGCTGATTTTTCGTTTGCCTTAATGCTGTAGGTTTGAGTTTTCCCTTCCGCCTATCGTCACTGTCCGCCTTCTCTACCCTGCCCGTGATACGATTACTGCTATCATGAGTTAATATCTTGCCAAGCATAAACCTCCGTCACTAAAAGCAAACTTGATTGTATTATCCTAGTTTTAAAATATATTGGGTGAAACCTAAACTACTAGTCTTAAAAATTGCATCTTTTGTTGACTCCGCACCACCATCACCACTTTCTCTTAATACAAATCAATTATTTCCATTCTTGTAAATAGAACCGTATTCCTAGTTTTAAGATAGCTGTAAAATACTCCATAAAAAGCTAATGTTTTGCCTCTTATTAATCGAATGCAAAATTTTTCCTCAAAGATTAAAAGTTTTCTGAAATTGTAAATTCCTAGTGTTGAGTTTGTACGAAATTGGCACCACCAAGCTAATACAAATGTGCTTATAAAATTAACGAACTGATAAAAAAGCGTTTCACATTGCTACCGACAACAACGAGTTCGAGTTCTTCCTTGATTCCTATTAGTACATTTCTAATATGATGGAACTGAATTGTGTACATTTTACATTCGCTAAAACATCCATTTTATCCTTCAGCAAACGCTCCAGTTTGCGATAAGGGGGTTCCGCTTTGACATCACAAAAGTCTTCATCGGCCGCACAAATACGCGGCAGAGAAAATCAACTACAATCGCTCCAGGTCATCTCGATCGTCGGTGTAATACTCAAATTTCGGCGCAAAACAAACGGTTTAGATTGACTTATCCGAAGTCGCTACTAACGCTACTGCTTTGTTTGGATTTCTGTTGTGCAATAGTGCACATATAATCTACGCAACTGGTTAACTGTATATATTTCTTACCGTCTGCTTTGTGAGTCTTGTCTTGGCTGATGTCTGAAAACAATAATGAAATCCGCTTTATATTTTTTTGCAAAACCAAATTCAATTCGGCGTACCAGAATTGCTCTAGAATATTAAATTTGAATAATTACAACAGAATTTTTTGAACACACCTGAACTAATAAGTCATCTCATTTTAATTATTTTGAATGCAACATTTTTATCGGGTGCGTTTCTTCCCCAGGAGAATTTTGTTTTGATTGAACCAAACTCTACGCTATCGTCTCATCAGTATCGCAGTCGCGGGGCCACCTTGGATCCCAGGTAGACCCTACACTAAACCGAACTTTGGTTTTGAATCGATGTACTCACGCTCAGATTACGCTGTGCACCTATGACTATCAGATTGTCTCGCGTGTGTGCATGACTTTTTTATAGTAAGGTTCAAAATGTTTCGAAAGCAGGGCCCTGTAGTGATGTTGTGTGGGAGTCACGATTAACTTTCGTGTATATACTACTAATAACACTCCTTACTCTTGTTTCGTCATTCTTCACCACGGACCTACATCAAGATAGTATTTCATGGGGTTTCGTGTTTTCGTCCCTTCTCTTAGTTTTGCTCACGAGTTTCCCGCAGCAGTCTAGGAGCCTCACTTGATCCATGAAATGGTTCGACCTTTGAGCCATTTAATTCTCGAGAAGACTCTTGTATTTGAAGACTTTTTTTTGAATAGGTCCTATCTACAAAAGAGAGCCTCTCTTTATTTACTTTCTCTTCCGCGAATTACTCGATCGCCTTTCTGATTTCCCTTCAACTGTTTGCGTAATAAGCTAGTAAAAACGTTGGTCTTTCGAAACATACTGATAAATGTTTGAAAAGTTTTATGGTTTTGCAGTAATAATCGAAAGAGAAAGCAAAAAAAGAGAGTTCTCTTTTGCAGATTGAAATAAATGCAAAAAAGTCTTCATTTCATCTCCATCTCTCGACATTTAGCTCCGGTTTCAGTGAGCCACTTAGCTGCTAATTCCATGAGCCATTTAGTTCCTGTTTTCGTTAGCCATTTTGCTCGCAGCCTTATCACAGTCTATTCGGATAGTCCCCAGCGGTGAACTAACCCTACTCCGACTGAGAGTTTTCCGACGGAGGAATTTCTCCTGACACCGACATCCGCTACCTTGAACCATCTAGCTTCCAGTTTTATCGATATATACTCGGATATTATACGCCGGTGAAGCCACCCCACTCCGACTGAGAGCTCCCCAGCGGCAGAATTTCTCTCGATACCGATGCTGTTTCTTGAGCTAATTAGCTCCCATTTTGACACGATATAGTCGAAGAGCTCACGGCGGTGAATTTACCCTACTGTGAATTCCCCGGCGGTGGACCTAGTCTGCACCGGCGGAGAGTTCCTCAGTGGAGGAATTTCTCTCCAAACAACCCGATTTGAGGCTTCACGACAGCTTTCGAACCGGCGGCGCTACTGTGCTAGTATGAGTGCTAGTGTGGGTATGTATGTATGACTTAACGTGTGTCTGGTTTTAGCATTCAATAACTGATTGGTAACAATGGGTTCGATCGAAAGAGGACAAGACATGCTTTGGAAGTATTTTATTTGCTACGAAAAACATGTGAGTAATGAAACAGAACGAAATTGACAAAATTGGAAGAGCATTCAAACAGCAAGGAAAATTTAAGAAATTTGAGATGAAAAATAATCAAACGAATAAAAAAAATAAAAAAATAAAGAATTAGTGGGAAAAGATTAAATAATTGAATAAATGAACCCAAAATTGACAAATCCTGAATAAAACCAAAATAAATAAAATTGCAAACAAAAAACGCAAAAAGGAAATAAAAATAGGCTTTTATAATTTATAATAAGTAAACAGCTACAAAAACAAAGAAACGAGAAAAGTCTAACTGAAACAACGAAAGTAGGCAAAGGAATTACATGAAATTAGCAGGAAAAGATGTTGCAAAAATAGTAGATGTAATGAAATTAAATCAATATATTAAACAAATATTTCTCATAAGATATGAAAAATAAAATAGAAAAGAGAATAGTTAAAATCAGGAATATAAAAAGTTTGAATTATAAAACAAAATACAAATACAAAATATAACAAAAGTCAAAACAACCAAAAACTATGAAAATTAAAAAAAATTAACTAAATAGAATCATGAATATATTAAGTTAGAACAATGTAGAAATTGAAAAACTCAAAATGAAAAAAAAAAACTTAGAAGGTTCGCAAAAACCAAAAAGGAAATAACGAAAAATAAATGGTATAATTAAACTTTAGACGCAAGCATGGAAAATTAGAGTGAAAATTTTCAAAAATGTACATTGTTTCCTTAACAAAAATTGTATCTGCAAATTAATCAAAAAAATAAACAAATGGAAGGAAAAAAAAGCATTTTTTTCAAAAAAAGGTAACTAGAAAGATATGAAAAAATATGGAGAAAATTAAAAGTACAATGAATTGAACAGAGAAAAAGAAAAAACGATAAAATTGCACAAGTCGAAAAAAATAAAGCTGAAAAAATGCCTTAAATTGGGCAAAATGGAAAATATAAAAAAGTGGAAACAAACATTTCAATATAGATAGAAAATTAAGAAATAGACAAAAATTATACAGAACTAACTAATACCCCTGGCGCATCGCTGTGACTTTCAACGAAATAGGAGGAAAACACAACTTGTTCCGAAGCGCCATCTGGGAGGCAGGTAGCCACCAATAGCACACAAACACGCTCCTTAACAAATACCTACTATGTATGAATTTTGACGGTAATCGGTTAAGCCGTTTAAGAGTCCATAAGTCATATACATACAAACATTGACTATATACAGATAGAAAAAAAAAATTAAAATAGCAACATTAAAAATAAGAAAAACTATCCAAATAAAGGAATGGAATTGCTTGAATTATTATTTGTTCATTTAATTAATTTATCGTTTTATTCTCATTTTAATACTTTTATTCGATTCATTTTGTACACTTTAAGTATTTCATTGCTTTTAATTATTATTCGTGTTATTCGTTTTACTTTCTTTTATTTTTTCACTGAATTTATTTTATTAGTTTGATTATGAACCTTTTTGTTAATTTTGTGAAATTGTTAACTTTTTGCATTTCGTTATTTATATTTGCCTTATTCATTTTATTTATTTTGTTCATTTATTATTTAGCCTGTCGAATTTCTTTCATTTTATAGATTTTCTATAATTGATTCGAGGTTTTTTTTTTTCAATTAGTTTAATTGACACGACTCGATGCGTGAGCATTTTAGGCGTCACCTTCCTTGATCATGTCGCTTGCGTCCAAGCTATAATCGCTGCAGTTGTCCTGAAGATTACGGTCGATGGTTTTGTTATGCTCCTTCGTTTTTGCTGACTACAGGTGTGAAACTTTCCTCCTTAGTGTCTGCATCTTGTTTGGCTGTCATATGTGTGTTGCTACAGAGGCACTGGATGTAATCGTTGTTTATTCAATATTCGTTTGTCGTTTAACCGTCACCGCACGGTTGGACAATTGTCTGTATTATAGCTTTGATCGTTCACAGAACTGACACCTTGCAGTTTGTTCGCCATATGTGCACAGTGTGGTCCATGCATAGAGGGTGCCATGTTCAATGGTCACAAAGGAAGGGATAAGGCGTTTTAGTTGCATTCTTACCTTACCTTCTTCTTAGGAATGCCGGGAAAAAAAATCTTCTAAACGTCATTTTAACATAGACCACTTCGCCATATTGCGACATGAATCTGCGTATTGCGTTATTTGGGGTCACTCAATTCATTTCAATGATCAGTTTTAAGATTCCACCATTCTTTTTTCGGCTATTTTTGTGCAAATCCATTTGAAAACGTTCGTCGTTAAAGGGTTTGTATATGAAATTTTCCATCCCACTGCTAGGTGGATTGAATCGTTAATTCAATTGTAATTATTTTCATCAGTAACAGTGTAGCTCTTAACATTTGTCTTTTCAGTAAACCGGCAATCACGTACAATTCTGCCGTAAAAACTGGTCCGCTCGTCGCCCTCAAACATCTAGCTTAAAATGATTTCTCAACTATTGAGTTCAAGTTTGGCAGCTGGTGGTTACAATAAATGAGCGATTACTAATCACGAACGAGCATCCATCCTCCATCTCCTAATAAAAGTAATCTTCTCAGCAAACCGATCTTCGTGAACAAGGTGTCTTATATTTTTGTCCATCACTGTACGTTCATACCCACTCAAGAACGAAATGATTCATTTGATTTCATTTATTACTGTAACGATGAACAATTCAGCAAGAAAACCACCCGAAAAGCGGCAGCGGGTAAGTTTATTACAAAAGAAAGCAGAAAAAACCAGCAATGAATGAACATACCTCATGATTTATGGTGAGAACCGAAAAGCCCAGGCCTACTACCTTTGAACTCAGCACATACCATCGACAAAAGCTTTGCTCTACTCTGCCCCAAGCGAAGGTGACTGACTGATAGTGATCGGGATGGTTTGCGCCTACTGCCATCCCACCACCTCGCCATCCCACGAATAGCTACTCCGATTTTATGAAAAGTGATATCTAAGAAAATCTGCGTTTTGCTTTCTTCTCGTCGCGAAGTACCTTTTACTATTTTTGTTTCATCTTTTCGCGTTCCTCCCGCCGCACCCACACCACAGAGGTTAAGGTCGTATGCGAACTCGTAAATTTATGGCCAAACAGAAGTTTTCACTTTCAGCTTGAAGATACTGCATACTTTCCGCCGGGGAATCTCACACGGTACGTACTCTTATTTCATGAGCGGCGTCGAAATTGCATTTCACCTTGCCCTGGAGGGCTCATTGGCTGCCGTTTGGGAGTTCCATTGGGTCGGAACATATAATGAGATGAGGGGTGGGGCAGATTATGGGATAGCTGCTGTGCTTCCTACTCGCGATTTGGGTGAGATTTCACCTCGTCGAGGCCCACCGAGCGCGCACTATTGTTTCGAGTCGGTATTGTTAGTTTGGTAGAAAAGTAAAAAAATTAAAGTACATTAATCATGGAAGAATGGACGCGGACTGCACAGGGGTGTGTTAAGAGTTTATTTATGGTGGAAAGCTTCTTCGTTAGGCTCTTGAATTAATGCGCAGTCCGGGGCAACGAAAAGCGAGGAATTAGCCAATTAATTTAGATTTTTGATTATTCCCACTGCGCAGAAAAGTGGGTGGCAGCAACAACGCCCCCTCAATAAAAATATTTATTTATGGAAGTGTTGATGGGGATGTTTAAGCGATTCTGATGCTTTTTGGTTGAATTTCACTTATTCGGTACTTATGAAGAAATAAATAATTACATTTCCACGATTGCTTGGCATTGATAATTCCTTGCATTTTTCTCTGGGTTAAATTGTATATTTAATGCAAAATTTCCCGTGTAAGGAAAATATGAACGATTTTCACGGTAATAAGCTTCTAAATTGGAGATTTAAAAAAAAGAATATTATTCGATTCAAAAACTTGGACCTGGTAGACCTATTGAACTACTTGCAACAATAAATTTAAATATTAAAAAAAAATCGATAGGCTGTCAATTTGCTCATACAGGTATGAACTTCCCGAACAGAGACCTCACTATAGTGCTCCTAATAGTCGGTCGTCGCTTAGCTCCACTGGACAGATATAAAAGAATTTGACTACCTGATAGTAACGGATGTTCAATAAAAAATGACAATGATTTCAATACCTTTTTGTAATTAAAGTAACGAGCGTAATTTTTTTTCTCCCCAAGAGAATTGCTCTCTGGATTCCTTCGAAATGGGTGGAATGTTTCTTTTCGCTCGGGTTGCTGTCAGTTCAATCGAAGATGGCATCGAATCAGCAAGAACTCTGCGAGCGTGTTGTACGGTTTTACGAAACGCATGGTCATCGTGGAAAAAAGTTTACGGTAACCACTTTCGAGACGAAAACGTGAGACGCCCGTGAGTGCAGTTTACCGGATGCTGGCATCCCTGAGCGTGGAGCGGAAGGCCGGTAGCGGCCGTCCGGTGAAGCCAGTGACGAGAAAGAAGAAGGAAGTGTTGAAAAAGCTGTTCGACAACAAGGACAGAACGAGTTTGCGTGACGCCGGTCGAAAATATCACTGCTGCCATACCTTGATTCACCGAACGCTCAAGATAGAGGACATCATTTGTCGGAAGAAGACTCGGTCCCCCGAGTACACGGACGAGCAGATAGTTATCATGAAATCGCAGTGCCGGTGGATGACGAAGAACTGCCGTGGGATGTCGTTCGTGTAGGACGACGAAAGTTACTTTCCGAAGACCCACGTTCCAGGAAATGACAGCTACTATTCCAGCGACAAGTCGGCCACACACCCCCGAATGACGGCGCCGGTGGTTGAGTGGTAAGCGTGACCGCCACTCATTCCAATTTGCCTGGGTTCAATTTCAGCCGAGGTCGTTAAGATTTTTCTGAGGTGAAAAAACCTCTGGTCACGTCTTCCTTCGGAAGGGAAGTAAAGCCGTTGCTCTCCGGTCTATGAGTTTGGTGGATCGATATCTAGTCCAGATAGTGAAGTCACCTCTGGCGTCGGTAAAGAAGAAGTGATCCAACTTCTATACACTCAGGTTTTTTTTACGCGGGGGATACATGCCGCGTAAATGAAAACCGCGTAAATTTCAAAATCCGCGTAAATGAAAACCGCGTAAATTTCAAAATCCGCGTAAATGAAAACCGCGTAAATTTCAAAAACCGCGTAAATTTCAAAATCCGCCGGTGGTTAAGTGGTAAGCGTGACCGTCACTCATTCTAGTTGGCCTGGGCTCAATTCCAGCCGAGGTCGTTGAGATTTTTCTGAGGTGAAAAAACCTCTGGTCACGTCTTCCTTCGGAAGGGAAGTAAAGCCGTTTGTCCCCGGTCCATGAATTTGGTGGATCGATATATAGTCAAGATAGTGGAGTCACCTCTCTGGCGTCGGTAAAGAAGAAGTAGATCCAACTTCTATACTCTTACTAACAAAAATATCCTCCTCTTGTGATACTTGTGGAGTGCGCAGTAGTATATACGGCTTTTATCAAAAAGTAAATATCGGACTAACATTCCTTCTCTTTCCTTCCGAGATTTATGTTCGGGCCTGGCCGGTGCCGCTATTGATCAATAAAACAGCATTACCAGGAGTTGTACATTGAAAGATGTTTCGCTACTCCCAAGCATAATTATCTACTTATTCCCTGTGCAATTTCAGCTAGTCCAGATCGATAACGGATTAGCAACCAGGGGTGGTTGCACAAGCTCAAGCTCAAGAATTTTGATATCTTTCGTTTCTTTTAGCTTTTTTATGCTTTATTGAGAATAGCCAACTTTATCGATAAAGTAGTATCTTGCGGCAATTAAAATATGATATCAATATATTAAAAACCGACTAAGCATTCAATTTCAAACAATTTTTTTTTTAGAAACTAGCCTACTCTTCAGCAGAATTGTTGAGAATTCTATTACGAACAACGAATGTTTTTGTATTTAGTGAATCGAAGTATATTAGACTATTTGCGAAACAAAACCTTCGAAAATAGTTTTTCTAAAATTACTGTTTAAGACAGCTACTAAATTTGTTCAAATTTTTGCTAAGTTTTTACAAGCAATGAATTTGGATCTACGATGGATATTGAATAAAACTGGATTAAAAAATACTCCGCAAAAATAGTGAGGCACATATACGAAGGACACTCTGAACTGATATTGAGCTAATGAGAGAAGAAGGGTACACTTGATAAATGAGAGAAACCGGAGCAAGTCGTACCACTGCACAGTGGTCCAGAATGTAAATTTAGCAGGAATTTTGAGATTTTACTAAAACTAAACAACTTAGCCTTATTAAGTCTTTGGAGACGTTTTCGTAGTTTATGAGCCCCCTCATTTTGTTGAAACAACAGTTGGGGTGGTTCTAATTCTACCAAGATCAAAAAATTAACTTTTTAATCATTCTAGCTAGAGCCAAACGACCTTCAACGAAGTTGTAGAACGACAAATTTTGGAAAAGTTTGCTGAAGACATGTAAGCTCTATCTGTCATACTTTTTATTTCAAGTCGGAGCTTGGGGTGTTTCTTCGAAGTACAGTTTTATTCCAATAACTTTTGCTGTATTCATTAAAAACGAATAATTTGTTTCATGGCACTATATATCTAACTATTTGCGTTGAAAAGTTATGAGCACTTTTTCGCCAAAAATGGGGTTCTTTTGAATTACAATATCACTCATTGGGGGCAAATAAAAGATAATTCTTTTTGAACTATAAATAAGGTCATGATTAGAGTTATAATTGAGCAAAAAATGGCGAATACGATATTTTTTAAAATTTCATAAAATTGATTTAAAAAAATCTATTTTTGAAATATTAAGTGCTTATATCATCTGAACATTAAAAGCTAGAGTTTTGATGTATTAGAAGAAGGATAGGGTGTAAAAAATGAAAACTGAAAAAGTTTGTTTTAAAAATTTGGTTTTTCATGAATTGACTCTTTGTAATATGTTTAAATTACTTTCACGGTGAACAATATAGAAAATGTGGTTTCGTTTTCATGATAAAATATTGCACTTTACAATACTTTTCTATTATTTTAAATAGTGGGTAGGGTGGTTCTAATTTTTTTTTTAAATCAGAAAAATAACATTTTAATGGTTCGAGATAGAGTTTCGCTGTCTTCCACAAAATTGAAGATAATGAAATTTTGAAAAACTTTGTTGAAGACACTGAAACTCTATGTCGTATATTTTTCATTTTAGAAAAAATTTACCAAAAAAAATTAGGGTGTTTCTTAAAAAATTGCTTTTTTTGTATAATTTTTGCAGTTTTGATTTTTCATTAAGATCACTTTAGAAATACTTTCAGATATTGGGGGTGGGCATAACGTAGTTGGTAAATCGATTGACTTGTACGCAGCGCACCTGGGTTCGAGTCCCGACCCGCACACAGGGTTAGAAATTTTTCATAAGAGATTTTTCTAACCCGAAGAGACGAATGACCTTAAGGTTAAAACCTCTATAATCGAAATAAAAAAAACTTTCAGATATTTTGAAGGAGAACAATTTGTCTTAATATATTGAACCTTTAGCTTCGCTCGTTAGAAAGTTATATATACTTTTTACTAAAAATAAACAATTTTTTGAATAAATATTGCGATATAAAAAAATATCGTATTTGCCATTTTTTGGTGATCTATACTACAAAGCGTGCTATTTCATATGAAAGCAACAATATTCAATGTTGAGTGCCCAAATCGAAGATAATTCTATTTGAAAAAGTTATATTTTTTATATAAAAGTTCTTATAACTTCAAAACGAAAAAAGTTAAGTAGTTGGTGTTTTAAAGCAAATTATGCGCCCTAAAATAATCTTTACGTTGTCCAAAGGGTACTTTAGCGTGAAATAAAAACTTCAAAAGTTGTAGTAATAAAACCGTTTTTTAAGGAACACCCTAAAGCTTACATTTGAATTTCTCGTGCAATGGAAAATATAAAAGCTAGAGCTTGCATGTCTGCAGCAAATTTGTCTAAAATGTGTTGCTCTACAACTTCATCGAAGACAGTAAAGCTCTATCTCAAACCGTTAGAAAGTTCTATTGTAAATATTGCTAAATTTAGAACCACCCTAGCATCAGTTTAAACAAAACGAAGGGCCTTGCAAAGTACAACAACTTTGCCAAACATGTTGTAAGGCTAAGTCATTTAATTTTAGCAAAAAGTTAAAATTCCTGCTAAATTTGCATTCTGGACCACTGTGCACTGCGACGCAACAGAATTTTTTGAAGTAATTATTCTAATAAAATTGATTCATTTCATCAGTAACTAGCGTCAAATTGGGACCAGTTAGATAATGAGTTCAAACTAGTCCCAAACCGGCACCAGCTTTGTCCTAGTTAGGATTTATCGTTTAACTGGTCTCAAGTTTGTGCTGGTAACGGATGAGATGAATTCCAGACACTTTTTCCAACATTATCTAAGTTATGTGTTGTGCCCTTAAGCACAAATTGCTTTCATCCATTTGTTTGCGTTTTGATAATATTTTCAGCAAAATCAAAATTATCAACAGTATTGCATCAAATTCTAAAATTAGAAGTGAAATAATAACCTGATAAAAATGTTATCAGTAACTGCCAGACAGAATTGACCACCAGATGGACGCTGATCTAATAAGCGACGTCCAACTGATGGTTAAGTCGGCTTTCCAGATACTGATGAGACGGATTCAAAATTAAATTATTGAAGTTACAGGCATTATGCATAACCCCTCCCCAAGGTTTAGGGGTTTGACGGTATTGCAAGCATCATCAAGCATCAATTGCTTTAAGATGGGTATTGCAGTACGCCTCGATAGTGGTTCATCGAGGAGACCGAGAGGGCTTATGCGCATTTTTTATGTTATATGTCTTTTCAAACCCTGCACCAGCGCATACCAACGCTAAACCACTGGTCTATGCGCGGTGGCGTGGCCGACTGGGGGATCAACGTAGATTGACTTTTGCTGTGTGCCATGTTTGCAAATATTGTTCTATTGGTGGTATTCGTGGACGGGGCTCACGGAGGGAGTCAATATGTGTCCATTTATCGGTCGACTTTGTCATCGTGCATATACTAATTAAATTAATTTAATAATTAAATAAATTTAATAAGGTAGAATAAGTAGAAACCTATTAGTTGTAGCTTTGTGATAATCGTAGTTTTTCGTACTAGTGTACAACTGTTATGTGCTAGTCGTATGTGTATCAATGTATGTATTCGTCTGAGTATTTGTGACAGTTGGGTCAGGGAATGGATGCAGAACTGACGTATATGATGGAATAGTGGCTAATACTTCTTTTGATCAATCTGAGCATTTGGTTCTATTCATTGGGGAAAGTCGGGCTGGATAAATTAGGGTAAAATAAATTTACCGACGCACGTGAGTCATCCATTCCCGGTCAGCATAGCATGATGAAAGTCTAACAGCATACAATTGTCGTTAATGATAAATATACAACATTTGCTGCATTTATACTAGTTTGATTGCATGTTACATGTGTTTTTATATTCTACTTCATTGGTCTGTTTCTTTTGTGTATCTATTAGTTTGCTTTTCCATTATTTATGTATACCAAAATAGTATTGTTCAATTTATACACTTCTAGTCAAGCTCTTTGCATCTTTTTTTCTTTATTCGGCATGTCATGGCTCCTTTTATTAGTATATCTTTACTATACGCTATCTATACTCATATAGGTAAAACGCTCGTGGCCTTCGCGATAACACAGGCCTGGCCACGAGCGCGACCATGCAGTTGCAATAATCCACATATACTTGCGCCCGCGATTTTGCCTACATGAAAACACCCCGGTAGTTAAGTAAACGTAGCATCTTTAAACTTCCAAACGCGGTCTCAAACATTAACCCACCACTCGCGCGATCATGAAACGGTCACGTCCGAAAGTTTTACCAGTGTGGACTAATCCCTTCAGTTGAACCAATCAAAAAAGTGAAGCTCATATTCACTAAACAACACGTTCCATGGTGACATGACCTGGAACTCAAGTTTCCCCATAGGGAAACGGACTACTATCTGTACCATACACTAAAAATTAAGCATAAGATTCACGGTCCGCGCGCGATCAAACAAGAATACACGCTACATCATTATAATATACAAATGCTTGAGCCCTTCGCGACCATCCCCGGCACCTACACCCGCGATCTCGCCAACATGATAACATCTCGGTGATAAAGTGAATGTCTCAGCTCCTATAAATTTTCAAACGCGGTCTCAAGCGTGAAACTATAAACTCCCGCAATCGCACGATCATGAATCGGTCACTTCCGGATCAATTAAAAAAAAGCTCTCATATCCACTGGACACCACGTTTTATGGCGACATGACCGAGGACTCTAGTGATATGGGGTAACTTACTCTCTGTCAGAATGTGAATTGTACACCAAAAACTATCAGAATGAAGGTCCGTGTGACCATCCAAGAACGCACGCGTATATAGGAAATGCCACACGGTTACAAAATCCAGTCTTGTACACGCGAAGTCATATGAACGCGAGCACACGTGACAAACACGTTAGCATACGAACGCTTAAGCCCTTCGCGATTAACAACGCACACCTACGTTCGCGATCGCGCTAACTTAATAACATCCCGGTAATAAGGAGAACGTATTAGCACTCACGAAGTTTCAAACGCTGTCTCGAACACGAACCTACAAACGTCCGTTTTCGTGCGCTCATGAATCTGTCACGTCCTGAAACCATTACTATCTGTCCCAAAAACTTAGGTACATACATTCAGTGGGACCAATAAAAAAAATAAAGCAAATATCCACTAGACAACGCGTTCCATGGCGACTTCACCAGGTACTCTAGTGATATGGAGGATCTCACATTCTTTTAGCATCTTAACAGTACACTAAAAAATAAAGTATTAGATTCACGGTCCACGATTATCCAAGTACACACGCGAATATGCGAAAGGCACACGGTTGTAACATAGAATTCATACACGCGAAGTTACATACACGTTAGCACTCGCGACATTCAAACGCACACGCGGTCGAACACGTTAACGTACAAATGCTCGAGCTCTTCGCGATTATACACGCGATCGCGAGTCCCTACGCCCGCACATACCCGAATCCGTACAATGAATATCACATTCAGAATCACGGCCCGCTACAATTGGCCTAATGCAGTGTTTTAGTGGGCGACATTGCCTGTCTCGTCTGCAAATTGTAGTATGTGATTCTGATGGATCCCTTACGAGAACCTAGCTCTACAGATCCAGTAGGACAACTCTCGAAAAAAAAAGATGTTGCAGGCATTATGCATATCAAGCAAGTATAATATACATTTTTTCAGCTTAGGGAGCAATAAAGCCGAATAAATAAAAGTAAAATAATAAAAATTATTTTAAAAATGAGATATACTAACAAGCATTAGCTTGACCTAGGTTCTGGGCACATTTGTCGGTTAGGTATACTTTGTATTCTTTATTTTCCATGTTGATGCAAGAAGACACGTTTTTGTTTCTGGTACGCTCCCGGAAACTCGTGTAGCGGCTCAGATGGTGAAAACATATATTGATTCCTATAAATGTGTGAATTTTGAGTTCATTCCAACTTCTAAACACACCAAACGGCAAATGCGTGCATTGCCCAAATTATTTTCCACAACGAGAAGTAATTTTACAACTAACTTTCGACCTAAGCAAATTCAGCCACCAACTGCGCATTGCCATTGTTAACTACTTCCCGCCCTAGCCCCCGCAGTTAAATAAATTTATTCCGAAGCCCACCCTTCGAGAGGGTAGGTAAAGAAAAGTTTCGCTTTTCCCACCCAGATTCCCATACAGAGGGCGCGCATCATCGAAGTAGGTGAGAAAAAAAACGAACTAACACATAACAAATTCGCTTCACAAGAAACCAAATTAAGTTCAACAACTTTTCAATTATCGAAAGTAATAAGCTGATGGTATGTAAACAGCGCCCGGAATTCAAAGCTGGCAGTCTCGAGAAGAAGATGAAGAGTATGCAAAACTTTTTTCTATGTGTTTTTTTTGCTCTTTCGAAGAAAACTCGGGTCGATTGATGCGGTTAAAAACTGGCAATTTCATTCAGGTTTTCGGTCGGGGCCTTAAAGCGATTTTTTTCTGTAAATAGTATTTACTAGCTCCAACATGGGATCATTTTCAAATATCTACATACACAGGTCTTTTTAAAGAATTACAAATAAAATAATCAACTCATTTACAAGACTCGTATCTGCGACCTACTAAAACCCTCAACTCGCCAGCTATCCGAGAAAGTGTGACACATTTCCTACTCGTGAATCGCGTCTAGAAGAAACGTGCTGCGATGGTCCGAAGCGGAAAACTCAAAACAAAAAACAAAAAAAACAGTAGGCCTTGGCCGAAATTACGCAAGTCGCGGCGGAACCGTCCGTTACCACCAACCATACCACACTCCACTCCTGCTGGCAATTGCATCAGAGGATTATCGGTGTTTTGCCCCGGTCCGATATATGTGTCTGGATCGGGAAGCTATAATACTTTTTCTGGTATAATTGCCTCAGCCAACCCGAAATCAGAACCACCAGCCGCAGCAGCAGGTGTCGAGTGAAACGCGCAAAGCGATCGGGCGAAGGCTCGTGCGTTTCGGTTTAACTGAATGGGGAGGCGTGCGCTTAAGTACGCGGGACTCCGTAGCGGAACGGTTTGCGGGATGGACAGAGCTGGGGTAGGCTAGGGGGACGGTGCGGTGCGGTGGGTTGATTTTCGGTAAAAATGTTTTGTTCGCTAAACATTTTTTTTTGGTGGTGATGATGATGATGATGATGCTGTTTTCGTAGAATAGTTGCAAGGTGCAAGCTCATCAACTGAATCTGATGGGGAAAACTGAAAACAGTTTGCTCAGAACACTGTTGCCTCAGCGATTGGAAGGTATTCCCAACGAAATGTTTTGAGTTTTGCTGTTATTTCTCATTTGATGCATTAGTGACGTGCATCGCGATGATTCCAGTTCACTTTAGGTTTGGTTACACCGGGAGGTCGCCTGGTACCGTTTCGGTTTGTACTATTCACTAACGATTTTTGTGTCAAATCAATTTGGCTGATTTTACAACATCGACATTGATCGCTCTCAAATTAATAATGTTGAGGATAAAATTTAAAAAAATCACATTTTTCCCTCGTTCATTTTACTAAATAGCAACAATTTCCCACGAACGCACAACCGTTTTGATAGTCCAGTATCGTTAAAGTATTTTAATAACTCAATTCTTTCACACACTCTGAAGCGGTAAAACTTGCTATTCTAAAAAATCTCGTAATTCATAATTTAAATGATTAGTATCGATCCCCATTCGTCTAACGCCCCACCTCTAAAACCTCTGATAAACGACGTCCAAAAAAAAACGGAAAATCAGCTTCATCTCCACTCGGTGTACAAAGCACACACCACTGACCTAATCTTACTGTGAAATTGAAACTCCAATCGATTTTCTAGAGCATCGAAAGGGAAGCCAAGAGGAGATGCCGCAATTGAATTATCTCATTTTTTGGCACCGTATAATAGCCGTTCGGATATAGCGAAACAGCTAATCACCTTAATTGAGCCAATCAGTAGCGGCCAACCGGTTGTTGCTGTCGTTGTTGTTGTTGTTGTTGTGGTTTGCGAGGTGGAATATTTTATGTGAAGCAAGCCCCGAAGAGGAGTAGGAGAATGAGGAATGAAAAGTGATTAACAGTCTCTTGCAGCCGTAATTTAGGAAATGGAAATCAACCTGCAATGATTGGTCTGCATCTTGAAAATATTTCGTGTTTAGTACACTAAACATTTAGAATCTGGTTGATTTTTAATGGTGGAAGGTTCTTGGAAAATACGCCGTAAAAATCGTGCAAAAAAGTTTGATCTTTTAAAATTGTTGCATTAAGCATCGATAGTGGCGCATCGAGGAGACCGAGAGGGGCTGCGAGCCTTTTTATGTTTTTTTTTTGTTTTTTTGTCTTTCTCATATAGAAAGGTTATGCAATCGCTCCAAACATCGACTTTTTAACCGAGGCCCTGAGGGCCGATTCACATATACCATTCGACTCAGAAAATGTCTGTGTGTGTATGTGTGTATGTGGGAAAAAAATGTCACCTCTGTTTCCCAGAGAAGGCTGAACCGATTTGCACAAAATTAGTCTCAAATGAAAGGTGCAACCTTCCCATCGGCTGCCATAGATTTTTTTTGTTGATCGGAATTCCGGTTCCGGAGTTTCGGGTTGAAGAGTGCGGTCACACAGCAAATTCCCATATAAACTGGTACCACGATGATATCCAAATGATGCAATACATATTAAAATGCATGCAACATTACTTGTATTTGCGGGTCTAGATTAAAAATGGCCAATTGAAGTAGTTTTGACCACATTGGCCACCTATGACGGTTCCTGATGTCCTCGGGGAACTTGCCAAATTCCTAAGTTAATATTCCGTCGATTTCTCAACGAATTCTTGATCGATTTGAGCAAACTTGATTTCAAATGACACTGCCATTATCTGCTGTTGAATTTTATTCCGATCTGACTATAGGTTCCGGAGTTATAGGTTGAATAATGCGGTCACACAGGAATTTCCCATATAAACCGTTACAATCGTAATATCTCAGAGGTTCAAAATCTACTGAAATGGACAAAAAATAAGGGCCGAGTGTCATATACCATTCGACTCAGTTCGTCGAGATCGGAAAATGTATGTGTGTGTATGTATGTGTGTATGTATTTGTGTGTATGTGCAGACATGACAATAAAATTTCCACATCGGTTTCTCGGGGATGGCTGAATCGATTTTCACAAACTTAGTCGCAAATGAATGATACAACGTTCCCATCGGCTGCTATTGGATTTGATTTTGATCCAACATTTGCTTCAGGAGATACGAGTTGAACAGTACGGTTACATAGAAAATCTTGTTATAATTTGTCCACATCACATTTCTCGGCATTTTCTGAACCGATTATCACAAACTTAGTTTGAAATGAAAGGTACAACGTTTTTATTGGCTGCTATTGAATTTTGTGTGGGGTTTGACTTCTAGTTCCGGAATTACAGGTTGATGAGTACGATCACGCAGAAAATCCCGATTTCAACGGATACTGCGATGAATGTATAAAGGTGATTTTTTTTCAAAAATGCAACCACAATTACTTGGATTTATAGTTCTAGGTCACTAGGGCATTGCAAAAAAAAAATTTTTTTTATTCTCAAAGGCCCCCCTCTCATATTGTGATAAATGTCAAAGTAAGCTCAGATGCCAAATTTCACATCATTTGGACAATTTTAGATCCCCACCCACTTCGCTTGAAATTTTTTGAAATTGGTACTATGGGAAAATATGGAGGATAAACACATTAAATGCAATAACTTTCGAAGTAGCAATCAGAAAATTACAATTTATACCTCTTTTGAAAGGAAATAAATTTATTATTTAGTAAATATATCTTTATGTTTCTAGAAAAATACGGTAAAGTGAGGTACTGGGTCATTTTGGCCCCAAATCCCCTATTTTTAATGATTTTTCTGCTCCGTGATGCAAATCATACATATTTTGTAGTTTTTTAATGTGAAAAAATCTCAGAAATCGAACGGAACCCTTTTGACCTTAGTCCGAATACGAGAAGTTGGGGTTATAGGGCTTTTTGTCAGTCATATTAAATTTTATCATTTTCTCATGCATATATCTCTATTATTCTTCAATCAATTTTCATAAAATGTAACTTATTGAACGTGTAAAATTCTGAGGAATAAAACAAAAATAAAAACTTTAAAGGGTAAAATTCAGAAACATCAAACTTTTTGATATTTACTCTACAAATCCCATTTTTTTTCATTATTTGTCTTAATACCTCAACTTCCCCTATTTTTCCAGGAATGAAACTTTTCTCATGTGATCCCTAAGCATATTTTAAACTAAAAGTAGTAAATAAATAAGAATTGTTGTTGTTAAATGGAGTTAATATGTGCATTTTATGATAAAAATGTGAAATCGACACCATATGTCAGATAATTTGATGTTCCTGAATTTTACCGGTAACGAATCTATTTTTGTTATAATACTAAGGATTTTCCACGTTCAACAAGGTATAGTTTATGAAAATTGAGTGAAGAATAATAGAGATATATTCACGAGAAAATGATGAAGTTTAATATGAATGACAAAAGGCCATTTAACCCCAACTTCTCGTATTCGGACTAGGGTAAAAAGGGTTCCGTTCGATTTCTGAGATTTTTTCACATTAGAAAAACTACAAAATATGTATGATTTGCATCACGGAGCAGAAAAATCATTAAAAAATAGGGGATTTTGGGGCCAAAATGACCCAGTACCCCACTTTACCGTATTTTTCTAGAAACAAATATATCTTTACTCAAATACTAAAATTATTTCCTTTCAAAGAGGTATAAATTGTAATTTTCTGATTGCTACTTCCAAAGTTATTGCATTTAATGTGTTTTTCCTCCATATTTTCCCATAGTACCAATTTCAAAAAATTTCAAGCGAAGTAGGCGGGGGTCTAAAATTGTCAAAATGATGTGAAATTTGGCATCTGAGCTTACTTTGACATTTGTCACAATATTCGAGCCTTCGAGAATTCAAAAAAATTTTTTTTTGCAATGCCCTACTAAGTCATTAACAGTCACTCAAAGTTATTGGCACCATCATTGGCCACCATCGCCGGATCCGGCGGCCCAGGCGGAAGTATCCGAACTTAAAATAACAATTACATCGGTTTCTCGGAAGTGGCAAGACCAAACCTAAATGAAAGCTTTTACTACTCCGTAAACTGCTATTAAATTTAATTTTGATCCGACTTACGGTTCCGGTGTTGCGGGTTGTGGCATGCGGTCACATAGAAAATTCCGATTCAAAATGATATTTTTTTTATTTCGATTATAGAGGTTTTAACCTTTAGGTCATTCGCCTCTTCGGGTTGGAAAAATCTCTTATGAAAAATTTCTAACCCTATGTGCGGGGTCGGAACTCGAACCCAGGTGCGCTGCGTACAAGGCAATCGATTTACCAACTACGCTACGCCCAGCCCCTTCAAAATGATACCTCGATGAAGGCAAAAAGGTAAAAATTTCGCTAAAAGGAATATATCTGTGTCATACAACTTGCATTAGCAGTTCTAGGTCATTGACGGCCAACCGAAGTCTCGTCGACCGCATTGACCATCGTAAACAGTTCCGGAAGTGCCCCGGAAGAATCGCCACCTATAAAAATTAACAAACTCACATCAGTTTATCGGGGAAGGTTGGGACGATCTTCACAAACTTAGTCCCAAATGAAAGGTATATAAGCCATAGATATCTATAAAATTTCGTACGAATCGATTATATGGTTCCGGAAATATAGACCGATCCTTCCGGTCACCTATGAAATTCCCACATAAGCCGGAACAATTTTTTTTGGGGACCACATGAAATTTCAGAAATCGAATTCGTTCTTTCGATGCCAAATACCTCCAAAACGACTAGATTTTATGTTATGTCGAAAAAATGTTCGGCTGCTATTGAATTTTATGTCAATGAATCCGTTTCCGGAGTTACGGCTTCACCCCTCAAAAAGCAAAGAATCTCGGAGGACCGGCTAGTCACTGAACTTGTAATTTGAAATACAAATGATCGAATGTTTTCGGGGCTTCGATTCTCTCACTGATAAAACGACAAAAAAGAGGCTTACAATTTCGTTGGGTCTTAGGAGTGATGCTTCTTGAAGTCACAATTATAGCTTGCCTTTTCGAGGGTTAAGAGTGCGACCACACATATAAACTGATACCCCTATAAGAGTCCACATCACTAGTGACATCCCAAAGTCGCGTTGACATTGGCTATCTACGACGGTTTCTGAGTGCATAAAAGTAGGAACTGAATAGGAAAATTTAAAAATCGAATTTATATTTTTTATACCTAATGTCTGTAAAATGCACGAAACGTCGAAATTTGATGAAATCTAGAAAAAAAAAATTAACAAAGATTGTTTTTTTTTGCATTTTGGCAAATTTTTGCCTTCGCCTTTCTCATATAGAAAGGTTATGCAATCACTCTGAAAATCTTCAACCTAATTTTCTTTCGACTGACATAGGATTTATGAATTTTACAGGAGCATAGCTAGGGAAGAAAGGAGGACATCAGGTCCGTGGCTGGCGAGCGTGTGTAGGTGCAAAGTGTATTAAGAATGTAATAAACATTTTCACAATTATATTGAACATAATCGGTCATGGAGTCAAAGTTTGAAGAAATGAGAAAGGCACAATTGCACCGCTAGGTATATTAAAACAGGTGTTTATACTCTACTCCGACCTAACTACCTAACGGTCAACCACAAGCCTGGGCGCGACCCTAAATCACAACCTTCGCTCAATCCGCATCTCGCTAGCCCCCACCGGGCGTAGCACCAAATCCCCTTTCACGCGAAGTTTTTTCATCGATTTGTTGGGGAAAATTTTGTACCACGCCAACAGCCTCACCAGCGCGATACGCATCTGTAGGTTGACAAACTTCTGACCGATGCAACTCCGGAAACCCATACTGAACGCCATAAAATCGAAGGCACTTCGCGAATGACTATTCTCCTCGGAAAACCGTTCCGGATCGAACCGCTCCGGCTCGGGATAGATGTCCGGATTGTGATGAATGTTGTAAATGGATATCATCACAGAAGTTCCGGTGGGGATTTTCGTTCCGTCTGAAAGTACGGTCAATGAAAGAATCAAAACTTTCTTCGTTAGGGATGATACTTTTATACATACCAATGACCACATCTTCCAGCAACTCTCGTCCAATCATCGGAATAGGTGGACAAATTCGTAGCGACTCCTTGATCACCATATCCAGATAGCGCATGTCCTTCAGTGACTGCTGCGTCAACGGACGATTCTTCGCGTCCCCTTCCAGTATTCGTTCGATTTCCTCGTAGACCCGCTGCTGAACATCCTGGTGAAGCGCCAGCAACAGCAAAATGAAGAATACTACCGATGTAGTGGTTTCCTGGGCACCACCCAAAAACGTCATAACCTCATCACGAATATCCTGATTGCTCATCGAGCTATCCTGCAGCAATAGGTCGATAAAGCTGATTCGTACCTTTCCGCATCCACCGTCGTCGTTTGTTTCCATCTTTTGTTGTAGAAGTTTGCGCCTGGAGTCGATCACGTTGTCAGTGAATTGATGCATTACCTTGATCATCTTTCGAAAGCGCCAGTAGGATGCAGCGAGGTAGTGGAGGGGCCAAACTCGAAGGAGCGACCAGGTGCGTTGAAGAATTACATAAGGACTATCACTAATGGCTCGGATGTACTCGTCGTTTGGATTGTCAAACGCGTTCACCGTTATGCCCATTGAAGCTTCTGAGGATAAATGGCGGATTGTGATTGATGATTAACTCTTCCAAACCAGAACTTACCGCAAATACTGTCAATCGTAAACAACGCAACGTAACTCTGCAAGTCGAACTCGTTTCCATCCGAGAACTGTTCCAGTTTGCTCACCAACCGGTTCGTCGTCGCCTCAAATACGGCCAAAAAATTATCCAACATCTTGAAATCGAACGCCGGCGCAATGATTCGTTTTCGGTGCACGTACAGTTCTCCGTAGGACGTTGCCAAACCCGACCCGGTAATACACTGCAGATTATCGTAGGTGTAGTGCTTCTTGGTCATCTTCGACATCAGCACTTCCTTGACGGCACTCACACTGGACAGTACCAGATTGAATCCACCCAGCGGTTCATGTAGTATAAAATCAGGACCGTGCCGTTGGAACAGGCGCTGCATCAAGGGTAAAAAGTCGGACGCTTCCTTCGGCAGTAGGTTCAAATTTCCCAAAATAGGTAACGATTTGGGTCCGGGAAAGTTGGCTTTTACGTTTCGATACTTTGCTTCACGTCTGTGATAGGCGTAGAGGAGACTTAGAGTTAGCAGGGCGACGAGCACGAGAACGGTGACCATGTTGTGTGGATAAATAGCACTGCAGCGGGTGAGTGGTCGATGCTAGTAAGTGCGCGCAGTCGGTGAGGAATGTTGAATCGCAGGTGTTTTAGTTCTGGTACACGTTCGATGATTTTTTTTTTGATATGACACGTTTCGAATTGGCACGTTTGGTGATATTGGCTAACTTACCGTCGCACAGTGGCGGCTCTTCAAACAAAAGTCGGACAAAACCTCAAATGTTACTTAATTTGGCTGAAAATCACAATTTAAGCTAATTTTGAGGTGCTGAGCTCATTTTTGATGTCAAAAGTCGCAAAATATTAAATGCATTTTTCCATACAGTGTCATTGAACCTTTCTTATAACTATGATCCCGTTTTCATGATAGATTTTCCGTTACTGTTCACCAATGGCAACAATATCATAAAAAAAAGAAGAACACTACTTAAAAACCATTGTTGAACGTGTTGGTTTACTGTAGATTGTCTAACTATTTTCCACAAAACACCATGTGTCTCCATATCAGCAACAAAGCTTCATAATCTCCTTAAACCTTTTTGCGCACCTAGGCGCAGAACGAGACCATGATATTCGAAAAGTAGAGGTAATTTCACATAGAATGTATACTATGTGACCGTTCCGAAATGATTCCGAAATTTGTACAGAATACATTAGTGAACAAAGTATTTTTGATCTGACCACCTTAAACATATTTAAACTAAAAAGTCATAGTTCCAAGCAAATTTACCAAATGTGTTTTACTCACTAACCAAGTTCTTTAGTTCCTCTACACAATGAAACTAGTTGTGCTAAAATCGAACCAAAATCAAAAGAGCAACATGCATTTGAAGTGAACAGAGCAATGGTGGTTTCGGAAATGAAAATCATTAAAAAATCCGGACTTTGGTACGTTTAAACTCGTGTTAAAAATCGTGTTCTTATCCAATGATCATTAAATTTCGAATATACATCATTCAATACATGAGAAATTTAGGAAAAATATAATATATCAATATTTCAAAAATTAATTTTTGAGGTTTTGGCCAGCCTCCGGCCACTGTGCGTCGTTGAAGCTAACTCACTAGAAATTAGTTAGTTTCCTACAGACCTGTTTGTTGACAAATAACTGATTGGCTAATTTGAAAATCTTGAGAAAATTGTTGAATGCTTGCTTCATATGTTCGAGTAGGAAGCACAGAAAGAAACTGCTCATAAAACGGTCATTTGCAACGCAATTGCACTCTGGACTTGGTGACACGTTCCCAGGTAGTACATTAATCGTATTTGGTTTAACGAACGAGCAATATTGGAAGTGGCAAATAAAGAAAACAATATCTGACGTATCGGACTTTCGCTGTCGGCTGTATGGAGGTTGAATTAAAATTGTTTAAAAAAATTATATATAGGCCACTCTCGGTAGCCGGCTGCCCAGAAATACATCAAAAACTAAACAAGAGCTTCTTTTTTATGTGAGTTGCAGGGGCTCGCAAAAGCAAGTTTTTTTCGAATAAAATAAATAATTAATTTCATTTAAAATTAAAACTTCGATTAAAACTATAAAAGAGCAACTCAAAAAAAAATGTTAAGTAAAATTTTCATTCAAAACATTAAAAATTCAACCGATGAAAGCCCACAAAAATATAGGGACTTCGCGGTAGTCGGCATTATTTTTATAGATTTTATGTGAAAAAACAAAACCATCGTTTTTCCCTCCCCTAGGTTGAGAAGTTTGACAGTATTGCAAACATCGTCAAACATATTGCGTGCATCAATGCCAAAGAAGCTCCGACAGACAATTGCTTTAAGATGGTTATTGCATTACACCTCGATAGTGGTGCATCGACCAAGGAGACCGAGAGGGCTTATGGGCCTTTTTAATGTATACGTGGCGTGGCCGACTGGCGCGTCGACGTGGATTGCCTTTACTGTGGGCCGTGTTTGCAGACATTGTTCAACAGCTTAATGACAGCGTTTGTGAGCGAGCACGGCTCGCAGTGGGGGTCATTGTGTGTCAATCTATCTGTCGGATTCGTCATCGTGCGCAGACGCATTAAAACAATATAACAGTATTAGTTGTGTTGAGCACTAATAATTGTAGTTGTAGTGTACAATTGGTATGTGCTAGTCGTATGTCTATCTGTGTATGCGTTCGTGTGAGTATTTGTGACAGATTGGGTTAGGCAATGGATGCAGAACTGGCGTATATGATGGAATAGTGGGTAATTCTTACTTTTTCGTGCATTAGATTCAATTAATTCGGGAAGATCGGATTGAATGAATTATGGTACGATTATTTTACTGACGCAAGTGAATCATCCATTTTCGGTCAGCATAGCACGAAAAACTTCTAACAGAATGCAATTGACGTCAGTGGTAAATACGTGTCATTTGGTAACATTTAGAAGATTTGAGTATTTTGATTGCATGTTACATATGTTCTCTTCTTCTAGTCTGTTTTCAGTACTTCTAGTAGTTTGCTTTTCCACTGTGTACCGAAAATAATATCAATCAATTTCGTTTCTACTCAATTTCTTTCCTTTTTTCTTCATTTGGTATGTTATTTATTGTTATATCTTAAATTAGATCCATGCTAACACACACTAACACAATGAATTGCATATTCGTTCATCTACACTCACAATCTCTATCATTCCAAACGTACAAACGTGGCCTTCGCGATTACACAAACACGAACGCCCGCGATCTAGCCAACATTCAAACACTCCCGTAATTTAATAAACGTTTTAACACATATAAATTTACAAACGTAGTCTCAAGCATCAACTCACCGCTCGCGCAATCATGAATCGCTCTCGTCCGGAAGTCGCTACCCTCGATCGTAGCAGCCCAAACTCATGCCTCCAGTTGGACCAATAGAAAAAAACTAGACGACACGTTACATGGTGACATGACCGAGAACTAGTGAAATGGGAGAACTCACTTTCTTCGAGCATCTGAACCATACATTAAATTTTAAGTGTATTCACGGCTCGCGCGCGATCATTAAAGAACACGCGAACATGCGAATGGCCACACGCTTATAAAAAATAAAGTATATACGCGAAGTTACATACACGCTAGCACACGCGAAAAAAAAAGTTCACATTCAAACGCTCGGGACCTTCGCGATTATCCAGGCACATCTACGTCCACGATCTTGCAAACAGGATAACACCCCAGTGACTAAGTGAAAGTTTTAGCACTTGTAAATTCGCATACGCGATCTCAGGGTGAACCTCCAAATGCTCGTGTTCACGCGATCATGAATTGGTTACGTCCGGAAAACCCTATCCTCGGCCCTAGTAGCATAGGTCCAATGCCTTCAGGTGAAGCAAACGAAAAGATGACGCTCATATCCACTAAACAACACTTTCCATGGCGACAAAAAAATCGAATTTAAACACGTGAAGTCACATACACACGACAAACAAACATACAAATGCTTGAGCCCTTTGCGATCATCCACACAACTTACACCCGCGTTCTCGCCGACATGATAACATAATCTGAACGTCTCAGCACTTATAAACATTTAAACGCGTTCTCAACCGTGAACCTACAATCTCCCACGCTCGCGCGATCATGAATCGGTCACTTCCAGAACTCTCTACCCTCGATACTGGAAGTCTAGGTTCATGACTTCAATTGGACCAATTAAAAAAAGAAAGCGCTCTTCTTATCCACTGGACAGCACATGGCGATATGACCGGGAACTCTAGTGATATGGAGTAACTCACTCTCTGTCAGAATGTGAACCGTACACCGAAAAGTAAATACCAGAACGAAGGTCCGCGTGGCAATCCAAGAACACACGCGAATATGTGAATGGCCTTACGTTTACAAAATCGGATTTATACACACGAAGTCACATGCACGCAAGCACACGCGACAAACATGCGCAATCAGGAATCGGTAACGTCTGGCAATCTTTACCCTCCGTCTCCTAGTAACGTGAGTCAATTCATTCAGTTGGGCGAATCAAAAAATAAGGCTCATGTCTACTAGACAACACATTCCATGGCGACATAACTGGAAACTCTAGTGATTTGGAAGAACCCACTTTTTTCTAGCATCTGAACCGTACACCAACGATTAAGTATCAGATTCAAGGTCCGCGCGCGATCATCCAAGAACACACGGAAATATGCGAACGGCACCCGGTTATGAAATAGAATTTATACACGCGAAGTTACGTGCACATCATCACACGAGACATACAAACGCACACGCGATCGAACATGTTAACGTACAAACGCTCGAGCCCTTCGCGATGATGCTCACGAAATCCCCACACCCGCACATATCTGAACGGTACAGTGAATATCACTTTTAGAATCATGGCCCACTACAATTGGCTTTAAGCAGTGTTTTAGTGGGTGATATTACCCGTCTCGTTTGCAATTGTAGTGAGCGATTCGGACGGGGAGCTCTTCCGAGAATCTAGCTCTACAGCTTCAGTGGGACAATTGTCTAAAAAAGGAATGGCAATAACAGTTATATAATACAAATAAAAAATAATATGAGGGTGGGCATAGCGTAGTTGGTAAATCAATTGCCTTGTACGCAGCTTACCTGGTCTCGAGTCCCGACCCCGGAATTTTTCATAGGAGATTTTTCTAACCCGAAGAGGCGAATGACCTTAAGGGTGAAACCTCTATAATCGAAATTAAAAATAATAATATGAAGATGACATCAAAAATAGAAATAACAGAAATAAAAACCGAAAAAAAACTGATACAACAAATATAAAAAAATAATACGTGTAGGCACAACAACAAAAATATTAAAAATAACAAAAGTACCTAGTGTATCGGTAGCTTGAGCTTGTGCGACCACCCCGTGCTGCTACTCCATTATCGATCTGGACTAGCTGAAGTTGCACAGAGAATAAGTAGATAATTATGCTTGGGAGTAGCGAAACATCTTTCAATGTACAACTCCTGGTAATCCTAAAGTATTGATCAATACCGGCGCCGGCCAGGCCCGAACGTAGATCGAGGAAGGAAAGGGAAGGAATGGTTGGTCCGATACTTGCTTTTGCTAGAGGCCGTATATACTACTGCGCACTCCACAAGTATCACAGGAGGAGGATATTTTTGTTAGTAAGAGTATAGAAGTTGGATCACTTCTTCTTTACCGAAGCCAGAGAGTTGACTTCACTATCTGGACTAGATATCACTATCTGGACTAGATAACTCATAGACCGGGGACCAACGGCTTTACTTCCCTTCCGAAGGAAGACGTGACCACAGATTTTTTCACCTCAGAAAAATCTCAACGACCTCGGCTGGAATTGAACCCAGGTAAATTGGAATGAGTGGCGGTCACGCTTACCACTCAACCACCGGCGCCGTCAAAAAAGGACCTAGTATATCGGTAGCGTTAAAAAACAAAAGTCGCTGCAAAAATTACAAAAAAAAACAAAACTATTCAAAGTTAATACAAATAAATGAGAAAAAAAGCCAAAACAGCAAAAATTATGAGCTTTAATTTTTTTAATATGTCAAATTTTGTTCAAATTATTTTCTAAATTGTAGTTTTGCCCTGAAAATGAAGGCATAGACCTTCAAAACGTTGGTGATATACGCAATAAAATACGCTTAAAAAATAGTAAAAACAACAAAAGGACAAACAAAGGAATAACAAATAACTAAAATACTGAGAAATCGACGTCAAAAAAACCAAAACAAGAAAATTAGCAAAAGTAGCAAAAAGAATCCAAAAAGTAGGTAAAATTACAAAAATAGAGGAAATAATTACACTGATAAAAATAGAGAATAAAAAACAATAATAATGATAATAACCATCATTTTAAACAGTACAAAGATAACAAAATTAACAAAAAGTTCGGGTGTAAAGATTCACCCTATATGAGCAATGCGACCACAAAAGTATGTGTTGTTAGCTGGCGGCTTCGAATACGATTACTCGAAAAAAAAATGGAAGCCCTGTTTAGTTTTTGATGTATTTCTGGGCAGCCGGCTACCGAGAGTGGCCTATGCATTTTTTTAAAACAATGCTGATTCAACCCCCACACAGCCGACAGCGGGATTCCGATGTGCCAGATACTGATGAGACGAAGTCGCGTTCGTTTGATTAGGAAGGTGGAAGGGATATGGTTGACAAGATACATTTTATAAAAATTTGTTGTGACGACACAGAGAATTACAATTACATTTTCCATATAATAATGGCAACATTTCACTGCAAATTAAGTGAGAAACAGTGAATCTCTGAAGGCGCCTCGTCGTGTTTTGCTGATACATCATACCTCAAAATCTGCTGGACCAATCATTTTAACATTTTGCACATTTCTTCTTCATATTTCCCGAGTAAATAAGAGAACTTGTATTTTTGCTCGTTTTTTAGTTTTACGTAGCACTTTGAAACCTCGAAAAAATACAGCGTACACCATAACTCAAAATCTCCTGGACCAATCGTTTCGAAATATCGCACAGTTCTTCTTCACAGCATTGCCCAGGTAACTACGGGAGCTCTTTATAAATCTGAACCGTACACCAAAGATTAAGTATCAGATTCACGGTCCGCGCGCGATCATCCAAGAACACACGGGAATATGCGTACCGGCACACGATTATAAAATAGAATTCATACACGCGAAGTTACGTGCACGTCATCACACGAGACATACAAACGCACACGCGATCGAACATGGTAACGTACTAACGCTCGAGCCCTTCGCGATGATGCTCACGAAATCCCCACACCCGCACATATCTGAACGGTACAGTGAATATCACTTTCAGAATCAAGGCCCACTACAATTGGCTTTAAGTAGTGTTTTAGTCGGTGATATTACCCGTCTCGTTTGTGTATTGTAGTGAGCGATTCTGACGGGGAGCTCTTCCGAGAATCTAGCTCTTTATAAAATTTCATTAAAATTGTTTTTTGATAACACGTTAACCATCTTTCAGCAGAAATCGAACTTTTAGATTTCTGCTAAAAGATGGTTAACGTGTTATCAAAAAACAATTCTAATAAAATTTTATAAAGAGCTCCCATCATTACCTGGGCAATGCTGTGAAGAAGAACTGTGCGATATTTCCAAACGGTTGGTCCAGCAGATTTTGAGTTATGGCGTACGCTGTATTTTTTCGAGGTGCCTCCTGAAGATTCACTGTCTCTCACCAATACATTGCGATGAAAATTTAGCGAAATAATATTCAAATGTTGCACAACTGTATGGAAATATACTGAATAGACAAACACTCTGCATCGCTAAAAAAAATTTCTGCGAACGATATTTTTGCTCACTGAAAATGCATTGGACAAATACCGAGTCAAATATTTTCCCATGTAGAACGTAAGTAGGATGCTCCGGGTATGTTTCATTTTTTGGTATTTGTAAATATATTCGCTCGGAAGGTCATGATTTGGCAAGGTATCTGTAGGTGTGGAAGCAAAAAGTTTTCATGACTGGAGCGATTATGTATAGAAAACTCTTCAAGGGTGAGGCATTGATTTAAATTAATGACACAATTTCTTTTCTGGTGATACCAGACCAAAAGTTGTGTATTTACCGTCGCTCCAGTGACAAAAATTCTATTTTTCCTGCAACTACACATGCCTTGCCAAATCATCACACGAAAGTCTGGTGAAAGTCCAACCTGACTTAGCTACGAATGGTTTCATGACCGGATAGTGTTTTTCCTTATCCTATGTTTTATCCATAGCTGGAAATTGAAACTTTGTGACATCTTAGAACTTCACTAAGTCAAGCTTTTGGGTTAATAATATTGTTGATATAGTAAGGGGGGAGTTAGGAGGGGTTCCTGATTTTTTTTTTACTACGTAACAGGCCGACGTGGGTACCCGGGTACCCACAAAACTGAAATGCCAATAACTAAGATAAATTCCAACCGATTTTGGTGCTTTTGGATGTTTTGGATTCAAGAACTCATCCGCTTTTGGACTTGGTGAAAATAAATCGGGTTACTTCATTCGGTTCCCGGGAATCCGGATTTCCGGAAGCAGGTTCAAGTATTGGAATACTATTTGTGAACTTCAATGGAATTCTAACAATATGGGTATCAAAATTCTTGGAATTGCATCAGTACGCTGTATCTCGTGGTTTTGGAACCATTTGGTGATAAAACCCCGAAACGGACATTCCAGAACAGGCTCCCAGGGGGCCGTGAGTGGCCATTCCATTCCAATTCCATTTTTTAAATGCCATAGGGTCCCGTAATAATAAATAACAGACTTCCGAGACGATTTGAAGAGTTTTGATACTCATATTGCTAGGACATTATTAAAATTAACAGATCATACCCTAGTACTGCAACATTGCCCCGGAAAATGCGGATTACCAAGTATCAGATCCATTCATTCGGTTCAATTTTACAAATTAAAATATCGGAAAGTTGTTAAATCCAAAAAATCCAAAAGTGTCCTAGTCGGATAAAGGAAGCCATAGTTATGAGCATTTCAATTTGAGGGTACCCACGTTAGCCTGTTAAAGGTGTTTTTTGTTGGACACATAACTCCTATACAGGGTGTTTGGTTCATGGTTAAGAATCTCTCGGGGGGTGATAGACTGCCATATTTGGAGAAAAAAATTGTTCTACACATACCATCAAATCTCAACCGTTACAGAGTTATTGAACTTTTAGTGTAAAAAACTTATTTGTCTTAAAATACCTCTAACTTTAAAAGTATACTTTGTATTTTAAATGTTTTAGTTCCATTCGAAAGGTGAGAAAATTTCGCATTGAGTGATGCCCTCATATGTTTCAGCTATCAAGTTTAAGTAGCCTTTTCAAAGTAATTTATTGAAAATTAAACAATTTTAAACGATTTTTCGTTAATTTCTTGAAAATCCTAATAGTTAACCTCATCATTTTAATAATTCAGATTGTTAGTCTTGATGAACTGAATAATTCGTTCGTTCGTTGACATGATACACTTACCTTTTATTATTTTCATGATTTTGGGTTATTCAACTTGGATATTTTTTTCTCATTTTCACTAGCACCAGCTCTAATTGAAAAATTATGGCACTTATTGTACTTTTTTTTTCTTTTTATTCGACAGCCAGGAAAATTTTACAGTGAAAAATGTATTAATACCTTTCAGTTAAGTGAATTTAGTATTCTTTTAAAAGTAAATTAGTGTAAAGTTAGCGCTATTATTAGCATTTTCGTTAATTTTCTTAAAATAGTAAATAATAAACATCACCATTATTATCATGGAAATAATGCATCTCAGCAAGTTCTACAATTCTTTCTTTGACTCCATTCAATTATCTCTTTTGGTTTCGACGCAAAATCGTTTTTATCACATAGTTTCATATGCAAAAATAACGAATTCGAACGAACTGCATTTGTGGCGAGGTCATGCTGTGTTAACTATAAAATAGCAGCAAAATGAAAAGAGATACAGACAAAGTGTCAAATAAAAAGTTCTTGAGAACATTAAGGGGCATCAAATGAACAATAGTAACGATAAATTTTGTTGATTAATAATTAGAATAATTAAAAAACTCCAAAAAACACAAATTTTGAGTTTTTTCGTTAGTAAAAAGTCATTTTGTACACTTAACTAAAAGATATTTGTACATACACTGATAGGACATTTTCTCAGCTTTCCAATGAAATCTTGTAAATAACGATATAAAGCATATTTTTTAGATTAGAGTCTTTTAAGCACTTGCAAGTCGGTTACAGAAAAAGTATAGTAATGAAATTACAAAGAAATGAGAAGAGATAGAAATATGACGTCAAAGAACAAATTATGAATCGTCCTAAAACCCAACTTTTGGATAATGGATATTATCATACTTCATTATTTCGAGAAAATTAGCAAAAACCTCTTCAAAAACACTAACTTTTAACTACTTTACAGCTAAAAGGTAATTAAAACTAATTACTTAAAAGATATGAGAACACCATTCAATAGGAAATTCTCACCTTTCGAATGGAACTGAAACATTTAAAATATAAAGTATACTTTTAAAGTTAGAGGTATTTTAAGACAAATAAGTTTTTTACACAAAAAGTTCAATAACTCTATAATGGTTGAGATTTGATGGTATGTGTAGAACAATTTTTTTCTCCAAATATGGCAGTCTATCACCCCCCGAGAGATTCTTAACCATGAACCAAACACCCTGTATATAATTTGGCTTTAAAATTAAATATTTTTCCGTCAGGAAGCCAAACACCAAACTGTTTCCAAAAAGGGTTCCATGAAAAAAAAAAAAATTGGTTACACACCATCGTTAGAGCGGGAAAACAGAATTAATGCAGAAGAAGACTGTGTGAAAAAATCAACCAGTAGCCCCTGAGAGAAAGAGAAAGTCATCGTGCGCCATTGTGCAGCGCCTTCTGGAGCTAATAATTCCCTGGGGCGGCGGCGACAGATCGAAAACGAATCAAGCTCAGGTGCGCAACTTATTAACCCATTAGTCCCGAAAACGATTGACCCCCCCCCCCCCCCCCAGCACGTTTGAGAAGGCGTTCCATTCAAAATAATCATAACAACGCAATTGTCACACTACGTACAGCCTACTACGATAGTGAAACTGTTTCCCCCAGAGCGCATCATAATCGGCCGTGAGCTCGGTTTTTGTAATTGAATGCACCACAGACGAAACTCGCGATAACAGAAAACCCTATTCGCACACTGAAACCGAAAGGTTCGAAAAGGTCCCATCTTTTGCAGCCAGTCGAGGGTATGAGAGTGATAGGTAGTAGCCGGCAATCAAACAGCAAATAAACATACAAGGAAAAAGAAATTTCTGCGAGAAAAGCTGTAACAATACTTACACGTTGCGATAATTATGAACACTTGTGTGTGTTCCTTCACCACCACCCCACCCCCCAACGACTTTGGTGCCCTTCGAGCCCTCGCACTCCGAGCTAGAAGTGGCGAAAGTGCGAACAGTGGTATTGTCCCATCTGTTCTCACGCATTAACGTGTGTCTTTGTTTCCATCTCTTTCACCCGGATTGGACGGTGATCATCATTGTTGCGTTGAGTTATTAGCTCACGTGTGAACCGAGGAGTGTTGGTTTCCATAGAAGAAAAAAAACAGCGACTAACGTTTTGGAACCTTTATTTAATGTTTCTAGAATATGAAAAAAATCCTATTCAACATGATTGCCCCTAATATCGGTTAAATTTACTTATTTATCTCAAATAAAATTCAAATTCAATTTTATTTCTTCAGTCGAATGCTAATAAGAATTTTTTGTTAACCCGAACGAGACTTAATTGTAATCCAATAGCACCTGTAGGTTAGGCAACGCCCTTCTCAACGGTTCCAAATCGTCGTACTGAACCCGTTGGAAACCATGCTTCCGGTGAAAGAGTAAACACGAATCCAAAACCAACTGTCTCAGGTACAGTAGCTTTTTGTTGAGATCAGTTAGGAAGAGAGTTTCCTGCAAACCAAATAAATTAAGGATCAATAATATGTACAAACTCACGTCCTGAACAACCAACCAGATGACACTCGACCAGTATCAATTTCTGCACCCGATTGCACGGATTAAGATCCCGCAGCGCATCGACAGGAATGGCAACGCCTCCTAGCTCGAACGTGTTCAGTGCGGGAAATCGATCCAAATGCTCGAAAATTGGCTGAGCCTGTATGGCTCGTGCGCTGAAATGAATGCACAGCCTACTGATGGTAACGATGTTGTCCGATATAAACTGCATCGTCCTCTCGGCATCCGTTCCGGTGGTGTGAATAAAAAAACGCTTCAAACTGTCCACCTTGAAGTAGAAATTGGACTCGTCCGTCACGTTGATCAGCGTGAGGTTCTCCAAGCTGGGGACGCTGATCGGAGGGGTCACAGGTTTCACGTAAGGATAATAGTCACTGATCAGCAGCAACTTCAGCTGGCTTAGCTGCGACAATTTTTCCAACGCCTTCGGATTGTTAATGTTCAGATCGGAAATCACCAAATCCACCAGCTCGGTTGCATACTCGCAGATCGCAGACAGCATCGATTCTTTAAGACCCATTCCCAGGGGAATATATTTGGCACGGGTGTCGATCAGCTGCAGCCTTCGACTGCGAAGCAGCCGCTCGGAAACGCACGACTCCAGCCGAAGATCCGTCATGTTGAAGTAAAGCGATTCGGCATACTCGGAAATCAGTCGGACGACATATTTGACGATCTTGAGCCGGGCTTCGGTTAACGGGCTGCCCAAATTAGCCTTCAGGATAATGCTGTAATAGTCACGATCCGATTTCTCCAGGATCTGTGCCATCTGCTTCAATCGAACCAGCGATTCGTTCAGGCTGATAACCATCCGGAACCGTTTAATGTACAGCTCGGAGAAAATGATCTGATTCCATCGATGGCAGACGAGAGTCGCCATTTTAATGTCCGCCAGTGGCAAATAGTCAAACACGTCGCAAAGTATCTGCAATAAAGCTCTTAGAAAGTGAAACAACGCCATCAAACACACACGTGTCACACACGGTCACTAACCTCAAACGGCATATCGTCGATGCTAAGCATCGAGGAAAATTCTGCGACATTCATTTTTGTCGCGTACTTTCGGCGTGACCCCTCTCTGTTTTGATTCGTTTTTTTTAACTACCCACTTTCAACGAGAGCCGCTTTGTCTGCTCTGCACAGCACTTCGCACGGATATCACTTTCCACGGGACTAGTTTCGCACAGTACGTTTTATTGATACTCGAATCGACACACTAAACCAAACGGGCACAAAATTAACGACACAGATCCGAAGAAACTGCGTCAATGCCAAGCTCGAACCTTGCTGGCACTATCCTCCCCGTTCACACAGCTGATTTGTCGGCGGCTTTGTGCGCTCTGCCAGGACTTTTGCATCTCTTTTGATTTTCTAATGCGGACGATCGATGAACGGGACGACGGAGCGTTCATTCGTGTGTTGTGTTTTGAAAGACGACGGCGTGATGGCAAAATAAACACAGCAGATTCTGATGCGAGATACGGGTAGTGAACTTGGACCCGGGTGCGCATGTCCGCCATCAGCTGATCGGCGCTTGCGAAAGGGTTCAAGTCGCGCGGTCGTGGAAAATTAGCGAAGGATGACAAAATAAATGATAGAAATAGGAAAAGTTGAACAATATTTCAAGTACACAAATAGTGATAAATCGAAAAAATATAGATTTTGGAAGTGGGTAAACCAAAATCACAAACACAATTGCTTAGCTGTCGTTCACGACTGTTGTGTGACTGCTTGGATTTACAGTCTAATTGATCCCCGTTTAGTGCTAGTTGCTAATGAGATGAATTCGAAACATAAAAACCTAACTTTATCTAAAACTATCCACTTAGTGAAAATAGCAAGCATGAAATAAAATGTCAAAAAATACAGTAAAATACTAAATAGAGAAAAAACAAAACTTGAGCAAAAGTAAAACAAATGAAAAGTAAAGTAAAAAGAACAACCAGCATTTTTTTAATAATAATAAGAACGGGAAAACGGCAGCTAAAGAAATCGAAATAGCATTTAGTGTAATAAAAAGCAAACAAAGTTGAAGCAGTAATATTATTAAATAAACAACAAATATCACCGATACCAAACGTAGCGCAATAAAAAACAATATACAAAGTTCACAATCGTCTGAACTCTCGATCGAAGCAGATCGTTTTCTTGTGCTGTGCATAGAGTAGATCAATATAAATATATACATTGTGAAGGCCAGTCATTGTTTGCGGCAGGCTTTGTTCGCCGGTGCCTAGGTTGGTGAAGTGAATAGTTCAATAACCGGACAAGCCGCTATATAAGCTAAGCATCTTTTTTTTTTTTTCTCATTTCCCTTTCCCCCGATCTGTCGCTACTTCTTAGATCCCTTTCCCCTGAATATAAGTTTCATCTCTCGTTTACACCACGTGCTATCCTCGTGCCTAAATGGCCGAGGGCGAAGTAACATTGGATGGGAATGATTTTCCCATGGATATACCGGATAAACCCGAAATTACTCCCTCCCCTGATTCCCCCAGTCCTCCTCGTATTAAAACATACCCACCCAGTTCAACTGGGCCCTGGGTGGTCTATTTCCGGCCCATTACGAAATCGCTTAATATTTTAGAGATCTCACGGGAGCTGACTGCTAACTACCCGGCCGTAGCTCAGATAACACGTGTTAGAGCTAATAAGATACGCATATTAGTGAATGACCTCGACCAGGCAAACCAGATTGCTCGCAGCGAGCGCTTTACAAAGCAATTTAAGGTGTATATACCTTGTTTGGCAGTGGAGATCGACGGGGTCGTTGCCGAACCGGGTTTGAAGTGCGAAGACGTGTTGAAGTATGGAGTTGGTTGCTTTAAGGACCCCTCACTTGAACATGTGAAGATTCTGGAATGCAAGCAATTGTATTCAGCAAAAACTGAGAATAATAAGACAACTTATTCATTGTCAGACTCGATTCGGGTGACTTTCTCCGGGTCTTCCCTCCCCAACTATGTCCTCCTGGATAAGGTTCGTCTACCGGTTCGCCTGTTTGTACCGCGGGTAATGAACTGCAGCAATTGCAAGCAGCTGGGCCACACAGCCACCTATTGTGGCAATAAGAAAAGGTGCGGCAAATGCGAGGGAGAACATGAGGATGACTCTTGCAGTGGAGAAACTCAGAAGTGTATTTACTGCGGGGGCCTTCCGCATGATCTTAAATCATGCCCCGCGTACAAACAGCGCGGGGATAAAATTAAGCGCTCCCTTAAGGAACGCTCGAAGCGCTCTTATGCAGAAATTCTTAAGAATGCTTCGCCATCTGTCCCTTCCGAAAATTCCTTTGCTCTTTTGGCTGGCGTTGAGCAAGAATCTGACGACCCACAAGAGGGAACATCTTTGGTTAACCCAGGGGAGTCCAGGACCAACACCGACAGTCTAAGCGGGGATGCGCTGGTAGCTGTTCTATCACGCGCGTGCGACGCCACTATGCCGAGAAAAACACTGCCAAGAAACGGCAGATGCCCGGTATACTGGTGGAGTGCCGAGATTGCAGCTCTACGGTCAGCCTGCCTCAGAGCTAGACGTAGGATGCAAAGAGCTCGCACCGAGGATGCAAGAGAGAACCGCCGTGAAGTGTTTCGAGCTGCGAAATTAGCCCTTAACAAGGCTATAAAAAGCAGCAAGAGAGCGTGTTTCGACAACCTGTGTGAGAGTGCCAACGCGAATCCGTGGGGTGACGCCTACCGGATTGTGATGGCCAAGACCAAAGGGGGCTCCTCACCCCCAGAACGGTCTCCGGACCGGTTGGCAACGATTATCGAAGTACTCTTCCCGTCTCGAGCCACAAGCCCCTGGCCACCTGCACTACGAGACAGTGCGGGCACGGTCGAAATGGTGGCTCCAGTGACGAACGAAGAACTACTCGCAGTGGCTAAATCCCTAGCAATGAACAAAGCTCCAGGGCCGGATGGAGTTCCGAACAACGCTCTCAAGGCAGCGATCATAGCGAACCCGAACATGTTCAGGCTAGCTATGCAGAGATGCCTTGACGAGTGCCGTTTCCCCGATAGATGGAAAAGGCAGAAACTGGTGCTGTTGCCGAAGCCCGGGAAGCCGCCAGGCGACCCATCGGCGTACAGACCAATCTGTCTGATAGACACGACTGGCAAACTGCTTGAGAGGATCATCCTCAACAGGCTCACCCCGTACGCGGAAGGTACGGACGGTCTGTCAAGCAACCAGTTTGGCTTTCGGAAGGGTAAGTCCACAGTGGACGCTCTCAACTCAGTGATAAATACTGCCGAGATAGCGATCCAACGAAAAAGGCGAGGTATTCGATACTGTGCGTTAGTGACACTTGACGTGAAGAATGCATTCAACAGCGCAAGCTGGGATGCCATCGCGCTCTCGTTACACCGGCTTAGCCTACCGGTGGGTCTGTACCGGATCCTGGAAAGTTACTTCCAAAACCGCGTACTGCTATACGAGACCGATGCCGGTCAGAAAAGGGTTCCGATTACCGCCGGAGTCCCGCAGGGCTCGATCCTAGGCCCGGTGCTATGGAACCTCATGTATGACGGGGTTCTGAGACTGAAGTTCCCTCCTGGGGTCAAGATCGTCGGCTTTGCCGACGACGTAACCTTGGAGGTCTACGGGGAGTCAATTCCTGAGGTAGAACTAACCGCAGAACACGCGATTAGCACGGTGGAGGAATGGATGAGCGCGAGAGGCCTGGAGCTCGCTCATCATAAGACGGAGGTAGTTATCGTCAACAACCGCAAGTCGGCACAACATGCAGTTATCCATGTGGGAGAAGTCGCGATCACTTCACAGCGAAGTCTGAAGTCTCTCGGAGTCATTATAGACGACAAGCTGACCTTCGGCAGCCATGTCGACTATACGTGCAAGAGAGCGTCGACTGCTGTTGCGGCACTATCGAGAATGATGTCCAACAGCTCAAAGGTGTGCGCCAGTAGACGTAGGTTACTGGCAGGCGTTGCCGTATCTATCCTCAGGTACGGCGGCCCGTCATGGTCAAGAGCACTGAGGGTAACCAGTTACCTACAGAAACTGGAGAGCACCTACCGCGTGATGTGCCTCAGAGTGATATCTGCCTACCGCACGGTATCACACGATGCATCCTGCGTGATAGCGAGCATGATGCCAGTCGGGCTGGTCATTCGGGAAGATGAGGAGTGCTTTGAGCTACGTGGAAATAGGGGAGCCCGCGAGCGCACCAGGGTGACCTCGGTCGCCAGATGGCAGCGTGAGTGGGACAACTCCTCGAAAGGTAGGTGGACCCACCGGCTGATACCTAGCATATCGAGCTGGGTGGGAAGACCCCATGGGGAAGTTCACTTCCACCTGACACAATTCCTGTCAGGCCATGGCTGTTTCCGTCAGTACCTCCACAGGTTCGGACACGCGGAGGTCCCAGTCTGCCCGGACTGCCCAGGTGTAGATGAAACTGCCGAGCACATACTGTTCGTATGTCATCGGTTCGACGTCGAAAGAAGAGCAATGCTTGACGTCTGTGGCTGGGACACAACCCCGGATACCCTTATCCAGCGGATGTGTCAAACGGTGGAGAAGTGGAACGCAGTCTCGGCTGCTACCATCCAGATTGCCAGTAGGCTACAGGTAATCTGGCGAACCGAGCAACAGACGGCGGGCACGGCTAACTAGTGATTGGTTAGTTGGAGCGAAAAAGGCCAAGCGCAAAATAAGAGAGTGAATGGTCTGTTCATGCCGAGGTAGGTTGGCGCAGCGAATGGCAACCGCGTAAGGGGTAAACCCAGCCACCCCGAAGCAAGACAGAAGAGTGAGTGTATAGGCGTATAAGTGGACTGCCTCATGCCAAGACGGGAGGGTCGTAGCGTAGTATGTTGGAACTAAGCTATCGATGCCTCATGGCGTGGCAGAGGAGTGAAAGGGTGAGCATCCAAGTCAGTCTCACACTGCATGTTAAGGGTGAGCATAAAAGTCAGCCTCACAGGTTGGTAGCAAGCAAGGAATGAAAAAGGTGAGCACAAAAGTCAGCCTCGCATGGTATGTCAGAAGTGGGGCCTAAGAAAAATGTCCCACATGGGATGCCAGAGGGAGTGACAAAGGTACAATAGAGTGGCACGATTGAGAGTGAATCAGGTGATAGGGTGAGCACCCAAGTCAGCCTCACATGTATGGGTAGGGCGAGCACAAAAGTAAGCCTAGCAAGGAATGAGTAAGGTGAGCACACAAGTCAGCCTCGCATGGAACGTAAAAGGTGAGCACAAAAGTCAGCCTCATGTGGGAGTGTTTGAGAGTGAATCAAAGTGTGATTGAGAGAGCACCCAAGTAAGCCTCATACAGGATGTATGATCGCGCGAGTGAGAGTGAATGAGTACATTGAGTACAGCCATCCCCCCAGAAGTAATACCGAGAGGTAGTTCCTGGGAGGAATGATGGCGGAGCCCAATGGAGTTTAGTCGGTATTAATGGCTGGTCACCATTCGAGTCCGACACGCCCCCAGTGCACCCCGTGTGGTAGATTGGACCCTACCGTTAGCACGTGTACTGGGCTAGGACATAAAGGTCTTCTCCATTGTAAAAAAAAAAAAAAAAAAAAAAAAAAAAGGGGAGTCCAGGAAGAGGAAAAATCAAGCTTCCCCTAGATTGCCTCGTAAGGGTGCCAAGGTGTCGTCCACTCAGAGTGCGCCAACTACAATCAATAAATCCAACGGAAGTGATGCACTAAAGCCGAAGCAATTTGCTCCAGGACTTGGAAATTTTAATTCTAACAAGGAGTATCCACCACTTCCAGGGACACCAAAAACCCCAAGTGTTCCCTTTTTCCAAACAAATACTCAGTCCAGTAGCGGACTAATGAAATTTTCTGACATAGTGGACTTAATTTTCACAGCTTTCAATGTTACTGATCCTCTTAAAAGCATTCTGATACATTTTCTCCCTATGGTGCAAACATTTTTGAAACAGTTGACTGCTAAATGGCCCCTCCTTGCAGCGATCGTATCCTTCGATGGCTAAGTCATCAAACGAGGTCACTGATTCGATCACTGTCCTACAGTGGAATTGCAGAAGTATCCTCCCGAAAATCGATTCCTTCAAATTCTTACTAAACAGTTTAAAATGTGATGTTTTCGCATTATGTGAAACTTGGTTAACTTCCGATATAAATCTCAACTTCCACGACTTTAATATAATCCGTCTGGATCGAGAAAACCCTTATGGAGGAGTACTTTTGGGGATCAAAAAGTGCTATTCTTTCAACCGAATTAACCTCCCTTCGACACCAGGCATTGAAATTGTCGCTTGTCAAGTTCTAATCAAAGGTAAAGACCTTTGCATTGCTTCCATCTACATTCCTCCTAGAGCCTCGGTAGGGCACCGAACGCTTTGTAATATCACGGAATCCTTACCGGCACCGCGGCTAGTTCTGGGAGACTTTAACTCGCACGGTACGGTATGGGGCTGTCTTCATGATGATAATAGATCAACATTAATCCAAGATCTTTGCGATAATTTCAACATGACCATCTTAAACACGGGAGAAATGACGCGGATTCCTACACCACCAGCACGCGCAAGCGCGTTGGATTTCTCGCTTTGCTCGACATCGCTACAGTTAGATTGCATGTGGAAGGTGATCCCTGATCCCCACGGTAGCGATCATTTGCCTATCGTGATTTCAATTGCTAACGGTTCAAGACCATCGGAAACAATCAATGTCTCGTATGACCTCACACGGAACATTGATTGGAAGAGTTACGCGACCGCGATATCCGTTAAAATCGAATCCACTCAAGCACTTCCTCCGGAGGAAGAGTACAGGTTTTTGGCTGGCTTGATTCTCGACAGTGCGAATCAAGCTCAGACTAAACCAGTACCCAGCGCGAATACCCATGGACGGTCTCCCACCCTGTGGTGGGATAAAGAGTGCTCAGAGCTGTACGCGGAAAAGTCCACTGCATATAAGGCCTTCCGGGAAGACGGGTTACCCGCTAGCTATCTACAGTACGCGTCGTTAGAAAGGCGAATGAAGAGTCTAATGAAAGCCAAAAAACGCAGTTATTGGCGCCGGTTCGTCGACGGGTTAACGAGAGAAACAGCGATGAGCACTCTTTGGGGTACGGCTCGACGTATGCGTAACCGTAATAGTACCAACGAGAACGTGGAATATTCAAACCGTTGGATATTCGCTTTCGCCAAGAAGATCTGTCCGGACTCTGTCCCGGTACAGAAAACGTGCCGCGCCGCGTCTCCTCCCGATACCGCGAACGAAACACCGTTTTCGATGGTGGAGTTCTCACTTGCTCTCTTATCGTGCAACAATAACGCCCCAGGGTTAGACAGAATTAAATTCAACTTGCTGAAGAATCTGCCTGACACTGCAAAAAGGCGCTTGTTGAATTTATTTAACAAGTTTCTTGAGGGTAACATTGTCCCTTATGAATGGAGGCAAGTGAAGGTCATCGCCATCCAAAAACCAGGAAAACCAGCCTCCGATCACAACTCGTATCGGCCGATTGCAATGCTGTCCTGTATTCGGAAGTTATTCGAGAAAATGATCTTGTTTCGCCTCGACAATTGGGTTGAAGCAAATGGCTTACTGTCAGATACACAATTTGGCTTCCGCAAAGGCAAAGGGACGAACGATTGCCTTGCGTTACTTTCTACAGAAATCCAAATGGCCTATGCTAACAAAGAGCAGATGGCATCAGTCTTCTTGGATATTAAGGGGGCTTTTGACTCAGTTTCTATCAACATTCTGTCAGAGAAGCTGCACCAGCATGGTCTTTCGCCAATTTTAAATAACTTTTTGCTAAACCTGTTGTCTGAAAAGCACATGCACTTTTCGCATGGCGATTTAACAACATTGCGATTTAGCTACATGGGTCTTCCCCAGGGCTCATGTCTAAGTCCCCTGCTCTACAATTTCTACGTGAATGACATTGACGATTGTCTTGCCAATTCATGCACGCTAAGGCAACTTGCAGACGACGGCGTGGTCTCTGTCACAGGGCCCAAAGCTGCCGACTTGCAAGGACCATTACAAAATACCTTGGACAATTTGTCTGCTTGGGCTCTTCAGCTGGGTATTGAGTTCTCCACGGAGAAAACTGAGTTGGTTGTTTTTTCTAGGAAGCGTGAGCCGGCGCAACTCCAGCTTCTATTAATGGGTGTAACGATCAATCAGGTTTTCACATTTAAATATCTCGGGGTATGGTTCGACTCTAAAGGTACCTGGGGATGTCACATTAGGTATCTGAAACAGAAATGCCAACAAAGGATCAATTTTCTCCGAACAATAACTGGAACATGGTGGGGTGCCCACCCAGGAGACCTGATCAGGTTATACCAAACAACGATATTGTCGGTGATGGAGTACGGGTGTTTCAGTTTCCGCTCCGCTGCGAACATACACTTCATCAAACTGGAGAGAATCCAGTATCGTTGCTTGCGCATTGCCTTGGGTTGCATGCACTCGACCCATACGATGAGTCTCGAAGTGCTGGCGGGCGTTCTTCCGCTAAAAAATCGATTTTGGGAACTCTCATATCGATTGCTCATCCGATGCGACATTCTGAACCCGTTGGTGATTGAAAACTTCGAGAGGCTCGTCGAGCTTAATTCTCAAACCCGATTTATGGCCTTGTACTTCGACTACATGGCACAGAGCATTAACCCTTCTTCATATACTCCCAACCGTGTTCGTTTCCTAGATACTTCTGATTCTACTGTATTCTTCGACACATCCATGAAGGAAGAGATTCGTGGAATCCCGGACCATATGCGCCCGCAAGTGATCCCCAATATATTTTATAATAAATTCCGAGAAGTCGACTGTGACAAAATGTTCTACACTGACGGATCAAATCTCGATGGGTCCACTGGCTTCGGTATCTTCAACAATACTATCACCGCTTCATTCAAGCTCAATGATCCCGCTTCAGTTTACGTCGCAGAGTTAGCTGCAATTCAGTACACCCTTGGGATCATCGACACTCTGCCCACAGATCACTACTTCATCATTTCGGACAGCCTCAGCTCCATCGAGGCTCTTCGTGCGATGAAGCCCAAAAAGCAATTCCCATATTTCCTGGGGAAGATACGGGAGTCCTTGTGTACGTTATCTGAAAAATCTTATCAAATTACCTTTGTTTGGGTCCCCTCTCATTGCTCTATTCCGGGCAATGAAAAGGCCGACTCATTAGCAAAGGTGGGCGCATTAAATGGTGACATATATGAAAGACCAATCTGCTTCAACGAATTTTTTAGTATTTGTCGTCAGAGGACTCTCAGCAGTTGGCAAGCCTCGTGGAGCAATGGTGAACTTGGACGATGGCTACATTCCATTATCCCAAAGGTATCAACGAAGCCTTGGTTCAGGGGGATGGATGTGGGTCGGGATTTTATTCGTGTAATGTCCCGACTTATGTCTAACCACTACACCTTGGATGCGCATTTGCGGCGTATTGGGCTTGCGGAGAGTAGTCTGTGCGCTTGTGACGAGGGCTATCACGACATCGAGCACGTTGTCTGGGTATGCGCCGGGTATTTGGACGCCAGGTCTCAGTTAAAGGATTCCCTTCGGGCCCGAGGTAGACCACCCAATGTCCCAGTCCGAGATATGCTGGCAAATCGTGATTTTCCCTATATATCCCTTATTTATACTTTCATAAAAACGATAAATATCCCAATTTAGCCCCTCTCTTTTTATTTCTCGTTTTAGAAGTTTTCTCCTGCCTTTTGGGACCGATCAGCTCCAGACTGCAACTATGTAACCGCCGTCGCACTTACCACTACGGAAACTGAAGCGAGAGCGACTCGAGGTCCGATGACTTTTGAAGGATTCCCCGCGGGTCCGAAGAATACCATCCGCCAATCCGACCTACTAGACTGAGGCGCTAATTTGTTTCGCTGATCTCCCGTTTGCCCGAAAGTTGCAAGTTTTGCTCTTCTCTCCCGGTCACCATCTACGCTTTCTCTCCCCTGTCCTTGATACAACTGCTTCTACAGCCCCCTCTGAATATCTTGACCAAGCATAAGTCTCCGCTAAAAAAGTTCAAATTTGTATTCTGTATTCCTAGTTTTAAGATAGTTGTAATTTTACCTCTTTGTTAAAACTATTGTCCCCCATCTTGTAAATAGAATTGTATCCCTAGTTTTAAAACACCGGTGAATTTTCTCATAAACATTTGTTCCCCCTTTTGTGTACCAAACTATATTGTTAGTTTTAAGATAACTGTAAATATTTCCTAAAAAACTATTACTATTGAATTCCTTGTTTTAAAATTTTTCATAAAAAAAAATCTTTTGCTCCCTCTCTTGTATATAGAATCTTATTTCTAGTCTTAAGATAGCTGTAAAATTTTTCTTTAAAAAAAAAAAATATTTCGCCATTGTAACCTCCTAGTTTTAAAATATCCAAAATGTAAAAACAAAAGAATTTGGCACCGCCAAGCTAACGCATTTGTGCCTATCAAATAAACGAAATGAATATAAAAAAAAAAAATATGCAAAGTATAAATTGCGTGGAAGTAACTGGTTGAGCAAATTTCCAAAATTTATGAAAATGGTAATAATAAATACGGCAGGAATAGCGAAAGGTATTTTAAAAATTAGATAAATATGGACAAATGTCAAGAACATGTAAATAACCAATAGAGCCAAACATGGCAACAAGGTTCAATAACTAAAGTAAATAGAATAGTAGAACTAGCAAAAATAAGTAAATTATAAAAATTACACGAATCAACAATATAAAAATTGTTTTAATGTAAAAATTATTAGAAATCATGAAAATGGTAAAAATGAATAAATAACAGCAAAACAAACAGAAATTACAAAGAACAATCGATAAAAAACAACTACAATAACAAAAATATGGGAATATAAAATAACAACGGTGTAGATGTCAATAATAAAAAATAACAAAATGTACAGCAATGAACAACAAAAGAAGCAAAATGAACTGAGAAGAACACAAAAAATTAAACAATAAACATAACAACTAAATTTAACAAAAATAAGAGAAACAAAGAAAATAATAAATATGACTAGTTTGAAAAAATGACTAATTTAACGAAAATTTAAATAAATGAACTATTAAAATAACCACAATAACAGTAATATCATAAATAAAAATAAATTAAGTAAAATGATAAAATAAAATTACAAAACAACACGAAAATTAAAATAGCAATTTATCATTTATACCACAAATAACAGAATATAAGAGAAATGAAGAAATAAGAATATAATCATTGACAAAATAACAAATACCAACGTAGCACAAAAATTAATAAATAGCAAAAGAATAGCTGAAAAATAACCCAATTAACGAACCTAGCTATGCAAATCATACAAAAATTCTAGAAAGCTGAAAATAGCATGCATAAGAAAACTAAAAATAATATAAACTAAACCTCGTTATCACAATTGCGCTACAGCTCGGCCGTTGCATATCAGACAAGGGGTTCCGTAGTAGTCGAATTAACAAAGATCACATGCAAATGACTCAGCACTCTGAATAGTTGCCATGTGATAATTAAGTTTACAGTGGCCGATTAAAGCCCTGATCAGCACGGCGCTGTGGAGTTTTGAAAAATGTAGATTTTTTGAAATCACGCGGCACGGTTGTTCTAGACACGTCTTTGTTCACCGAGACGTTTCTAGATTGCTCCAATAATAGCGGTGCTCGGACGAAGCCCAGGACCGGATTTATTCTCTTATTCAACTTGTCGAAATCGGTAGGGTGGGCTCAGGACCAACGAAGTCAATTGCTGCAACTGTCCTGGCCAACTCGTCAGCTCATTCATTTTCAGTAATACAGGAATGTCCAGGCACCCAGACAAGGTAGCTAGTGTTGGCAATGCTTTGTTCTTCGATTTGGGTTTTGACTTGATCTGTATGCAGTAGTTCAGAATCAAAAACTGCAAGGTACGAACCCAGGCCGTTATTCGTGAAAACAACCATTGAAGGTTTATTTGTATTAATTGATAACTGAACTCGTCGACATCACTGTTCGACAGTTCTTAATACTAGTTTCATTAAATCAAAGATTGTTCTGATGCAGTGTCCAGTAATTAGTATTTGGGAAGTAACAGCAAACTCTTAGATTAGAACACCAAGCTCATTGAGTTTCCTCGACAAGCCGTCGGCAACCAGGTTCCATAGAAAGGTGACTGAACGCCACCCTGAGGACAGCCGCAAATACTCAACTTCCTTATCTCTGGCTGTCTCCGTAACGAGTAAAGAATGCGATTACTAAGCATTGCGTTTATGCAACCAGAGATACATGCAGATACTCCATTACCGCGAGTTGCTTTCCAGAATGGACAGGAAGGACAGATTGTCAAAAGCACCCTCATTCTTAGGCGTGACGTGGCGTGCCGTACTAGGCAATCGACTCAAGAATATTTAATTTAATAAAAAATACACGTAAACACACAAATGAATAAACACCATAACAAAAATACAACGAACGTAACAAATATAACTTGAAACACAAAAATGAGAAATACAACAAAAATAGAATAAAATAATAGTAAAAATTACAACTATTCGATAAACAATGTATATTACAAATATTATGAATCAATTTTAACTTTACAAAAGGGCCTATAGATTTTGTGAACAAACATTTGTTTCGCTGAAATATCTTAAAACTTCGCAAAAGTTTTTTGCAATCGCTACTACGAAGGGTAGCGAGGCGTATTATCGTGTTTTTCATGATCTCCTACTCTATAGTAGAATAGTGGGCTGAATACTTTTTTTCACTAGAGCCCTGTTGAAGAAGTAAAAAGTACGGAAGTAACAAAAATTATGGAAATAACAGCAATAACACGATTGACCAACGCAACTAAAATAGCAAAAATAAAAATAATAAAAATCAAAAATACAAAGGAACGATAGTAACAACAACAATAAAACTAAATAAATAATAAAATTAACAGAAATAATGAAGAAAAATGCAAAGGAAAAAATAAAAATAGGAACATAGTGAAAAAGCCAAAATAACAATAAGCTAATGGTAATGATGAAAAAAAAACTAGGGCAGAAATTGCCCTAAGGATACAAACCAAAAACCTCTGTAATCGACATGAGAATTATATCATTGGTATTATAATTTAAAAAGTACCACGAGAGACAAAAATAAAACAATATACAATAATAAAATAAATAGGTGGAACAAACATTCAAAATATGTTTTTTTTAACAATAATAACAACGACCAAAACTGAACTGGCGTAGCACAAAACAGAGAAACCTCAAATAAAATGAACATAACCTTACTAATTAAGATTAGAAATATAACGGAAATATTAAATTAACAAAAAAGTAACGAAATAAGAAGATATCAACATAACAAAAATGGCAAAAAACATAAAACAAAAATTGTTAAAATAGCAGACGTAACATGAATAGCAAAAACAATAGAAATACCAAACATTTTAAAATAATTATTACAACAGAACCAACCATTATAACAAAGCTAATTGAAATACAAAAAAAAAAATTAAAAAAATATTACAAAAAATAATAAGAATATCAATAGGGCAAAACTAACTAAAAAAATTCATAGCAAGTCAAAAAATTGCATGTAGACAAAAATAAGAATCTAGCAAAAATAAGTAAATAACTGAAAAATAAAACCTACGTATAACAACAAATATAACAGAAGATGACCAAAATGAAAAGTACACACCCACATACAAAAATTCAATGAAGTACTAAAATAGCAAGAATATGAATAATCTAACACTTTCAAAAATAGGAAAACAATCTGCAACTAAAATGGAGCAGAAATAGTAAAACTTACATTGCCTCACATTATATTAAAAATATCAAAAATAACAAGACAGGAAGAAATGATTCAAACATCACAAAAAATCTAAGAATAAAAAAATGAAGCGCATAACAAAAATTAAGAATAAACAGGTACCAAGAATAAAGTAATGAAGCAAAATAACAATAACAGAAATAATACAAATAAAATAAAGCAGAAACGGAAGACGCAGAAAACACATTAAGCCAGTCAATATTAGAATTTTAAAATGTCCGATTGAGAAAAAAAAATAGAAAATTTAAATAATTATCAAAAATTTTAAAAAGAGGAAATGGTACAAAATACCATAGGTAAATAATAGAACTATCTAGAATTACAAATACAATAAAAATACAAATTGATGCAAAAAACAAAAATAACAGAAACGGTGGAATGTCGTAGGGGTTGGACCACGGTGCACAGTGGTCGGAAACGCCAAAAACGTGAACTTAATTCACTAGAGGCCAAACCATCTAATATATTCACAGGGAAAGACACCCAGACAATTGTTCGTATGAATATTCCCCACAATCTGAAAACAATTGAAATTAGGCATGGCTTACTATGATCGAACTAAAAAAAAATACTTTTTATACTGATGAGATAGAAAGTTGGTGTCTTCAACAAAGTTTTAGGAATGCTCATAGTGAAGAATTTTGTTGAAGAACTTGAGCTAGTAGGAGTAAAGGTTATCGATTTATAAGGCGTTTTCTATGACAACCCCCTTAAATCTAGTTTTCTTAATATAACTTTTTTCATTGTGACTTTTCGTGCAAACTATGTTCTAGACAAATGTGTAAGTAACAAAACTACATAGTATTGGAGAAGACTGTATGTAAAAATATTCATTTGTTTCAAAGTTATTGAAGATTTTTACATTTTTTACACCAACTTCAACTACGTATAAGAAAGAAAGGTGCAAACCAAAATACACGAACAGGCACTTTTTTACTTCTTTAAGCTATGCACAATAAAGCTAAGAAGGTTTGGTGCGTGGCACTCTAGAACCCTATGAATAGGGTAAGCTTACTTTATCATGTTTTTTGACTTTTTCCATACAAAAATAAGCAAAAAAAAATTTTTCTATTTTTTTTGCCCCAATTTTTGAAATTCTTGGTTTAATGTTCAATTACAAGTATTATTTTCACTTATACCTGAATATTTCAGATTTTATAAACGTAGGAGCAAAAATATAAAGTTTTTAATATCATTGGAGATTCCAACCTAATATATACTCAAATAGACATGTCATAATGAATTTAATGCTTACAAAAGAATGTCATACCATTATTTATTAAATTTTACGGCAAAAATCAAAAAAAAAATTTTTTTTGCTGTTTTTTGTATGGAAAAAGTCAAAAAACATGATAAAGTAAGCTTATCCTGTTCATAGGGCTCTAGAGTGCCACGCACCAAACCTTCTTAGCTTTATTGTGCATAGTTTAGAGAGTTAAAAAAGTGCCTGTTCCTGCATTTTGGTTTGCACCTTTCTTTCTTATACGTAGTTGAAGTTGGTGTAAAAAAATATAAAAATCTTCAATAACTTTGAAATAAATGAGTATTTTTACATACAGTCTTCGACAATATTATGTAGTTTTGATACCTACATATTTGTGTTATACGTAGTTTGCACGAAAAGTCATAATGAAAAAAGTTATATTAAAAAAACTAGATTTAAGGGGGTTGTCATAGAAAACGTCTTATAAATCGATAACCTTTACTCCTACAAGCTCAAGTTCTTCAACAAAATTCTTCACTATGAGCATTTCTAAAACTTTGTCGAAGACACCAACTTTCTATCTCGTCAGTATAAAAAGTTAATTTTTTTAGTTCGATCATAGTAAGCCATGCCTAATTTCCATTGTTATCAGATACGAGCAATTCCTCCAAAGACACCCTGTGAATATATTCGATGGTTTGGCCTCTAGTGAATTAAGTTCACGTTTTTGACGTTTCCGACCACTGTGCGGTGATTTTCTCCTATATGACACGTGCTGCCACCAGTGAAACCGCGTGGAATGATTGTTCTCGATGGACACCTATATTTACACACTGTAACACAGATGGTAACACATGTCATGTACGAGAAAAGGGTCTACGGCGCATACGTGACAGTGGCTGGCTGAACGCTGATGACATACCTCTAGCAATAAAAACAAAATTTACATACTGAACAAAAACAATAAAACTGAAATGACACTAAGAAAAAATGTCGTTTCGACAAAAGGAAACGATATTGCAAAAATTATAAATCAATTAATGCGATAAAAATTACAAAAATAAGAAGACTACAAAAATAAGTGCTAGAGAGTATAATAAACATACACAACATAACAAAGTACAAAAATAATAGTAAAAACAAAAGCAACATGAAAGCAAAAACATTAAAACATTCTAATAAAAAAAAACAAAAAAGCAGCAAAAATGACAAAATCAAATATAACAGCTGTAGCAAAAATTGTGATTATATGTAATGCTTCGAAAATAGTGTATAGCAACTAAGAAGGTTAAAAGGGAATAGACAATTAGCAGCAAATTTAAACAATAGGGGAAATTGTTTAATATGATTCTTATGTGGTTGCCAGTTCTGGTATTCTAGTCAATTTGAGTATTCGAAGTTTCTCGTGAATTCTTGGACGCTGATCCTTTTGGGGCCCCCAATCTTTTGGAATCTTAATCTCTTGGACCCCCAGACTCTAGGATCGTTAGAACGTTTGGATTTATGGATTTTAGGGCTCTAGGAAAATAGTTGAACTTGAATTGGTGAACCTTCACAAATTTTCAGTTTTAGAATATTTAAGTTCTTATGGTCTGTGACTCTGACTTTTGGCCTCTTGTACTATTGGACTCACGTATTACTAGAATATGGGTTTCTTCGACTCGTTATTGTATTGGACTTTCAGACTCTCCCGAACCTGGAACTTTGGATATTTAGGCTTTTGGGGTGGTTGACTATGCCTCTTGGGGTCTTGTACTCTTGGAGCATTTTAAGCTATTACTTGAATCTCTCGACTACTAATCTCTAAGACGCTTAGGGTTTGGGTCTTTTGGACTTCAGCAATAGATTCCTAAAATCTTGGACTCTTGAAGTCTCGTACTCTTAGATTATAGGGTATTTGCACTCTTGAGCTTTCGGGCTCTTAGACTCGTCGACTCGAGTATTTTATTTGATACTCGAAGTCTTTGCCTCTTCGGCCCTTTGGGTTCACACTGTTGAAATGTTCGGCTCCTGAACTGTTGGACTCTCACACCCTTAAACTCGCAGATTCGTGGACTCTTGGGATCTTGTACTCTTGAACAACTCTTGAACCCTTTGAACGGTGGGATTTTAAACTTGTTAAGCTTCTCTATCCTTTGAGTTTAGTTTTTAGACTTTTGTATTGTTAAACTGCATTCCCAAAATCTTGTTGTCCAAGATCTCGCATTCTTGAATTATAGGGCTTGTAGACTCTTGCGCTGGTAGACTCTTGAGTTCTTCGACTCGTGGGCTTGGGATTCTAAGATATTTTACTGAAACTTTGACTCTTGGGCTTCACACTTTTGAAATCTACGGCTTGTGAACTATTGGATTCTTAGATCCTTAAATCCGGCGATTCTTGAATTTTTTGACTTAGATTTTTTTAAATTTTTGTTCGAATTTTTGATTTAGGACTTTTGGTCTTTTTGACTATCAATGTACTGGACTTTTGGGCTCTTGGGCATTTAAACATAGGGAATTATTGTATTTTTGAAGTTCAGAACTCCCAAGCTCTAGGCTTGTTGATTGTTGAATACTAGGAATACTTTTGGACTTTTGGCATGTAAGTTTTAGTATTCTCAAAAACATCGATTTTTGGCTCTGAAATTTGTTGATTCTTGCACTTTTGAACTTTTAGTTTTTTTGAGTTTTCGACTTTCGAAATCTTGGACATTTGGTCTCTTGAACTCTTATACTATAGAACTTGTAGAATATTGGGCTTTTGGGCGCTAGAACCTCCGGCAGTTTGTATTTTTAAATTCTGGAAGTCTTGGTCTCTTATACTGTTGGGTTTCACACTGTTGGGTTTTTTTCTGGGCTTTTGGATTTTTGGACCCTTCAATTCCAAGATTCTTCGACTATTAGATGCTGGGACAGAGTTTTGGACATTTAGTGCTTATAATTGGATTGTTGGAAACATTTATTTTTGACGCTCAAACTCTTGGTCCTTTTGACTTCTGATCTTTTGGACTCTGGGATTCTTGAAGTATTGATCTCTTGGACTCCTTTACATTTGAATTTGTGGACATCTAGACTGATACATTCTTGAAAACATATGGATTTTATATATTGTTAACTCCTTCATTTTTGGACACTACAAACTTTTTGAACTGTTGCACTTTGATATTTTTGGACTCTGGGTCCCAGTTTGTAATATAGTTCGAGAATCATATTGAACTTGAGCTTTAATTTGCCCAACTGCCCCTGGTAGGAAGCTCGTCATTGCTCGGGACCTGCTGAAACAGCACGGTGAATCAACGGACATATAATCCATGGAAGTAGCGATTTGCTACTTCCACGGATTGTATCTCCATTGGTTCTTCAATGTATTATTCCTTCTCTAATCCATGGTCTTTGCCTGTTTCAGTCAAGCACGACTGAAGATTCCGGAAGGAAAGGGAAAAATATTAGTCCGATATTTTTCATTGCTAAATGTAGAGCACTTCACAAGTGTCACGGGAGGAGGCTGTTTGCAGGTTAAAAGGTTAGAAAACTGAACTAGCAATTGGGGGCGATTCAAGATATTCGGAATCTCTGGGCGTCCGGCTACCGAGAGACTCAAACAGCCCGGTTTTGCGAATATCGAAACAGTGAGTAATGATTTTTTTTTCAAAGGTTGGTCATACATAGGAATCCCACGGAATCGTTTTAAGGTAGTCAATTAACCCTCAAAAAGGCAAGGCGTCTCAGAGCCTCGGCTATTTACAGTTCTTTGGTTTCAATGAACTTGTAATTTGAAATACAAATGATCGAGCGTTTTCGGGCATTCGATTTTTTCGCTGATAAAACAATAAAAAAGAGGTTTTTGATTTTATGGGGTCTGAGGAGCAATGTTTCTTGAAGCCACGCTTTTAGCTTGCCTTTCTGAGGGTTACAAGTAATTAACAGGTAGAAACCCTCCATAAGCAAGCAGTTTGATAGCTATTGCCTTAATAAGTGATATGCAAAAAAAATATTTCTCTTGCAATTAAAGAAGGCGGGTGTCTTCCTCAAAGTTGTAGTGAATTTTTCTACGAAGACCTTTGGCGTGTCAATACCAAACCAATAAACAAAATAAGTACACTGTCAAATGGATCTCCTTAGCTAGGGTTTTCGTAAGTGCACTGTATTCTAGTTGTTAAAATATAGAAATTTGGTTTTAACGGCAATGCATTTCCCAAAACTTTATCGAAGACACGTATTGTGTCACTGTAGATTTTTCTCTAGTGGTCAGCCACTTTTTTATTATTTCAAGATATTTTTGTAAATCACTTCCGACAAGACCAACCCATAGTTATACTCTCGCCGTCTGTTTTAGAACGCGGCAATATGGAAAAATGTTGATAATTAAAAGCATTTTGTTAAAAATTCAGATGACATAATTTTACAAAACCTCATAAATTTGTTTGGACATTTTAATATCGAAAACATGTTCAATTTAAGTGGTTTTTTCTACCGAAACGAAACGCCGAAAAGGCGTTTCTGCCATTCGGTCGAGGAAGTCCCCTTCCCGAAAAAAACAACATCAAAAGGGTCGAACTAAACGACGCAAAACTAACCATCCCAAAAGCGATTCCCCTTGTTTTATTCCACCCTACGAAACGCACTCGAAAGACCGCATCGCGAGAAAATCCCAACTGCGACTCAACTGCTAATTCGCCGTTTCAATCGCAACCCACATCCAAACCCAAACCGGCGAATATTTTATCACGCATCCAAGCAACCCTCGCACCGCAGCGATGCTACTCCACTGTCTTCGGCCACCTTTCCCGAGAGATGCCAACCACTCGAGAACGGGCGGAACCTGTTCTGTGAAAGGCGCAAGTGACCGACCGGTTTGTGGTGCGCTGACTGCTTCTCCGCCATGGCCTACTAAAAAGGTTCAAGAAAGAAAAAAAAGGCTTCCCGTCGTGCAATCACGATGATTCTGTTGCTGCAGTAGGGACGCTGCTGGACTGAACTTGGTAACTGACTGCTGCACAGATGAGCATTGGATGCAACTCGTTCCGTTTTTTTTTTCGTTAATGTTGTTGCATCAAGTTGCGCGCAGCCCGGTGTCAGTGTAGTTTGTGGCGTCCCAGTTGCGCTTTCAGGTTTTTCTTTCACTGACCCATTTACCCAACTGGTACGAAAAAAAGTGACTTGCTATACCAACCTTTGCTGGAACTTGTGCAGAAAAAAAGCAGGAACAGGAGTAGCGTTATCCTTGTCAGTATTCTCATCTTCTGGTGAATCATGTTTGGTATCCTTTTCACTATTGCACTTGGATGTGTCGTGTTGCTTCACTTGATTATATCACATCAACGATTTTTCTTTGCATAACATTGAATTGATCATTTTTTTCCGTCAGCCAGATCGATTTTCATCGGCGAACACTTTGATTAATTTTCCCATTATTTTGCAATTTTCTATGATTTTTTAACAGTACTCATCTCACTTTATTTTTGCATCATTCATCACTTTTCCCTCGACTGGACCGAAATTTGTTTCTATTCTCTGTTTTCGGCAACGTTTCGTGTTGAAAACAATCAAGGGTGGACCCTATCACTAGATCGCACTCTATTAACGTCACGACGAATCTTCTATCACTCTACGCAGCACTGACGCGTCCAACCTTCGAAACTGCCTCCCCCGAACTGTAGCGCGAAATCAGCAACTTCTTCACTAATCTGCACTGCTGGTATGCCCTCCGGTAAATATCTTCAACAATTTTTTTACGGATCACCTTTCCACCTAACAACGGTCTCTCTTCGGCGCCTCGCGGATCAGTGCACGGAACAAAGCCAGAAAACGATCCAACCCGGTCGGTTGGAGTTGCGCGAATAAATCGCGCCTGAGCCTTCTTCTTCGGTGGCTGTAGCGAAAGGCGAATCCAGCCAGTCAGCGTGCGCGCGAGCGCAAAAAGCTCGCTCTTCGCCGGAGCCGAAAGAAAGTATGTACATGCGGAGAAATTGTGGACTTGTGCGATGCGATGATCGTATTTGGGGATTAAAGAGGAAAATGGGGGAAATGTCTCAGAGAGCCCCACGGCGCGTGGTACAAGATGGGAAATTGGGAGCTTTTGATTGTGGTTGGAGTTTTCCCATCGTTGACGGAGAGCTTTGTTTTGGAGAGTTGTGGAGATTTGCGGTACTGGCTGTTGGCGGTGAGTGAAATTGTTTTTATTGTAGAAATTGGTTGATTTTTTATTGCAGAGATTAACTACTAAGTTTTGGATCAAATTCCAAAAGGATTTTTTTTTCAAAGTGGTTTAAGCGAATTACTCGGTATGAGCCTGTGCTAGGACCTAAATAATGTTTTACAGTACCACAGAAAGAATGTAAACAGAAAAGAAGAAAAAATACTGAAACTTAGTTTTTAGCGTTTCTGACCCTCATCATCAGTAACTGGCACAATCTTGGTGCCAATTAGATGACAAATCTAAACTAGCACCATACAAAAAAATTTAGTTAGCACTAAATAGTGCCACGCGTTTTGGTCCACAGGTCCAAAAGAACTGCTTCGAATCCTGTTTTCGCATCAGCAAACCAGAACTTTTGTGCTTGTCTTCCGAGACATCATTGGAACCTGCCAGTGGATTAGTTCATGCAAAACGCATGACTTTTTGGATTAAGGATTGAGCGTCCAACTACTGGTAATTTCTGTTTTAGTTTAGATTTATCACCTAACTGGCACCAAGATGGTGCTAGTTACTGATGAGGCGAAGCCGAAACTCTAAAAATTAGTTTTAAGTTAGGTATTGTGCTTTATTGTACAAAAAAACATTTTTAGCATAGAAAATACTTTAAGAATTAAATTGTAATTGGAAGAATTAAGTCGTAAACGAATTTGTTGACTTAAAACCTCCGAGTAAAACTATTCACGTTCTAAATTTCTCATATATAATGTGAACCTTCTTAAAATCAAAATAACAAATGTCCATACCAATTGATCAATAGACATTAAAAATATCTGAGCAGGCGATTAGTGATTAGTGATGTAGTGAAATTGGCACCCTCTAAACCACGTGAATATTGCGCCAAAGAAGATGAAGCTATCGAACTTTCGCCTAAGTTTCAGTCAATTTAAAGAATTTAAAATTTAAAGAATTTAGAATTTAAAGATATGAGTAACTGTGCTAAGAACGAGAAAATCAGATTTTTAAACTTCAATGAGTGAAAGCAAAGTTACGAGCATCCTTTCACTATTGCACTAAAAGATAACCAAATTTTAAAATAATATTCAAATCATAACTAATTAATTGTTTTTCTTTTCCTCATAGCTTTCAGGGAAATTCAATAAATGCGAAATGTTGAAATATGTGCCATCTATTATGGATACACACTTTACCACGGAAATCAGTCTTCCCAAATGAGCATCGTACACAATGTTCGCTCTGGTTCTGTGCTCATATTAAACCCACATTTTATGTACGAACTCGAACACGCTATTTCGTACCAAAACACGTACACATGTTCGCCTGCACAACCGAACTCCATGTACATACACGGTGTGCGTACACATCTCGTACACAAAGGTTCGTGGCAACAGTTTTCTCCTTCTCACTTTCATCATCACTAGCGTTGACTCTTTTTGCATTGTGTGAACCGTTCTCGTCTAGGCACCCGGTGTACGCACAGGGACGTTTGAACTAGAGTTTGAACATCGTTCGTTTGGGTTCGACGTTCGAGGCGAACATGTGCATTGAGACGAAGCATGTTTGAGGTTGAACGCGTGCAGGAAATTTTGTACACAGACATAAACTTATCGATGCTCATGGAAATTATAAGATGCCACATCTAATGCGGTAGAATTATTAGTATTCTTATTAGGATAATAGTTTCAAAACCATTTGTTAAATTCGTTTATTTGAGACGGCTCCATGCGTGTACTTCAATGAGCCGTGTGTTTTTTAATGATTTACATTAAATAAACAATTGGAAAACGAAAAAATCTATTCGGGGCATTGGTAGAATATTATTAATGGATTTTCATGAAAAATTTTCAAACGGTGTGAGAAAAACTGCTTTTTTCGTTTTGCCATTGGTCGTTTTTCTAAACTTTCTCAGTTGAACCTTAACATAGTTGTACACAATGAAATTATTTTTCAATCCAATAAAATCGAACTTTCATAGGAAAAGCTATTAAACTTTTAATGAAGTGATGTATGAGCCAGTTTCAAAACGCCATTTTCACGATCAAAATTCAATAACTCATGAACCATTAGTTATGGGGATTAGACTTCTTCGAAGAAGTTTCTAGATATAAATAGACACATCTTTTGATATATGTACTGGATTGAGTGATTAGTTCCCCTAAAAATTAGATAGACTATTTATTTCCCCAAATTATTTAACTGGAAGCTTGCGGTCTTCAGTACAGTTCTAGAAAGCATTGTTGTAAAGAACTTTGCTGAAGATACTAAAGCATTGCATAGTAACGGTAGCGAGATATGTAGCGTTATTTGCGATAGATCCCTTTAAACAGTTTTTCTAATATTTTTTTACGATTATTTTTATGTTAGAAAAGTCTTCTGCAAAGTTGTTCAAAGTGATGAAATACCCAACAGGATAAATTAGTGAAATCGTAACATTTTGCCCGAGGTTGTTTTGGAATAAAATGGTCACCTCGATGTGGTTTAAAAATACATACACGTTAGCACACGCGACATACATGCAATCGAACACGTTAACACACAAACGCTCGAGCCCTTCGCAATGATACAATCGTGAAGTACCTACAGCTAGCTTTGAAATCGTGACATATTAGATAGTTTATGTCTTGATGAAAGCATTAAAAAATCTTTAATTTTTAATCTTGTAGAGCCGGCCACCCCTCTTAGCGGCAAAAAAAACGAGAAGCGAAATTTCCCTGTCGATTTTTTCATCATCGGAAGCTAATACTATCATGGTATTTACCATCAGATAATCTTCCTTGTTTCTTCAACCTACGGTCACAATTATAATCTGCCGTCATCGATATTAGGCTTCATCGCTGAAGAAGCTGGCTGTAGATTTGGAGGACCGGACGCAGCTTTTGTTCTTATCATTATTGCCGCCTGAACTACAGCCACAAATTTGGTAACCATTTTGGCTCAGGCTATTATGACTGACTATCGTCGTATTGAATAGCCGTTAATTAAGTTGTTATCAGCGGTTTCTGGATATAGTTTCCTGTAATGTTTCAGTTAACTATCTCTTACAGCAACCTTTCAAGAAAGAGCGCGTTGAAATGATATACAGATTGAGTACCATTTATTTTGTATTGCTATGGTAACCGAAATATTATCAATGTAGTGCATTCAGGCAGCATACAGTGCTTTGTTGTTTTTTTTCTCCACCTTTCTGTTTCTTTTATGCAAATCTATTTGTGTGAAACTGGCTGTTTGTTAACACTAGCTCGTTGTTTGTTATAAGATGACCGTCATAACCGTATTCATATTGTAAATGTAATGATTGTCAGTTTCAATTCCTCTCAATAATGATCCCAATGAATAAGAGATTCAGCAGAGAACCGTCTTACTGCTGTCAAGTAATTGGAGTGAGAACCGTAACTCAATAAACATCGCTTACAATTTTGACTGCTAACCGTTTCATTCTCTTTTGTCTAGCAGGTTTGCCATCAGTACCGTGATGGAGCTCATCACAGCTCATAGAAATATTACTTAATTTGATTTGATCTGTATATGTGCACCACTAGCTTTGATTTTTGGAAATAAATTCATTACCTTCTGATGTCTTTCTGCTGTTTCAGTGTACATCACGCTTGCATGTACATTTGTACTTGCATTTGGAGTTTTCAAGACATAAAATATTTGGCATCAAAATTTGATTCCTAAAATTTTAAAAGGGAAGGGATCCATGGTGTTTTTAACGGGTGAATTTTTTAAATTTTATTATGTTCGATTGAGCTCAAGCTTATGAAAGGTGTCCGGTTACAAAACTCGATGGTCGCTGTTTTTTCGTACCTGGCATCATTCATGAACAATCGTGTAAAGCGACTAACATGTTGTAACTGGTTGAATGCTCCAACAAAATTGTCACTAAAAATTCGTTGAACTACTCTGGGGAGCCTAAAGTTTGGAAAATATTTTGAGAAATGCGAAACTATAGCTAATAGCAGGCCGTGGACGTAACCGAATTACTTCACTAGCTGGTAATAGCAGAATCGGGAGAAAGGCAAGGCAGTAGTTGTCAATAATCAACCGTGCAATTCGCGGGAAGTTAAACTTAAAGATATTCGAACGAATTAGATTAAAAAGTAAATATGCAGGTCCAATAATCATAAAAATGGACGTCGTCGACTCGATGGTCACTGTTTTTTCGTACCTGGCATCATTCATGGACAATCGTGTAAAGCGACTAAAATGTTGTAACTGGTTGAATGCTCCAACAAAATTGTCACTAAAAATTCGTTGAACTATTCTGGGGAGCCTAAAGTTTGGAAAATATTTTGAGAAATGCGAAACTATAGCTAAAGGCAGGCCGTGGACGAAACCGAATTACTTTACTAGCTGGTAATAGCAGAATCGGGAGAAAGGCAAGGCAGTAGTCGTCAATAATCAACCGTGCAATTCGCGGGAAGTTAAACTTAAAGATATTCGAACGAATTAGATTAAAAAGTAAATATGCAATATTCAAATAGGTCCAATAATCATAAAAATGGACGTCGTCGACTCGATGGTCACTGTTTTTTCGTACCTGGCATCATTCATGGACAATCGTGTAAAGCGACTAAAATGTTGTAACTGGTTGAATGCTCCAACAAAATTGTCACTAAAAATTCGTTGAACTATTCTGGGGAGCCTAAAGTTTGGAAAATATTTTGAGAAATGCGAAACTATAGCTAAAGGCAGGCCGTGGACGAAACCGAATTACTTCACTAGCTGGTAATAGCAGAATCGGGAGAAAGGCAAGGCAGTAGTCGTCAATAATCAACCGTGCAATTCGCGGGAAGTTAAACTTAAAGATATTCGAACGAATTAGATTAAAAAGTAAATATGCAGGTCCAATAATCATAAAAATGGACGTCGTCGACTCGATGGTCACTGTTTTTTCGTACCTGGCATCATTCATGGACAATCGTGTAAAGCGACTATAATGTTGTAACTGGTTGAATGCTCCAACAAAATTGTCACTAAAAATTCGTTGAACTATTCTGGAGAGCCTAAAGTTTGGAAAATATTTTGAGAAATGCGAAACTATAGCTAATAGCAGGCCGTGGACGTAACCGAATTACTTCACTAGCTGGTGATAGCAGAATCGGGAGAAAGGCAAGGCAGTAGTCGTCAATAATCAACCGTGCAATTCGCGGGAAGTTAAACTTAAAGATATTCGAACGAATTAGATTAAAAAGTAAATATGCAGGTCCAATAATCATAAAAATGGACGTCGTCGACTCGATGGTCACTGTTTTTTCGTACCTGGCATCATTCATGGACAATCGTGTAAAGCGACTATAATGTTGTAACTGGTTGAATGCTCCAACAAAATTGTCACTAAAAATTCGTTGAACTATTCTGGGGAGCCTAAAGTTTGGAAAATATTTTGAGAAATGCGAAAATATAGCTAATAGCAGGCCGTGGACGAAACCGAATTACTTCACTAGCTGGTAATAGCAGAATCGGGAGAAAGGCAAGGCAGTAGTCGTCAATAATCAACCGTGCAATTCGCGGGAAGTTAAACTTAAAGATATTCGAACGAATTAGATTAAAAAGTAAATCTGCAGGTCCAATAATCATAAAGATGGACGTCGTCTAACTGGTCCCAAATTAGTGCTAATTACTGATGAGATGAATTTGAAACACAAAAATTCTATCCAAGCTGAACTGCTCGAAAAGGCTGAAATTTGCTCAATATGTTGAGCAACCTCCCTCCCCTAGCTTTATGGGTTTGGCGGTATTGCAAACATCATCAAATTTCAAAGAACCTCTGACAGACAATTGATTGAAGATGGCTATTGCATTACGCCTCGATAGTGGTGCATCAAAGAGACCGAGAGGGGCTTATGAGCCTTTTTTATGTTTTGTGTTTTATTCATACTCTGCACCTGCCCAAACTAACGATTAACCACTACTCAGTGCGCGTCGGCGTGGTCTATTGGCGAGTCGACGTGGATTGGCTTTTGCTGTGGGTTGTTCCACAGCTTTATGGCGATGTTGGTGGACTTTGTCATCGTGCACAGGCTAGTTGAAGAAATGTTAAAGCCTATTAGTGTTAATGCAGTAATAACTGTAATTTTGAGTAATAGTAATCAATTGTTATGTGCTCGTCGTATGTATATCTGTGTATGTATTCGTCTGAGGGTGATGGTTCCGGGAATGAAACTGGCATATATGATAGAATAATGGGTAATCCGTCCTACGCTTGGGTGGTTTCTTTTTTCTGGAGTTCAATTCGTGCGTTTTATTCGATCCATTCAGGAAGGTCGGATTGGATAAATTAAGAAATATAATCCAGTCACATGCGATCGAAAATGTTTACGTAGAAACGCTCGAGCCCTTCGCGATGATACACGCGATCGTGAAGTCGCCACGTCCGCACATACCTGAACCGTACAATGAATATCACATTCAGAATCACGGCCCGCTGCAATTGGCCTTAAGCATTTCCCCTTTCGTCCGCAATTGTAGTGTGTGATTCTGATGGGAAGCCATTCCGAGAGCCCAGCTTTACAGCTCCAGTAGGACAACTCTCGAAAAAAAAAACCTATGTGGACCAGCGGAGGAAAAATGAACCAAAAAAGTCACAAACGACAAGCCATCTACAAACGAGCACCCTCCCATCGGTCTCATAGCATGATGAAATCGCAACTTTTTTTGTTGTGAGCATATTTGCATACCTTTACGGGAAATCGATTCCATTTTGACCGATTCGAATCTGTTTGAGCGAAGGCAAATTTAATATTTTAATTTGCAACGCGAGCAAATATTTGTAAATAATTGATTGTCGATACAAAGCTAATTACGGAATCGAGTTTTCCCATTTTTTAAACTAGCCCGGAAAAGCTGATTGCATTCATTAATATGTGTGCTGATTATGACGATAGTTTCCCACATCACTTCATCGAGTGCGGTAATAATAATAAACCATTAATTGAATCCAAATATTTGCTGTGTAGGATATGCCATACTTTTTCTATTTCCTTTAAAGCTACCACCAAACCGCCAACGAAGAATCGCTCTTTAATGGCCAGTATCGGGATCAGACGATCTCTTACATCATTGGGATGTTAATTACAGACGCCGTCGCACACGCACATCATCTTCAGCAGTCCTCATCGATTAAACAAAGCGTTAAATCGCTAGCCGGCGGCGGTGGTTATGGCCGCGAAGGCTTCCTGACACGTGTTCCAACTGTTCGTTGTCCACCACCCCGTGTATGTATGCTCGATGCGACGCTCGCAGCAATATGACATCTTCGAGTACACACATCACGCAAGGTAGGGGCCACGGGGGAAGCATCATTATGCTCGGATTCATATCGGGCACCGTCATCGCATAAATTATAAAACCGCCCATTCCGGGGATGACCGTCACTCATCTGGTCCTATGGGGAGGTCGGTGGAGGTGCTCTCAGACTGTTTCAACTCAGGTTTGATTGTCGATTTGCAGTTGTGTGTATGTGCGCCGCCTCTGACGGACCCCATCTGTATTCGAGCGGGGAGTCTATTTACGGTAGGATGGTCTGATAGAATCGTTTGAATTGCTAGACAATATGCTTCGATGGGAATCTAAGGAGTAATAATAATAAGAAAATGGTACGCTGTTATTAACGGTTTGCCAAAGCTTTAAAGCAATTTGGATTTAGATCTTCAAGCTATGAAAACGTTTTTCTGTCTCTACGAGAAGTGTTCTGTTCGTTCCTGACCAGACGCTATCGTGAGCCGCTCCTGCCAACAAATATTCGTTTTCCACTAACAATTATTATCAGTTATTATCAGTTGAATTCTGAGTAAACGCCGGGAAAATACAACAAAAAATACCCTCGATTGCTTTGAACATACACATTCTTTCGCTCAATCAGTCGGCCGGAGGTCAGCCTTACAGTTCTGTTTACAAATCATCAACCGAGAGGCGGGGTGCGGAGTTCAAAAATACACACATATCATTAGCACCTTTGTTTCGCCGACCAACCGACCGACATTATTTGCGCCGTTGGACCTCCCATAGCCGCATCCGCTTAGCGGTTTCGGTTGGTTGGCGTTGATTACATCCATCGCCAGAATTTTTTCTCGCTCTCTGTCTCTGTCTCAGCCTTGGGTAGCATTTTTCTTCTTCTTTTCCTCCGCCCCAATATCAACATGGCACGCGAAAATCACATCTTTCACCGCTGCAGCAGCAGCAGCACTCGAGAGGAGAGACGAAACACGCGAACCAGGCGGTCGCCGTGGTGAAAATTGGATAACCGCTTAGGTATGTGTTATGTTTTGTGGTCATTTGTTGGACGACCGCAGGCCGCAGGTCACGATTTTCCCCGTGATTTGCTGGGGCAGTATGAAGCGGGCCGCGGAGGCTTCAACATCGGGAAGTCGCTTTATTTCAGGTACTTTGTCAGTCATTGTTGTGCTGTTGCAGCTAGAACTGAGCGATGGCAGTTGTTGTTGGTAACGGTTCAACGATTACTTGAATTGTCAGACAGAGAAGAACCGGGGAAAGAAATAAACACAAACACTCCATTAAAATGTCGTTAAGGAATGTCGCCGTGTTTGCTTGAAAGGTTCTTCTATTGTAGCAGCGACGAGCGCGTTTGGGTTAATGCTACCGAGCTTAAGTGTGTTCTGAAAATTGCTAGCTGCGTGTTGTAAAATGGAGGAGACAAAAATACGTTTCGGTAATCTGAGCAGCATTCCTCGAGCGCTATGGCGTGTCATTGTATTTCATTCGAGAATATGGTATGTCAGCTAGAAAAATAGCCATCGTTATGCTGTTGAACATAAATTGCAACTCGTCATATTGATCTCTAACAAAAAGAAGATGCTTTAAAATGTTGCTTTAAATACGCCTCAAGAGTGGTGAGATTAAAAGAATTCGCTTAATGACATACAAACGCTCAAGTCTTTCGCGATATTGGTCGCTAACGCTCAGGATCAATTAACCTTCAGCAGTATTTAGTGGATACCGTTTCCGTTCTCGCCTGCATGTGTGAGTGACCCTTACACGGAGCCCTTCCAAGAATCTAGTTCTACAGTTTTATTTGGACTAGTTTCCACAAAAAACAACAGATTTCTTGTCAAATTTTCAGATATGAAATGAAATTCACCTTAAATGACGTTGGAAAAGAATATGCAAAACGTAAATTGATTATATTTTGAAATGTAGATTTGATAAAGCAGAACCAAAAATAACTGTTTTCATCCAATATGAAAGCAATTGTAAAATCATTACATTTGAAGTATTGTTGGAGAAAAAAAACAACAAATGGTGAATTAGTTCCATTTTGAAGCTATGGAAATCTTTTGTCACTAATTTTGAACACACAATTACAGCTTACCTACAATACTATTAGAATGAAAAAAAATCGGTTCGAAAGAATGTAGAAGCAAATTCAAAGAATCTTAATTTGTTTATCTTCTTTTAGGCCCTAGAGATACCCCCATAACGCTTTCTTATTATTTGGTGAAAAGTTCCCTTAAGGGAGTTTTCCTGAGTAAATTTAAAAACTGAGATTATTTGTGTATTTGCATCTATTAAATATGAAAAATTATATGCTCGAGAATTGGTTTACTCGAATTTGGCGTGGTTCGTCTCTAATCAGACGGGGTTTCATGTCAGGCTGTCAAAATAGGAGCCAGGCAGAATCGGAGATTGATAGAATCGAATGTTCGCTGTATCTTATTTAAACATTGTACCATGTATCATTAGATAATTTTATTTTCAAGCTGTCTTGATTCTTTCTGTTTGTTTAGTGTTCATTTGATCAACGTTTAATGTACGTATGGAATACGCATGGTCTTGTCTTAGTGGAATAAAAACTTTTGAATCAATTCATGAGAAGAATCGAAAACCAATTACCGATTTGCTGCAGTCATATGAGTACGAAGAACAAAAATTTTAGTGCCACTTCATGTTCATTGTCCCAATTGTTCTCATATAGGTTACTTTATTATCCTTTTAAGTAGTACATGTGATTTTTTCAGTGTCGCTGTTTCACCTTAGCGAAAATTTATCGAAATACTTGAAAACATCTTTTCAGCATGAAAAAAATAAATTTTTCAATCATCCAAATGATTAGTAAAGTCTGTTTTTGGCCAGTTTTCATGTTAAAAATGTTTTTGACTTTCTCGTTATAGTTATTAATGTTGATATTAATTACCAAAATGGTTGTATCAGAATTTATTGGAAACGTCTGATTTTAGGTAAAACGACAAAATAATTTTTTGACTCGCTTTCATGCATAATGGGGTCTCTATTGTTATTGTTGTCAGGTCAACATTTATTTTTAACATGCTCAAATTACTGATCCGTCTCAAAAAAAATATTTTTGAGCCATTCTAATGAATCATAAAATAATTTTTTGTCTGTTTTTGGTAGTATTCCGGTGGCAAAACAGATCGAAATGGTGTGTTAAAGGAAAGCAATTATGTGAGAAAATCACACCAGAGGCAGTATTAGAACCTGCAACCCTTGGGACACCGACCCAATGCACAAACCGTTATGCTATCCCTGGGCTACGATGACGTCCCGGGAAGAACACTTGATTTGTGCATTAGCAACAGTGATCATGCCACTGCCTCTAAAGCCAGATCACACACACAAATCGTCGCTGTCACTCAACACATTTGAATCGGATAAATGAAACTTCAATATAAAAACCGGAAAAAAATATATCCGATTGTTACAAAATAGTGTTTTTAGCCGACTTTTAATCATGAACATCACGATATACGGATGCTCCTGCATATAATTTATTTATTTTTATCGGTTTTTTTTACTTGAGGTTCATCCTTGCCGACTTTAACGCGTGAGAACTTTCTAAGCGATTCTTATGCTGAAGGATTTCTGTCCGATTTTTACGTTTATTTCCGATTAACATACACTCAGGTTTGTTTTACGCGGAGATACAGGCCGCGTAAATGAAAACCGCGTAAATGGAAACCGCGTAAATTTCAAAATCCGCGTAAAAAAAACGCGTAAAAAATACCGCGCAAAAAAAAACCGCGTAAAAAAAACTTGAGTGTGTTTAAAACGGGTTTAACGAAGCATATTCTGTACTTGTGACTTTTATTTTCGGCCGCTATAATTTTCTATTGAATTATTTTTGTGAATAAATATCATTGCTTACAAATATATTTCCAGACAAATAAATTTGCTTGCAAAATGTATTTGCTGGTAAATATATTTGCTGACAAAAAATAATATATTTGTTGGAAAATACAGGTGCTGACAAATCAATTTGCTGACAAACATATTTGCTGATAAATGTAACTGATGATCAATGATTTTGCTGACATCTGCTGGTAAGTATATTACTGACAAATATGCTGACAAACAGATTTGCTTACAAATATATTTACTGGCGAGTGCATTTGCTTACAAATAAATTTATTTACTAATAAATTTGCTGACAAATATATTTGATGACTAGTATACTGCCGTTATACGCATAAATGTCCCATGTGCTAGGCTTCCCTATAAACATGAGACAATTATGCATAGAGCGACAGTATATTCGCTGACAAATATAATAACCGATCAATGATTTTGCATTCGCTAGCTTGATTTTTATATTAGCTAACAAATAAATTCGCTGATAAGTATGTTTGCTGACAAATATATTCGCTGACAAATATATTCGCTGACAGATAAATTTGCAGACAGAAAAAAATGTTGACAAATTTGCTGTCAAACATAAGTTTAGTTGATGACATATTTACTGACAAATATATTCGCTGACAAATGAAGTTGCTGACAAATAAATTTGCTCCCAAATATAATTGCTGACAAATATATTCGCTGACAAATATATTCGCTGACAAATGAATTTGTTGCCAGAAAAATTGGCTGACAAATATATTTGCTGACAAATGAATTTGCCGACAGAAAAAAATGCCAATGTTGACAAATAAATTTTCTAACAATCATATTTGATAATATAAAAAAAAATGCTGACAAATATATTTTCTGGCTAATATATGCGCTCACATATATAATCCCCAATCAATGATTTCGCTGACAAATAAATTTGTTATATTCGCTAACTGTAACATATAACTGCTGACAAAAATATTTGCTGACGAATAAATCCGCTGACAGAAATATTTACTGACAAATAAATATGCAAACAAATATAATTACTGACAAATTTACTGGCAGACAAATTTGCTGGCAAATGTTTTCGCTGACAGACAAATTTGCTGATAAATTTAATTGTTGACTAGAGAGGTGAGCATAGCGTAGTTGGTTAATAGATTGTTTTGTACGCAGCTCATCTGGGTTCAATTCCCAACCCCCCACACCTAGGGTTAGAGGTTTTTCTAAAGAGATTTGTAAAAATAAATGTACTGACAAGTACATTTGCTGACATAAAAATTTGCTGTCAACTATGTTTGCTGTTTGTCAAATATAACTCAAACTCTTGTAATCATGGGGTCAATTCCCGAGAAAAAACCTGAACGATCAGAGAATTCGACCTGAAAAACCTGGAATTCTCAAGGAATTTGTAACTTAATCGTTGCGTTGTGACGATGATTTTGGCGGATTGATCATGTTTGACTGCTGACTATCTAATAAGAGTTGCTTAGGAAGTGGTAAGTAGGAATTCATACCTACATACCTACCTCAACAGCATGATAACCATCATTGCCGCCCCCCCCCCCGTCTCCATCGTTCACGGGTAAGGATAAAGGATAAGGTAGACGGAAAGTGTTGATGCTCCACCTGTTTAACGGAAGGTAGACGACCTTATACCCTTCTAAACCACCAACTGCGGAACATCTATGGAAGAGTCTGATGAGTCATCTACCTTCCGTTAAGTAGCATCAACACTTCCCGTCTAGCTTATCCTTTATCCTTCCCCGTGAACGATGGAGATGGGATTCGCGGAGTACGACTTATAAAGCATGGTTGATAAGATAGATAGTTTAGTTGGTTTTCGAGCACACGATTACTCGAAAAAGAAAAGATCTTATTTAGTTTTTGGTTCTTTTTAACCTCTGGGTAGCCGGCTACCGAGAGTATTCTGTTTTCTAAAAAAAAGCAATTTGAACTCCACACAGCCGACCTAATCAGAGAAAAACTACAAACCGTTTTCAAATTAAATTTTTCCAAATTAATTTGGAAACAATACATTCGGTAGATGCATAACCCATTTGCATCTAGAGATGAATCAGTTACTTCTTAGCATCGGATGAGTTCATCTCACATTTGATGTGAACAGCTGCTACTGGTTGGGCAGTTGTTCGTGATTTAGCTGATGTTGTTGTTGAAGCCTGTGTGTTGAAATTAGATGATTTTCTCGCAGCGATTTCTGCGTGAGGTTTTTCCTAGTGTTTGTAAACGGAATTGACACATCGAGATCTGGTTTTGGTAGGTACATACTGTTGTCTGAGAATTGATCGGCTTAGATGAAAAGGTACAGGTCTAGCTAATTCTTAAAAACGTGGGAAGAAGTGTGGACAGAATTCAAACGTAGCGGAGTACTTTTCTCCGTATTTCGTTAGGATGCTATACTACCGCTCTAATTATAATTCTCCAATGGATAATAGAGTGTCAATGGTATGTCTAGGATTAAAGTAATCACCGAATTATATAACATAACACATCAAAAGCTTTGGCACCTTGAAATAAATCTCTATGTATAATATGAGCTCAATCAGACATGGTTAGGAGGTCTCGCAAAACGGTCAAAGCTCAGAAATGTTCACTCGTAAAAAATACCAATGGGAGTGGGACCCATTGAACTTTTGAAAATAGAATTCGTATGTTTGATGTCAAATGCTTTAGAGTATCATGAAACGTCAATGTCATCATGATAATTTTTTTTAAAGGTTGCCTTTATGAGACTTTGAAGATGTTTTTATTGCCCTCAGAGATTTTTTTGGATTTGGATTTATTGCCCTCATGAGATTTTTTGGATTGAGCTGAGATTTGGAGTTAAAAAGGTGGCTTTGTTTTTTCGATGCAAAATGGCTTGGAAATGCAAGAAACGTCTAGATCTTGTATCATCTCGGTAAAAATATATTCAAAAATAGTTTACTTTTCAAACTGAGATTTACAAAAAAAACAATTTATACCTGATTTTGACGTTTCATAATGTTCACAAGACATTTGGCATCAAATATACGAATGCAATGTTTGAAAATTCCCCCCTTCGTGTTTTTCATGGGTGAACATTTTTCGAGCTTGGCCGTATTAGGCAACCCCTTAGTTAGGTCCGATTGAGACAAATTTTCCTATAGGGATACCCCTTGAGGTGCTAAAACATTTGAGATATGTCCGGTTCGAAAATTTCGGATGACCATAAATATTGACACCCTAAATGGTTCATATAGGGACTCTCATAGAAAATCGGACGTTTTTGCATTTCGTGGCAGCATACTGCTTAGCAAAACCCAACCATTTTTTTTTTTCAATGTACTACTATAATTTTTATTTTTATTATTGAAAAAATCGCAAAGTTATCATTGAAGAAAAAAAATTAACGAAAAAATCAACGTTGCTAGAGTGCTTCCCTGCGAATCAGTCATCAACGTAATAGAATATTTATTTTCACGAATATGTCAGCAGTTCTACCAATTTTCCTGTCGATCAAAGTTGTTTTTTCATCGAAATAAATTCAAAAACAAAATTAAAATGGAGTAGCAGCACCACCCACAGGTTTCCCAAGACAATCATCTACTACAATATTACTAGCACTTCCAATCAGCAGACTGTTTCGCCTTCCTCACCCACCGCAATCAATTTTCCGGCTCGTTCGGCAGGGTGGGAATGCCGGTTGCGGGCGCGCCAAGCAGAAAGCCATTACCTGTCGCAATTGTCGTCGGGGTGTCGTCGTCTCTCCGAAATGATGGAACAAAACGGATCATTATCGTATATAATGTTACATCAAATGACTCCTGTCGCAGTTGAAGTATTTTATTTTCCACTTTCTCAACGGCGACAGTTTCAATCTACCAACTTGATTGTGGAAGGCGGAAAGATGTCTGTTTTCTACATTTAGGGATTTACGGCGAAAAGCCATAAACGTTCGGGAATGAGGCACTCGCGGTTCTACTACTGGTGGGGTGAAAAACCAGACAGAAGACTTTTCCCGGAATCAGCTGGAAAAAGTACACCAACCGACTCGATAAACATTTGCACCGGGAGAAAAACCACTGCTCGAACAGCCACTAGCTGGAGCTGGAAAGAAGCGGGAGTGTCGTTTAATTTAGTCGGGAAACAAAATTCAAATAACAGAATAAATTAAGAGGGAAGTCGCCACTTTACAAATATGCTTCCCGATCCGATACGATCCGATCCGGTCCCGGGAATGGTTTGTGTTGACTGTGCGCGCATTTGCCCACTCAGCATGGGTGCAACTCGCGCCGGTCGTCACATACCTCAAGCGAGTCATATTCCATCCGTTCCGTCCGACTACGGCACTGGCGGCTAAACTAACACGATATAAACTGATTTAAATGAAAAGTGCGGTCCCCAGTTTGTAGTTTCCATCTCGAATGTGGCAGCAGCATCTCGCTACGACCGCTACCACCACCACCATCAGAGTGGCAAACAAAACAGTCGGGCGATGAGCGGCCATCAATTTGTTTCATAACTTTGCTCCGGGGAGTATCTCGTCGTAGTAAATAATATCAGTAAAACCGAAAAGTTCTCGACGCCAAACCGCTCCCCCACAAAGACAGTCAGGGCAGTGTGACTTCTTGTTTGATACGACGGTCGCAAGGAGCCTCAGCCGAGTTTGGGCTGAAACCACGAAGTTTGTTATAGTAACTTCGCTACGCGAGAGTCTTCGGGAAAGTTCTTGCAAAGCCTATCTGTGAGTGGGAAACACTTGGATCCAATATGGCAACCAGTGTACATTCAGTTTGAAACCGAATTTCATTAACCGCACAGAGACACCGCTGAATTGCCGCGAGTGTATCGTGACGATACGGAGAAAAGCACAGCAATTGTAATTATTTTCCATCCAAACAGCACTTGGAGTTGGATCTAGCTGGCACTCCCCCCTTCACCAACTTTGTGTCTACAAAAGAATAGAAGAAAACTTCCAACAAGCGGTGAAACTTTTCCATCTCCGTTTCGAATTTTTTTTGTGCTCACCGCTCGTGTAACAAATTAATTGCATTGTCGTCTGCGAGGAGAACCATCCTTATTTTAATTGCAGAAAATTTTAAACAACTTTGCAGCGTCTCGGTCCCTCCTGCGACGATTACACAATGAATAATGCGTCCCCATCGCACTGTACGTTTTGCGTTAAAGAAGTTAAATTATACGTTTCAGCGAAACAGAGCGCACTGCTAAGTACTCAATCAATAGGGGCAAGTGGGGGTTATTTGATACTAAATTCGCATGCCTGCCGGCGTTTCCCGACCAGATATGCGATATGAGGTGAAGCGAGTTGCTGCAGGCGAATCGGCCAATGACCGGTTGGAATTAAGATGTGACGGAGCTGAAGTAGACATTTTAACGGGTTGGTCACGTGTCTGTTTAAATTGTCTGCGTCCATATATGAAAGGGTGCAATATTCTTACACTCCCCTGCTTAATGGACCTTAAATTTCCGTTAGAGGGACGGTAATTGCTTTTGTCGGATCCCTATTCGTGTTTACACCCCTAAATTAAACATCAATGTGATGGATTTTGTTTGATATTGTTTGATAAGTAGGTCTGATAGAACGACTGCACGTGGAGTTATAATTTACGATTCAACATACTTTTGCAAATTGAATTTTTTCACTTTTTTGTGGTTTGGCAGGAAATCTGTAGAAGAGGACGAAAATAGCAAAAATTATTTTGTTGTATCAAATCCAAATGTTCTTCGGTCGATTCCTAATAGCAAAAATTCCAACAACATTAATGTACAGAGTATTTCTTTTAAATCTTACGGTATGGCAGGCGATTTGCAGTTGATGATAAAAATAGTAAAAAGTGTATTTGTTGTTATTTCTTTTAGGTAGAGAGGATGTCCACTATTTTTTGAAAGCGTTTACTGATATGCTTCAAAACTAGCAATAGTTGGATTACAGTTCATATTTTAACCATGCCTCAAATACGTTGATTGATTTACATGAAGTTCGTGTAAAGAGTAGCGAAAAAACTGCTTTTTTCGTTTTCAAAGAGGGTCGCTTTTTGAGGCTTTCTCAATTGAGCCTTAGGTCGCTGTACTTGTCCTTCTATATCTACAGACTTCGAAGCCTTAGTGTGCAGGACAATTGCAGTGCTAGCGCTACGGTTTTACTAATCACTAATAATCCTTCCTGACTGTGGCTCGAACATACGACGAGTGGCTTGTGGAGCCAGCTCTGTTGATTGTAGTGGAATGAAACAAGACGATCCATTCTCCGGGTAATAAAATAGCAAAAGATTCGTCGAATCGAGCTGGGGAGTCTTGGACGCCTCGCAGTATAAATTTTAGCTTCTTTAGTAAACCTTTGGCTTCATTGCCTTCGCCCCACTGTCCTAGTCCTAGCCGAGCAAATGTAGCAGTCGCCGTTTTGTTAAAATGAAAAGAACAGCTCATGACTTAAAGAAGGTAAAACAAGTAATTGATTTTTTCCAGTTTCTCATTAAACACATCAATCGTGTGATAAGTATTACATTACAATACATCATAGCACGAAATGGCTGCTTACTGTTACGGGCCGCTAGATCACTACTAACTGCTACGATCCGCTATATCAGAGGCCTTAAGATAAATTTGAATCAAAGCAATGTATTACTTTTTCTGTCGAAGCCTCACATGTTTTAAATCTCATGACATTCGGTCTAGTACCCTTTCGACCTAATGACTCATGCGGCCTAATGGCGGTTCACCTAATGACTCTTTAACCCATTCATGCCCATGTTGTTTGTGGACAACAACGTTTTTAAACAGCTATAACTTTTGATTGAGACGAGATTTGCTCACAAAAACAAGTAAAAAAGCTCATTCATGTGATTATTGCCTTTAATTTGAGTATTAACAGTTACAAGGATCAGCTCTAGAACTGAAGTTATTGCAATTAGTCTGATTGGATTCCGATGGAGCAGTGCTGCCAGGGACTGTTTAGGTTGACGACGGAAAATGATTTTTTCATATATCTTCGTTACGGTACAATATTATTGAAAACTGATAAAACTTATCAATTTAGACCGTCGTTGGCTACGTTTTCCACGTAATTGGACTATTGTAATTATTCTAGGAGACTTGTATTGAGCATTAGAAGGTAAAAATTGACCAGCTTCTAGCACTGCCATGGAAGCACCTATCTTTCTGAAAAAAGGTTTTTCGTGTTTCTTGACTCCACCGTTTTCAAGGAAAAATAGTTTTGAAACCCTACATGCACTAGAAAAAAGTTGGGCATGAAAGGGTTAAAACTTTTACTCGCATTAAAATTTGAAGTTCGAAAATTCAAAGTTTGGCAGCTTATCAAAAGATAGCCTCTTTGGTAGGAGACATTTCATTGTCACAATTCGTTCCAATAAATCTTGGAACGCTATGAGTCGTTAGCAGAACAGTATTCACTATCCCGTATATTTCTCAACATTCCGTGTCGGCACTACTGCTGGCCAAAATTCAAAAGACAGACAGACACGAGCCCAAGCAATATATTCGCTCCCTTTGTTTTATTTCGTGTAGTTTACTAATTAGCTCCGGCATCTTTCCTGAAATCAGTCTAATCAAATCCACAACAAACGCTCACTCACAGCAAACGCCGAATTCCGTCACCGTTCCCTGCTACCACCAACTCCAGGAAGCTCCACCACCACCACTGCTGCTGTCGCGTGTAGGGAGGAAAAGTGGCACTCTCATTTACGCTCAATTTCCTATACAGCTTCCACCGAACTCGTCGGATTGTCGTAAATCAACACGTTCCTTTTCTTTCCAGTCAGTGGCAGGATTTGCCTGTTTCCGTCCATTCATCCATCCTCACAGCACAGCACATCCGTGCAGACAGCATTTCAGCAGCAGCAGCAGCAGTAACAACCAACCAGACAGCGGGGTGCCAAAATTCCTTATCTATCATCGGCGCGTTTGTTCCGTTCTCTCGATGACACGCAAAATCATTGCCAGTGAGCTGAAGCGACGTTGATGTCGTAGTTGGCCGTAGGAAATTAAGCTTTTCCGCAGTGTCACTCCCTATAGACGCGTTCAAAATTGTACATCCCAAGAAGTGCCTACTGCGTCGCAGGAAGCAGCACCACGCGCCCAGACGACAGGAAGATCTGAAGGATCGTCTCAAAACAATTACTGTCATAATAATCAGAGTGAAGATTCCGGATGGTTTCGAGACCGATAATCTGTTCTCATTCCTTTTCGGTTCATCGATTTGCGGCCTGTTACGGTTCGATGGTAATTTAATGCTGCCTGTTGGTGCAATAAACAAAGGAAAATGTTTGCCCATTATTTGACGGAATTTTATTGGCAATCGCACCCATCGTTGCTCGCGGTGACGAATCCGGATATATCAGTGTCAGAGCCTAGTCTGGAATAAACTGCTTCTGCCATTTTAAGTGGCTGTTTAGGCGACAGAATAATGAAAATTATTGTCTTATTTATTGATTGATGTAGCAGAGAACTACCGCTTAAATATTCAAATTTTTGTGCGAAATGATTTTTATTCCCCAGGGAAGTAACGTGAGACTATTGCTATTCTTATTAATTATGACTGAAAATTACGATTTTCCTATGACAAACTACATATTTAGTTCGTTTAAGGAACTAGCGTTTCAGTTAATGGAAGATTTTAGGTCTATTGCAGAATATTTTATATGAAAGTTTAACGAAAAAGAATAACCCGATTACTTAAAAGTAGAAATTTGGTATAATATTTATTAAGTAGAAGAAAAATAGCCCTTAACATGCTTCTAGGTCGAAACAAACAAAAGGTGGTTGAATTATATCGACAGTGAATGTTTACGAACATTTATTGCGAATTATTCAAAGTATGCCCCCTCCAGTAAACCTCGACAACTATGTTGTAAATTTTCAATGATCCGCTACAACACGTTTTTCATTGCTGCCCCCTATTCTTTTGCGCTGAAAAACGACCCTAATGCAGAAAAGAACACTCGATTATTATTAGCCTACTTCAACACGCTTTTCTACCCAGTCGACGGAAACAGGTTATTACCGGCGGTAGATTTGGTACCCTTCGATGGCAGAACGTAGATCCCTATTTTATATTCGCAATACTTCGACTGCTGATGAGTAAATAATGTTCCAGCCAGTTGTCGCAAAGGGGGACTCGTACAAAACTTCCATCCCTTCGAAGGATGCGTATGGAAACGCAGGGGATTTCGTGTTTTTGTTTTGTTTTGTGACATACTTGCGAAGTTGTGAGGTTTTTTGGGGAAGAGTGCCTAACGTGCTTATGCTTTCACGAGAAAAATTTAAATAAATGGATGACAAGTTGGTAAAGATTGTGATAAACTGGGGTCTTTGGCTAACGGGTAATTTAATAAAATACAATGTATGGAAGTTGTGCAAATTTTCAAAAACTCTAGGACCATTGTTTTGGATATCTCTTATCCTTTTCATATCATCTATTGGATTTGCCGAATCGACGAGTTGTTTATTTCTACTTAAAGCGATGTAAAGAATATGGAACAGCAAATCTAATCTATTCATGTTTTTCTTTTTTTTTGTATACAGTCACAGATTCCTTGACAAACAATCAGATTGGAACAAAATCGAGTTTGATGAACTTCAGAGGGGAATCGCCGAATGGATTGAAATGGTTGAAAAAGTTGAGATTGGAACAGCAGAACTATTGAAATTTTTGTTATGTTGTCCACATCTACAGATTTGTTGCCAAAATATTAGATTTTAATTACGCAAACGCTCATTCAAAAACAGATTCTTTATTCACAAGTTTTTAAACAAATTATTTCAAAAGAATATTGAAGGAAGATTGACGAATCGAGTTCTTGGTTTAGGCACAAGATTACTACAACTTTTGTTATCCTTCCTACAGATTGCCTGCCAAATCAACGAATTTTGTTCAACCGATACAAGGAAAAGAGTGCAGCGAACCAGCAGGTAAGTAGAATTTCTTGTTTAAAGTCATTAAAATACTGAGCTGAAATCGGTTCATACTTATATCCGAATACAAAACCCATTTGTAGTGATCGGTGGAGGAATTTGTACCATTTGGTGTTTAGCAATGGCGTATAATAGACATCTCACAGGTGGAAGGAATAATTCGTATGTTTGATGAAGATTGTAAGTGAAAATTAAATAGTGTCAGTAAGTATCAGACATGTTCTAATAAATCAATGTTTCTACATTTCTTGTTACTTTTTTGCAGACATAATGCCACTGGAAACCGCTTCCGATGCTACAGCTATAAACCCATGAACGTACCATTATTCGTTTCAAATTAGATTGAAAAATTAAAATACAGACCACATCTGATCTTCAGGTCGAAAAAGTTTAGTCGTTGCTGGCGGCAAAACATTACTTCTATTAAGAAAAAAGTGGATTTAATGTAAATCAATGTAAAATATTGGACATACGGAAGACATTTTCCGATTACCAAAATTGTATAACAGATTCAAACGCTCCGCCGAGGAAATATCTAACATCATACGCTGCATAGTCAATTTTCAGATACAACACCTGTAGTGATATTATCGGATCTGTTCGAACATCACCTGTCTGTTGATAGTTCTCCGACCACCAAAAACATGCTACCAATCCGCCCCGTCTGTCTTCGTAACTGTTATACGGCACTACTCACGCACCTCGCTCCGAAGCAACCGTCATCGCTCTGACAAAGGCACTCACCCGGTGAACGCAAGATTCATTCTCTCGCCCACTTCGACCGAAGCATGGTTGAGTGAATCGCGAGTAATTTCTCTCGGTCTCTCTCTCTTTCACCCGGAGATCCGCATGTTGAAACATGCAGGATTCCGCCCAGAACCACCCCCGGCACCCACGGGATGCAATCATAAACAGAGAAAATCGCACTTGACTCGTACTTGCCGACTCTTGCTTCCAGAGTTGTTCGCGTTCGTCGCTCGGAACGCGAAATCAGTCAGTGTGTTGTCGTCGTTGGTTTCGCGAGGTTGACTCTCGTTTCGTGGTTTTCCTCGATTACGCCGGGTTTGCAATTTTTCATTCATGCATGCTTGCGTGTATGCACTGAAAACCGTCGTCCCCGCAAACGTCACATGTGTCAGTGGTTCTAGAATTATTACTACAAACGATGCAAGTTGTTTCCGCAGATCTTCCTTTCCTTGGACAACCAACTGGAGTGAAAGACAGATTGGAATCGTTTCCACCGGCTGGCGGTGATAAATGTTCCGACTGAACCGTGAAATTACTGACACTCACGAGCGCGTGTGCGAGTGCCGAGGATCGGTGGAGACATCTTCTGTGCTTTGTCTCCTCCGGGTTCGGTTCAACCGCTGATGCTGCTGCTTCTGGACCTATCGAGCGAGAATACGCAACCGAGCAAGGTTCAGTCGGTGTCAGCGAGCGGAACGGATCGGATCTCTCTCTTTTCGGCTAGACTCTGGTTGTCAGGCGAACCGATGGACTATAGGCGGCCGAATCAGCAGTTTCCGGAGTTTTGACGGCACATTTTTTCTGTTGTTTTGGTGCCATCCGAAGGTGTGACACAGTGAAAAAAGGTTCAATTAATTAAACCGATGATGGGGGGTCAGTTGAATGAATTGCGGAAGGAATAGTAGGCGTTTGGGGTAATTTGTCCTGAGGAAGTTTTTTTTTGTTTTGGGGTGCGTTAAGTGGGATGGTGAAATTGTGAAGTTGTGTAGCTGGGAGTGAAAATTGATTTGATTCGTATGGCTCGACTTTTATGGAACAAGGAGTAAAGTGCCGGAATTTCATTGGCTACACAAGGGTCGAATAAAGTGTCAAATAAAATTTATTATTCTTTCTAGGGAAAAGGAAAAGTTTTCCTTTTACAAGCAGTGAATGAAAGTGTGTAAAAATCAGCGGAGTAGAAGTTTGCTCCCTGTTTTTGAAGAAAATTAAGAAGAGTTCAGTGATATAAAAAAGTGAAGATAAATCGTTGCAAAAGTGATTGAGGTCTAGAAAGTCGGCAGATGGAGCTTAGTAATGAAATTGCCGGTGCATAGTGAGAGTGTAACAGAAGGCATGAGCGGTAATTGTGTTTTGTAGGAATTAGCACCCGATGCGACATGGAAACATTTTCTGACATTCCATCGAAGCAGCGGCAGCAGGACCCGATTGCTGGAACCGAGCCGCAAGACGGCAAAAAGAGATTGGCTAATGCAGCTACAGCAAGCTCTAAAGTACAGCGGAGGAGCCCTACGAGGAAAATTCACGGTCATGGTCGTAAAGGTAGCGGAAATAGTCTAGAAGGTGGCTCTCTTGCCAAACCGGGATCCCCCTCGTCGTCAGCAAGCAGTTTGATCAACTATTTATTCTACCTGCTATGCATCACATCCCTGGGTGCTACCATATACTCCAACATACGCCAATCATATCTAGAGGATAGATTATTTAGCCTAGTTAGTATCGAAGAACGCCTAAGTCTGTTAGAGGCCCAAATCCGAGATGTATATAGAACGGGCAGCTCCCGAGTGTGGGGAGGTGACCGAGAGCAGGAGGACAGCGTCGCGGATACGGTGCGAAAGATTTCGCTACAAATCGCTGAACTACCGAGGATACGTCGCGACGTTTCGGCACTGAAATTGTCGCGGACGGCTCGACAAGCAGCGATCCAACCGATGGAGGGAGGAGAGTGCATGTGTCCACCAGGTGAGTAGATTTTACTGGGTAGGGTTACAAGCGAAATCTGTTTGTACTTGTGTCCGAATAGAGAACTTTTACAGTGTTAACGTCTATGGTGTTTTGTAATGGTAGCTATCTTCTTGAAGGCGACAACGGAAATTTCTATACAGTGTTAGTGAAAAAATAGTGCTCTTAGTGTTATCTCAATAGAACTTCGTTTAAGAGAATAAATGCATTAATCTCCATAACGTTCTGACTGCTTGTTTTGATTATCTTTTCAAAGTAGTATAGTGCTATTGGTGACCGATTCTACGCTACAATTCTAAACCAATGAACACACATTTTGATTCAAAAATAAAAATCCAGTGCATCCGGTACTCGGTTGGAATTTGTTTGTTTGGCCAACAACAACATATGGTCCCCAATAGCTACCATCGGAAAAATAACATCTGTTCCTTCCATTAGGCAAAGAGATGATTTGAATTTGGCGGGCGAATATACGGGGAAAATTTGGTTTAGACCAGAACTGGATAAACAAAAATGGGTGGACAAGGTTTTTTTGTTCGTCCGCAAGCAAATTAACATACTACGGACATGTACAAATGCAAATCTGACGCTTGGTTGATGGCTTTGGCCAATACTGTCGACATTTTTTTGCTTTACGCTATGGCGCGTCGTATCATGTTTTCCTAGACAAAGTTTTGGTGAATGACATGGAAACTGCTTAAAATAATAACAAGCTTTCAATGCAGTAGAAGTTCTTGGTGAAACTCGTGTCAATCAGGTTCTTGCCCTCACCTCCATTTGCAGGATAGTCGTTATTTTTTGCTATCACTGAAAAGGTACACGAATTCAACCGAATAAAGAAAATGTTACATAAATTCAGTTATCAATTGTGCAGCAAAGCTGGAAAAACTACATCTCCAAAATAAGTATCGAATAAAAACTTCCACCGAGTGTTCTTTTTCGTCGTGAACAACAAAAAACCGAACCAATCCGTTCCATATCCTTCCGCTGTCGCCATTCATCAAAATCCCCGACAACAAACATTTTTGCTGTAATCCGGCTGATAATCCCTTATCGGTACCCGCCCGAACCGTACACTCACTGGGTAAAGTTTATCACCCTCCCCCGTTACTTCTAACCGGTTTTTCTCCATGTCCAAACATTGCTAGTGGTGCACTTTTCCGATCAATGCTAGACATCCCCGTTCTCTCTCTCTCTCTTACTCCCACTTCGAATCCCGTTTCCCCTGGTGTCCACCGACTATCGGTGAAAAGTACCAAATTCACAAAGTTTGTTCTGCAATTTTGTGGTTGGGCGTTCTTTCGTTGGTTTTCTATCGGTAGTGTACACAACCTTCGTTCGATGGATGCCGGTTTGTGCCACAATTATTTCTTCAGGGTTTTTCCTGCAAATAACAGCTGGCGATCCGGAGTTTGTTCATTTGTTGAAGAATGTCATCCGATCGTGCGGAAAATTAATCAGCATGTAGATGGAAATAATTTGTATTTGGTCCATACCAATAGGAATGGTATATTCTAGGGATCAAATCACATCGACTCCACTGCATTTTAATGTGTATTAGCTTGTGTTCAAACCTTTGACATAGTCTACCGTATCGATTACTTAAATAACCTTTGGCAGCAAAAAAAGAGCAACCACTAAATTTTCGTCTATGTACAATAAAGTGTTCATTCCCAACTGTCATGCCTGAAGTGGTGATATCTTTTGCTGTAGTCAGTGGATCCTTCTAGCAGCTGCTTCTAAAAATTCCTCGTTTTTTCATCTGCACTTCGCCGTAAGTGGTTCGCGATGCTTTCATTCCATAACGCTGGCTTGCGAAGCTTTGCCTAGATATCGTGTCCATTGATTGAAGTTTCTGTACGGAATCCTAAGTAAACTCGAGTTCCTGATAGAATATGTCTCTGAATATCTTTGTTGGTGTCATTCCCGGCTGTAACAAAAAATTAACATATCCACAATCTCGCTGTCGTCGCTTTCAATTGATATTTATTCTGAGATGCTTACTGTGTTTCTTTGAAACGTTCTATCCTATTGATTTTGTAAGCCTTAAGTCCGATGTCTGCCTGTATCATCGTTCCAAAGTAAAGTGTTACGTTGGTGCTACTAAACAGCTGCACTGGCTTTCGATCTTGTTGATTTGTCCTTTGACGAGTTCGTATGTGATGAACGGTTGACGCACTTTGCCACATCGACAAATCGCTTGCCAAACATAGCATTTTTCGACAAATTTTAACAACTTTTCGTACACTTTTTGAAACGGCATACCCGAAGGTGGCGAGGTAGTATTTTTGTTTCGGCATTTGCCGTGTCGGCATGCAATTTTTTGTACAATCGTTGTAACGATTTTGTGAGTTGCTTACTGTACAGTTTTATTGCGCGAGTTTTGGTCACCATACCATATATTACTCAGGTTCGGTACCTTACGCACTTTGTATACAGGTAGAGTTTCGTTATTGTTCGCACTAAACAAACAGAAACTTTCACCTCAGATTCGTTCGACACCATTCTAGATTTTTCAAATCTGCTGCCACTTTTCCTGCCGCTACCATCATTCTGCATGGTATTTTGAGTACTCTTTCAAAGTCTTGATCACATGGGATGTGGTTGAATGTTCAATTTCGAACTATGATTCTTCGACGAAAGACGTTTGAGTTGGACGATTTCTACTTGCCAGACATGCGACTTCCCTGTCAATAGGATCGAGATATGTACGGCAATTGTGTTTGCAGTTTCAATAAGTGGGTGCAGCAATTCAATTCCGCGTTTTTGTCGTCGATAGTCAAACAGTTGTGTGAAGCGGCGTCTCAAACCTCTTAAGGTAACATGTAACAACATTCTACATAAGCTGATTAATTTTTATGAAGATCTACCACACGGTGTGGAAAAAACTGCTTTTTTCGTTTTCCATTTTTGCCCATTTTCTATGCATCCTTAAGCCGAATTGAGACACTTCCTCGGCTAACTGAAATCTCGTAGCTTGAAGAGAGTGCTATTCGTCAAACGACTTTTAAAGGGTCACTCTAAAACGTATTAGGGAGAATAATGCTAAAACTCACTCCACTGTGGCCGCTGTCTAAGATATTACAGAAATTCAGTGGGAAAGCAGAACAGTTGCTGATGAACGGGAACAATTCCGGATCTTCATGCGCTGTATCAACCCAAGCATTACAATGGCAGATATTGTTGCCATGACCCAAGTCTGATTCGAAATAAGCAGAACGCCCAGAGGAATTTTGTTGGTCAAGAAGGTCGTTTTCTTTCGGGTCAAGCTTCCGAAGGAAGTAAAGGACGTTGCACTCAAAGCGTTTACTTTTTTTTTTTTTTTTTTTTTTAAATCTTAAAATACATTTATTTAGGCCCAAATGCTGTAGCTTAACGAGGCCGATAATTCATTTTTTTTATATTACATGTCACATGTTAGTGGGGGAAGGGAAAGCCGTATTTAGGGGCGGCTTGCTCCCCTCTTATGTAAGTAAAGGAAAAAGGTAGGAAGTGGGATACATATTGTGTAATTGACATCGTCGTTTGCTGATTGATCATTGTGGCGGATATGCACACTTTGTTGTAGTGTTGTAGTTTCCAGCCTGTAATCGCAGGGGCGAGGGGAGGGTCGATATTTCGGATAATTATTGGCACTCTATATCATCTGCATGTGCGGTATGTCATGATGTTCTGGATAGACGGTTATCAAGAAGAGTATGCACCGAAGACTCGTGAAGCAATGCCATATTGTAGATACAGGGATAGGTTGGTGAGATTCTACTGTGAATGAGAGAGGGTAAAATGTATTAAACTTGGACATCAATGGTTTTCAAAAAGATATAGATAAGAAAAATATAGGGGTGGTCACGGCTTGCCAGGACGTCCCGGACTGGCACATAGGGTGATCTACCTCGGGCCCGAAGGGAATCTATTAGTTGGGACCTGGCAACACAGTACTCTGCGCACAGCCAAACAACATGCTCGATGTCGTGATAGCCGTTCTCACAAACACAATGATTACTTTCAGCAAACCCTATACGACGGAGATGCGCGTCAAACGAGTAATGGTTGGACATGATCCTTGACATCGTACGAATAAAGTCCCGGTTCACATCCAACCCCTTAAACCAAGCATTCGTTGATACCTTCGGGATAATGGAATGTAGCCACCGTCCCAGATGCCCATTGCTCCATGAGGTTTGCCAACTATCGAGCGTCCTCTGACGAGAGATACTGAAAAATTCGTTGAAGCAAATTGGTCTTTCGTAAGTGTCGCCTTCTAATGCGCCCACCTTGGCTAAAGAGTCCGCCTTCTCATTGCCCGCAATAGAACAATGTGACGGGACCCAAACCAAGGTAATCTGGTAAGATTTTTCAGATAAAGCACTCAGATATTCCCGTATTTTCCCCAGGAAATACGGTGAGTGCTTTCCAGGCTTCGCCGCACGGATGGCCTCAATGGAGCTGAGACTATCCGAAACGATGAAGTAATGGTCTGAGGGCAGGGTGTCAATGATCCCGAGAGTATACTGAATGGCAGCTAATTCTGCGACGTAAATTGAAGCAGGATCATTGAGTTTGAATGAGGCAGCAAGATTTTCGTTGAAGATACCGAAGCCTGTGGACCCGTCGAGAATTGATCCGTCAGTGTAGAACATTTTGACGCAGTCGACTTGATGGTATTTGTTATAGAAAATATTTGGGACCACTTGTGGGCGAATATGATCCGGAATTCCACAAATCTCTTCCTTCATGGATGTATCGAAAAATACAGTTGGATCAGAAGTATCTAAGAGATGAGCACGGTTGACGTTATACGTAGATGAATTGATGTTCTGTGCCATGTAATCGAAGTACAAGGACATGAATCGGGTCTGAGAATTAAGCTCGACAAGCCTTTCGCAATTTGCAATCACCAATGGGTTCAGAATATCGCATCGAATGAGCAATCGATATGAGAGGTCCCAAAATCGATTTTTCAGCGGAAGAACGCCCGCCAGCACTTCGAGACTCATCGTATGGGTCGAGTGCATGCAACCCAAGGCAATACGCAAGCAACGATACTGGATTCGCTCCAGTTTGATGAAGTGTATGTTCGCAGCGGAGCGAAAGCAGAAACATCCGTACTCCAACACTGATAATATCGTTGTTTGGTACAACCTGATTAGGTCTCCTGGATGGGCACCCCACCATGTTCCAGTTATTGTACGGAAAAAGTTGATCCTTTGTTGGCACTTCTGTTTCAGATACCTAATGTGACATCCCCAGGTACCTTTAGAGTCGAACCATACCCCGAGATATTTGAATGTTGAAGCCTGAGCAATAGTTTGATCCATTAATTGAAGCTGTAGTTGCGCTGGTTCACGCTTTCTAGAAAATACGACTAGCTCAGTTTTCTCCGTGGAGAACTCGATACCCAGTTGGAGGGCCCATGCAGACAAATTGTCCAAGGTATCTTGCAGTGGTCCTTGCAAGTCGACGGCTTTAGGACCTGTAATAGAGACCACACCGTCATCTGCAAGCTGCCTTAGCGTGCAGGAATTGACAAGACATTCGTCAATGTCATTCACGTAAAAATTGTAGAGGAGAGGGCTTAGACATGAGCCCTGAGGAAGGCCCATGTAGCTAAATCGTGATGTCGATAAATCGCCATGCGAGAAATGCATTTGTTTTTCAGACAACAGGTTTAGCAAAAAGTTATTTAAAATTGGCGAAAGACCATGCTGGTGCAACTTCTCATAAAGAATGTTGATCGAAACTGAATCGAAAGCCCCCTTAATATCCAAGAATACTGATGCCATCTGCTCTTTGTTAGCATATGCCATTTGAATTTCTGTTGAGAGCAACGCAAGGCAATCGTTCGTCCCTTTGCCTTTGCGGAAGCCAAATTGTGTATCTGACAGTAAGCCATTTGTTTCGACCCAATTGTCGAGCCGAAACAGGATCATTTTCTCGAACAACTTCCGGATACAGGACAGCATTGCAATCGGACGATACGAATTGTGGTCGGAGGCTGGTTTTCCTGGTTTTTGGATGGCGATGACCCTCACCTGTCTCCAGTCATGTGGGACAATGTTACCTTCAAGAAACCTATTAAATAAATTCAACAAGCGTCTTTTGGCAGAGTCTGGCAGATTCTTCAATAAGTTGAATTTGATTCTATCTGGCCCCGGGGCTTTATTGTTACATGATAAGAGAGCAAGTGAGAACTCCACCATCGTAAACGGTGTTTCGTTCGCGGTATTGTAAGGCGACGCGGCGCGGTAGATTTTCTGTGCCGGGGCGGAATCCGGACAAACCTTCTTGGCGAAATCGAATATCCAACGGTTTGAATATTCCACGCTCTCGTTAGTACTGTTTCGGTTTCGCATACGTCGGGCCGTGCCCCAAAGAGTGCTCATCGATGTTTCTCTTGTTAACCCGTCGACAAACCGGCGCCAGTAACTGCGTTTCTTAGCTTTCATTAAATTTTTCATTCGCTTTTCTAATATCGCGTACACTCGATAACTAGCAACTAACCCGTCGTTCCGGAAGGTTTTATACGCGGCAGCTTTCTCCGCGTACACGTCTGAGCACTCTTTGTCCCACCACGGGTTGGGAGAACGTTTTTGGGTGTTCACGTCGGGTACTCGTTTCGTCTGAGTTTGAATCGCGCTATCGACAATCGAGTTGGACAAAAACTTATATTCTTCCTCCGGGGGAAGTACCTGTGTTGAATCGACAGTTTTGGATATCTCAGCAGCGTAGCTCTTCCAATCAATGTTTCGTGTGAGGTCATAGGGAACATTGATTGGTGTCGATGGTCTTGAACCAGTGGTGATTGCAATTACAATTGGTAAGTGGTCACTACCGTGGGGATCAGATATTACCTTCCACTTGCAATCTAACCGTAGTGATGTCGAGCATAAAGATATGTCTAGTGCACTTGCTTGCGCAGGTGGTCTAGGAATTCGTGTCATTTCCCCTGTGTTCAGAATTGTCATATTGAAGTTGTCACAAAGGTCTTGAATTGTCGAAGATCGATTATCGTCGTATAGACAGCCCCACCCCGTACCGTGAGAGTTAAAGTCTCCAAGAAGCAGGCGGGGCGAGGGAAGGTGTTCAATCACGTTGGAGAATCTTCGATATCCCATCATGGCCCTAGGAGGAATGTAAATAGAAGCAATGCAAAGATCTTTGCCGTTGATTGTTGTTTGACAAGCGACAACTTCAATGCCTGGCGTCGAAGGGAGGTTGATTCGATTGAAGGAGTAGCACTTTTTGATCCCTAAAAGTACCCCCCCATATGAGTCTTCTCGATCCAAGCGGATAATGTTAAAATCGTGGAAGTTGAGGTTTATATTAGAAGTTAGCCATGTTTCACATAGGGAAAATGCATCACAATGATTGTAATTTAGCAAGTGTTTTAATGAATTAATTTTGGGGATAATACTTCTGCAGTTCCACTGTAAAACAGTGATCAGATCCCTAATTCCGTCTAATAAGTTAGCCATCGAAGGATACGATCGCTGTAAGGAGGGGCCATTGTTCAGTCAACTGTTTTAAAAATGTTCTTACTGTTGGTAGAATAGCAACCAGCCAGCTTTTCATAGGATCGGTAATGTTGAAAGCTGTGAATATCCAGTCCACAATGTCAGAAAATTTAAGGAATCCCGTTTTAGGTTGAGTTTCTGACTGTAAAATTGGAGCACTTGGGATTTTTGGTGCCCCGGGGAGTGCTGGGAACTCCTGGTTGTATCTCAATTTCCCAAAACCAGGAGGTATTATCTTCGGATTTGTACCAGCACTTCCAGTTGATGAATTATTTTTATTTTGTACCCTTGTTTGGGACAACCTGGGACCCTTACGAGGAAGTTCAGGTGAGTTTTGATTAGGTCTTTTCCTAGACTTTCCAAGCGGAGCCAAAGAATGCCCCTCGCAAGGGTCGTTAGAGGCGTTATCGTCAGTTGGCAAGAGAGCGAATGGGTTTTCGGAGATAAGTGGAACAGCTCTTTTAAGCATTTCTGCGTAAGAGCGTCTGGAGCGATCTTTGGCGGATCGCTTCAGTTTATCCGCGCGAAGTTTGTACGTTGGGCATGTCAAAAGTGCATGCGGATTCTCCCCACAGTAAACACACTTCTCAGCGGGGCTACTGCAAGTATCATCCGCATGGCGTTCCCCACATTTACCGCACCGTTGCTTGTTGCTACAGTAGGTGGCCGTGTGACCTAGCTGCTTGCAATTGGAACAATTCATGACCCGCGGTACAAACAGGCGTACAGGTAGACGAGCTCCTCCCACTTCAACGTAGCTCGGAAGTGCAGATCCGGCGAAGGTTACGCGAAACGAGTCTGATGGATAGTAATTACCATCTTCGATGGACTTTGAGTGCAATTGCTTGCACTCCAAAATCTTAACTGATTGAAGGTTAGGGTCCTTAAAGCGGCCAGCCCCATCATTCATCAGATCATCGACAGTTAGACCCGCATCACTTACCACACCGTCGATCTCCACATCACGAGAAGGGATGTAGACGCGATACTCCAGCGTAAAGAGGCTATTGCTAACGATATCATTGGCCTGTTTCAAGTCAATAACGACTACGCGCAGTTTATCTGACTGAACCTTTTTAATCTCGGTTACGGCCGAGTAACGTTTTGTCAGCTCCCGTGCAACAGTTATGCTGTTTAACGGTTTATTTTTGGGCCGAAAGTATACCACCCAAGGACCAGCGGATCCATCCTGGTAAACCTTGACTCGGGGGGGCTGTGAGACATTGGGGGAAAGTGGGGGAAGTGGATCGACCATAACATTATCTGTCTCAGTATCAGATATACGTTCTTCTTCTTCATAATATTCCTCTTCGGAGGGTGATCCTTCTGTTTGTTCCATTTTGTTGCGGGAGCAACACGCTCGACCGCACTGTTTAACTTAAATCAAAATAAAAAATCAAAAGCAATAAAAAGAAAAAAATCGATAAGAAAAGTAAAAAACGAAACACTTCACCAGTTGGTTCCTGACGAGCTGGTAGGTGAATTGATCCTTCGTTTGTTTTATCCGTCACCCGCGTGACCTTCACACAGTAGAGCTGATATAGCTCGTCTAAACAAAGCCGTCTTTCAGGCAAGAAAAATGTTTAGTAACGCACTTCACTGCACTACTTTAACTGATATCGCAGGTAACAATTATAACTCGCGGGACTGTTTATTAGTAATGCTTTACTGCAGCCTCTGCCACAGCAAGCACCTTCGTACCACCGAAAAAACTAAACCACACCGGAGAGAACAAAAAGCACTTGTTTCCCGGTACAAAGTTGGGTTACGAATGAAAGCGTTTACTTGATCAACTGGAGTACTGGTCCGTGATTTTAATTTCGACCAGTAAAGACCGAACCGATTCCATTAATAAGTTCTATCGGATATCGAGAAGCACCGCCGTTTTGTATTATGGAAGCCTGTGTAGCCAGCCAGAGATTCAAGTTCATCGTTAATTGCTCGAACATCGCATCGGTATTAGATGCCGTTTTTTCTCCTAGGTACCCAAGTCGATCACGAATGGTGCCCAGTACAGCTATATTAAATACATTCCTCGGAATCACGTCTTTCCGCTCAGTCCGGCACATTTGTCATTAGTCATGAGCCCGTAGTCCGTCCATGACTGTCGAGATCTTCCTTCGCAAGCAACCGGCAGTCGTTCCAGTCCTTTGCTTGCACTGCTTCAAATCCTTCTGACTTGCAGCTTTATTCAAAGACAGAACAAGCTAGTACTATACTACTAAATCGTTGGCAGTTGAGAAGCATCGCCTTGCAGTCTCCGATGAGACTAGACAATACCAATAACTGAAAATCCACAGTAGATGGCGTATCAGCAGAAATTAGTCGCAGTTTGAAGGAGAAGTTCTTTTAGAATATCTCATGGAATCGCTTTGAGCAGGTTGCTTTATACAGTCCACCCGACCATGCTCGTGAGTCGTGGTATCGAATATGTGAAAGCATATTGCAGCTTGATTTTCCCTAACCTCCAAGATGTTAATATAGTTGATTAGATCGTGTATGATGAGACGGCTGTGCGTAATCTCAAGTCGCACCCTAATCAATTCTGGTCTGTGCCAAACAGTGTTATCGATGTCGATGAAACGATGGTTTGTTAAAGATTCTTTTCAGTTCCAATCGTCTTCTTAATCGGGATTTGAATCAGAACTTTAGAAAATGCACATGGACGTTTTGTTACTTCGCTATTACCAGCAGCTTTTTTCCATCTCGCTGGAAATGCGCGAACAGGGAAATAAGCGAGATGTCAATTATTCGATACTCGAGAAATCATTGTGCTGTCTCGAAGTTGTTCGAGCTGGTGATTAAGGAACCGCTTCAGAGTCACTGCAAGTAGTACCTAAATAACGATTAACTTCTGGACGCTCGATATTGACTAGCAAGCCGTGGCTACGTAATAAAGCGTATTGAATCTTTCGGATACCAAACCGGTGATATTTACACCGACATATTTACAGATTTTGATAAAGTGAATCATGATATTAAACAATCGCCAGAGTGGTAAGTTTCGGAATCAACGGTAGTTTCTTGCAGCTGTTTCGAAACTACCGCAAAGGTCAAGAGATTATGGTTAACGTTGGAGATTGCCAGGCACCCACATTTACTTCAATGTCATGAAAATCTCATGGAAGCCACTTTGGATTAATGTTTCTGTTTTACTTAATGACTGTGCGCCAAAATCATGACGATCGCACGAATGATGAACTAGTTCGCCTTAGTGGTCCAAAGAATACGCTTTTTTGGCCTAGACTAGGAATTAAGCGTTTTCGCGGAAATTGGAATCAGCGTGTGTGTGCTACGGTTGACCAATGAACCAACGTGATAGAGCTCAATCACCTGTCAGTTACTTCTATTACTCCTGAAGCACCTCCACCCGCATTCTCGCTATACTTGTTTGGTTTTCATTCTATGATCACTAACAGCGACGTTCAGAAAATCCTTTTCCGTTGTTTGAACGTTGAAGGCCCACAGATATCGTGACCACAACTTGGCTTGATGATACTATTGCATCGACGCAGTTATTCGGGTATTTCTGCGCGGTTTATCGTGCGGAACGAAGAGATCGCAATATCATTCATGGAGTTTTGATCGCTATTTTTTTCCGCACTTGCCTCCGATGAATTTGGTGTGGATAGTTCATCGCGCATTGAAGCTGTTTGAACGAAGATTACTACGCAGACGAAGAAATAATTTACATGTCCAGTTTACATTCCATTCCTCCAGAAAACGACTTAATTGCACTATCATTCAGCTTCATCTAGACTCTAGACTTTCTCAGGCAGATGCAAACGATGTGATGATAATGGTTGGTGATTCCAACCTACCAGGACTTATGTGGATATCTTCTGGACGTGGATACGCTTGCCACAGTTCGGTATCCTCGACAACCAATACTGTTAGCCTCTTACTTCTGGAACTGTGTTGAAAACCGTGCCACAGTATCAACCTTCCAGGAAGCCTCCCTGGTCTAACGTCATGATTTAGATTCTAAAACGTTCCGTGGCAAAGCTCTACGTGCGTTCACATATCGACGATATCCTATTCTCAAGCGCTTTTTCGCAATGGCCAGTAATGACTAATGAGTACCTCAGTAACAACAACTTGCTATACAAAGGATATGTGAACCGCATCCAACAAAACTTACGACAAAATCCTAGGGCTTCTGGGGTTTCGTTAATACGGAGCGAAAAGAAACCGGTCTTCCGTCTACGATGGTCTATAATGGTAAAGTAGTGACTACAACAGGGGGGAATGCTCCCTATTTGCCAATTACTTCTCTTCACGACTGTTTTCCGTACACAAGAAAGGTGACATTGAGAACTACCAGGGAATCACTTCACTGAGAGTCGAGTTAAAAATTTTCGAATAGCTTATCAACGATGTGCTATTTTCAGCTAGTCGACTGTACATAAGCACTTGTCAGCACGGATTCTTCCTAAGTCGATCGGTTGAAATGAAACTACTTTGCTTCACATCGTTTTACACAGAAAAAAATATCCAGTAATTTCCAGGTGGACACGATCTACACAGATCTTAAAGCCGCTTTCGACCAAGTTAAACACGGGATACTGCTAGCAAAGCTTGATAAGCTGGGATATACAGCGACATGCAGCCGCTGTCTTCGATCCTACCTTATACCCCGCGAGGTCGTTGTTCAAATTGGTGACAACGTGTCTGAATCCTTTTCTAGTAATTCCAGGGTTCTTCAAGGTATTACATTACAGTAATTCCAGAGTTCTTCAAGGTATTACATTACTACTGAACTACTACTTTCATTGTTCGTGAATGAAGCGGTATTGGTACTAATGCGTGGAAGAAATTGTTTTTCGCCGATGACTTGAAAATTTTTCTTGCCGTGAGCTCCAGTGTCTAATTGATACATTTTACAACTTCATCGTTATTGTTGCAAAATGTTTTGTCATCAATTTTCATCATACAAGGGATATGTTTAATTTCAGCTACAACATTGCTGGAATTAAGCTGTAACGCGTTAACGTAAAAGATCTAGGCGTTATTCTCAATGTGAAGCTTTCTTACACCAATCACTCTTCACTCGTGGGTTTTATGTCCAAAATTTTCAGCGAATTCCGGGATCATTGTGCGAATTGTGTTTCATGGCTTTAAATTGTTCTCTGGTGTGCTCACAACTAGAATTTGCAAACATCGTCCGGTGCCTTTACCAGGCAACGTGGAGCGAAAGGATTGAAGCGTTCCAGTACAAATTCATACGATATGCTTTACGTCAAATTCCTTGGAATGATTTGTTGAACCTGCCACCGTATAAGGACCGTTGCAGGTTATTAGAACTTCTTACTTTGCAGGAACATAGACACGCTTCGCAGGCCATTTTCATATCTAAGCTTATTCTGGCCTAGTACGATGTACCCGATCTTCCTGGACAAATCAACCTCTACCCTAGACCTCTAGACTGGTTTAGAACCGCCATCACCAAATAGGATCATCACGATACCAATGTACCAACTACCATCCCTTTGCAAAACGACGATTAGCTTTAAAAAGCCACTAAAAGTGGAGCGAAACAAATCATTTATCCCCTGAAGATGATGCTAACCCGCATCGAAACGTCGGACAAAGAAAAACGTTTTTCGTTCTAAAAAACCGTCCATAGACTGCTTAGCCGAAATATAAACCCGGAATATCAACTGTGGATGTTAGAATAACACCAAATCATTTTCCATTTTGTCATTTGAGTATTCATTGTACATTCCTTTCGATCAACCTCCGAATTTCCAAAGAGTTTTTATAGTTGTTAAATGAGCACTAAGTTAACAGTAAAAGTTATCGATTGTAAAGTTACCCACTGAAATATGACCTCTTCCTATGAAAGCGCAAGTCGTAAGCGACTGCATTCCATTTTTTTTTCTAACTAACCCAATAAAATTCGGCTGCCAGTTTACAGCCTCGATTGAATTTCTCCGGAACCCCCAGTTCACTTCCACCACTTGTCTAGTCAAATAGCTCCGCACGCATAAATAAAGGTTTGACAGATTAATTTAAAAGCTGCAACGCGGAGAGCCGCAACCGATCCGGTGTGAGCCAATATTCAAATGAGGACAAGGGAACTCGCAGTGTTTGTTGCTCTCTAAACCTACTGCGACTGTAAGTGTTGGGAAGGGCGGGGATATCATCTCAAAATTCATTCTTTTCTCCTCGGTGTCTACCGTTGAAGACCTGAAGATGGGTAAGGGGCAATCCTCGGGGAAGGCATTCAAATTGGATCTTCTGATGCGTACCGACAGGCGGAAGAAAAGGGTCGAAACGGAAACAAATGAAGCTGTTTTGCTTCTGTGTTTTTTTTTCTGCTCTTGTTTTGGTCGTTCGTAGGAGGCTGGATTTTTGTTTCGAGCACGGAAAAATTTTAGTTGGAAAAATGGGAAGTATTAATGTCAGTCATTTTTATTTTGAATAAAAAGAATTTATTTGAAAATGAAAAATAAACGTCCTAAAGTCTGAAGTCGATTTAATATTTTTCTCTCATTATTTCATCCTGAAACCTAAGCAGAACCTTCGTTCCAAACAATTCAATTTTCGACCAGCCCTGTCTAATCTTGCTTGCTATGTTTTGACATATTGAGTGCTCCAGTACCGTGTTAGTGTACCCTCGACGGGATGGATGCGAACAGCTGTCGGTCACTGTTTTGCTCTACTGTCAGCAGTGGCAAAGATGGATGGTTTGTTCTGTCAACATAATTACCGGGATTGTGAGGTTATTTGCGGAAGCGATTGGACGGTGAAAGCAGCTCCCGTCATCTGTGTACTTGTGCGGATTACGAACTCCGGTCACGCCTCTCATCTCATCTCATCTCATCTTGGCGCAAAAAATAGAAAACCTTGATCCTAAGCCGTCATCAGCTTCCGCGTTTCAACTTTAGCACAAAATACTTGATGAAAAGACGGTGGAACACGTTTTCTTCCTTCACCGCAGGATGAGAGAACAAACTCCCGCACCGAAAGTACGTGGTCGATGAAAGTTATAGCACTTTCTTGCTGGGAACTTTGACTTACTATGCTGTGTATTTTCCTGCGAATGGCGTCTGCTAGCAGGCAAAAAAGGGCCATAAAAAGTTTCGCTCTGAACTTCCGGCCATCGAGCTCGGGGAAATTTCCACCCACGCTGTTTGGAAAGCAACGCAAAAACTCCTACCTTGCCCGTTCCTGATAAAAGCCGGGCTCGTAAACATTCTGATTAATTGTTGATGATTTATCTGGCCGCTCTGTGCTACTAAGCCTAACGGACGCACCAAGCACTTGTCTAAGCATCCCGGCCGACCGAAAGCGGTCAGTGGAAGACAAATGCTCCTACTCCTGCTGTCGGAAACTTTCCTCTCAATCACCTGACGACCGTCTATGTGGATCTGATGGGTTCTATGTGTGCGCCTACTTTGACCCTGACGTCGGTAGAAATTTATTACTTCAAGCATCCGGATGGTGGTCAGGCCGCCGCCTACGGGTAGGGCTCATACACTATTGCATTGGTTTAATGGTGATTTAGATTTTCCACTTTAGCTACCAAACGGAAATACAAGTGAAAATTGACCCCAGACTGTCGGTACTGATTGGTTGAAATATGTGTTGGTTTAGCTGTCAAGTATTTGGATTTGGAAGATGGGACCGTTCAGCTCTTGATATACTTTTCGATGGAGGTTGTCGGCTAGCATCTCGTTGTTGTTCTGTCAAATAATTTTATATAACCGTGACCAGGATTGTTTGAGATTCCGGTAAATATTCTGTTTTTCATTGCTATGAAGTCGACGAAATCAATCCTCCATTGAATCTGACCTAGAGCCAATTTAATTCGGCAAATTGGGGATTCCCAAACAGCTTTAGATAATTAGTTTTTTTTTCTATTGGGAACTCGCACTTGTTGCATATGTTTGAGCGAGAGAAAAAAATTTAAAAACTTGTCTAAAGTATTCAACTAATGCATGTGGGACACTGTTTTACTTACCACACATCATTTGACAGTGGCACCCCAGCTGCACATCATCTATCGCTGCGCCATCTACAAACATTTACTTTGCCGTACTTTCAGCCGGTCGCTTCATTTGAAATGGTAGTTAGGGTTATCACGTGTCCTACCAACCATCTGTGCTATAAACGGGAGTTTTTTTTTTTCTTCTGACAATTTACCCGATCCGTCACTTCACATATGTATGTGATTTGGTTTGACAACATCCGAACAAACCCACACACACCGGCAAACATATAAGCCGTTCCTCAAACAAAGTCAGTAAAAAGAATTCAATTTACTGAGCTGGACCCGGACCCGGTTCGGAACGCTGCTGCATGGAAAAATCTGTAGATATCCGTTTCCCTTCGGCTTCTCCCATATTCTGCTCTGCTAGCTACTGAAACTGACAATGCTCTGGTGCGATAATGATGGCGATGATTGGGGTAATTCATTTCAATTCGTTCGTTCGTGTGGAATACTATCGTGTCCGGCTGTGATATACTGGATGTACACACACCACGCCAATCGAGAGCTTGATTGTGAAAGAGGTTTGTTGAGAAAGTCTGGAATCTATTCTAGTTCTAATTCGTCTAAATTAGACTCGCTGATGCTGATTGATTCAAATCACACACACACGGAAACAAACGCTTGCTGTGGGAACGAGCACTCCTCGCAACTGCCAAGCTCAAGTCATGGCTTACTTTTGGAAGATTTCTCGCCTGATCCGCACTTGAAATCCAATTAGAACCAGTCAGAGTAGAAGAATGTCACCGACCCGCCCATCAGTACCCGAACGCAGTTTAAAATCCATTCTATATGCAAATTCTTCGCCTTTCCCGACTCAATGTCAGTTTCACTGACGCCAGTTCACTTATGGTCGCAAAAATCCTACTCTGCCGTGACAGCTGCTGAGGGGTTACCATTTCGTTCACCAGTCAGTCCCATAAAAACTCCCCATAAAGTGCATGTTTTGTGCGCAGTTTTACGCATCCATCAAAATGCACTTTTTAATTATCATATTTATAGAATTAAGAGATGCTTTGCTGCATCAACTCTTCGACGTCCACGCCGACGACGACAGCGGTTGGCGGGAACGACTTGTACATTTCAACTTTACTCCTCCCGGTGAAGCCTTTTCTCTTCGGTCCGCGCGAAGTAGTCTTGATACTATAATTTATGTCATTTTAATGAGTGTCATAACGCGTATTTTATAGCGGAATGTTATAGTGCAAGGGAAAAAAGGGGGCACGCTCCCGTTTGCGAGTGTGTTAGCTGCTCGATTGCCATTAGACGCAATTAAAAGTTTTATTTTATTACGCGTCTTGCTCGTGATATAGTTGCATACGGCTGATGGGTAGCGAGAAGATTTTTGACACGCTAGTATCTCTGTAAGCTGTTTCCTTCTTCGCAAGTTTTATTCTTCTGGCTAAGACGGAGTTGTTGTGATTAGCGTGACACGATCCGACTTGAGCTGCATTCATTAATACCATCGGAGCGACACCGTCTCGGAAGATCAACCTGTCACAACAATTTCGAGCGGCTTGAGTGCGGTACTTTGGCCTCGATTCGCGGTGATCCGTTTGTGATGCGGATGGAAAAATTAAGTTCTCGACAATAAGTGAGTTTGTTGTCCATAAGCCTTTGGGCAGCGATACCGGGAATGGTGTGCGGGAAATTGTTGATGAGAAGGACTGAAAGCGTTCGAATCGGAAAAGTCAATGATAGTTCATGGCCACGAATGACGTTGATTTACAACTTCCAAGAATGTTGATATCTTGTTTGATAGGCTTTGGTTCCATACCGAATTTTGCCACTTCCTTTAAGGGTTTTGGCGGTATCATAGAAATACTTCAGTTTAAACTTATGAAAACTAATGTCATTTCTGTTGAAAATAACGCCCTGCGGAAGTTAAATTGTGTAGCGGATAAGAAACTTTTTGCTTCGATTCAATTGTCGAGGCGCACTGGGATCTTTTGCTCAAACTATTTCCGGATATAAAACAGTATTGAAATCGACCGATACGAGTTGTGATCGGAGGCTGGTTTTCCTGAATTTTTGGATAGAAATAACATTCACTTGTATCCAATCGTATGGGACAATGTCACTCAAAAACTCTTCAAATGAACTCAACAAGCGTGTCCTGGCCGATACCAGCAGATTCTCCAAAGAGTTGTATTTGGTTCTATCTGGACTTGTGGCTTATTTTTTAAATGATAAGAGAACAAGAAGGAAATCCTCCATCGAAAATAGTCTTTCCTAAGAGGTTTCGTGAAGGGATGCGGTACAGTAGGTGTTCTGTGCTGAATCTGAACAAACATTGAAGAAATCGAATATTCAACGGTTTGAATACTCCACGCTCTGTTTCTGTTTCGCATAGGTTGAACTGTGTCTTAAAGAGTGCTCATCGATGTTTCTCTCGTTGATCCGTGAACGAGTCGGCGCCAGTTTCTTGGCTTTAGTTAAACTTCATTCGCGTAGCTAACGGTCATTCCCCTGGAGCTTTTCGCAAGTGGCAAATTTGGTAGATACTTGTAGAATCATACCAAAATGATCATCCAAAATTACTACAGTTTAAACTAAGCGAACTATGCGTAAATGAGAGGGGTATATTCGGCTTTTCAGTCAATAAATAATATCGAACACTACTTTTTTATAATGTCCAGACGTTTCGACCGTTGGTTTCGGCCTTCTTCAGTGGAAATTATAGGTAGCGTTTTTGTTCTTCGCTTCATACAAGCGGTCTATCGTCGGAAATATTTGCTTCCAATGTTTTGGCGCTGAGGGTATATTGCGCATTTGCTTCATTAATTTGACTCAATCAGAAAAAACAACGGAAATTTTTGGAGCACTGTTAACTTTTGGGCACAATGGAAAACTCATGCGTAAATTATATAATCCTCTGACATTCTCCAACAATTTCTCAGTCTTTGTGGTGTATGTCACCGTTTTGCTAATGTTCAATAATAATAATAAAGGGGCAGTATAGTTAATTAATATCTAAAAAACTAATATCATTCACACTTCATGAGCATAAACCATTCCAATTTCTGTTGAAAAAAACGCATGGCTTCTCTTTGCCCTTCGATAAGCCAAAACATATATGTGTTAAGAAATGATTTGCTTCGCTGCAATTATTTAGACGAAACAGGATTATTTTTTCGAACAATTTCAGGATACAGAAGGCCATTACAATCGCCCAATACGAGTTGTGATCGGAGGTTGGTTTTCCTGATTTTTGGCTGACACTTGTGTGTCCAATCGTGTGGAATGAAGTTGCTCTAAAGAAACTTGTTAAATAAATGCAACAAGCGTTTGCTGGCAGAGCTTGAATTTGATTCTGACTGGACCTTCGGCTTTATTGATATATGATAAGAGAGCAAGTAAAAACTTCAATGGTATGTCGCTTGTTGTACAGTGAATACCCGATTTTATCAGCCCCCGATTTTATCAGGCCACGATTTTGTCTACCCCCGATTTTATCGGCTTTTTGACCCGATTTTATCAGCTTCATATGAAAATTGATAGTTGGATGTTTGATGGGTTCTAGCTGACGAACCAAATTGAATTCGAAATATGAAAAAAAAATTTTTTTTTTTTTAATTTTGCACTGTCAGACCCCCTTAAGGGAAGTTTAAGCTAAATAATCAGGAAAGGTTATGAGGCTATATCTAGGGACTAAAGAATATTTTAAGAGCTTCGGTTTCTTAAAAAGAAAGAAAAATATATGTCCTGATTTTATCAATGTCCCGGTTTTATCAGCCTAAAATTCACCAAGGGGCTGATAAAAACGGGTCTTCACTGTATTATGAGGCGATGGGGCACGGTAAATCATCGGTACCGGGGCGGAATCCAGGCAACCTTTTGAGGCAAAATCGATTATTCGATGGTTCGAATTGTTCACGCTCTCGTTAGTAGTAACTTCGGTTTTTCATACTTCGCGCCGTATCTTAAAAAGTGTTCATCGTTGGTTCTCTCATTAATCCGTCAACGAGCCGGCGCCAGTAACCACATTTCTTGCCGTTAATCAGTCGTCCCGGAAGGTCTTATGCGAGGCGGCCTTCTCCTCGTCTACGTCTGAGCACTATTTCTCCCACCACAGATCTGGAGAACGTCTGGTTGTTTGCTCGGGTACTAGTTTCGTTTGAGTTTGAATCGCGGTATCGAAAATCGAGTCGGATACAAACTGGTAATTTGCCTCCGGAGAAAGTACCTGTGTAGAATCGAAGCTATTTATTGTTTCAAATGTCCTTATTGTAGTCGTAGGTAATTTACCATTCGTTTATTGTTCAGTATGTGTTTGTAGTTGGACAGCAATTTGTGAATTAATTGCAAATGATGAGGCCGCTTTTATTATTTTAGTTGTAGATCATTTTTTCTTTAGGAACCCAGCACAGTGTGCATATTGTTTACAGTACTGACAAATAGAAAATCAATTATCATAAGTACCCAGCGTGGTCTGAGCACAGGTACAGCCGGGTCATAGAGTCACGTAAGAAGGAATAGAAGGCTTCAGCCGAATTCTAAGCACTCGAACACCGTTGTTGATGCCTGGGAAGAAGTTCCTCCATTTATCATCTCCAAAAAAAACTTCTCTGCGTTGCGATACATGAACTGGCGAATAGTGCTATCGAGTGTATGTGAAGACAGATCATGTAGTGGTAGTACCTCGGTTGCGTTATCTCCAGTATATACGGGGATCTTGACCTTAACATTGTCATTCTCAACACAGTGGTGCATGTTGTTAACAGAAATAAATTATTCGGCTAAGAACTTACTTTAAATCCTATCAGTACAACATTACGTACATGGTGAAATTGAATAGTAATAAAATGGAACGGCGAAAAACCACTCATCACTAACACCGATCGATAGAATCCTCACTGTTGGAATGAGTACAGCCGGACTTGACTTCCAAAGCACAGAAACTAGAATAACAGTATCTGAATTTCTATGGCACAGTGTATATATACCTAACGCGAATGGTTAACGATATATTTCTACCGTTTGCTATTCGTGACCGATGTGTTCGCTGCGTGGAAGCTGGCTCTGAGGCTTATTGTTCTCAAAAAACAAACAACAGAATAATATTGCAAATTATTATCCAGTCCACTATGTTAGAGAATTTGATAATGCCAGAGCTCATTTTTGAACTGAACGGAAAATACTTGGAATTTGTTGTTATTTTCGGAACCCCTTTAAGAGACACCTACTGTTAACAAGACAATTTGGGAGATGAAATTTGTCTCTTGTTCGAATAACTTCGTTCTTGTGGGTCTATCAAAGTCACCCTCGTCGTATAACAAACTGAGCATTGAGATTCGTGGAGGTTGCTTTCTTTAGCATTTCTGCGAAAGATTGCTTGGAACGTTCCATAATGGAACATTTATCTTCGCGTAGTTTGTACGTGAGACACGTCATGAGATCATGCATATTCTCTCTACTTCCCTAACCTGTTAAAGCTTTTTGAAGACCTGACAGACCGCTTCTCGGCTGGGACCGCCATGTCGAAGGTCCACTTGGACAAGCTTAGGGTTGCGTTAGACAAGTTTTAGCGGGAAAACGATTCTACTTCCAGGGTTAGCGCCAAGTAGTATAAAAGAACTACCATACCTACGGTCCCGCTCGGGAAGTCGAGTTAGATGGTGTAGTCTCCGATGATAATTTGGCATGCTATAATCTGCTGGAGTACTGGGTTGGCTGTTTTAGGAACCGCTTACTTCAGCTGCCAAAAATGCCGGATTGCAAAGTTCTTTTCTGGTGACTTTCACCGGGTCTGCTTTATCGCTGCGGTGAGGATACTTTGCAGCTTACCTATTGCTAGTATAATTCTCATGATTCCCTCACACTTTCACACTTTTAATTTCCACAATAGGTGGCAGTGTAGTTCAACTATTTACAGTTAAGGCTGGTGTAGTAATAATGCCAACTGTGGAAAGTATGGCGGAAATCAGAAAGATGATTCTTGCAATGAAATCTCTGAAAAATGTTTATAGAGTGGGAAGAATCTTAATTCGGTAAAGCGTACCCAGCCAAAGGTAACTGAAAAGAGTTTAATTGACGGTATGACTTCCGCGATTAATACTGAATAACAACGCTAGCAATGCAGTATCGCACTTAAAACTATCATCGGAGACCACACCATCAATCTCGACTTCATGGGCGGGAACATAGTCGCAACAGTTCTTCATGAAGAGCTCGTAGCAAGCAATATCGTTTGTTTGCTTAGAACTTGCCAAAGCAAACTCTGTTTGCCCGTGTGAATATTTAATATTTCCGTCGCAGTCGAGAAGTGTTCTGTCTGGTTTTTAGAAGTAACGTATTATTTCAAGTACACATTTTTCGTGGAATATGTACCGAAGTTAAGGTGCTATTAATTATCTCGTAACGGATGGCGTCTTAGGTTTGATTTCACTAGTTCCCATAAACTTAATAGAACTTCCTTTCCTGCTCAGGAGCACAAGTTGTGTCTCCATTTTTGGAGCTAGCGTTCGTCCGTAGATGTCGGATTCTGATGAGACGAACTCGAAACGGAAATGTCATACCTAATTAAACCTAAGGGCCTGTTTTAAAACATTGGCCAGTAAGGTGGGGTTAGAGGATTAACGAATACGACTGATGTTGAACTTAACTGGTTATTTTAATTATTTTTTGGAAACTAATTACAAGTATCTTGTATGTAATATGTGTATTTACAATTATCATGAATAAAATAATAATTGAGTTTAATGGAATTTCTTATCGGCGACTTTTGGAATGGTTTCCATTATTCGCTGTGTGCCGACATAATAAGTTTCTGGCCACAGTCACGCCAGTATCCATTTTGTTGTTACATATTAATGTACAAATGCACAATGAACGCCGAATTAGTACTCTTAATCCGAAAAGAGCACACCGGGTTCTGTCCGAAGTTTGTGATCAGCGTTGTTTGATTATATGTGATTTGCATACAATGTCAGGTAGGAAGGGATATGTTTGGTCATTTGCATTCTCACAACACGGATGCTGTTCGAAATGCTTGGGAAAACGTTTGTTCAAGTGGAATTTTAAATATTTATTCGTTATACTTGATTCATTAATCGTCTTACTTAAAACTCCAATTTCTCCAGTTGAAAACGTGAACGTCCAAGTTCAACAACTTATTCAAAGCATCGTAACTAAACTATCATTAGTTCCTTTCGGTTTAATAAAACTGAATAGTTCAAATTTTTGTCGGGACAACAATAGAAGCAGAGGCACCAAAATAAAAGGACTAATCTGTTTCCCAACCCAATTCCGACGAACATTTAGTTCCGCTTCATTGGGATCTGCTTCCAACCGGAACATGATATCTTTCCGATATTGCTTCTACTCTTGACTTCATCAGCCACCTCGTTCCCCTCCTGTTCCAGGAGCAAAATTCCTTCCCCCACATCACTCACTTAAACTCCGAGTACAGATCAATGATGGTTACTGGCTGCTGCGGTTAAGAGCATGCCCAACCCACAGTCAAATAATTTCTCGAAATTATCTCGCCTCTGGTCGCCTCATCGTTTGCATATTGCTGTGTATATGTGTGTGTGTGCTAGACGGGGGTAAAAATAACAACATAACCACAGAACAAGCAAAAGTGAATTTCCAGTGCAAACAACTTGTTATTTGAAAGATATCAAACATTTGACCCCGTCCGTCTCCTGTTTTCACCGCCGAATAGGGCCCCCCGGTATGCCGAGCGAGAAAAGTTTGACTTGTTGTTGACTTTTCCTCTGGGTAGCGGTATAAGAATCGTCAACAAAAACGAATTGGGCCCGTACCCGGGGTTCGGGTACCTTTTTTTCGGTACACACGGAAGTCAATCGAAGTAGCGTATGGAACTGAAAAATGTCTAAATATTGTGTCCTCCTGTGCGGTCGACGGGTGCGCGTCCGCATCAATTTAATGGGCACCCGTTGTTGCGAGGGATGGTAAGGTAGGAAGAAGAACATCCATAGGTCTCTAGCTTGAAAAATCAAACAAGGTAGGTGATGCGTAACACTTGAGGCTTGCTCTGTTCGCAGACGAGATACTAGAACATCGGTTACGAAAACAAAGTTGACATTCTGTGGCTGCTGATGGCTAACCATCAAGAGGCAAAATATCCAGTAATCCTGGTGTGCTTGGATGCTTTGAAAAACATCGCTATCCTTGCTAGATTGTTTCGGACCACTCCAATTCAAGTACGAACGAATTTTACTTGTGCCCAACGAAGCACGTTGGTTCAAAAACTAAATTGGAACGAACTGAAAAAGCACGTTTATTGGGCATAAATTTTGAGGAAAAAAACATGACAAATGCAGAGCGTATCCGACGGCGAAGGCGCTCCATACGAAGCACATAGGAATGTACCGTTTTCGGGGTGGCACTCCAATGCTACTTCAATCGTATTGTCTTTTACCCATTGACAATAATAAATACACCCCACCCATTTGCCCTTCCAAAAAAAAAAAAAAAACAGAAGTTATAGAGTCACGTGTTTTTTTTGTGTGTACGTTCCAGAGTGTGCTTTCTTATTTCTATTGTTCTCAGACCAACAGAGTACACCACCAACTGCTCTTGGCACAAGGCAAATGCATTGCTTCGGTACGTGGAGCCACTTATTCATCGCTCAAAATGCACTCGCCCGGCAGCAAGTTGATGCGGTGTGTTTGTTCATATATATATATATATATACATATACAAAGGGCTGCTGCACTGGTACTCAAAAACTGCTCTCTATGCGGTGTGCGATAGGGATGGCTACATGTATGCACTAAAATATTTTGGTTTTTGGTTTTTTGCTTTAATCTATCGTTTGTCCCGCTCTTTTCGGTTTCACGTTTTCTTATTCTGCACTGACTTAAGCGCCACTCTGTGTATGGTGTATCATTTTAGATGCGGTCAAGTCTATAAACCTAGAATGGCTATATGTATTCAAAAAAATACCGAGATTTTATTTTTCGTTTAGTCGTATTTTTATCTCCTTCTCTTTGTTATTTTTCATTTTGTCTTTTTTCTTTGTTTTTTTTTTGACTTCCTAGTTTCGTCCCATTTTTCCTCAATTTGGCTATTTTTCTTTGTTTCTTCTGTAATCCCCATTGTTTTTTAGTCCGAAAAAAGACTATATAAAATTTTAGCTCAATCGGACATTATTATGGTGTCGCGAAAAATGGTCAAAGCTCAAAATTTTTTGCCCTTGGGAATACACCAAAGGGAAGAAGACGCTTTGGTATTTCAAAAATCGTATTCTTATTTTTGAAGCCAAAATGTGGAATGTCACGAAATATCGAGGTTTAGTGTCATCCCGAAAAATTGTTTTGAGGAACTTAGAAAACTTTAAAGTTGAGTTGACACTTGTGCTTGGAAAGGCTACTTTTATTTTTTCTATGCCAAATGCAATAATGCATGAGCCTCGAGATATTATATCACTTTTGAAGCTCAGATTTTCAAAAAAATCAGGCTTTTTTTTATTTGACACTACAATTTGACGGGTCGTGCATTTCTAAGATATTTGGCATATAACAGGATTAATAGCTGAGTTTTCAATCTCAAGTTTCATCTCTGCTCAAAAATATTGACTAATTTTTTTATTTTTTTTTTCTTCTAGGTTACCCCAGATTATGACCCTTTGTAACATTCTAAGACATTTGGCATTTGAAGTTCTGTTATTTCCTGTTATAACATGTTAGTATTTTTACCACAGCGGAGGATGTCCTGCCAAACCTTTTATTTATATTAACATTCATCATCTGAACGTCTTCCGAAGGGTGACGGTATTTACGTCACAAAAAGTTCTTTAGTTCTGATGAAAAGCTTGATTGTTGGTTTAGACAGAATTACGGCGCCATAAATTTTGCGACATATAGCGGTCTGGAGTCTATAGATTGGACATGATGATGTTTATAAAACATCTGATTTTTTTGCCACTTTCTTTTTTTGTGTTGGTCATTGAAAAAATAACTGCAAGAGTCCCAATTTGTTCTAATGCTGATCAGTAGAAAGCTAGCTTTACAGTCGATCTTAGCAAAGCAAAACCTTGGTACTACAATCCCTTTGGAGAATTTCCGCCTCATTTACTATCAAAGCAATGTTCGTTCAGTTCGCGAGCGGAAATTTTTATTAAAGCTGAAAATAAAGCATTACTTTGGATATCTACACAGTTCCACCATGTACGGAAATTCAATACTGACATCGTCCACGAGCGTTTCAAAAGGATTTATATTGCAGAACGATATTCAATACGACGTCATGACAATATCAGCAGATATGGGCGACGACAGACTGGAAGTAGTTTTCATCGCGTGGTGCCACTATAAAATCATGTTGAAATACGGAGCATTCCACAGCTTCGAATGATGCTTGAATAAAGCACTTCCTAGGGATCCTCAACATTGATCGTATGGTTCTGATGCAACATACTTGCCTTCGTGCAAGATCATTCAACGTATTTCACTTGAAACTGCGCAGATGCTGCCAATGAATGTTCAGTTACCTGCAATCAGCAACCCCTTAATTTGAACAAGTTGGCCTAAATTAATAGAGCCGGCGGTGTAAAGTGTAGTGGAAATCGGACCACGCCATCGATCTCGACTTCCCCGGTGGGTACATAGACACGGTAGTTCTTCGTGAAGAGCTCGTAGCAAGCAGTATCGTTTTTTTTTGCTTAGAATTTGCCAACACAACCCTCCGGGCGGAGCATTGATATGTCGGTCACAGTCGAGAAGCGTTCTGTCAGGTCCTTAGAAATTGTTAATAGGTTGCAACGTTTTGTGTTATGCGGCAATTATTTCATGTACATTTTTAAATTTACTCGTGGAAAATAAGTTTATTATAGCTATGTTAAAGTGTTATAAATTACACTTATGCAACCTACCCCTTCGTGCAACATCATTCAACGTAAACTGCACAGAAGCTGCTAACGTATATTCAGTCACCTGCAATCAGTGCATCAAACATTCAAGCACACGGCTTTTAACATCTTCTGCTCAAACACAAACGGCTGCCTAACCAATAGTGTTGTACAGTTAATAAAAAGAACCCCGGTAAACGAGACTGCACCCAGTACCTTCGAATCAACAGCCAAATTACATACAATACAAAACATTGGAGAAAAATATAAAATAATTTTGAATATATTTATTATTAATGTTCTATACATTTTAAAAAAATTAAAAAAAATTTTGCGAAGATTTTGAAAAATTTATGCATAAATTTTAAAAGCACGAATTCGTCGAAAATGATAAAAAAATATTTCTAATAATGATCAAACGACTGGAATAATGAGATGTTGTAAATCGGTCATCTCAATGTGTTCGAGCAAAGCGACGCTTATTTAAATTGTTCCCTTTAGTTGTAGAAAAAAAGGCTATGAAATATCATCCCTTGTATTAGCTGAAATTTGCCTCGAAATAGTACAAAAAATGTCCTACTAGTCTCGAAATAACTTCAAATTTTGACGTTGTATCACCAGCCGGTGGCATTTTTATCCGAAAAATGATGGACCATTTTGTTTCCCTTGAAAATGACTAAGGCAAAAGACCGAAACGTCAGTCCACAAACAAAGCTCTGCTCAAAAAGGATTAAAGCAGCCGTTTTCAAAGTTTTCACTCATCAATTTGCTATCAATCTAATAAAGTCGAATTTGTTTTTCGAATTCATTTCATTCATCAGTAACTAGTACTAACATGGGGCTTGCTATGGTGCCTCGGAAAGCAAACACATCAATAGGGACAAGCCGGTTGCTTTAGGTGTGCAAGGCAAATCGTGTGATTTAGTGTCGAATAAGCGGTAATTTTGGTGCTAGTTTGGATTTCTCGTTTAACTGGTTCCAAGTTGGTGTGAGGTACTGATGAAATAAATTCTCGACACGATTCCGACTTTCTACGTTAGGTATTGTGTGTTTACGTTTTTTTTGCCTTTTGGGGGCAAATTTCATGCATTTTCTGGAATTTTTACAAACTAAAAATGCAAATACAATAATTGAATTCTATTTTGAAAGGACACACCATTTTGTGTCGTCCGCTGCGATTGTCATTCAAAATTTCCACTCACTGGACCAGAGGGGGCTTTGAAGCAGCCAATCCCGTCCTTCAGTAAATCTACGCATGCCAAAGTCGAATCGATAACTACACCATCGATCTCAACTTTGTGAGCGGGTATGCAAACGCGCTAGTTCTTCATAAAAGTCTTGTCGCCTGTAACGTCATTTGTTTACTTTAGACAAAAACCTTATCAGCAATAGATCATAAAAGCATGTTTGGTTCACTTGGCTTGTGCAAAAATATGGGTGGGTGCTGTCTGGAATATAACCGGAACTCCATCAGGGCCCTCGGCCTGGTAATTCCAATCTAATGATATGCACCCTAATCAACAATCTACCAACCAGTTCGAAATTCCTAAAATTATCTCCTCGGTATACTTGTTATACGGTTGAGTGCCAAAATTTTACAAAGAGACTTTTTTCGAGGTGTTAATGCTGTTGAAGTGCGTCCGATTATTCTGAACATATGCTCTCTCTGTCGCCTTCAAACACCTAGCGTCGACCGATTGCATAATTATACAGTAAATGATTTGTGGCTGGAATTTTTACATGAAATGAACGACAAGTCAAACATGAATGAAGTAGGCGGTCTGTATGCCATGTACACAAATTATTGTATGAAGGTCAAAGGGGCGCAAAACGGAGACTCCGTCAAGGGCGCCGGAAGATCACGCTACGGCTTTGGGTACATATAGTACTGGTATAGTATCTAGTACAAATTTAGGGTGAATTTCGTGTTAATGTAGAAGATAAAAATAAATAATGCATATAAAATAAGATTTCAAAAAATTTCTAATAGCTTTATACATACATTTTATACAAATTTTGAAAACAATTTCATGTAAGTGTTGCATAAATCACAAAAACCTTTTTATTTATTTATTTTTTTTTAATTTCGCATTAATGCAACATACATTTTGTAAAAATAATGTACTTCTCTGTAAAAAAATGATGGCTTTAAATTGAATTAAATTGATACAATAAAATGAAATTTTAATAAATTTTACATATATTTTTTAAAAAAAATGCATATATTTTTAAAAAAATTCGACAGATTTCGTGTAAACTTGCCAAAATTTTATGCATATTTGGAAAAATTATTAATATTTAATAATTAAAATTTGTTAAAATTTTTGCTAAAATTTTGCGTAATTGTTTTATTTTTATATAAATTTTGAAAGAATTTCGCATAAAATTTGCATGAGCGTTGAATAATTTTTGCATAAATTTCATATTTTTTTGAAATTTTTCTTCAAATTGTAGTTTGTTCAAATTTTGTATTTTATTTCAAATTTTAAATTAATTTTGTATTTTCCTTTCGAATATTTTTCATTGAATTTTTATAAAATTCGCTTTTTATTAAATTGTGCATGGTTTTTTACCAAATTTGAATAAATTTCTAACAAATGTTGAAATTCTGTAAGCAATTATAAATGAATTTGTTGTTTAATTTTTTGTGTAAAAGTTTGAATTTGAAAAACATTATTTAAGTTTTGTGTAAAAATCATATGAATTTATTTTATTTTGCTACGAATTATATTTTGTTCAAATTTGGCAATGTTTCGGTATAAATTTTGTAAAAAAATGTCTTCTTGGAAAAAAATTGTCTTCTTGAAAAAAAAATTGTCGAAATTTCCTACATATTTCGTAATATTCTTAAACATGTTTAGACTGTAATTTTGTTTAAATTTTACGGAAAGTTTGCATAAACTCAAGATAAATTTATATTTCTTTTAAAATAATTTAGCGTAAAATTTATATGAATTTTGAATCTTTTTTGTCCATATTTCGAATATTTTATTCTTTTGATTTAAATTTTACTTAAGTTAGATTATTTTGCGCAAATTACGAAAACTATTAGACAAATTTTATATAAATTTCAAATGCACTTAAAATAAATTTTGAATAATTTCTGTAAAAATTGTAAATAAATTAGTTATTTAATTTTGACAAAATTGTGTATAGTAAGATTTTGCCGAATTTTTTTTTTAAATTCAGAATAAAGTCTAGAAACTAAAATCATACGAAATTAGAGTGAATTTTTAATAAAATTTATCAAAGTTTCACAAAATTCATTGGAATTTGTTATAGTTTGGCTCGAATTACATTTGGTTCAAATTTTGTATTCATTAGGTATAAATTTTGATTGAATAATGTAACTCTTTTTAGAGAAATTTGTTACATTATCTCTTAATAAATATTCATTTTGTATTGTTTTCTTTAAAATAAATTAAATAGATACATTTTGTACAAATTCATCCACTTTTGCGTAAATTTTCTATAAGTGGATAGTAAATTTTCGTATAAGTTCTCCATCAATTTCATTTTTGGCGGTTCTGGTAACTAGGTGCCAAACGTGACTTTCTCTTACCCCCAGTTGCTCTGGGTTTAAACCCGACCGGAGGTGACGAAAATTTTCATGAGGCGAAAAATCTCTCAGGTAACGTATTCCTTCGGAAGCAAGGTAAAGTCGTTGGTCCCAGTTCATATGGTTTAGAATTCTCCCCTCTTCCCAGTGTTTGTTTTTTACCAAAATCGTGGAATTTGTGGATATAACAAGCCAACTTTCTGGCAAGTATTTATATTAAGATTATATCTTCGGCAAAGTTGTGGAGCATGCTTTTGCCAACAACTTTGCTGAAGACATAAATTTGTTTGTTGTTTGTGGGAACCAATTCTCTAATATATTTTTTTATATATCCTGGCAATTTCGGCATGTTCCGTAAAAAAGTTTATATTATCAAAATGGATAACTTTTTACATTACAACATTGATTTTCCTCAAGTACACTCAAGTTTTTTTTACGCGGTTTTTTTTTGCGCGGTATTTTTTTACGCGGTTTTTTTACGCGGATTTTGAAATTTACGCGGTTTTCATTTACGCGGTTTTTGAAATTTACGCGGTTTTCATTTACGCGGATTTTGAAATTTACGCGGTTTTCATTTACGCGGATTTTGAAATTTACGCGGTTTTCATTTACGCGGATTTTGAAATTTACGCGGTTTTCATTTACGCGGATTTTGAAATTTACGCGGTTTTCATTTACGCGGTTTTCATTTACGCGGCTCGTATCCCCCGCGTAAAAAAAACCTGAGTGTATATTCAAAGTAATTCTGCAATTTTTGAAACATATAGTGATTCACATAGGATTTTTTTTTCCTTCAAGACATATTGTTTACCCAGTTATTTATTTGGGAACACGTTTCTCTCTTTCCGATCAAGTGTAAACCTGTTGACTGGCTAAGTTGGTGCCAGATACTGATGAGACGAGGTGGAAGCTGACATATTAATACTTCTGCTTGCAAGCTTTGGATAATATTATCTGATTTTGCTGTAAAAATCGTGAAATGTAAAAAAAAATGCAAATCGGTTGATTCGCTTGAATTGTGTAGATCATAATCTATTATTATTAAACCAGGTCCTTCTTAAATTTTCGTATAAATTATACACAAAATTTGAATTTTTTTTTTGCTTGAATTTTCGATTTTATATAAACTTCCAATAAACGTTGTACACATTTCGAATACATTCGGTACATTTTGAGTAAATTGTGCAATCTTTTTTGTCTAAATCCCGCTTGCTATAATAAACAAAATTCCTCGTAAATTCAACGCATTCCTCTAGAATCCGGCCACCCCCATCTCACACGGGTGCCGTCCGCAGTGGAATTTCACCCTGAGCACCCCGACCCATAAGTTCCAAGTCCATATTCCTCGCTTTAACAGGGTAATTTATTTGAAAGTTTTTGCTCCATTTTCATAACCCAAACCGTGCGCGCGTCGTCCTGACCTGGACAAATGTTTCGTGTTTCGTTGACTGGAGCACCGGTATTGTGTTTCCATACCGAAGGAATGCTCGTGTCCCATCCCGGGTGACCTTCTCTCTCTCTCTGTCCGTAGCGAAACCCCAAGAGGAAAATTTAATAAACGTGGAGCCTCAACCTACTGGCCTGCGTCCGGAACGTGTTCCGCTTCATGTCTGCTGCATCCAATAATAATAATAATGATAATAATAATAATAATAAAACAAGGAAAGGTAGCTATCTGTATTTGATATTGCTGCGAAGAGCAGTCATCGGATCAGAGGATGCAGAAATTTTTCAGAGTAAGGAAATAATATATTCCAAAAAAAAATGAAAAGCTAAACATGGCATTCCATCATACATGATCGCGCGCATTCGTTCGCTTGCATGAATTTGAATTTATTATCTCGGCGGGGACACACTGGTCACGATTCGGTTGAAGGCGTTGTCTTAGTGTCAACTTTCACGAAGGGAGAAATTTATTATCATTACTATTTTTATAATTAATCATCTTAAGAATGGTTTTAGTGGTTATTAATATTTGGCTCTTTGTCGTCGCTTGATATCAAAGTTTTCTAAGTAGAAATGATCAGATTAGCTCAACTGATAGAAGAAAATATTCAGCAAAATCGGTTAAATTATAAAATTATGTACTAACATCGCCATAATGCCAAACTGCGCATCAAAACCCTCCAGAACAAGAGTGAACATGGGATGGCGGGCTTATCGAAAGAAACAGTTTCTCTGCTGTCACCGCGCTCAACCTGCTTGACAATGTCATAAAATTAACAAACACGTCTATTTTAGAGTGTGACCCCCTTTCGGTCTTCTATTCACGACACGATTCGACTACGAAAACTCCTTCTTCGTTAATAACAACCAGAAGCCTGACGACCTGACTAGGAATAGAAGCAAGCCAACAAAAAGCAGCAGTTTGGGGAATAGTTGACCCTGTCTGTTCGTGTGTGTGTGTGTGTCTGTGTGCGTGTCGCTTCTGCAATATCAATAAGTAGGTGGTACAAGCTAGCCTCCTTGCTGATTTTGGCAGCAACATTTCTTCGACATCAGTTCCGAGCAACTTGGGCGCAATCAGGAAACTCCGTCCGTCGTAGTTCTTTCACGGAGCGGAAACTTGCCCCCCTTTGCTGTTGCAGTCCACATTAGCACATCGTCTCAGAAAATAGTTTGTCATTATGGTTGGAGTCGGCAAACTGTTTCGTGTTCGTCATATATTGTTCCGGGTCACGGAGCATATTTTCAATTTTAATTTGAGTACTTGGTGTGTTCGGTGATAGCGCAGCTTCGATCGTTTGTTTCGATTGGAAAAATTTAATTTCGAGACTCAGGCATACCCGAAGAAGACTTCGTTCGTGGGCCGAAACGTCAGATTCTAGCTCAACGAACTTATTGAAAGAATTCCCAACTCCCGCTCATCCAAGCTTCAATGATTCAGCACCTGTCCCCGTCGGAGTTTATTTTTAATGCTAATAAGAGTTTTCACAATAGAATGGTAAAATTGAATTGCGTGAATCTAAGATATCCTGAAGAAGACTTCATTCGTAGAAAAAAATGTCGAATTTATCCTAAAATGCCATAACTGCCTACTGATCTTATGAAAAACATAATAAATAGCTACCGCCAATTTAAGCTTCAGTAATTCTCCACTGATCGCTGTTAGAATCAGGTCCCGCACGTAGATCTGTCACAGGTCAGATGTATTCCGAGACGCGGTGCTTGGGTTGGATTAACAAATAAATTCGTTATGGAATTTGCTGTTCGGCTTCGTCTCATCAGAATCCGACACTAATTTGATGTTTTAACTGACGCATTGACGCTAGCTTCAAAATCGAAAACACTATTTGTGGTCAGAGCAGATCTAATCAAGCGTGATGTCCCGGAAGAAGCTACGATAATCATCACAACACCGATTTTTATTTTTCAATTTTTATCAGCTTTTGTCGTTTGATTATCGCTTTGATAGGTAAAAATGAATTGCGGTAACCGAACGTGCCCCTGAAGAAGACTCCATTCGTAGAACGAAACGTCGGATTTCCGCTAAATACCAGAGCACCCGCATGATTTGTTGAATTTACAAAAAAATATAATTTACTACTCTCGCCAATACTAGCTACAATCCTTCGCCACCGGTCGAGTTCCGCACCGCACCTAGCTCTGTCACAGATCGGATGCTTGACGAGACACGTTAATACTTGGGGATTGGACAAATAAACAAACATCTCACCGGTTCTGTCACCGTCCTGGTCGGGGTGGTGCGGCACCACGCGAACACACCAGCAGACAGCCAGCCACGTCAAGTCCGGGAATGCGGCTCTTCGTTGGACCTTTTTCACACACCACTTAAGCCGATTAAAGTCGATTTAGAGTACTGGTCGTATTAACTGTAAAAATATACTCGCTTCGCGGTGGGTTCGTTTTATTTTTGTGTGCTGGCTTTTCAGAACGAGCGCCATGAACTGTTTGCAGTTGCTTTGATTGAGTGTAAATCCATCGGCCGGGAGGGAATTAATTTTGTACTTTGAAAGAGAACACACCCGCGAAACAAGTTTTGTTTATCGACTGATTCCGATCATATTTAAGGGGATCACAAAAGAACGAAACGGAATTCCAAGATGAAACCTCAGCGAGAGCGGAACGTGACGCTGGCTGAAGTATACCGAGAAAAAATATCAAATTGCTTGGAAAAGTCGCAACATTCCACATATTGCATGCGGATTGCTTATAAATACAAATCCATTAGTGCCCCTCCATTAACCCGATCAGCTCGTCGTTCTTCTGCCATTTTTTTTTTGTTCGCCTTGGGACGAACAGCGGCAGGCAGAAGTGTACGGTTTGGTGACCCTTTCGCCGGAATAATGTAATAAAGAGACCGCGTGGCGCGTTCTGCCGTAAACCAGCATCTTCATCTTCCGTGCTTCTGGTAGTTTAGTTTTCCAGTTATTGTCAGCCGCACGCGTATCTGCTGGTAATCCGCACGAAAAAGCAAGCACTTCGTCTCGCTGTTCTCGGTTGACGTTCGATGGGTGGTGCACAGTGGGAGCGTTTGGAAAAAGGATGCTTGTGTTTTTTTTGTGTCGTTTGTCCAACATATTCAAAAAAATCTCTTTGAAGAGTTTATGTCTTCAGCAAAGTTACAAAATATGTTTCGAAAAACTTTGCGGAGGAGTTTTTGAGCCAATCTGAATCTTATTCCGAATCGCGATTTTTCAGTATCAGCGTTTTCGACAAGCGATTCTGTATGATATATATGGTCTTCAACAAAGTTGTTCAAAATTCAATATTATATAATATTACAGAAGACATCCCCCCTCCAATGCAATTATTGTCATTTTTGTTTGACTTGACGACCTAATCTTCAATATTTTGTGGACAAAAATGGCGAAAGGCGTTGTAAAACCTATAAAAGAATTTGGTCCTATTTTTTCAGCCTCCGCCCACTGTGCGAACGATATGGACAGAGAGTAATGTCATTCGAGGTGATTCAGTGTGGTGAATATACCGCAAATATAGACGGCATCCTGTCACGTCATAGCGCACTTTACGGTAGAGTGGCATGGATTTCATCCGAACCGGATCGGAGGTAATAGTTTCAGACATATGTTTGCTGTAGTGTTTGCGGTTTAACCGATGACAGGCAGCTTTGTATCTTGCGGGTTCCTATCGGATCAATTGCGGGGCTGTGTCCGTTATGGATATTTCAAATCTGTAATTCGTATGAATTTTATGGAGTACTAGCTAATACCCATCGCGCGTTGCTGCGACTTTCAACGAAATAGGAGGAAAACACAATTTGTTCTGTAGCGTCATCTGACGGGCAGATAATCCCCAACCAATAGCACATAAACACGCTCCATAACAAATGCCTAATGTGTATAAATTTTTACGGAAATCGGTTAAGCCGTTTGGGAGTCTATAAATCATATGCATACAAACTTTGATTTTTATATATATATATATATATATATATATATATATATATATATATATATATATATATATATATATATATATATATATATATATATATATATATATATATATATATATATATATATATATATATATATATATATATATATATATATATATATATATATATATATATATATATATATATATATATATATATATATATATATATATATATATATATATATATATATATATATATATATATATATATATATATATATATATATATAGATAGATAGATAGATAGATTTGACACTATCGCTAGGGAACCAAATTGTGGTTAACCCTCAAATTTATGCATAGGTGCAGGGAGCGTAATGTTAGTGAAATATTTTGCTTGTATTTCGGAAGCTCCTCTGCAGTAGCTAACAGCTGAGTGGGTTGCAAACTGGACACAACCCGAAAATAATGACCTTAGTTTCACTGAGCCATTAGACTTCCATTTATTAACCCAAAGTAGAAAAAAAACTATGTCTTGTGCACGAAATTAAACAGCTCGCTCGGAGATTATGTTTGCTTAAGGAGAACTATTTGCAGCACCGTCCACTACTGTTTGGGAGTCAATTGGATTCAGTCGTGACTGATTCTGCAATATTTACTGGATCGATACTGGTGTGTGATTTGACTGGAGTTGTTGAATACAGTGTGCTGATTGGTTGGTATTTGGAAACAAGGCTGAATTATGTCTCCATTCCAAAGAAAGACTAACAGGCGAACATTCAACAGCACGCTCGAAAGAATCCAGAGTAGTTATTCGACAACATACATAACTCAAAAAACTCGTCTTCCGTTGAAGTTCCCGAGTTAAGGCAAATCATTATCTTTGTCGTATGTGAGTTTGCCATCATTTCAAACTTGTATTACTGTTGTTGATACATTTTCTGGTGCAAAATATTTTCTTGAGCTTGAATCTTATTTTTTTTTTCATTCCTAAAAACAAACTCCCGGAAAAAAATTATATTTTTTCAAATGTTTCAGTTTATGGATAAACAGGAAAGTTTGCGGTACTTTTTTTGGTAAACTGCTTGACTAGTTTGCGAACCAAGCTTTTTTATAATTGCGTTCATAAACTAGGATGGGTAAGAATATTAGGATTTGATCACTATAATATAGCGCATCCCACAAATATTTAATTTTATTCTGCATAACAGCGAATGTGGTTCAATCGAATCTGATACCCGTTCGATTTTGCTGTTGTTATTGAGAATGCAAATCACATTCGTTTGGCATGCAACATGCGCTACTTGATATGGGCTATGAAAATTTTGATTACCTTCTTACCACACACTTTGACCGCACTGCAACGAGTTCCTCATTCGACTAGTGAACGACGAATGAAACACAAAAGTACATGCAAACCTTACTTACCTTCCCATTATTCAATTGGGTTTGTTTTTTTAGTGATTCGGATTATTCTCGTCAGTAACTACCGTCAACTTAATGCTGGTTAGATCAGTCCTAACCAGCACCAAATTGGTGCCAGTTAGACACTACAATCCAAAAAGTTACACGTCTTGTGCTTAAACAACTACCGATGCAACCGAAGTTAACATCACTCGATACCAGGAAACTGCTTAGGCGTTCACGCAAGACTAGCATCAAGTTGATGTTAATTACTGACGAAAAGAATCCGAAACACAAAAAACAACAACTTATGCTAGGTGCACAAATTTTTTTTATTTCTTGAAAACTTGTGATTTTCATTATTAAATTTATTACCAATTTGATATTTTTTTCAATTAATTTTGTATAAATTTAGAATAAACTTCTCTGCAAATTTACGGTAGTTTAATGAAAATTCGTGTAGATTTAGTACATATTGAATACTAATTTTGAATAAAACTTGTTTAAAAATTAAAAGTAGTTTTGTATAATACAAAGTTTTGGGGAAAAATGATATAAATTTTGTTTGGCATTATTGAACATATTTCTATGTAGAATTTTTTTTTGGCAAAATATATAAATTTTGGTGAAATTTTAATATAAATCAAGATACTCAAATAACCAATTAACCCTTCGCGATGCAATGGGACGAAAACGTCACACCACCCTCTAAATTTTTATTGGATTCTAATTAGCGTTGACATATTATAAATACGAATTCTTTCTTTTAATCAACTCGTAGGGATGCAAGGAGTACAATTAGCGCAAAAAAATTATGTGAATTTGTTTATTACTTATTAGTTATAAACAATTAAAATCTCGTTCTTTTTATTGTGGCTGAACTAAAAGTCTTAGAGATCTAAAAAATTTTTTGCAAGTATCTCAAACATTTATCTAAATAATTGATCTCTTGCAGAATTTTTCATAGGTTAGTTCTTTAGAAAAAAAATTATCAAAATATGCAATAATGGAATTTACTATTATGTTGGTCTATAAAAGATTCTGAGAGACAGGGATAACTTTTCAACTAGCATAAAAATAGATTATGTGATTTTTCAGGTCGCTGTTCACAATTCTGAGAACGGAATTTGAAAATTCCGAATGGCGGCTACACAATGGCAGCCATTTTTATTGAAATTTGCGAGCTTTGCTACAATGAGCATAAAACTCGATTTACGAGAGTTTGGCAAACGTATGAAGAAATGACACCAAATTTAGTTACCATATTAATTCCGCCATTTTTATTTTTGCAGTACTGACGTCAGATCCGTGACCTCCAAATTCGCCAATACAAAAAAACATGAAATTTTGCCTAATAAATCGCCATGTTGGATCCGATATCACGAAATTTGCAGTTATAACGTCACCATCGTGATCTGTGACCCAAAAAAAAAACAGCAGAACACGTTATAGGTCAATATAAAAATAACATGAAATTTAGCCAAACCCAGTCGCAATTAGTAGTAATCAGCGACCCCGAAAACCCCCTTGTAAGCAAAAAAGTTCAGTATCTATAATAAAAAGAAATCAAAATCATAAGGCCTATTGTATTGTCACTCTTATACATTGCTTGAACAAATCTGGTATGAACAGAAACTCTTCTTCTAACACTTAAATTATTATTGGTAATTATGAACCCATTATAACAATGCCCTAAAATCAACAAATGTCCCAATCCACGCGGACTAGATCGTCGAAAAATAGGCCTTAAAAGTAAAAATAATTGTAGTTTTTGCACGCGTTTATATACAAACGCTTGAGCCCTTCACGATCATTCATGCATGCCTCCGCCAGCCATCTCTCAAATATGATAACACCCTGGTGATGAAGTGAACGTTTTAGCACTTTTAAATTTACAAACGCGGTCTTAAACGTAAGCCTGCAAAAGCCCGAGCTCGTGCGATTAAAAAAATAATGCCTATATCCACTAGACAACACGTTTCACGGTGACATGACCGGGGAACTCGTTCTCTTCTGGAATAGCATACTGAAAATCGAGTGTAATATTTTCGGTTCATACGATAATTCAAAAAAACACTCGAATAGGCGAATGGCCACACACAGTTATAAAATCAAACGAAGTCACGCGAAGTCACACACGCGGTAGCACGCGTGACAAGCCCGTTGACATACAAACGCTTGAGCTCTTGGCGATCATCCACGTACACCTACGCCCGCGATCTCCCAAACATGATAACACCCCGGTGATGAAGTAGACGTTTTAGCACTTATAAATTCACAAATGCAATCCAGCCTAAACTTTAACCTACAAACGTCCGTGTTTGTGCGATCACATTCGGAAGTTTCTACCCTCGGCTCGAGAACAAATTAAAAAAAATGACGCTCATATCCACTAGATAACACGTTCCATGGCGACATGACGGGGAAGTGATATGGGAGGACTCACTCTCTTCTAGCATTTGAATCGCTCACTGAAAAGTAAGTATCATATTGTGGGTCCACGCGATCATTCTAGAACACACGCGAATATGCGAGTGGACACGCGACATGGATATATGACAAGTCAAATACACGCTAGCACACGCGCCATTCAAAAGCTCACGCGACCGAATACGTTAACACACAAACGCTCGAGCCATTCGCGATGATACAGCCGATCGGGAAGTTCCTACACCCGCACATCTGAACCGTACACTCAATATCACAATCAGAATCACGGCCTACTACACTTGACCTTAAGCAGTGTTTTAGTGAGTGACATTTTCCCTTCTTGTCTGCAATTGTAGTGAGTGATTCTGATGGGGAGCCCTTGCGAGGATCCAGCTTTAGAGCTCCAGTAGGGCAATACACAAAAGAATTATGAAAATTGATTTTTGGTTCCATTTTAGAAGTTTTAAGCTGGATGCTGCAGGTGAGCTGCGTACAAATTTTTTTTCAGAAATTTTTAGTAAATTTTCTATTAATTTTGTATACAATTTATATACATTTTCGCAGAATTTTTGATCATCTGATTTTTTTTAAATGTTGTTTAGAAATTACTTTGTGATATGAAAATTGGAAAGATTGTTTTTACAACGAATGATTAATTCCAATGTTCGATTCTTCATGAAGTTCTTGAGCAGGAATTTTTCACATGATTATTTTCTAAATGCTATGTAGCCCTGCAGCAGCACCAAGTTCTGCGACTTGTTTACTTATTCTGCCGATTGCCAAACTCGACATGGTTTCTTCTCCCTTGTTTCACAGCCAAATGCTGTTGAAATTAGCTGTGCAGTGTATTTATAAATTCGAGAGATCTTGATATTGAAGTTTCAAAAAAAAATCAAGCTATTAAACAAGTTCTATTAAGTAGCCCAGGTTTCAGCAATGAGCGCTGAAGATTTGTCCTTTAACTAATGAAATTGGTGGAGAAACTTACATGTGTTTAATGCGATAGGTTTGTGAAAAATTGAAGCGACACACCCCAGTGCAGAAAGGACGCATTCCATTCTTTGCTAAATTTTTCTCACTGTTTATTATCTCTGCAGACATCCATTTATTACGGTGGCTGAACATTGTTTCTTCTGTCAGTGCGCCAATGTTAACCCCCAACCACCAGAGAACCAATAACAAACATTCCCTCGAACCACCCAACCCGCCAGTGAACGAATTAAATGTAAACACTCGCAGTTGAACATCAAACAGGCTGCTGGCGCTGCTGCTGTCACTGACGTCTGCGTTTGACATTGATGCTTTCTGCTCCCGGTTGGTGGCGTACGACCTCCAACATCGCCGTCAGCGTTACCATCGCAGAAATCGCTGATGGTGACGATTTCCCATCCTCAGGCACATCCGTCACCATTGACAACGGCAGGAGAGAGAGAGAGAGAGAGAGAGAGAGAGAGAGAGAGCGCACATCCAACCCCACTCGCTATCGCCTACTTAGATTAAAGGCTTTACAAAGGAGGCCTAGATTCCATCAACTTCCCTCTCTCTCCCTCTCCGCCCTATCAATTTCTCTGATAGTCACTGTATATATCAAAGGAACCCAGCACAGAAGTGGAGAATGCTTTTATCCTTCTACGATTGACGTGACTGTGCTGGCTGAGTGGTTCATTATTTCATACTTTTGGGCGATTCCGTTCGAATTCGCACGCCTTCGACCTAGCCCCCATCGACGTTGTTCCCGTAGTTGTTGTTGTTGTTGTTGTTGTTGTCTGGTTAATGGCATCCCCACAGGCTTATTGTTTCTTTCCGTGTTCTCGGGTGGACGTGGTCCCGGTAATTGTTCCATGTTTACCTACTTTGCCCCGTAGAAACAAATCGAATCGGAATCTCGAACAAAAGGACAATGGCGGCTCAGTCGACGACCGGCTTCCGTTGGGATCATTAGTAATTCTCCTCCGCGGCGAACGAGAATGGTAGGAGCCCTTCCCACGCTAATGGATTGTTATTGAGTTAGAAAGTAAATTAAATATTTCTCGGAATAATGATGTTTTTGAAGAGCGATTAAATTTTGCTTCCGACAAGCTGGTTACTAATCTTTGGTAATTTTATTTTCTTCTCTTTGCAGGTCAGTGTTTTTTCCCTGCAGACAACTCTTTAGTTCCAATCAACTGAACCGTAGGTAATTTGTAGAAAAAAAACACTAAATTGGATTTTTATGTCCGATCAGTCGCCCTCCCTCGGACATCAATCGAGTAATCCATTTATTCGAATCCTGATCCGAATCATTTGTTTCCGGCAGCATGCTTCGATCGAAGACGAGGATACACACAGAACAGAAAAGGTGACGATTCGCTTCGGTGCAACATCATCCCCGCCAAACTTGCTTCCAAACTACGTAAATAGAGAGCAAAAGATCGATTGGTTTTCGGGAAAACTTTTACTCCCATCGGCGGGCGGTGGTGATGGTGGCGACGACACGGGCGTGAACTCAAGATTTGGTCCGCTTTTTTTTGTCCCCGCCCCCCTTAAGTTTCTGCAGTTCCCAATTGAATTGTCAGTCACGGAATGCGCAGTCCTTTCGTATATTTTTTCTGTGTCTGTGTGTGTGTGTGTGTGAATCAAACAAACAGCCAAGAAAAAAACAATCACTTGCATTGTTCCTGAACATTTCTGAAAATTCAAGGCTGCAGATCATAGTTTGGTGGATTATTTGCGCAGAATAAAGTTTACATTTTCCCATTTAATACGCCATCAAAAACCACTCACGAGGGAACAACCTAACACAAAGTTCTGTCCATTTCCATCGGACGGGGTGTGGTGCCTAAATGTATGTGTACATGGATAGAAACAGACACTCTTCAATCAAAAATGTCCACGGCTGTGTCACGGCAATCTACCCAATCACTGTTCGAATAGTGGAAAATTGTCACTCTGTTCGCTGGTTTTTTTTGTTGCGTGCGTCGGTCGGAGTGATGTTAAAAAACCGGTCCGCAAACGCAGTAAGCATAGAGAAAGGGTTGTGCTCGGTTGCTGGTTGTAGTGACGAGAGAAAAAATACACTTGCGTTGTCGTTCTGTCAAAATCCGAATGAAGCGCTTGTTTAGTGTTTTGTTGGAATGGGAAACACAGTTTTAAAATTAAAGGATTTTTAGCTGTTTAATATGGTATTTGTTGGTGGAGGAAATAACCTACTGCTCTAACCTCAAAATATACGAACTAGGAGTGGTTGGGGTTTAACATCTAACTGATCATTATTAATAGTATTTTAATTCACTATATTTCTACTTAGTGGAGAAAACTTAGTGGAGATTTTACGTGCAGGGCAGCAAACCGATAACTAAATTAGTTATGGAATTTGCGTTTCGATTCGTCTCATTAGAATCCGACACTAACTTAGTGACAGGACTAAGATATTTCTGTCACTAAGTTAGTGTCGGATTCTGATGAGACGAAGTCGAAACGAATATTCCATATCTAATTTAGCATTTTAATTGGTGTCAAAAGATCGAATATCTGTTTTTGTTTTCGTTGCTTTTTTTAAGATATGAGGTTTAGTTGCTAAAACGGCGAACGGTGCAATCCAATAAAAATTAAGGTCTAGTGGTATTTCTCGTAAATCGAATACACGCTTTAAATTCTAGCATAATTTATTCAGCCTGTGAAGAACGACTTCTTTATAAATATTCAGCTGCTCGAAAATTTTCAAATTTTGTTATGGAATTTGCTTCGTCTCATCAGAATTCAACGCTAATTTAGTATTAGAACTATGCGATAAAGTGACAGCAGAAAAGTACGTGCATCGTGCTACTGTCGAAACTGTTGTAGTTCAACTGTTGTGAGAACCCTTTCCATGGCGAAAGAAACCATTTTAAACGGTCCTTTTCAGGACCACTAAGGTACTGCAGGAGTAATCTACACATTCCTTCAAATAAACACAGATTATTTCGGGAACACAACAAACGGCTCGAGATGGAAGAATTCTATCGACCAGCTATAGGCGTGAAGAGTTTTCGCTATACCTCCAACGACAACGGCCTCAGTTCGATAAACCTTGCCGCAGCCAAGAACATGGATATCAGCTGTAGCAAAATATTCGCCAGCACACCTAAAGACAACAAAATGACACAACATGCTTGCAAATCGAACCAGGTGTTGATAGACGGTCGAAATTTTTCCGATGTCATTAATGATTGTAAGGACCTTCCGTGGACCGAACGTCGACTTTTACCATAACCGGTACCGACCAGCGAATCGAAATTCGCCCAATAGGAGACAACCTGATCGCAATGTAACAAATGGTCCATGGGCTGTCAGCCACACAAGTGGAAATTAGCTAAACGACGTTCGTTCGATGGTATGTAGCAAAAAGCTACGGACTACAAACCAGAGCAAGAGCCGAATGCTTGCAGCGGCTACACATAAGAATACAGCCGGGAATCTGTTGACAGATAATACAGGAGCTTTTTGAGCTGCCATTGAACTGACAAACGAGTAGTGAAGGCACAAACAGTATGACAATTGCTGATACTGAACATACTCTGCATCCACCGTTCATAGACGAAGCGGGGAAGGCTATCCGAGACCATCTGTTAGAGGATTTCAAGGCCGCGTACGATTCAGTAAAACTAAACGAAATGTGGCAAATAATGCTTGAACATGGACTTTCAACCAGGTATTGAAATTATCACTCAATCACGCGAGAATGAGTTTTTCCGGTGTCCAACTATTTCAGGATCGAAAAATGACGCTAGTTGGGTTAAAATAAAGCGTCAAAATATCCGGAGAGACATTCGGCTCGTTTGTACCGATAGTTGGATTGAAACAGAGCGATGCACTCTCTAACCTAATGTTCAACATAGCGTTCGAAAGTGCGATGTGAGGGTCTGATGTGCTAATGAAAAAAACTTTCCAAACGAGATCTGACATACTCCGATGTCTTCGCTGATGACATCGACATCATTAGCGTTGGTCGCAGAGCAGTGGAAGAGGCATCTGTGCACTTCAAAAGCGAGGCTGCGAGAGTTGGACTAACTATTAAATCTGACTTTAGACAAAATACGTGTGGTGACTGGTTGAGAGCAAGGGAGTTCGAACGGTGATCAGGGCTGCAATGGAAGTTAGTGGGGTACGGTACGAATTCATACATCTTAAAACAATGGTGACATTTGATAGATGGAAGGAGGTAGATTCTCCCGTAGACTATAGACGCGCACAAAACTTCTCTCTATGCAAATGACTGATACTACCTGTTGACTACTAGTAGGCCCTATTTTACTTTTAGTTTTCTACTCTGTTTTAGTTTTAGCATTTCTTTTCCCTTTTTCCTCCTTATTTTTAATTTTTTAAATTCCTTAATTATTTATTTTTAATTTCACTTTATTTTTTCGTGTTTTTACTTTTCTTTTAGTAAAAAATGCAATTTTTTACGAAAAGGTTTTTTTTTATATTTTGATTAAGCAAATTTTCAGGTCTTCTTTCATTTTCTTTTTTTCCGGTTTCAATTTATCGCCTTTTTACATATCTACGATTGTAGTAATATTTTTTTTTCATTCCCATTTTTCTGTTTTAAAAACTATTATTTTTTAAGTTTTACTGTTTACGCTTTTTTCATTCTTTGCTTGTTTACATTTTTAGTATTTTTTTTTGTTTTTTGTGCCTTTTTTATATTGATCTTTTTGTATTATCATTTGTTTTCTTTTTTAACCCTTTGACCCGTTTTACATTTTTACCTCTTTTCTTTCTTTGTTTAATTCTTTACTTTTTCTTTTTTATTGCTATTCCGTTTTTAATTTTTAATCAGTCTTTCCAAATGAAAATAGTACACAACGTTCGCTCTGGTTCTGTGCTCACATTGAACCCACAGTTTTGTGTACAAACTCGAACACGCTGCTTCGTACCAAAACACGTGCACATGTTCGCCTGCTCAGCCGAACCCCCTGTACGCACACGGTGTGCGTACACACAGGTTCGTGGCACAAGTTTTCTCTTTCTCACTCATCATCACTAGCGTTGACTCTTTTCGCACTTGCGAGAATTGTTCTCGTGCACGTACCCGGTGTACGTACACTGATGATTGAACTAGAGTTTGTACATTGTTCGGTTGAGTTCGATGTTCGAGGCGAACCTGTACATCGCGACGACGTATGTTTGAGATTGAACGTGTGCACGAAATTGTGTGCATAGGTACAAACTTGACGATGTGCATGGGAAGTCTGTTTTTAATATTTTTTTATCATTTCTCTCATTTTACTTTTTTGGTTTTCTCCTTTTATTTCTTTTTTAGCTTTTTTGCTGTTTCACTTTTTAGTTGTTCTACCTATTCATTTTTGCATTTTTAATGCCATGCAATTAGCTAGAGAATACTAAGCAGGGAACGTTATGAACATTTAGCGCCATAGTACTTAAGTAAGAGCAAGGATGCGATGCAGATCGGAAAACTATTTATGTTTTTACTATTTCACTTTTCACTTTCAGTAAAACCTAACTTGTTTTCTTGTTCAATCTCTTTCATTTCACTCTTTACTTGTTTACTTCCTGGTTTTTAATTTTTACCTTTTTAAAAACTCTTTATTATTATTTTTACTCTTTTACTTCTTTGCATTTTTATTTAGTCACTTTTTAAGTGACTAAATAAAAATGGAAAACCTTTGACTTTTTTTCGGTTTTACTTGTTTTGCTTTTTACCTTTCTACGGTTGTAGTTCTACACTTTTTTCTTTTAAATTCTCCTATTCTTAATTTTTATTTGTTTCTAATTTTGGTCTGTTCTGCTATTTTCTGTTTAACGATTTTAGTTCCTTTTTTTTGTTTTTGTTACGTTTTGGTTTCTTGAGTCATTTTTTTATATTTAACTTTTTATTTTCACACTTTTTTTCGTTTACTGGTTTACTTTATTACATTTTAACCATATTTCGTTCTTTCCACTTTTTACTGTTTCGCTTTTCTGCTTTTAAAGTTTTCTATTTTTATCATTTTCCTTATATTACTTATTTCCTTTAAATTGTTTTACTTTATTTTTTCGCTGCTTTATATGTTTTTGATTGCTTTTTAACTTATTTTCTCTTTTAATCTTTTACTTTTAAACTTTTTCTTGAATTTTTTTTTACTTTTTCATTTTTCTAACTCTTTTCTTTTTTGCTTTTCACATTTTTACGTCTTTTCCTTTATCATTTACTTTTTTTTATGTGCTCGCCTTTTTGAATTTTTTGTACTGATTTTTTTATCCAATAATTTTTTTTTTAAATTTTTACTTTATTTACGAAAACTTATTTTTTCGTGTTGATTTCATTAGTTTTAAATATTTAAATTTTAGTTTAAAGCAAATTAAATTTTTCTATACTTAAATTTTTGCGCTTTTTTGCTTTTTTCGTTTTGACGTTTTCAGTCCTGAATTTGTATTTTTTTAATTTTCATTTTCTACCTCTATTCTTATCTATTTGGATTTTTCACTTTTCCTGTTTTATTTTTTTCTTTTTCTTGTTCTATATTTCACTTTTCGATTTGTACATTTGTTTAACATATTAGCATTGTTTCTTCCCCGTTTTGTTGTTTTTAGCATTATTATTTTACTTTCCATTTTTAAACTTTTTCCATTTCAACTTTTGTTCTTATTTCACATTTGATTTTTTCATTTTTGCTTGCTTAATTATTCACGTTTATTGTTTTTACGTTTTGTTACATTATTTCTTTTTTATCTTTTTGCTGAATTTTTTGCTTTTTATTTTTCAATTATTTTTACATATTTTCTTATTTAACATTTTACTTTTGACCTTTCTTACATTTTTATTATTTACCGCTATGGTTCTTTTTTCTTTTTTGTTTACTTCTTCTTATTTTTGTTTATTTTATCATGTTTTAATTCATATTTCTTTTTTACGTTTTTAGTTTTTATTTTTTTACATTTTTACTTTACATTTTTTGCATTTTTAATTTGTCGCTCCTTTACTTTTCTACCTTTGTCGCTTCTCAATCTTTCAGTTTTTTTTATTTAAACTTTTGTATTCCTTGATTTATTTTTCTTTTTAAGTTCACCATTTTTACTTTTGATCAGTTTTCCGCTTCTGCTCTGGAGGAAATGCGACGGAAAATCGCAAATTTAGTTTCATGCTGGTATAAATTTTGTAGCGATTCTTTATAAACATTTTTATAAATCTAATGTAAGAGTTTCTTATAAGTTGTGATAGGATTTCGATATAATATTAGTGATATATTCATAACAAAACTTATTATCATAAGTTTAGATTTTTTTGCACAAAATGATTTTAAATTTTATCTAAAACACATTATAAACAATTTATTTTGAATGTATCGCAAAACATAAAGCATTTTATTAATCCTTTTTTTTATTATGACATTATTTTTACATTTTTAAATCTTTTATTCTTTTATTTACTTTTATTTTTTACTTGTTGACTTTTTCGATTTTTTGCTGATTTCGGTTATCTATTTACTCATATATTTTACCACTGTTTTGCTTTTCACTTTTTCGCGAAAATGTAATTTTTCCCTAATTATTTCTTTAGATTTCAAGTTTTCTTGCATTCAATTTTTGATATTTTTTTGGATTTTTTATCGTTTTGAGGTTTTTAGTTATTTATTTTTTATTTGATTATAGAGGTTTTAACCTTAGGATAATTCGTCTCTTCTATGGTTATAGCAATCTCTAACCCTATGTGCGGGGTTGGGAATCGAACCCAGGTGAGCTGCGTACAAGGCAATCGATTTACCAACTACGCTATGCCCGTTCGTAATATTGCATAATTCTCTGCTTTTATTAATTATATATTTTTCTTTTAATTTTTCACTTTCACTTTTTAATTCTCTTCTTTTTGCTCGCTTTATTTTTCACTTTTCAATTTGTTAATTTTGTTTACATTTTTACTTTTTCTTCTTTCTCATTTCAAATTTTTACCTTTCTGTTTTTGTTTTTTGTCGTTTTTACTATTGTTGCTGTTTTAAATTTTGTCTGTATGCTTTTTAAGATTTTAAATTTATTACATTTGTACCTATTTTGCTTTTTCTAGTCATTTTTACTTGTCTAATTATTTATTTTTCAATTTTTTCTCATTTTTACTCAATTTATTTGTCTTTCTTTTTCACTTATTATTTTTAGTTTTCTTCACGGTCGCCTTTTTACAGTATCATTATATATCTGTAGGTTATCCCTGGTATATTTATTGAGGTTACATAATGGTTTTATAATGACTTGTCACAGCATATTACAATTTTTGATACAGTTAAAAATCGTAGTTTTAAACCAATTGGAAGCTAGCAATAAAATGTATTTTGTTTCTTTGTTTCACTGCCGTCAAGTGTTCATTCGATAATTCGCGTTTACGAGTGAATGTCACCATTTCCGAACATCCACTCAACGCCACGAGAAAATCTCCCGCCAACAAAGTTGGAGCTACGCCATCATTCCGCACCGCAATTTGCACAGCCGAGTTACAATTTTAATGCGCAGCCCGCCCACCACCAACACACATAATCTACTCAAATCTAAGTAGACAGCGTTTGAAAAATGTTTGCATATTATACACACACACAAACTCCATCAGCGGCAAGCGCTGGGAATGGGAACGGGAAATAGTTTGCCAAACAAGAAGTCTGTGTAAAATATGACGATGCATCGCATTAAAATGTCAGTTCTAGTCCGATTCACCGCCGTCGTCGTCGTCATCAACATACGTACGTAGCTGTCGTCGCCCGTTTCCCATCCGGTGCGATTGCTAGGGTGACCCGCTCCACTAGCTGCTACATTGTGGGAAGGTCGCCCAAAAAAAAAACCATCTCACAGCGAGGATGCTCTAAACGCTTGGAGAGTCACCCTATCCCCCGACGCCTGGCGGGCAGAGAGGACTGACTGCAGGGGAAAGGATAAATGTGTGATTTTGTGCACAGATATTTCATCATTAGCATCGTATTATTATTGTGTTATTACCATAAATGTTTGTAGAATAAATTGCGGCGCTTCGATGAAATCATGGGCGGAAGTGCATAAAAATCTGTCACCACCGGGGGCCGGGACCGGCAGACGTGTGCGAGATTTCGTCTGAAATTCCACCACCCGCAATTGCCGAGGAAAGTTAGGATACTAACAGTGGGGGGAGCTGGCGGAATGAAGAATTTGTGAGAGGGAGCCATATTATCGTTTTCTATCATATTTGCGAGCATTTGGTGGGGCTGGGAAAAGGGTGTTCAGATTTGTCACTGGTTCTCTCCGGAGTTGATGACGGGAACAGAAATCAAATTTCACACCTCGTTTATCGGATGAATGCAGGGTGCTGTAATGGCCGGTGATGGCCAGGGTTACTCTAACTAAATATTAGGGTTGAGTTAAAAAACCGAACATTTGGCTTAACTGCTGTGCAATCGATTCGGTTGAACCTACCAGCGGAAACGTTAAATAAAATTCCTAAATTTAACCCTGTCCCAGTCCGCCAGCTCCAGCGATGCAGATAATTCGATATGACGCGCAAATCTGCCGAAGCGTAAAATATGTTAGGATATGTACACTCTCATATTCAGCTGATCGCAGTTGGCCAACATCGGTCATCATAACGCTTATGGGTCATTGACTGTTACGTCGGACGGCGGATAGCCCTGATTTCAGGCGAATGTGCTGCTCGACTACCCATTTTAAACTGCTGCTGGTATGTTGACAAAGTATTTCCATTGATGAGATGCCGTTCGGAGGACGAATACTGATTGCCAGCACAACCCCCCCCCCCTCTCGTTTGCAGTTCTCATTCCTAACGAATGTCTCTGTGATCATAGTCTGTGCCGCATTAATTAGGCCCCATTCATGGGTCCAATCACATTGATTTAGTGCTAATTGAATTTACCATCCGCGCGCGCGTCTCTGTCCGAGGCAGAACCTAGCATTGCGATAGAGAGAGAGAGAGAGAAAAAAAAAGCGAAATGATTCCAGTTTAAAACCCGACCGACAATTGTCAGTTAATCTGGCAGGAGATGGTGCTTCTCGACGACAAAAACCGAGCCCGGGGTGTAATTATCCACTTTTTGGCTGTCCCATCGTCCAGCAATAATCAGCGTAATGTAATTATGATGCTTTGACTGTCCCGCATCTACCCGGTTCAGCCCCCCCCCCCCCCCCCCCCCCCCCCCGTTTGAATGACGTTTGAAGAGAGAGAATGTTTTCTTTCAATTATCACAGCACCCAGCATTCTGAGTGGGCTTTCTGTTTGAGGCTGTCATTCGGCAGGCGAGCTGAAAACCGCAGTAGACAGACGGAAAAGCATAATTATCGCGGCTGCTCAGTTACTATTATTAGCTTGTGTATTTTCGGTAGCCGGTAGGCTAGGTAGTAGGCGATGGTCCGTCCGTCTGTGTCCATAGTCCGGGGTGTGTGTCTGTGTGTGCGGTAAATAGGTGGATGGGTCCGCCCGCGTCCACCTGATTCGTCTTGAAACTGTTTATCGGCTAACTAGACGAAGCTGTGCCATTTTCGGAATGAGGTTCTGCACGTGCCAAGCACTGTTTTGGTTGTTGGGTGGGAGCTAATGAAGCTACTACAATCGTAAATATAGTAATTCGTTAAGTTTTTGACGTCTTGACATTAATGTATTGAGTTTTAGGAAAGGAGAGGTGTTTCGTTGATAAATTTGGTGTTACTAGTCACCAGGCGGAACAAGCGTTGCCTTGAAGTTGAAGCTGGCGAAAGGTGTATCAATGCGGTTGATTTTTCAAACAGAAAAGTTTTATTATGAAATTGTACGTATTAGGTTAGACCAGACTAAGTGACATTGTAGTAATTTCGAGAAAAACGAGTTTAATGCATGAATCGCAGCATCTTCTACGATATAATTGAAAATGATTTTTTTTGCCAGAATTCTTCTTTATTTATTTCATATCTCGTCTAGTCTAGTCTACACATAGACAGCCAATACATGTAGGGACCCTGGAAAATTGCAAACGTTCACCTACAATTTTTCTTGTCAATATTAATGTTTATGGAATACATGGTATATAACACAATCATTAAAGTGGCCAGGCCAACTGTGTACCGTACAAAATGAAGATGTTTCAAAATTATACGGCAATCAAATTATTAATTTAATGAAGAATTTCATCAACGAACTATTTTGAACCTTGAATAAGGAAGAAACGTGGACAACCGTACCGACCGCTTCAATTTAATGGGGGTTTGAATATTTGGTAAATCGTTGGGAGTGGCGTGGCTAAGACGGTTAATGTCACTCCTTTGGTCCAAAGCTCGTGGGATAGGACAGAGGTATTTAGCCCTGTCCTGACTAATGAAGCTAGGTTTGTTTATCGTAACTTATTTCATATCTAGTAAATGTCGAATGTTGCAGAAGAATTACTTTATCCATTTTTTAAAGATTTTGCGACTGGTTTGACTTAACGTCAACCAAATACAATTTGAATATTTAAAGCCCAGTACAATTATTTTAAATAAGAATACTAAACTATCAAATTAAAAATAGAGTAGGATGTTGGTAGAAATTCCAGCGTTTTGTCAACAAAATTGCAATGATGTCAAAAGTAATAAATCGAGCAAAGTAGAAAATGGGTTAAGTAAAAGAAAAAAATTAAAAAATTAAATCTAAGAAATTAAAAAGTAGGAATATAAAAAAACAAGAATAGGATAAAAGTAAAACTGTGAAAAAGTGCAGAAGCCGGAAAAAGTAAAGTAGAGGTAAATAAAAGCAAATAAAAATGGAAAAAAATAAAATGGTAGAAAGGATGAAAAGCAAACAAATTGGAGTAATAAAAACAAGAAAAAAAGCAAAAACGTTAAAATGTAAAAATATATGTTAAATGTAAGAAATAAAACAAGCTTTTAATGGACGGAATAAATAAAGTAGTAATAAAGGAAAATGTAAAAACAAAACTAACAACGTTAATCCTTTAAAAAAGGAACATGTGAAAAAGAACAAAAGGAAACAATAGAATGTAAAAGATGAAAAAATAAAAGTAAGAGTAATAAAGTAAAAAAGTAAAACATGGAAAAAAGATAAAAGACAAAAAAGTAAAAAAACGAAAACGTTAGAAACGTGAAAAAGTATATAAATAAAACAACTAAATAGTCGCACAGTTATGAAATAAACAAATTTAAAGAGCGAGAAGTGAAAAACTTAAAACATAAAAAGATGAAAAATCTTCTTTAAGTTAAAGTAAAAAAATAAAATACTGTGAAGTAAAAAAGTGAAAAAAAAATTAAGTAAAAGGATGAATTAAAAAACTAAAAAAAGGAAAAAAGTAAAAAGTATGCTATGAAGTGTAAAAGTAGAGTAGTAAGAAAGGAAAAAAAGTGAAAAAGTAAAAAAAATCAAATGAGCGAATTGTAATGACCTGCTAAAATACATAAGGAGAAAAATAGAGAAGTTGGAGAGTAAAAAAATAAAAAAGGCAAAGAAAAGTACAAAAGTGAAAAATTAAAAAAAGACGTTGAAAAAAAAACAATTAAAAAATAGCAAAATGTTAAAAGGTAAAATAATACTTTGTCGTTGCAAAAGTAAACAAGTACAATTTTTAGCTATGATAATAAGCAAACAAAGAGAAAAATGTGAAAAAGTCTTGCTATATAAGAAAGGCAAGTAATTTAACAAACAAAAAAAATCAATGGAAGTAAAAATGTGGAAAATGGCATTAAGTAATATAAGAAAGTTTAAACATGGAAAAATAAAAAAGTAAAAGTAGAATGTAAAAGAAGAAAAAATTAAAAAGTAAGAGTAATAAAGTAAAAAAGTAAAACATGGAAAAAAGATAAAAGGCAAAAAGGTAAAAAAAACGAAAACAGTAAAAACGTGAAAAAGTATATAAATAAAACAGCTAAATAGTCAAACAGTTATGAAATAAACAAATTTAAAGAGCGAGAAGTGAAAAATTTAAAACATAAAAAGATGAAAAATCTTCTTTAAGTTAAAGTAAAAAAAAATACTGTGAAGTAAAAAAGTGAAAAAAATTTTAAGTGAAAGGATGAATTAAAAATCTAAAAAAGGGAAACAAGTAAAAAGTATGCTATGAAGTGTAAAAGTAGAATAGTAAGAAAGGAAAAAAAGTGAAAAAGTAAACAAATCAAATGAGCGAATTGTAATAACCTGCTAAAATACATGAGGAGAAAAATAGAGAAGTTGGAAAGTAAAAAAATAAAAAAAGGCAAAAAAAGTACAAAAGTGAAAAATTTTAAAAATAAGACGTTGAAAAAAAACAATTAAAAAATAGCAAAAGGTTAAAAGGTAAACTAATGCTTTGTCGTTGCAAAAGTAAACAAGTACAATTTTTAGCAATGATAATAAGCAAAGAAAGAGAAAAATGTAAAAAAGTCTTGCTACATAAGAAAGGCAAAAATTAACAAGATAGAAAAACGTAGTTTAACAAACAAAATCAATGGAAGTAAAAATGTGAAAAATTGGCAATAAGTATTATAAGAAAGTTAAAACATGGAAAAATAAAAAAGCAAGCAAAGCAAAGCCGTGGTACTACCTTCTGTAGCGAAATTTGACCTTCTTTTCCGGCAGGCTTCGCAGCGCCGAATTTTAGCGTACACGGCATTACAGAGCTAGTGTTATGATCCTACTGATACTAAGAATCCATCCTGATTGGGGCTCGCACAAACCACGGCTGGCTTATGAAACTTGTCTTTGAACCGCCAGACCAGAGTGGAGAAATCGAAGATTTTGACAACCAAAAAAGTTAACAAGGAAAAAAGCAAAAAAGTAGAAAAGCAGAAAAGAGAAAAAAGGGAAAAATTCAGAAAGTAAAAAAGTTAGGGATTTGAAAAGTAAAAAAGTAAAGGTCCGAAGTTTAAAAAGGGAAAATGTAAAAAAGTTAACAAATCGATCAGAAGAAAACTAAACAAGTTTGAAACTAGCAAAGTGAAAAGGTAAAAGAGCACAAAGTAAAAAAATTAAAAAAATAAACAAGTAACAAAAAGTAAAAAACTGCAAAAGTAAAGAAGTGAAAAATGTAAAAGTAGAAAGGTAAAACAGTTAATAAAGTAGAACAGTAAAAAGCAGAAAAGTGTAACAGGAAAGATAAAAGTGGTAAAGTAAAAATGTTTAAAAGTATAAAAGAAAAACAGTTGAAAATAAAAAAAAGTTTCTACCCTAGAAGAAAGGAAGTAAAAAGGTGAGAAAGTATGCAATGAAAAATGTAAATAAGGAAATAAGGTCAGGCAAGAAATAAAAAAAAACATTTCAAAAAGTTGAGAAGTAGTAAAAGGAAAATGTTAAAAAACTGAGGTAAAACAGTAATATAAATTGAAAGGGGAAAATCTACAAAAGGGAAGAACAAAAACTGCAAGTGTAAAAAATAAAAGTAAAAAGGTAGTAGAACAAAAAAGTAGAGAAATCGAAATTTAAAAAAAGAAATTGTATTTTGTTTATTTGGGTTTTAATCATTAGATCATTTGCCCTTAAAAAACTAACAAGCAACGAAGCGAATTAGTAAAAAACGCATTAATAGAAAATTAAAAAAACCAAAAAATAACGTACGCAAAGGAATATAGAAGTAAAAGATAAATAAGTTTAAAAGTGAGAAAAGGAGAAAGTGGAAAAGAAATGAGAGCTCAAAACGAAGGGTAAAATAAGAAAAATGGAAAGAATGACTAAAAGTCAAAAAATGGCGAAGAGACAAAAACTGGAAACGTAAAAAGTATGAAACTGAAAAGGAAAAAAATTGTAAGAAAAAAAATAGGGAAAAGTGAAAAAATTAGAAGTAAAAAATTAAAAATGATGGCTGTAAAGCGAAAGTTGAAAAGTACGTAAGTTGGAAGAGAAAATAAAATGAAAAAGGAAGAAGTGTTAAAAAAACTTTAACAAGTTGAAAGTTTAGAAATGTTTAATAATGGAAAAGTAAAGACTATAAAAGTAGAAATATAAAAGGTAAAACAAAAATAGAAAAAAATAGTAATAAACAGAGGAAGAAAAAAGTTAAAATAAAATAACTAAAAGAGAATGAAAACCAAATAAAAATATTGGAGAAATAAGAATGTTGAGAAGTAAAAAATAAATTCAAAATTTATTGGAAAAAAAACGTTAAAAGTAAAAAAGCGAAAAATATAAACAACTAAAAGTAATATCGTAGAAAAATGTAAAAAGTGCAAGCACAAAAAGTATAAACAAGTTAAAACTACAAAAATTCTTGAAAAAGTTAAATTGCAAGAAAATTTTAAAAGTAAAGAACTTGAAACCTTAAAAAACCCCTTTCGTTAAAAAATACAGCAGTACAAAACTTAAAAGTAAGAAATTAAAAAAATCTTAAATCGTAAAAAAATCTAAAATTACAGAGGAACAAAACTTCAAGCGTGAACAGGGGAAATGGAAAAAATAGAGGTTCAAACTAAAAAAGTAGTTGAATTAAGCTAATTGCAACTTTTTTTTTAATACAGTGGAGTCCCGATCCTCTCTGCCCTCAACTTCGGCTGTCCCCGCTGTTATCACCATCATCATCGTGGCCAAACAGTCCGAACAATGGAGTTTCGAATCATGGCCGAATGATTTTCAGACTTCCAGGTTACTCGTTCTTGAGCCGTCCTTTTCCAGTCTTTTTGACCTGCCCACCGCATGCGTATATTCTCCTTGATTGCACAGAGCCAGTGAGTGCTGTTTCTGTCTCGGAATCGATGATTTCTTCCAGATTGCCCGTTGAGAATAACTGTAGCTGGAGTCTCTTGCGGTATTCGCGCTACATGTCCTGCGCACTTTGGTCAGCCGTGTATTTAATCAGCCTTCCAATGTCAGCCTGTTTGTACACTTGGGTGCAGCATGAACCACGAGCTCCTTTCTCCACCGTGCCACCGAGTATTTCAACACAGAATTCTTGTATAGCTTGAATAGCTAATAAGTCTGGGAAATCTCGTAATGATGGTTTTGTTCTTCGTTTCACAGCTTCGACGTTGTGTTGAATAATACCTGATGGGTGTATCGCCCTGCTTCAATCCATTTAACGCCACAAACGAGTTAGATGTCTATACAGCTATTTTGAACCTTCCAGCGTAATACGAATCAGCTTGTTCAGTTTTCTCGGAAATCCTTGTTCAAGCATGTTCTAGTACAATTTGTTTAATTTAACTGATTCGTACGCCGCAAGCTATGTTACAGAAATTCGTCCACTATATGTTCGCAGAGTAAACCTCAGGTCCATCGTTGATTGTTGTTGGACTTTGGAATTGACCGGAAACATGTTGAGCAAATGGACGCAGTTTGCTAAACAGAACACGGGAGAGTACCATATATTCCTGTGTGGTATTTTTTGGCTTGTAGTTGTGATTGTCTTTATGGTTTTTCAGGGTAAATTCGATCAGTTCCTTTTTATGTCTATCTGTATCTACCATTATCGGCCACTATTATTTTGGTTGTAAATTAGCGACTTACTTGACAGGAATCTCCCGACTCATTGACCATTCTATTTAATAATTTTTATTCAACGTGTCCTCCATTTTAAATCTTCATCTTCTTTGTTGTTCTTGCTACTTCAAAATTGACGACAACTTTACTCTCTCAACCTTTCTAGTAAAACAGCCTTTTCTCATCGAACTACCGACCTTTTCAGTCGTGCTCTGCGCCTTGGTAGGAAGCAAAAATCATATTCAAAGACGACGTTGTCACTTCGCCTTCTAGCTTCAACGCGAACGAGAGCAAAGCCAACTGAACCGCAGCTTCGCGTGCAATGAATATTGATGAAATTAATGCAAATGAAGAAATAATCGGCTGACAGATTGGATTCTGCTCGTCGTTGCCGTCGTCGTCCGTGTGGCCTGGAAGATAGCAAGTGTTTGCTATTCTATCGCTATCTTTGTGTGGAAGGATAGTATGGACAGGGTGCGCATCTCAGCGAAGATATTGGGTGAATTTATCGACAATTGAAAAATTCGATTGTCAAAAACACTTTACGTCTTGGATTTGCACGACCGCAGGATTCAATCATTGGTGATGTTGAATGTTTGATCCCCACACCGAACCTACGGTCTACACCGAAAAGATACAGTCAGAAAAAAAACAAATCCACTAATACTCTCAACGTTAGATCATTATCTCCATTTCTGCTACAGCTTTCTGACCGGCAGACGTGACCTGGGAAAATGAGGTGACAAAAAGTGCGGACGAACTCGAAAACACATCGCAGGTCCTCCGATCGCAGTAGGCCACTATGCTTTCTCGTCCCGGCCCAGTTTCATCCTTTGCTTTGACGCAATCGTAGTATCAGTGAAGTAGTGGAATGGGATCGAATGGCGGTTCGATGGAAAATTATTTACTATCCACTTGAAAGGATGGAAAGCTATTTTCGATTTTTCGCGCTCGTTTTGGTTTTGTTTTTTTTCGGGAAGCACTGCAAGGATATCGATGAGAATTAAAAACGAAGGCAAACTTAGTTTTAGTCACTTTTATTGGAAGGATTTGTGACAGTTGCTAGTACTGTTTTTGTCGTGAAACGACGGGTTTTTACGCCAATTAATCCTGAGAGCAATCTAAAGCAGCTCTGAACTGTCGAATGGAGCCGAAAAGGAGTGGTTAAATTGAAACGATATCGCAAACACCTCCTACAACTCAGCTGCGGTCTGCTGGGTGAGGTTATTGTCCCTTAGTTTATTTATTTGTTTGTTTTTTTTTGTTCCTTATTGTTGTTGCTGTAGTTCCTCTCGGCACTGTTCTTTGAAATTCGACGTAGGCTGGGCTGTAAGCTGACGCTTCGCTTAAAATATGGCGCATTATTGTTGTTGAGCGGTTGTCAACCGCAACGAAGCAATTTATGGTCACACGGGAAGTCTTCTTCGAGGTGCGTTCAGTAGTTCACAATTGTACGGGGGTTCGAATTTGCACTCGTTAAGGTGTTTGAGTGCGGATGGAGTCTCTGGGAGGAATTAATGTGATTGTGTCGTCAAAGACGGGGGCTTTTGAAAAAAAAATAAGTTGTTGACTTTTAACCAGGGTCAAAGTCATGTGGCTAGGTTTTGTTAGCGAAGAACGTAAATACAAAATTGGGACGTGGATCATTGCGTTCCGCGTACTGCATTTGTGGCCCGGAAAAGGGCCGGTATGTTGGTGGTTCGGTACACAGGAGAAATTAATTCGAGTTGGTATACTGGTAATAACCAAATCGGAACTGTTCTTGCTGTCGATGTTCGCACGATACTACAACAAATAAATGGCTAACGTCCAAATGAGGGTAACCCATTTTTTTCATTTTTTACAGGAATCGGAAAAACGAGTTCGGCATATTCCTTGACGTCGAGAAAAATATTGTTTGACTTAACTAAATTGACTGAGTACTTTAGATGAATTTCGGCAAGTTTCTATAACCGAAAAAGCATTGGATAGTTGCTAAGAATACTCAGAATGTTTATCCAGAAGAAATGTGGGCTGGACGAATCAGATGAGTAATAACCGAATTTGTTTATCTTTTTATGATTTTACAATTTCCAAAAAAATATATCTAAGCTATAGGATCTAGTGGATAAATATACTGATTAATGATACAAAATTAGATAGAAACGTGCAAGCTTTGGGTAAAAATTAGCATGAAGATCGTATTTTCATTAAAGCATTCTATCACAAAATGTATACGAGCTACACAGTTTTCATCTTCAGAAAGTACATTTAAAATGATAAGACATACAACTTTCTCGAAAACGTCAAATTTGTATCTAGCTTTATTAAAAAGTTGACAGTAGCGCCGTCTTAGCGACTGAATTCCGAACTAGTCTGATGTAATATTTAATAAATTGTTAGGTGCTATACAACAACTTTTCTTAAGACACCGTAACTCTAAAACGAAAGATAATAAATTTTTTTTTTCATTTTCCGACCACTGCGCCGTTTTTCTCTTGATTCCAGTTTTCACGGCCAATTTTCAGAGCGGAGACAGGATACTTTCACTGGAATCTTCGACAAAATGCGCTCGTCAATGTACATTCGTTCAAGAAACATATTTTAGAAAAATAAATAGTCGTACATCGCAAGTATTTGAGCGGCACTCACCTTCAGGAATGACCGCTTCTGACCGAAACGTCAAAGTACAGCGCAATCTAACTAAAATCGGTTTTATGTCAGGTTTTACCAATAAAACACTTCTAGGCGAATTGATAGACTAAAAAAAGACAAACTAAAATGTAAAAAATGTTCAAAATGTAAATAATGTAAAAGATGTAACAGATGTTAAAAATGTAAAAAATTTAAAAAATGTATAAAATTAAAAAATATAAAAAATGTAAAAATGTTAAAAATGTAAAAAATGTAAAAAATGTAAAAAATGTAAAAAATGTAAAAGATGTAAAAGATGTAAAAAATGTAAAACATGTAAAAAATTAAAAAATGTAAAAAATGTAACAAATGTAAAAAATGTAAAAAATGTAAAAAATGTAGAAAATGTAAAAAATGCAAAAAATGTAAAAAATGTTACAAATGTTAAAAATGTTAAAAATATAAAAATGTTAAAATTGTAAAAAATTTAAAAATTTTAAAAAATTTAAAACGTTTAAAAAATTTTAAAAATGTATAAAATGTATAGAATTGAAAAATATAAAAAATGTATAAAATGTAAAAAATGTAGAAATGCAAAAAATGTAAAAAATGTAAAACATGTTAAAAATGTTAAAAATGTTGAAAATGTTAAAAATGTTAAAAATGTTAAAAATGTTAAAAATGTTAAAAATGTTAAAAATGTTAAAAATGTTAAAAATGTTAAAAATGTTAAAAATGTTAAAAATGTTAAAAATGTTAAAAATGTTAAAAATGTTAAAAATGTTAAAAATGTTAAAAATGCTAAAAATGTTAAAAATGTTAAAAATGTTAAAAATGTTAAAAATGTTAAAAATGTTAAAAATGTTAAAAATGTTAAAAATGTTAAAAATGTTAAAAATGTTAAAAATGTTAAAAATGTTAAAAATGTTAAAAATGCTAAAAATGTTTTAAAAATGTTAAAAATATTGAAAATGTAAAAATTGTATCAAATGTAAAAAAATGTTAAAAATGCAAAAAAAGTTAAAAATGCAAAAATTAGAAGATTAAAAAATATAATAATTTCGAAAATGCAAAATATGTTAAAATTTTAAGAATTTTAAAATTTTTAATTATATGAAAAGTTTAAAAAAAATTAAGAATTCATAAAAATTTAAAATTTAAAGAATGTAAAAGATGTAAAAAAGGAGAAACATGTAAAAAAAATTATTTGGAAAAGTTCCATAAGCGTTATGTTATCATTTTTTTTTTCCAGAAAATACCAGCTCTGGTCGTTTCTTGCATTTCTCGAACCATTGGTATCGAAAATTGGACTTCGATTTCTGGAATTTCCAAGGGTATTTTTCACAAGTGGAAATTTTTGAACTTTGCCCATTTGACGGCACCATTTAATCATGCCCGATTGATTTCCTATTTTTTTCGGGAGACTCCCGATATTCTGAAACTTCTGCAGTATGTCTATTATGATGTTTCAGGATAACTATTTTTATTGGCACATCCTCATTCATGGGGCGGTACTAATATCGCAATATTATGCTCACTCGCCGGTCCAGTAGGCAGATGAATACTTCTCTCAAAAAACCTACTAAAAATATGACAGCTAAAAAAATTATGAAAATAACTCAAAATATCATACTATGTTGCGTTTCGGCTTCGCCTCATCAGAAACCGACACTAACACATTGTCGGAATAGATTAGCGCCGGCTTGACGCAAATCCCTTAAAACTAAAACACACTATGTGTTTCAATCAAACGACTGATCAAACGTGATGTCCCGTTCGAGCAGAAGTTCTGTTTATGCCGATGAGACACAAGTGAAGCCGAAACTTGTCTTGGCTTAGCAGGCCTATGCGAAAGCACTATGCTATATTTCACCCTAAGGAGGAAAATTTGGTAAAACCAAAATTTCTCACCAGGGTGAAAATTTGTTGGTAAAAACCAGTCTTTGTACAGGAGGGCACAAATCCTTATTTCATACTATGTTGCTAAAACTAAAACACACTAATATAGCATAGAACTCAAAATATTTTTAGTCGTCATATTTTTTTCCGGAATGAGCTGTAAGATTGTGACGCATGGGATCGATCAGATAGCGCAGAAAATATGGGGTCATAGCGTTAAATGGAATGGGCGCTATTCGCCTTAATAAACTGAGAAATTGTTCCGATTAATTAAATTTGAAACGGGATCCCTGTATTGAAACGTTAGAAAAAATTCCACTCCATAAGCAAGGAAGCAAATTTTCCCTTTTCCAATGCCAAAGTGTAGAACAGTTTAGACATTTTCTTTACTCTCATAAAGCTTTATTAGATTGTGATAGAAATGTCATAATAGGCGCGAAATCCGTCAAAAATAAATACTAAGTGATCCGCCGATGTTTGTATGGAACCCAGACCTTGACGACACGCAGAAACAGGCTCCCCGTCGAATAAAGGCCAAATTCTCCGGAAAAACAAACCTGGATTTCATTCCCCTGAAAATTAAAGGTTATTAAACTTCAGTTTCCCGGCTCACCGGCGGCGGGATTGCACCGTATTGCAATTTGCACAAGCCAAGTCCCAGAGACCCCGACCGCCGCCGCCGTCGCCACACCACACCACACCACGCACGACGGTACTGGGTAGGATAAAAATGAGCAGAACACGATTCAATTAAAGTCCATTAGGCTGATCGAGAACCAGACGAACTGTGGAGAAGGCAGGACAACAACAGCAACAAAAAACACCAACGTTGTGGTTCAGAGCTTGCTTCACAGTAGTTGGCCTGGGAGATGTCATTTGGAACGGTACGGTTTTTTTTTCTCTCTCAATCGTATTTTGTTTGTTTCGTTCTGTTTTTTTCTGGTCTGCGGAATCCCAGACTTGTGTTTTGGTGAATAGAATGCTGGGAGTATTTTTTTTCATTCTGATTTGTTTGAAACATTCTTCAATGTAAGAATAATTTTGATTGGGGTGTTCTGGTTTGGCTCGGAATGGTACTTGATGAGAAGATTACGATAGAGAAAATCGATAACGAATTTCTAGAATGGAATGTCGCCATTATTTATGACTCATTTTTTCATAAAATACACTTAAGGTAACGTGTACATTTTCTGAAAAGAATTGAGAAACGTAATTTCTACAATAGGAGCAGCCTTTAACCCAGGATCTGCTGTTGTTTTTTCTTAGTTTAGTTTAGCTCATAATGATAGGGGTAAAGACAGTAAATAAGAAAAAAGGGCGATGTGAATGTCTTTGATATACAGTAACAACCGATAAGTTTGTAGGTGACACCCTTGAGGTTTACGCAGAATGGTCGTACGTATTTAGGGTGTCAATAAAAATGATCACTCTGAACATTCCAAAGGGACGCACTGCAAAGCTTTAGTACCTTTACAATATGTAGTCCCTGTGCAAAATTTGAGATCAGTTGGACTTGATTAGGGCTACAGGGGTATCTTTTATCCGACCTCAAACTCGTGATATTTGTGTTTATGTTATCAACATATTCGTCGCATTATGAATGATGATTCCTTATACCCACCACATAATATGAAGCAGCTCAGATATCAATTTAAGATGCTCCGAACTGATGGACTGTTTAAGCAGCACAAATTTGCGTATACTTACTGTAGCAAATCACCCAACATTAGCACGATCTGGCAGAGAAGAGCTGTTAGATGTAACTCTCTGCTCTGATTGTATTACGCATGAGCTGGCAAACTGGCTCGTACCCAACGAGCTCGAACCGTCGTTATCTGATCATAAGTACATCGTCTTTGAGCATTTGAACGCCTAGATGTAGCAATCTCTTGCGGTTCTACTGTGTGATAATTCAATTTGGAATAAATGGTAGAAAAAATTAGAGTTAATTGTGTGGACTTTGCTTGATTGCTCTCCCGATCAATATGGCGAACGTGCCATTTGAGCCAGTCGCTAGTGATTCCTGATACGTGTACGCGACATACAAATACCCACGCCTTTGACCCCGTTAACGTACAAACGCTCGAGCCCTTCTCGATAATACACGCGATCGTGAAGTCCGTTCGCCCGCACGTATCTGAATCGTACAATGAATATCATGGAATCGTTCATGATTTATAGTATAGTCGTCACGACTTACCATTCATGCTCGTGAAATAGTTTCCAAATTCATAAAATAATATTCATGTATTTGTGATGAACCATTCGTAGTACATGAGTCACGCTAAATCCCGGCTTCACTGTGTCTTATCGGCATAAACAGAACTTCTGCTCGGACGGGACATCACGTTTGACCAGTCGTTCGATTGAAGTTACTTTTAGGGATTTAGCGTCAAGCCGGCGCTGCTAATCTATTCCGACAAAAAGTTAGTGTCGGTTTCTGATGAGACGAAGTCGAAACGCACCCATGACTAACAAAAAAAATGTTTTGGCACAGGTTGCCTATCTGGTACTTTTAATTTTTCAACTGACGTTTCATATTGACACCAGATTTCGACATTTCATTGATTTCTAAAACATTTGGCATACAAAACAATAAGAACTGCATTTATAAACTCATGTCCCATCTCAATTCAAAAATATTCCTTGCTCCACAAAATCATTTTTTCAACACTACACCGGATCTTGACGCTTCATGACATTGTGTTTTGATTGCGCTCAAATTTTGCATGGGGATTTTTTTACTTATTTATGAGTTGTGTCCGGCTTGAAATTTCAGGAAGACTACCAATAATGGCCCTCTACCGTATATTAAGTGTACTCCTCAATTGACCCAAATGATCCTAAAATGGATGTCGAACAAGATTCGTCGCCAAAGGTCCGAGCTTCCATTTAAAATCAAACATAATGAACTGGGTTCGACCGTATCCGATCTTCTTTCTTATCAAAGATAATCCGCGAAGTATTCAAATATTCCACAAGACGTAGAAATATTCAGCTGTGCCAGATATCTCCGAGTTCGCCTGTAATATTTAGTCTAAAGCAAACAATTGACGTTACTGGCGACAAAACTTTAATGAAGAACTAGCACGTTTACATGCCCGCTCACAAAGTTGAGATCGATGGTGTAGTTATCGATTCGGACTTTGCATGCGTGGATATATTGAATGACGGGATTGCCTGTTTTCAAGAACCCTTGCTCCAGTGAGCGAAGATTTTGAGTGACAATCGCAGTGGACCTTCAAACTAGTGTCGGGTGACCTTTTGGCATCTACTTCGACAATGTCAATGTGTCTTCGTCATGCATACACTATTGCACTAATTACAAGCAAATGAGTCTTAGTAACAATATCTTTTGAAAGGCCGCTAAATTTACCTCGAAATTTGACCGGACAACTCAGCTCAGAAATGCAGTTGTTTGCTTCCACTCGAAGTACTCAAGGAAGCAATCTGAGTACATTGTTTTCCTGGATGTTTATCAATGGTATAATAGTCCTGCTATTTATTGCTATTATGCAAGTGGTAACAGGTCTTCCGCAGTATTATCTAGTAACAATAATAATAAATTTTGTGATATAAAGCTCATGAACTTCATAGCGAACAAGGCATGCTATAATAAATAAAGTACAACGCCTTTCGCTAGCACTGGATCTGATTCCGTGAGTGGCCCACCGCGAATCAACGTTGCTCAGCACTGTAACAAATGGTCAGTGAGGTGGGTTTCATGTTCATAGCTGTTCGGACAGAACCAGTCCGACCTGCTGCTGGCATACCCCGGAATGTTGCAAGAACTAGGGTTCGCCGGACTTTAGAGTAATTTTTATTACTATTGTTTCAATTTCAAACAAAAAACCGCAAACTTACTAATGGCTTTGTAATAAAGCAACCGTTTTATGAGTCACCCGCCGGCGGGTGAACTTTTTCCATATTGTTTCACTGTACAACCCTTTCCATTGTACTGTAGAACAAAAGCCTCCCTCCTTTTCCAGTCCCCCTCCAGCGCAGCAGCATTTACATTTAATATTCTCGTGCTGCAGTAGTGCGTGGCAACAGCTTTCCCCGCAAACGGACCATATGTTGCCACTTTTCACACTTCCGGCCGCATACACTATACGTGGAAATCCTATTCCGTCCTCGACCCAGTCGGCGCCTGCTATTCGCAAACCCTGAATACCTTCAGCATTGCTTAATAAATCACCAGCTGTCGGTAGCTCGCTCTACAACATTTACATGATTAGCTGCGAGCCGTACAACCGCCGCCTATCTAGGCTGCTGCGGTGCGGTGGCCTACTATGGCGGAGAATCCTTTGCCGAAAGCTCTCTCTCTCTCTCTCTCTCTCTCTCTCTCTCTCTCTCTCTCTCTCTCTCTCTCTCTCTCTCGATGCGAGTTTCATTGTCGTTAGCACCGTCTGTATCGACAAGTACTGGTGTGTCGAAGGGAGGAGGGGGGGGGGGGCAGATAAACACGAATATTACGCCAGATTTTGCGTTCATCAAATCAACACGCAGTAGAGTAGGGGCTGTGCTTGTTAGCTCGGTTCGGTTCGGTTTGCGTACCACCGGTTACTGTCGACCAGCCCAGCCGGGCCCAGCCTCAAGACGTGAACCGGTTGAACATGGCAAAGCAGCTTGTACTGGGGGATGTGTGCAAAATTAAGCCCGATCGTGTCACGTTTGATTGGCGGATGTAACGCGGTGATGACGACGTGCGGGGTCTGCGTAGGACACGGAGGAAGAGGGGAAGGTGATAATTAACACTTTCGATTTAATTTTGATTGACTTGAGCTGGTTCACTGGTGAGTCCGTGAGTGTGTAGCAAAATGTGGCGTTTCCTGTTTTAATTAGAAAGAATGAAACAAACGGGTCGGGGGGGGGCGGTGGGGGTCTTTTAGTGGGAGTGAACGAACGGCAGCTGTATAAATTACGGCTTTATCTCCGAGCTCTGAGTCCAAGATTTGTACCTGTCCATTCGGGTACAGTCTCAATGAATGGAGCGGAAAAATTTAAATTTTTAATTGAAACATTAAAAAAACATGCTTTGGGGTGGTGGATTGGCGCGGGACGCACGAGCTCGAATCATTTGTGTTCCAGTCCTTTCTCTCCGGTGAACCTCTTACTTTAGACACCGCTGTTTGATGCCAATGTTTATTCAAATTAGAGCTCATTCATTTCAAAGAGCTTGCAGAAAACCAGAATTAAGGTTCGTGTCCTACACCCAAAGTCTCTGGTCGCCGGTCCTGCCCTGCTTACTGTGCTTGGACTAGTTTCCATCGCTCGGTGGGATCATGGTTTGGCAACTGAAAGAATAAAACTCCATTTTTGTGTTCGGGCAACCTTCTGTTACTGGTTTTATGCAAATGAAGATACACCGGTTACATTATGTTCAAATCGAATGCCAGGTCCTGGCTCTTGCGTTGACCAGTGTTGCCGATGAAGGTATTTTTTATCAATTTTTGAATTAAATAGTATGTGTTACAATGTGATCGATCAAAGGGCGATAACTTCCGTCGGATTCGTGGAACATAAGTCGTTGGTAGACAGTAAGAAAAACAAAAGCATTAAAGTGCTTCCTTCTTGAAACCCCCGATATAAGTTTTTGCTTATATTGGGTAAAGTGCCTATTTTCATTAATTCCTCTGCCTGTAATCGATGGAATGCGGATAAATTAACATCAACAGCTTTGCTTCATTGTTAAGAACCAAAATAATAGCACAAATGGCCTGAAAACATTGATATACACTCAGGTTTTTTTTACGCGGGGGATACGAGCCGCGTAAATGAAAACCGCGTAAATGAAAACCGCGTAAATTTCAAAATCCGCGTAAATGAAAACCGCGCAAATTTCAAAATCCGCGTAAATTAAAACCGCGTAAATTTCAAAATCCGCGTAAATTAAAACCGCGTAAATTTCAAAATCCGCGTAAATGAAGACCACTTAAATTTAAGAATCCGCGATAAAGGGAACCTCATTGATGGATACCGCGTAAATTTCAAAAATCGCGTAAATGAAAACTGCGTAAATTTCAAAATCCGCGTAAATGAAAACCGCGTAAATGAAAACCGCGTAAATTTCAAAATCCGCGTAAAAAAATACCGCGCAAAAAAAAACTTGAGTGTACTCGTGTTTGAGCGTAACGAGAAATTGAATCAAGTGACCCTATTGCTGCAATACCATTTAACTCAATGCGGTGGACAAAGATGGAAGATACTGCTTCAACCAACGATTTCAAATGGAGGCGATAATGGATACATGGCGAAAATAGGCTCATTACCCTATTTGTTACTCTATAATTGATTCCCTGGAAGCTTTCTGAAGTAAATTGTTCAAGTTCAAATTGCATCAATCGATCAATTTGCTTTAAAAATCTATCTGAGCACAGTAAGCGCATATAGGAATCTGTTCTTCATGCGTGCAAAGCGTGGTTTGTGTAATTTTAGTTTCATGTGTTCTTTGTTGTAGTCATGTAGGAAGGGAATACGCTCTTTAATCCACGTCGTCGCAATAAAAATGCTGTAAAGAATACCTAAGGAAAAGTTTGCCTCATTTTCACGTATAACGAATCCTATTTGTCTGCAATGCGGACATGTACTTTTTAATGAACTTAGGTATGCAGTGCCAGATCGTGTAGTCGCACCGCTATTTTTTCATCTTGCATATACAAGAAAATCTTAATTTCTACGCTCTCAGGTTGATTCGCGTGTTTTATGTTGCTCAGCAGAAGAAAAATTCAGCTTGGACTAACGCGTTGAATCCGTATCCGTACTGAGCAGAGCTGAACAATTTGAGTAGTGTCATTTGATAACTGATATACTCTCGTTATGAGTAATCACCTTTTCGAGCGAAGAATCAAAATCACACTCACATCAAATAGTATATTACCATTTTATTCGCTTAATAATAGTGAACCCAGCTAAGTTGATGAACATGGAAAACAAGAAACCTAAACAAGAGTGTGGTGATAAGATGGAATATCAAGCCAACGTTTGGACAACGTCGGACCAATATCGGACCAACGTCGGGATTATTGGAGGAATGTTAGATTAACGTCGCGCACATATTGAATCAATCGGATCAATATTGGACTAATGTTAGAATCATACTCGACTGATGGCTGACTAATGTGGGACCAATGTTGGACTAATATTGAACCTACGTTGGATTAATGGACTAGTGTCAAGCCAATGTTGGACTAATGTTCCATCAATGTTGGGTAAATATTGGATCAATGTCAAAGAAGCGTTAGGCTAGTAGTAGACCAATAAGGTCGGACCACTTTAGGACAGATGTCTGATCAATGTATGTTGGACCAATGTCGGAGAAACGGCGGTACAATGTTGGACAAACTTTAGTTCAATGTCGGATTATTATTGCATAAACGTTCTACCAATTAAGGACCTATGTTGAACAAAGGTTGAAATATTGTCGGATTTGTCCAATGCTGGTCCAATGTCGCCATAGTCTTGGACAGATGTCGAACCAATGTCAGGTCAGTGTTGGACTAATATCGAACTAATATTGAGCCCAAGTCGGACTATTATTGAACCAATGTCGAATCAATTTCGGAGAAATGTCGAACTGTTGTTGTACTGATGTCGAAAATATGTCGGATCATAGTTGGAAAAATGAACCAATGTTGGATCAATATCGAACTTATGTTGAACGACTTATGTTGTACTAATGTCGAACCAATGTTAGTCCAGGGTTGGACAAATGTTGCACCAATGTTGGACTAATGTCGATCCAACGTTAGACAAATATTGGACCAATGTCGGAGAAATGTTAAACTAACGTCGGGCTAATGTTGGATCTGTTTCGGGCTAATTTGAGATGAATGTTAAACCAACGTGGGATCATTGTTGGTACAATTTTGGACAAATTCTGTCAGATCAGTTTTGCACCAATGTCGACTAATGTCTGACTAATATTGACCCAAAGTCGGACTACTGTTGGACCAATGTCGAACCAATGTTAGACCAATACTGGAGAAATGTTGGAACCATATTGTAGCATCAGTGTTGGACTAATGACGGACAGATGTTGGATTAATGTTGGACCAACGTTGCATCCATGTCGGACTAACTGTCGAACTTATGTTGAACGACTTATGTAGTACTAATATATTGCAAGGTTGGACAAATGTTGCACCAATGTTAGAATAATGACGATCTAACATTACACAAATGTTGGACCAATTTTTGAGAAATGTTGAACTAACGTCGGACTAATGTTGGATCAGTGTCGTACTAATTTTAGATGAGTTTTAGACCAATGTCGGACCAATTTAGGACTAATTTCGTCAGGTCAGCATTGCACCAATGATGAACCAATGTTCAACTCATGTCTGACTAATATTGTCCCAAAGTCGGTTTACTGTTAGACCAATGTCGAATCAATTTTAGACCAATGATGGATCAATCAATCAATCAGTCTTGGATAAATATTGGACCAATGTCGGATCAATGTAGGACTAATTTGTCCAACGTTGGACAAATTCGCTCGATCAATGTCATCCCAGTCTTGGACCGATGTCGAACCAATGTCAGGTCAATGTCGGGTCAATGTCGAACTAAAGTCGGGCAAATGTCCGACTAACGTCCGACTAATATTGCACCAAAGTCGGTGTACTGTTGGATCAATGTCGTATCAATGGTGGACCAATGTCGGAGAAGCGTTCAAAAAATGCTGGCTCTGTATCGTTGGACCAATGTTGGACATATGTCAGATTATTGTTAGGCCAATGTTGGATCCGTGTTGGATTAGTGTTAGATGATGTCGAATCAATTTTGGATCAATGCCGGGCCACTCTTGGACAAATGCCGAACCAAGCTCGGATCGATGTCGGATTAATATTGGTCCAATGTGTGACAAATGTCAGACAAATGTAGAACGTAGGGAAAAAAGGTTGGACCGATATTGTCGGATTTGTTCAATGCTCGATCAATGTGGGCCCAGTTTTGGACACTTGCCGAACCAATGCCAGTCAGTGTTGTACCAATTTCAAACTAATGTCAATCCGATATGTCAAACTTATGTCGAATGGAACTAATGTTAGACTAGTGTTGAACCAATGTTGGACTAATTTTGGACCAATGTTGGACTGATTACATCAAAGTCGGGCCAATGTTGAACCAATGTTGGACCAACGTCGGACCAATGTGGGATCAATATTGTCGGGCTAATGTTGGACTAATATCGATTCAATGTTGGACCAAAGTTGTACCAATGTCTGGTCAAGGTTGAACCAATGTTGGACCAATGTCGGTGAAGTGTTAGAAAATTTTTTTGGACCAATATTGTAGAATGTGTTCGATCAACGTCGGGCAATATTGAACCAATGATGAACCAATGTTGGATCAATGTCGGCCAATGTTTGAGCACTGTCGAGCCAATATGGGCCCTCTTTCGGACCAACGTTAGATCGATGTCGGACGGAATGTTTGATCAGTTTCTAGGTCTTCATATTTTTCAGTCCCTTGATAATTAAAAATCGGTGTAGCATAAAAATGGAAATAAATTACTCACTCATCGTCGATATAAAGAAAAGGGAAAAATATAAACCAAACTTGCAATAGAAGTAATAGATGCTAACAATGAATCTACAGATAACATGATAGTTACACTTTTGAAATTTTGCACGCGGGCAGGGCAATTGCAGTCTTATGCATGCAATTGAAATTTCAGTATAACGAGTGATAGTCCATTTTGTTCACGACTTTTAAGACACTTAAACTGATATTGTGCAGCACTGGTACAGAATTGCGTAGATGATGGAACTGAATAAAAGCGACTTCTGTAAACGTAAGCTCGATTTTATCTTTGATAACTAACTAAGGTATTCGAGAATTTACCATGGTTCTGAAGACACGAAGAAGTCGAAACGCAGTAGTAAGGTTTTCTGCCCTCCTGGCATAAAGTTGTTTTAAATCAATTTTTCTCTATCTCCATCTCCATCAATTTTTCAGCATATTTAAGAAAACATTCCATCTCACGAAGACTCGATCGTGAAGCACAAAGTCCAGGGTCAACGAGCATGGTATTGAATCGGAAGAGTCAACTTTTGTTACACCGGTAAAGTTTCTTTAGTTATCGAGACAGGCAGAAGTAGAAAGCAAACTGAATACTTAGAGACTTGTTGTCTGCGGCAAAGTTGTTCGAATAGTCAGCATGTACAGATTTATGGAGGACGTCAAAGCTCGATGTATTGAAGACATTGATGTGGATTGAATTTTTCAAAACATTCTTTTAATCCAGATTCCATGAAATTATTGGACATTGGTGTCTTTACGAAAACTATTGTTAACAACACTTACTGAAGACATTGAGTCCGGAACAACTTTTTGGAACATTTTTTTTTTGTTTAAATTACTTCTCTGTCGATCATTATCAAAAGATTGATTCCTAAAATTATCATTACAGTAAATTAGGTGCGAGCTGTTCATACTAAATTTATGTAATATTACATGCAACTTTGAATGAGAAATTGGGAGCTTTTTGCACCAGTACGCTATTTTTTGAGATCGGCGCAAATTACCTTAAGATCTTAAATGTTTTTTATGTTTCTAGAGAACACAAAAGAACAAGAATTTACTCAAAATAAATAAGGCACATGAGTATTAATAGAATTAGCTTAGTTTCGAAATTGAAAGGAAGCAATAATAGCTTAACAACGAGTACAGTAAGAAAACAAATGGGCCCAAGTGACTTCCCTGTGGGAAGTTCACACGCATCAATTCAGTGCTGGCTTGGAAATTGGAACAAAATGCATTGAAATCATTTTGAATTTTTAGGAAGGCTTTTGAGAAGATTCCATTTACGACTGGTGAATCTTAATGAAAGATTTAACTGTTTTTCCGCGTATCTACATATGACAGGAGGATGTGTTCTGTACGTGAGAGATCGGTTGCAAAGTTTTTTTTACGAATTAGATTACTTCTAGGAGGGTAAAGCACCAACCTCAAATAACTTATTGCTTTTTATATTTTTAACTTATTTTTTTACACTAAATTAGATGTAAATTCACACGTAAGTTGTGTGATGTTACACGCTTTTTTATGAACAATGGCCAGTAGAGTGGCAGTGATTTGTGCGATGTTGGAATTTAGTCACAAAATATATCAAAGTCTCAAAAAACATTTGAGACCAATTTTAGCGAAATTAGAGCATTAACACGTGTCCCAAAGTGATTGAAGTCTTAAATTGGAATTGCATATATTTGTTCCTACGCTTTATATTAAAATTTGAAACGTTTTTCAAAGCGATCGACTAATTTCGAAACTTGGTAGAGCTCGAGCAAATTATGCAAGATTTTAAATGAATACTTTTCGAATTCTTAAAAAAACTTTTTCCAAAATACAGTGTTATAAAAATTTTTTTTTGATTCTTTTCATTTACTCAAAAAAATGTTTTTTCTGTAACGGGACTTTGCTACTTACGATCGCAAACTACACCCCCACAAACACTGACCAATCATTTCAACCGCTCTGGCAACATTGCCCTTATGCCTCCCCTACCACCATTCAACAACTTTGAAACACTCCAGCGCCTACTACTCGGACTGTTAAACGACAACAAAGGACAACGAACAGCACTTTAGACACTTCGATTGCATTTAATTTTATATCCCCCTTTAGCCCCCTTGAGGAAAGCGGCGCCATTCGTACGTTGCCGCCCATAGAGCCGATGCGATGGTACGGCATACGGCGGAATGACCAGCACTCGGGGGTGGTGGTGGTGAACGAACAAATATTTTTCTCGTTAAAATCAACTATGCTTGGAACGGTCCGTGACCATTTGTGTGGTGCTGCGGGGCAAAGGGCGACTCAAAAATTTCCTCGAAGAGTATTAGAACGGTTACCGGTACCACCCGGCCCCTCGCCATCAGGCAAAAAATATGTTTTTAACTGTTCTCCGTAAAACAATAATAATAACCCGTAAAGCGGCACCCGAAGCGGATGGAGTCATGCAATCGAAACGCACTGTTCTTTTTTGTTGTAATTTGTGTACCTCACCGCAAATAAAAATGTAGCAAAAAGTGACGCAGCAGCTTGCCGAGCCAGAAGCTTTTATTTCGTGGAAAGGAAAGTGAGTGGGAAAATTCCCTACTGTTTGATCGGTGTATGTACTTTGCACTCACTCGCCCGGTCGCCATGGTTTGCTTTGTTTCTGGGTATACAATTTGCGAACAGTTAGTTTGTTCAGAGTACAAAGCGAATTCGTCGTATTGAAACTTTCCATCCATCCACTTGGCGGGTAGATAGGCGTTTGATTGGCGGCGGCCTGTTGCTAAGAATCGTCATGATGGTAAAAGTAACAACCGTGAAACGTTGTTCACTCCCCCGGGGCAACACCACATTCGTCGGAGTGCTATTTTTATTGATCGGTAAAATTTATGAATGCGCCCCTACAGTATAACCGCGAAATGACCAAATCTAAATCTTTCCGCCGCAGCGGCGTAGAAAAGTGCCCGGGAAACCGCAGCGTACCCCCTGGAGGTGGGTATGCGTCTGTGCGCACTGAACGGGATGAGAAACATCTCAACCGCATGTTTATTACGAGATGCCCGTGTAAAAAATTAAATTTGTATTCTCTTGAATTATGTTATTTTGTATCCTAGGTTATATGGCATAAAAACATAAGTTTTTTAAACTAATAGGATTGTGTTCAAATACGGTTTCCTGTAATTTGGAAGTCAGATAATGAAATGTTCGCGTCTCGGTCTGATTCCCATAGGTACCTTATGTCGATTGACTATAGGTTGTAGTTTGCATAATTATAATGTACGATGGGATTGGTCAACAATAGGTATTTGTATCGTATACTGGCGCTAACCGTCGTTCAGCGGCAGAAGTCCCCATTTTTGTCCATAACATTTTATCTGATAGTATTTGTTTCATTCGACTGTTATCATTTGGCCGAAATGTTAATGTGGCCGAATAAGTTACTTGGCCGTCACTTGGTCATTTGGTTAAAATGGTGGTTTTAATGAATTCCATTTGACCTAATGTGTCGTTTTACCGACAAGATCGTTGGACGAAAAGGGTCATTTGACCAAGAGTTATTTGGCCGAAGGGACCATTAGATCGATTAGATAGATCATTTGGCCGAATGGGTCGTTTGACCGAATTGGTCACTTTGCTAAATGGTATTTATCCGAATGAGGGATTCGTTCAAAAAGGTCGTATGTCCTAAAACATCGTCGATCAAAAGAATCGCTTTAATGTTAAATCACTCAGAGTAATTTGGTTTAATGACATGGCAAATGAGTTGTATGTCGACAGTCATTTAGTCAAAAGAGTAGTTTGGAAAATCAGGACATCTAACCGAATGGGTCATTCGAATGATTTTAGTTACATGATTCCGGCATTCTACCGAAAAAAAAATCATGACTGGCAGGGGTGGAGATAGCGTAGTTGGTAAATCGATTGCCTTGTACGCAGATCACCTGGGTTCAAATCCCAACACCGCACATAGGGTTAGAGATTTTTCTAAAGAGATTTCTCTAACCCGACAAAGAGGCGAATGACCCTAAGGTTAAAACCTCTATAATCAAAATAAAAAAAAATCATGACTGGCCAAAAGATAGATTTGATAGCCTTTGATAGAATAGGTCTTATAGTCGAATTGTGATCCAATGTCACTTTTCATTCGATAGGCTCAATGCATTCGACAGAACAACTTCTGCTCCTAAATGGCCCTTTGACCGAAAGGTTTGTTCTGTCGAGAAGGCTAAATTTACTGAATGACATTTAGCCGAATGAGTTGTTCCACCGAAAGAGTCGTTTTACCAAATGGTTAATTTGGCCAAACGAGTTGTTCTGTTGAATTCCATTTAACTCCATTGACAGATCGTTGAATCAAAAGTGTAATTTGGTCGATTGGAATATTTGACTGAATGGGTCACTTGACAGAAAGGGTCATTTTGCTGAGTGACATTCATCCGCATGGGTCATTTTACCGAATGAGTCATTTGGCCGTATAGGTAATTTGGCTGTAAGAGTCGTTTGGTCGAATAGGTTAAATGACTAAATTTGTCATTTGATTGAATGTCGTTTTGGCTGAATGAGTTCATTGGCCGAATTCATTTTGCCGAATGAGTCATACTAGCGCATGGTTTTTCCCTAAAGTTTCGGCGTGGTTTTAGGCGGCCATTTAGCTGAATTGTCCGTTTACCTCAATGTTATTTGTGTGAAAGAATCAACTCCGAATGCCATTCAGCTGCATGCGTCATTTAACACAAAATCCTTTGACCGATGGCATAAATCCCCGACTATGTACGGGGAACGTGCCGTTTGAGCCAATATATTCTGATTCTGATTAGCTTTACTGAGCCGTTGTCTTTTCTAAATTTACAATCTGCAATGATGTAAAAGTAATGCGTGCTATATTGTAGTTTTTTGGCTTTGGGGATATGTTAGGTGGATTCCCATCTCCCAAACTAAAGAAAGAAGATGGATGAGTAACATTTGTGGCATAACCGGAGTGTCATGACTATGCTTCAAGCTATTAATTCCGGTTTATTGAAATTCTGCGGAATCACGTGTGAACGGTAAATTTTGGAAGTATTCTTTAATGTAATTATAGTGATTCTGAAAAAATCTTCATTGTTGGCCTTGGTGTTGATGAGATGCGCTGGATTCGGAGATCTTTGGCTGACTTCTGCCTACTATATTCAGGCTCACTAGTTGTTCATGAATGCGATTCTGACATGATTGGTGCTAATTTTCTAGTTTCAATTCTTCTGAATAGTGCTGATAAGGGCTATTTTGTTAGCTAAAGAAAATATTCTCCGATTGGGAGATGTTTGTCCTGATTGGCCAAGGGTTACCAGCACGGAGCGGTACTAACTAAATAATGCACAGTCCATAGAAGCGACCACATCCTTATAATCGTTTTCTCTCCCGGTATTAATAAGAAATCTCCCGAAAAGAGAGCATCCGATGAGGTTGAACAGCAGCAGTCGACTAAAATCACAATGCTTTCTGTTCCAGATTTGCGGCTCGATGCAACAAATTAGCGGGAACTAATTACGAAGTAAACTTATCACCTATCGGAGATCGAAATAATAGTTGATGAAGAAAAAGATTTTCAAATTTTATCCTTTTGGCTGGTTTGATAGCGCTGATAACGGCAATTTTTTTGCCAAAGAAAATATTCTCCGGGTGGGGGATATTTGTTCCAATTCGACCCGGTTATTAGTACAGAGTTGCACAAATTAACTACTGCAGTCAGTCCAGGGAGGCGGCCGCATCCTAATAATCACCTACTCCCCCGGTATGGATATGTAGTTTCAGGAGCATCCGACAAGGTTGACTAGCAGCATTCGACTAAAATCACAATTCTTTCTGTTCAAGATATGCGGCTCTCGGTGCATGAAATTGACGGGGACCAATCACAAACGGAAATGAACATAATGACCTCTGCTAGTAGCACGTAACGACACAAACTGATTCAATCGCAAGCCACCAGCCGTATATTGCATTTTTTCTCTGATGTTGTATAACCCTTCGACGACATGCTCCGTTCGCTCCAAACAGCTTAATACGGATGATAATAGGAACAAATCTGTAATGGACGAATATTTTAAACTTTTTACCGCTTCAATGTTTCGGTTGGTGCATCACATTGATGGCATCCTAGTGGCCCCTTGTGACTAATAGCTAGTTCCGAATCTGAAAATATGGCTGACATGCTAAATTACTCAAGTGATAAATTCGTAGTCAGAAAATCGCACTCTATTTCAATGCGATTCTGTTGTCATTTTATTTATACATAACGAAACCTTATTACATTTTTATACACCTTGTTTTTGGCATGAGTTGTCCTCTATATGAACAAAATCGAATCCAAATTATTATGTGTATAACAGTCTTATTGGTATTTTTCTCTGTATTTAAACCTTGTGTATCGGGGCCTTAATTTGTAAATTATGTCTTCAGCAAATGATTTTCAACCTATTTAAAACTAGTAATGGGAAATGTCTGAAACATTTCCGCGAAGTCGATGTAAGACTATTCGTAGGCGCGTAACACATTTGCATGTTTTTATCATAGACACAAATTAAATTTAACCGGAATTTACCGCCCTAAATCGCTCATATTTAATCATGACAAATTGGAAATGCTTCCGAATCAATTCATTTCCTATCATTTCCGCATAACTTCCCGAAGTGAATGAATTGCTGATTGATGTAAATTCCTAGATTATCGCGGCGGCCTGCCTCAAAATGCACGATGTAGATTTTTGTTTGTTTGTTTCGATGTGCTATGCTCTACCGCTGATACGAAACGGTCAATGATTGCAGCAATGATGCCGATTTTATCTTTTGAAAATGGCTGATATTGATCCCGCTCAAATGCTACCCTCGCAGAGCGTTTTTTGAGTTCGGTGGCGGTGTTTGATTTATGATAAAAATAAAATTAATGCAACGTGCGCCCACCTCTCAAACAGTGCATTGCCAAAAGGTAAAATTTTAGCTACAACATCGCAGATTCAATGTGAACTGAAAATGGCGGATCCAACTTGCACAAATTAGTCTACTTTCGGAGATAGTTCACCTGTCGAGTGGAATGTCAATGAATAGTGGAACACCAATGATCTTCTATACCGACCCAACCAGTCGATGCTACTGGTTTGCCGCTGAGGCACATAATACAGAAGGCTCTGTTTGGGAAGTGCTGTATGGAAAGATATGGAAATTCCTCTCAGATATATGAACTATGAATCCAGGATAATGTAATATCAACAATATTTTTGTTCGCTTATTACAGTACCTGCAAATACCTTTCGTGTTATGGTCGTTCACTCTTCTTTCGACGCGGCATTTTTATCCGGCAGCAATACAGTTCCTACTCCTTTCCCTCGAGCATATGTCATAGATGGTGGGTACAACGTACATTCGAATATCATTTTTTAATGGCTAGTAGGCAAAAAGCATTGCTCAATACCATTCTTGAACGCGAGGGCGGCGAAAAAGAGTATCATGAAATATATTATTATGCATATGATTTTCGCGTTGCTCGATTATTTATGGCCATTTGTGTTCGGTTCCCGCACTGAAGGAAGAAACAGCAAACATATACACCACAATTGAAAGTAGTTTTTTGTTTTGATACTAAACTCACCACCGGCGATTGTGTCTTCAATCGACGGTAGACATTGTCGTTTTTCGATGTTTGCATACTAAGCGGGAATTAGGTGAGTGTGCGCCATCGAAACCGATAAACTGAATGCTTTAGTATTGTACTGTTCCCATCACTTTCCAGTAATTACAACATTTCACACTGTTGGTTAAATGTAAACAAAATGCCCTATTCCGCTTCGGTATCCAGCGCATTTCCACCATACACAATACAAACAGTAGTACTATGTGGGAACAGCCCAACCGGCTCGTTCTCAGCTCTATTCGATTGCCAGACAATTGATAAATTATAGCAAACTGCAGCAAACGAGATACTGGTCTCCGATTTGCAATTATTTACTCACTTTTATTGCAATCAAATATTGTCCCTTCCGGAGCTCTTCGTGTCTGAATCTCGGACACAACGAACTAGCAAAACCCCGACAATAGAATTCGATCTTCTCCATATGCTTCGGCAAAACCGTGTATCCATTACATTACAGAACTGTATAGGGTGACCATCGGTCCCATCCAACACTATCAGCGGCAAACATCTGTAGAATCGATACCCTATCGCACTAGGTGAGAAGACTACTCTCTTCGGAATTGTGGCAGCCCTTCCTCACCTCCGGCTTCCAACCCATCAGCAACGATGCACACTTCACACAACCGAATCGGCGAGGAACGGAACGGAACGAAACGGACGCTTGTCGGAGTCATCCACCCAAATGGAAGATTCGAAAGTAAATAAACATCTCTCTACATGTTGTCTTTTTGCCGGTGTCGGTGCCGCCACCGTTTCCACCGTCACCTTCGCCACCGCCTGCTTTGATACTCCGACTGACTGACTGACTAACTGGTTGGCTGGCTGCGTTTGCAGTAGAACGCAAAGCGCAAGCTTGCAAAAGATCAACCCGTAGTTCCCCGTTCGCTGTAACGCGCGCGCGGATACATGTCATGGCATTTTTCTTTCTGCTGCGGGTAATCGATCCCTTCTTCGCCGACAGCAAAGATATCCAACGCCATACACCATCATCATCGTCGTCGTCGTCGTCTCCATCGTCGGAGATCCAAAGTTAAGCACATCTACTTCGAGTACATCTACCTATGTATCATGGTAGCAGCAACGCAGCGAAAAACCGCAGACAGTTTCCCCGCGATGGTGTGTTATTTTTCTAGACTTTCCCGCTGCGTGACTGAGAGCGGGGATGAACTTTGGGCGGTAATGTTTTTTTTGCGGTCTGTTGAGAACAGTGCTCTTTCCGGTGGATTGTTCTACTTGTGCGTCAGAAGTTGAACGTTCAATTTAGTTGAAATATGGTAATATCATGCAGATAAAATTTTATGGCATATCATCAAAATATCACAATATATGATCTCGCCGGGCACAGATGGATTACTGTCAAACAGATCGCCTTTTTAATTGTAATTTGCGTCTTGTAAGTCGATTTTGACGGAATCCACGGCATTATTGATGTACAGCGCAAATAGCAAAGCTTGCAGTACACTTCTATTCTCGAGAAATTTCCTAAGTAAAACATTTCTTTTTAGAATAAAAATAATTAAGTAATTTGGTAAATAAATCGATGAAGTTCAAAAACGATATATAATTTATCTCTAACTACGAGCTCAACGATGTCTGATAGGTATTGAAGATATATGAGATACTTTCTAGAAGTTTAAAATTTTAATTATATCATTTAAAATGCTTCAAGACTGTACCGAAGATCTAAGAAAATCGGGTCCAGCTAGAGTGCATTTTTTAAACAAAACCCGTAGGAAATATAATTGTTCGTTTTCAGTTAAAATTTCGGCAAACACGCTAAAAATATTAGTGATAAATCGATGATATATCGATGATATTTAATGAATAAATTCCGGTTCTTATTCTTTCTAATGAAGCTATGGTGTCATTTTTTTCCTATTGGACTGTTATATTTTGTGGATGCTCTTTTATGGTGAATTCAATGGAATGTTACTGGTTTCTTTAGAACTATGAAGTATAATTAATTTTCTTTTTTTCAGATGCAATTTCGTTACAACGAACGGATTAAAAATTTTGGCCGCCCTTTTCGAAAGTTTGTGCCAGCGGTCATTGAACTCGGTTGGACGACTTCTCATTTGGATTCTGGATATCGAGCAACACATAAACATATGGATTGGGGTCAATGCTTTCGTCTACCTTCCGGAAGAAAACGTGACCAGGGATATTTCACCTCGGAAGATCAAAGCGATCTCGGCTGGGATTGAACCCAGACACATTGGGGTGAGAAGCACCGCCGCTGCTACCAAAAACGAATTTCTAAAATATATCCGAAGTATTTGTATTTCTAATCACCGTTTAATAATTAAATTTATTGAACGTCTAAATTACCTGCAAACTGTTCTGGGGAAAATCCCACATAATCGTTATGCACATCACGCAAATCATCATTCAACAAGCTTCACCATTTCTTTAGCACTACCGAAGTTTGGATTGTCCATTCACCAAGACCAATGAATTTGTTTTAGTGCAAAAATCACCGAAGAACGATAATTTACACGGGACTGAGATACATGGTAAGATTGGTTTAATAATTTAGTTAGTCTTTCGCTCGAGCGAATAACAGGTTATTGCGTTGTTGGTCGTTGAAGTGCTTTGGGTTTTAGAATACTTTTCAGTGGGTAGGCTGAAGGGTCCGTGGAAGTTTCTGTAATTTCTCGAGGTAATTGTCTCTTCACTAGCTGCGTGATTGGCCAGAATGTCTCGGATTGAAGACAGTAGTTGGAGGTTTCGGAGGTATTGAAACTCTAAATACTCGTCCAGGGGTTGTTCCACGGTCAGTTCGAGTGATCGTATGCGAGTGAGTTATTTGAATGTGTCCAGCGCGTAGGTGGGAGGGGGCTCTGCTCGAGCCTGTTCCCCAAGTTGATCCATCGTTCCGGTCCTCCCTTGTTATTTTTGGAGGGGACCGAGTGGGTTCCTCCAGCGGCTAATTAAGTGAGCCAAGGTTTTTGATTTGAAGTAGATGATATGCGTCGATGGGACTAAGTTGATCAGCAATCTGGGCCTGTCTCTCGCGAACTGCCAGGGGTCCGCTTCCTCATTCCTGCAGTGACTGGGCACCCACCATATCGTAGTCAACGGATCGCAGGTGTTCTCTATAGCCTGTATGTAAGGGTGGTGGGACGTTCCCGTTTCCAGGGCGAACAGTAGGTATTCCCTCGTCTCCTTTCAATCGCGAGGCTGTTAGTGGCAGCTTCTGCCGAGAAGACGGAGCAGCTTGTGGGGAGGTGGTAGGCTAGACCAGCTCCTATTCCGCAGATTCCCACTCCAGCTCTTTCTTTCAGTTACAAAACGTCAATGTAGATGGTTTGGGAATCGTTTGTTCATCAGATCTAGATATTTTGCCTAAGCGACCTCTGGGAGAAGTTCAGTTCCATATCCTGAGGAGGCGAGTTATTTCTGATAGGTCTGTGCCGAAGTATTCTAGGAATATATTTTGAGCTGTTTTATGGAGGGCACAAGTGCTACCAGAACTATTTTCGAGGAATCCCAGGGCGCGTCGGGGAGGAAATTAGCTTCGACACAGGCTACCTCGGCGGGAGTGCTCGGCAGAAGGTTAAAAGCTAACCGAGTCGTTCCGTTGTACAGGGGAGCAAGGATTCTCAAAAGCCCGTCCAGTTCTGGTTGGTTATTTTAATACCGAAAACACCAACAACCACCAAAGTTCAGGGCAGTTCCTGCTTTCATCGTCTTGTTTGACTGTCCGGACGTTCGGTCCGAAGATGAGACGGCGGTCTAAGTGATGGCGACGATTTCTGATTCTCGGTGAAGGAATAGGTGCGTCTGAGTGAGTTTGACCGGTCTGTCAGTGGCTAGGTGCTAGGATTTCGAACAGTGAACATTTGTCTGCGGCTATGTTGAACCCCACTGCTTAAGCCCATCTTAAAGCGTCGAGCTTTATCCTCACTTGAGCGGTCGATCCTCTCACCACTACGATGTTGACATAGACGAAAACAGACACTCTGCGGCAAGGATACAAAGAGAGAGTTCATGCTAGCTAGTTGCCGGAGAACCCCCTCGCTGTAGGATGCGTTGTAAGCCTTGGTGAAGTCTAGCGTAGCTATGTCGGGGTGAAGATCGCCCGCTAGGGGTTGCCGGGAGATTTCTCCGAAGGCTCAAAGATGACCTTCCTTGTGAAAGGCAAACTTGCGTTGGTCAAGAAGAGATTTTTCTTCGAGGTAAGTCAAGCCGTTTGTTAACCAACCGGCCGGAAGTCTCGCCGTGCGGGGAGTGTCATCCTAACAAGTAGATTTCATAAGATTAGAATACTTCTCACTTCATATTCCTGTGTTTTGAACGAAACGAAAAGGTGGCAATACAGTTGCCACTGCCTTATAAAGGGTTAAGCAATCGGACAGACTGAAGCCGGACAAACCATTTTGTCTGGTTAATAAAGGCGATTACGAAAATTCTAGCCAATATGCAGCCTGAATCAAATCCTATCAATATGGATATCCACCTTCCAAATCGTTGGTGGTCATTAAAGCTGGCGATAGGACACACCACAAAAATAATCATAAATTTTGTTCTACTTATTCCAACGCTGTTGTTGTTGCCGCATTAGAATAGCTAGAACAAAATCGATAGTGAATATTTTTGGGGCATGTGTGCTGTTGCCTCGTGTGTGTGTTTGTGTGTGTGTGTTTAGCTTAATAATAACAAGTGGTGAATAATACAGCTTTTATGTGGTCTAAACTGTATTTTGTCCCATTGATTTTTTTGTCTTTAAAAATGCCCTAGAAACTTTTCTTTGCATCTTTTTATCTTGCCCCAACCTTGCACTACTTTCGCTTACTGCTTTTTTCTTTTTTCCTGCAATTTCAAACAAGAACATTTCACCATTGGGATGCTGCATACCACTACTAGGAGGAGTCTACTTAGCATAAACTTTTCCCAAACAAAGTTTACTTGGCACACAGTCTGAAACTGCACCGCCGCATTTCCACCGAAATTACTGTGGAACTTTTCAAACGAAACATTCCCGAAATGTGCAACTAGTGCTGCTTTTGAGTTTTCAGTCATTTGGGGAAATCTTCAACAATAACGCCGCTCCCCAGTTATTCCGTTTCAGGGAAAACCAACCTACACTTAAAATTACACTGTCGAAGGAATATCGTAGTTGTACGGATTAGTTCAAAGGGCACGACTCAAACTTTCTGCTGTCGTCGTATGAATTAAACAAGAGCTAGTGTGTCACATATGTACACATCTAACAATTTCTCAAATTTCTTTGGTAACCAATTTCCCACCGCTAGCTGCGTATTTGCAACAATGGGATTTCCCTTCAGTCAACAGCTTACAGTACGACATCCCCAACCTAAACAGGGCGATCCGGCTTCCCAACTTTGCACTGGTGGATACTTACTGTGAACAGTCAACGATGGTGGTCTTTATTAGAAACTAGAGTTACCGAAGCGGAAGCTTCCGGAGAAACTGGCACACTGAACCACAAACACCGCGAAAACGAAGAAGATGAATTCGAAGCTACCGACAAATGATTAAGTAATAAAACTTTTCGCAAGGCAAACGAGAAATTCACTTACACTTGACTGCAGCTTGGTTGGCGTGAATCCTTTCCAGCGTGTCAACGAGTGGGGTAAGGAAAGGGGTAAGGAAAGACGATCCTACAGAGATACCGCATCGAACCGCATTGTTTATATAGCTGTACTCTTCGTACCGACTTCTTCCCGGGCGACTTTCGGGGCTCTCGAAATTAATATCAGCTGCTGTTGAGTGCGTGTGTGTGTTTTCAACGTTTCTCCTCAACAGGCGGTTTCGGGAAGCGTCGTCGTTGCAACCATCAGGGGATTTACTGAAAATGAACATCATCCTTTCTGTGGGATGGAAAAGTACGCTTCTCGTCGTGCGTGTGTGTGTGGTCTTTTGTGCTATCAGCTTACCTGTCTGTCTGCCTGCCTGCCTGTAGTCGAATGTTATGAATTGCTCAGCATATCTGATAACGAAAGTGGTGGTTTGATGCCAGCGAGTCAAGCGTCAAGCTCTAGGGTGGTGGTTTTGGGGCACGTTGCTTGGGTTGTTTCTGATTTTGTCAAATTCATTCTAGAACATAAACACATTCAATATTTTGTGAGCAACTTACACATCTTCACAAAATTGTAATGGTGTAGATAGAAAGTTGGCTTTCGTCGATATTTTTGGGAATTCCTGAAAATTGTTTTCGTGTGGATTCATGTCGTCTATTAGTAAAACTATTGTATCCAAATATTGAAAAATAAAGCATTCAATTTTGGAACTTCTGGAAACTTGCAGTGTTCTGGACAGAATTTGGTTACGGATTTAACGTTTGTCACTTTTTTTGTTTAGATAACCGTACATGAAAAAGCTCTCCTTCACAGTTTCCGTAATTTTATTTTTGATGATCTCAAGAATATAATCAGTGATATTCAGTTCATATGGAAGATGTTCATTCTTTCCTTCATGAGCTGTTCGTCAAGGCATATGTTTTCTTCTTGGATAATTACTCCATGCATGTATATAAAAACTAATCTAATAACGACGTCGGCCTCGTTCAAAGCTGTTCTACCGGGGAAGGCGACTACCGCTGCATCCCCACGCGTATCACGGGAAAGTAATTGAGGTAGTAGGAGAGGGAAAAGATCAGAAGGTATATCTTGGTAGACAATACGATCTAAGTAATATGCACGAAAGTCGAGTGTAATTAATTTCCGAAAATTAATATTACTTACCTTTCAATACAGTGACCCTTTCCAATATTTCGAAAGATAAGTCGTGTAAGCTTTGAAACGTTTTGTAGGGAATGGCAACGGAATTAATCAATTTCTTCACCATTTCGTCGAAAATGTATGTAGCAATGTTGTGTTATTTTTTGGAATAAGTAAGACAAACATCAATAAGGAAAAAAAGGATTTTGAAAAATCTTCCTAAAACAAAAAAACGAAACGAAAAAAAGCGAAAATTTTCAACATATTTCGGTATGAACCGTTCTAAAATCATGTCACCCCAACTGAACAATAGAATGATGAGTAGTTTTATATTAATATATGTCCGCTACAGATTTGTTTTCTATTATCATTCGTATTGAGCTGTTTGAAGCGAACAGAGCATCTTCTCAGCGGGCGGTACAATTCTGAGCAGGAAATATTTGTGATCTGTCCACTGCTGCTGGATGAATATTCAATTAGTTGTGCCGTTCAATGCCGCTAACCGATGCCTTTTTTCAGATTTTTGAAAGTAGTATAAACACACGGAATAAACGATTTTAAAACATTCTAGTGAAGCTCGTTTGTAATTGGATCTCCCGCGAATTTCAAGCATCGAGCAGCAAATCTTGAACAGAAAGAATTGCGATTTTAGTCGGATGACTTCTTTTCGGGAGAATGCGCATATCACCACCGGATGGGAAGACGATTATAGAGGTGTGGCAGCGCCATCAAACCATTCAGAAGAATTAGAATTTGAAAATTACTGATCATTCAGTCAAAATTATATTGATAAACAGCAGATGAATCTTAACGTAGAGGACAGACGTCAGCAGTATGATGTTTGAATCCATTTTCGTTTTTTAAGGTTGAGCTTGTGCGACGGCCACTACTTACAAAAGCAATAGAATAATATAATCGCGGAAAAAAAAATAATCGAAGGACGTAAACAAAATGAAACTACAGCAGAAAACTATCGAATTTGTTCATGAAGATAAAATGGAAAATTTTAGAGCGGCCTAAAATAAGCAAAATAAAAGTATATTGGGAGAACACGCGCGCGTCGTTTGTTCCCCTTCCCTGTCAGCATACGACAACTGATCCCATCGGATTGTCCCCAATGCCGGTTCCGTTCGAAATTATACTGAGTCAGGCTTCAACCGCTGTCAGAATGTATGAATTGGTGCCAAAACTCGATCCACTCTCTAAGAACGGTTAGTTTCAAAATTCCCTCTAATGAGGGACGTTCGTTGGATCAACGTTGAAGGCCTCCAAATTACCGTTCAACCGAGGTCTATCGTTGTACCCGTACGATTTGGAAACAATGTCCTTGGCTCCTTAGTGGGCAGCGCCAGGTTTAAGCAAAAATGGTATAAGTCGGCTCGTACCCCAGTTGGCACCGCGGGGTGGTAAGGGACAGGAGTTCTGAATCAGAGGTGAATGGCAGCATACTCGAGCAAATCGTTATGGGTTCAAACACCACATAGTCCCTTGAAAAGACCTTAAACATGGTCCGTGCCGAAATTCACAACCATCAAAACACCATAAAATGGTCTCAATAACCCATAAATACACTAACATATGGTATTTTATATGGGATCTACCGGACCATGGTGATGGTGTTTTCATGGGTTGAACCCATGTCAAACCCCATGAGCATGGGTGTATTATGGGCTTTTCGTTTGCTCGGGTAATGTGTCCTTATGTTACACAATAATACAGTTTTGCCAACCAAGGCGAGGTGAAACTTTTGCTGCGGAAAAAAATCGTTCTTGCAATATGGAAGTTACCTTCATTTTCACCATACGCGGATTGTTGTACTGATGACGTTCAGAAGTGTCCCAGAGATAATATCAAGATTACTACCTTGAGCTCAAGGCGTTACAGTCAGTATTCCTGAGTATAATGACGATAATGGAGACAATCTCCAAAGTTAGCCGGAAAAATTCATTGTTTTATAACATTTCAAGATCAATATATTCACACACTGCCGTTTACGCACATTGGTCCTGTGTTTTGTGGGATTTTTTATATATGTACATAGGACAATTATGCGAATAAAATCAACATATTGTCCAAAAATTCCTTATGTTGCGTTAAAGAAAGGGATCTCAATATAATAATAAGGAAATAATTTTATAAAATAGCTAATTTATATTTATCAAGCTTTTGTTACCTGAAACTCGTACGTGGTGCAGGTTGTCTCAGTATGTAGCCTGGTCAATTATAGTGAACGATGGGATTGAAAAAAACTGAATGTTTGATCAATTTAGCATTACGGTGTAGTTAGAGTAGGTTAATACTATAGATCGAAGGGCAACTTTTTTGGTTCAAATAAAGCAAAAAATGACGGAACTATCTTTTAGAATATCTAACGCATAAATTAATTTGCCATACGATTCAGACTACCGGAAATATTCACCCTACACTTTAAGCTACCTCATTCCAGCAGAGCTACTATGCACTATCATAACCTATTCCTGTAAACTATCTTTCGAAGCGTAAGAGGAAAATACTGAAATTACGAAACCGGTAACACAACTCAGCGCTGAAACTCGTATCGCTTTTCATTAGTTAGCACGGCTTGGGGGATTGGCTATACATTACTCCATAGTTGGCGTGCCGGTATCGTCCTGCTCGTGTAGCCTGGACAACGCGAACATGGCTTCCTGCGATAAATTGTGTTTGTTGAGCTGAATAATGCGCTTTGTTTTTTGAAATTGCGCGCTCGCAAGGATTATTATTACTGCTTCCATTTGTCCTGCTCCTATTAAATTGGTTCGTTCGGTTCCTACCTATTTTCCCGGTGTAGCTGATGAAGGGGAAAGTTTAATGAGTCATTAGCATTGAGTCATGTAACGGTGGTTGGAGGTAGCCGAAGGGGGACTGCGAGAATAGCGTTCCCCTACTGTAATACAAATTGAGGACTCTATTCGTGGCATGTTAATGAGAATCAATCCTAGAAAAGGGGAGGAATTTTTCAAAGAAATCCTCGCCTATCAGAATCGTTTGCAAGAATTTAAAGAATGGCTTCCGCTGTGCCTGCGAGAAAATCATCGTTCGAAAAGGTCTGCAATGGACTAATTTGCATGTACAGTAGGTCACCTAAGGCAAATCTCTCAGGCAATCAAGTTGCTTTCCAAACTACCAAGAAGGTTCTCTCTGCCCAGTTTACCAAATGACTCCAGGTCGGTATTATTAACAAGTTTAGGCATCATCCTCTGGCAGGCGAAACCAATAAAGCAGGAATACTCTATTCCGGAATATAGTCACGTATTACGTAACGTCCCCACCACTACACTCACCACTTCTGGCAAATCTTTCTCATACGAGATAAAATCTGTCAATAGACGCCCCCCCCCTTCCCGTGCTCCAAAGCTAGCAACCACAGCAGTCTGTGCGCGCCTTCCAGCTATATCGATGACGGTGACTATGACTTCCCGGTAAAAGAACCGAACAACAACAAAAACTAATCCGGTCTTCTTGTGGACTCAGGGTCAAGGCATCCCACCAGGCTCCGGGCTTACCCCGGCAAGTCACGTAGCGAAGATTTTTTCTTCAGATGGCAATCCGATGAATCAAGTCATCCTGGTGGCGTTGCTATTATTGTTTCCTTCGTCGTCAAGTCCTGTCACCTAACTGACAACGCCGGTGTCAACACTTACCATCACACACATACACGAAAACATACACAAAACAAGGAGCTGTGGGTTCAAGTTGCTTCAACGGTGAGTTACTTTGCTGCTTTTTTTTCGTCTACTTCACCCCCAGCTGACTTGGATCCTGAATTCATCACCAGTACGTCGCCTACTTCGATCGACCCCGCGGAAGGAGAAAAGAAAAACAACAGCTCGTCCGCATGCCTCTCACGTACTGTTTCCGTTAGAGCAGTTAGGCTAATAATTCTTTCCAGGCACCTTTCAGCACCTCAGTCCGGGGGTACGAGCGGTGGAAAAGTTTTCTGAGTAGGTGGGAACGAAACGAAAATTGGGGATTATGAGTTCTTTTCATGGTAATGTCATTCAACGCAAGTTCGGAACGGGGATGGAGGTCGGAACGTAATCCGAAAAGGTCTGTTTAACGAAACGGTTGTAGTTCCCGGATAAACGTCTACTCAGTGCTGTTCTCTCCGGATTGGAGCCGTGTCCTTGGCTCGGGTTTCCTTGGTAGTGTCTATATTTAAATTCAAATTTTATTTAGAATAAGCCGGATCTGATGGTTATGGTTTTTGCGTCGTTCTAATTAATGGCGAAAAACTAAGCCTAAGGCTACTCAAGTGTATTAGGTTTCTCTTTTCGACAATGGAAAAATAGAAACCCTTTTATCTTTCTTTTCACTAAATGCGGCATCCTACTGATTTGGGTTGCTAGTCAAGTATGACGCAAATAAGGACATCATTTACATTTATTAAACCTCCGGAATATTGGGCTTCATTGGCAACACTCCTTCTTTAGTGACGATTTTTCTAAAATGGAGTTTAATCTGATGATCTGGAGCAGACACCACAAAATTATGCTCGAAATCGTAATTATAAACAGAAAAGCCAGTGATATTTTGATTGCTGTACAACGTATCCGAAAAAATAGTAGCTTGCCTTTGCAGATTAGATGATAGGATGATTTATTTAAAATGATTAAATGAGTATTTCCGAGTCCGAAAACTTATTCTAAATGACGGTTAACGTTGATTAAGTGCCAATCACCCAATGCTTGATTCAATCAATTAAAAAAATCGATATTGTTACACACCAAAATTTTAAAATCGGACGAAAAATGATTTTTTTCAGGTAAAAAAATCGATTTTGTAGAAAATTACATATTTCCAATAGGCGTTAAAAATCAAATCTACTAGAATCGTTTTTTTTTAACTAAAATAAATCGATATTGTCGGACATCGAACCGGTTAGTTTGGTTAAAAAAAACTATTTTTCGAGGGAAGAGATCGATTTTGAAAAAAAATGGCATCTCCATCACTCATTCCTAATTTGTACGTAAACTACGACAAGCAAAGGTCCAGGTGTACTACCCTGAGGAGCATTTAGTAGTCCAAATGGGGCACCAAAAAGACGATCTAGACTCATTTTTTTCTTTGCCCTAGTTTTACAAAATTGTATGTCTTTAGACCATTCACAACTTTGAGCTTGCCGTTTTCAGTAACATAGATTGATTTGTTTGATTTTCATATGTATTTGATTTTAAGTCATTTAAATTTATTGTCCTAAGCCAGTTTAATGGCGACGAGATATTAGTGAAATGTGGGGCATATAAGCTAGTGCGAAAAATACTTCGATGTCGTTGTAGGATCTGATCCGGCAATTTTATTAACTCTTAAAGCTGTTATGAATCATATCCCGAACGATAATGTCAGGGATACTGGGTAAATTTTTTTTCACTGTCTTCATTTGTCTTCAATGGCCGCATTCTGAAAAATAATTTCAAAAGCTTTCACTGATTAAAAACCGTCTCCCACAGGCGATTTTTCTAAACTAGTTTTAAATAAACGACAGGAATAATATAGAGTTAGTTTAGAAATACATTTCCATCAGTTTTGGACAAACGGTGAATGTGTATGATTTCCAATAAATTTGGATTTCATTTTGAACAAATGCGAAAGTTTGGACCGACCGTCCACAAAATAAAATGAGTTCCTGGAAAATCACAAGTAATTTTGAGTAGCTATTAAACTTTTTAGACCAAGTTTTTGGTGGTCAAAACTATAAGCGATCAAATCAAACTACGAGTTGTAGCCATATAGTGCGGATTATCTAAAAAACAAAGGGACCATAGCGGCATGATTAAAGTTGACAGAGAAGGAATTTTTCGAACCAGACACCGTGTCTGCGTGAAGTGGAATATTTTCTGAAAGTTAAAATGGAGCCTGTGCTTACGGAAGCCGCCATTAGTCGGTTCCATCACCTACGCAACTCAGCAGCAGAGGTATACAATCTCGGTATAAGTGTATCAAATCATGTGAAAGTGGGTAGCGAGCATCAATTTCAAATTATTATCAACTCGTCTACGAAATATTTCATGTTGCGACTATTTTTCTTGTCCTGAAGATTCGTGTATGCGTGTGGATTGATCACATGACTTATCTTTCGGTTACACTATTTTTTATGAACGTATGGTAATATTATAATGCAAAATACTATCTTCTACGTAATAAATTTATGTTAAATTTCCTACTCAAACATTCCTCGTTGGACCAAGCCGATATTTTTTTTCGCTCATTTAATGTTATAGATGCTCGTCGGTAGTATATAAAGCTGTTATTTTATCGTGTATTGAACTAAAAATAGTCCAGTGAAAACTCATGTACCACTGATCGATCAAACAAATGACATTATTAAATATAAATTCATTATCTATCAGCCTACTCAGACACACCAATGCGTATTTCTTCCGCATTGTACTAATCGAATTGGTCAGGTCCTCAATTGATGAAATATAAACTTTAATGTCATCGTTTTTTTCTAATTCATTTTCTGCATGATAAACAAAAATTAATCTCTAATGGGTTTATCGACATCTGATAAAATTTTATTGCTGGCGGAATTTGGGGACAATACACGTAATTGAATTTAATGTTTTGCTAAAATTTGCTGCACTGTTTCGAATAGAGGTTACTCTGTCGTTGCGACCAGAGCGCCCGTTTTTGTTCTACTTAAATCATACTAGATTTGCCTGAATGCAGTGAAATAAGTCGAATGTAATTCTCAAATGCGAAGCTGCACAATAAATCAAACAATTCATTAAGGGGGCAGAGGAGTTATCTTTGCCTGTTTTCTGAGACATTAAAAAAATAAGAAACGGGAAGGCAAAATAGAGTCAGGTCTTTTGCATATTACAGAACATACTTTAGCCTTGAATAGCAATTTTTAGTTGTTCACAAAATCCCCTTCACCTTCATCCCTCCGGTTCTTTGAAGTTGCCAATGCAAAAAAAAGATGAAAAGTGTGTCCATGGTACGTTCATCGAAATACAAAAATTCCAAAATGCCCTTAAAACATATTAAATTGTATCTCAAGAACCACTCAAGCAATCCCCTTCCAACACCAGGAGGAAAGCATGGTTGGGGCGGTTTTAAAATTATATTTTAATATTTCAATATATGTAAAAAGATAAAAATGATTATTTTTGGAAAAGAAAACTTCTGTTGTCTTTATATAGCACGAAATGGATCTTTGAAGTTTGTAAGCATTTTATCAACTTTGTGGACGTATATAGAGCAAGTAAAGATACTACATTTCGATTGTAAATACTCTAGTGCATTTACAATGCTAATATAGGGCTTGATTTTATTGTATGTAAATGCCGAAATACGGTTCTCATACAACATTAGTGCTAATTTATAGCCAATATAGTGCTATGGTATGATGCTTAAGATTACTTAGGTAGATGAGACAATGTTTCCAATTTTGTTCAACGCTTCACTGCAAATGGTAGAATAAAAAGTGGGTCACCATTTTTTGAAACAAAATAAAAATGTTAATATTTTGAGAAAATGTGTAAACAATTCGTCTACATTGGACGGCAATTTGACAACGATGACTTCGTAGTTTGAAAAAAAATCGATGGTTAATAAGAGACAATTTAGGAACAACTTGGATGCAATTCGTAAATGATTTCATAGCAATTATGAAGGTATCTTAAGAAAAGTTTGAGAATTAGTTTCGAAACTTTCCAAATTTGCTAGACGATTTGGAGAAAATACTTCTACACATCTTTTAAAGGTAATTTAAAAAGCAATGTTTGTTTAGAAATAGGAATTTATTATATATTGAATGTGCCATAAAGGGTCTTAAATTTGGTTTATTTTTAACAGAGTAGTTTAAAAATTTGAATACCCTTCCAGTCACATTTATTTTGTTTTTTTAGTGACAAGTTTCACACGGTTACCGGAAAAGGAAAGGTTTAAGCAGACAAAGATTGAAAAGTTTCCGAAGAAAAATACTTGATTTGGCAGGCAATTTGCACATGTGAATTCATCTCGTCCGTAACTAGCACCAACTTAGGACTAAGTTTTTCGATGTATCTAAACTAGTACTCTAATTAGCACTAGTAAGACACTTAATCGAAACCGTCATATGACACATATCAACGCAACTGGCTACTCCCGAGTGATGTCCCGAGAAGTGAAATCAGTAGCATTAGACTGCCCAGAAAAATGAACGAATTCTTGAAAACTTAATCGGCCCACCCCTGAGTCGATTCCTAGTCCCACCCTGAGTGTCTGCTCTAAATTTAGGCCAAATCTGACACGTTTAGCTACCGCACCAATGTGTTCGAAGTTTGTGTAGAATTTTTCGACAATCTACGTGGAAAAAGCCCACCGACTAGCATTTTCACTACTAGATGGCACTGTATGCATCAGATTGGCACTGGAAGTGAAAATAAGATAGTTTTATTGTCTACAACTTTATCGAAGACTGCACTTGAATCTAACCTTCTTAGGAGAAGTTATTAAACTTTTAATGGAGTGATGCCTGAATCAGTTTTTCATGGAGCGTAACAGCACATGGGAGTAAATCAGTAGTCGATTCACAAAAATTCACAAAAATTATTGGATTTATCTTAATAGTTTGCTTGGAAGTATTTTAGTACATGCTATGAGTCATTTTTTGATTACAAAATTTTAGTTCCATATTTCATTATACAGATGGCGCCAAAACTATCTTTTAAAGGAAAAGAGATAGAAGATAGATATGTTCACAAAAAATGCTGGAAATGGCTTCTTAAACAACTTTGTAGAAGACACCACATTTCTATCTCTTTTCGATGGAAAGTTAGTATTGGCGCCCTCTATGTGGTGAAATGTAGGACTAACATTTTCTTGTTAAAAGATATCTCATATTATGTTCTGAATTTCTTTCAAACATACTACTCAGCTAAACCCAACCATTATTTTGCCAAAAAATAAAGTTGGTGCGAATCGACTATTGACTCACCCCCCTGTGCTGTTACGTCCCACGCAAAACTGATTCGGACATCACTTCATAAAAAGTTTAATTACTTCTCCCAAAGAAGTTGGTTTGATTTGCTGTCTTCGACAAAGTTGTAGATAATAAAATTATTTCATATTTTCTATTGCAGTAATAATCTGATGCAGGCCGTGCCACCTAGCGGTCAACATGAATGTTAGAGGGCTTTCTTCGTGTAAATTGTCAAAAAATCACCTGCAAACGTCGAACTCGTTGATCGGGTAGCTGATTTCTCTGATTTGGCCCAAATTTGGAGCAGACACTCCTGGTGAGACTAGGAATCGACTCAGGGGTGGCCCAATAGGGGGTCATGTTTTTTTTCTTGTCACTCTTCAGTAGTACTCGTTTGCTGATGAGAAAGCAAAAAAGAACTCCTTTTTTGATAGAGAACCAAACGCCTGACACGATGCAATATTTATTCTCAAAGGTGAAAAAATTGGAAAAAAAACTAGTGCTAATTTGGGTGCTAGTTTAGATACATCGTCGAACTTGGTCCCAAGTTGTTGTCTATTACTGACGATATGAATTCGACACACAAACATCCCATTTAATTTAAGTTAGTTGTTACATCCTTTATTGACAAATTGATTTAGCTTAATTTGGGAATTATTATAGCATAATGAAGGGTTCATTCATCGAGAAACTAAAACCTTGCTGATTTGATCCTTCACTTGGACCTTTTGCTACAAGATCTTGTTAATTGTTAACAATCCATTGTTAATTGAATGTCATTTTAGAATCTAAAAAAATAGTAAAAACAACTCACTTCTAATGAGTATGAAGGAAAATGAAATTTTTTTATATCATTCAAATACAGTAAAAAGAATGCAGGACTATGGTGGCTGCTTTGTTGTTGGAAAATTATAAAAACTATCACCTGATATTTTTATATCGGTTTTAATACTCATGGACTTAGAATGATGATTCCGTTCTTAAATCCCAACGTTTCGAAACCAATGTCAGCTCCTTCTTCAGGTGTGAAGTACTTTTCATAAGAAATATTCATCCTTTCAAGAACCGGAATGCAAAAAATCTCATAAATTATTAAAAGTGTGTTCCTCTCCAACTATTTTAATTTGATTACATGCGCTGGAAAAACACTTCGTTAGTTCCATTTATGCACATGCAAGTTTCCTAACACTCACCATCGCTCGTTTTTCATAATCACACCAATCGAATTGATAGTTTTATTATCTTCTTCGGTGTAGATTGTAAACGGTAATCGTCGCCACGGCATAACCGAGTGGCAATCACGCTCAACGCCTCCTACTGGATCTGGGTTCAGAGCCCCCTTCCCGCCCCTTAGATCCCCCCCCCCCCCCCCCCATCAGCCAATTGCTTAATTAGCAAAGTGTCACGATGAAAATTTGCCCCATCCGCTGAAATTGTGGCCGACTGCGATGATGATCATTAAAAATAAACATAAAAATAACATCAGCAATGGTAGTGCGTCGACGTGCGTCTCGAAATCTACCGTCGTGGTCAATCGATACAGGTCGTAAACGTTTCCCTCCGTCATGGGTTCCTTCGTCGTCGTCGTTGTCGCTGTCGTCATCATCGTCAAGAGAGACTTGAAACTTTTAATGTCTCCATTTTGTACCGGGGGGGTGGCTTCGGTGCAGTTTGTTAGTGATTTTTTCTTCTGTTATTAAAATTCATTTCGTCCGTTCGGTCCGTCGGTCGGTCGATTGATCAAAACCGTTCGCCGATGGTAGTTTTTAATATTTCCTTCGCTTTGGAATTAGCCAATCGAGAGTAACCGACCGTTTGAGGTTCAATCTTCGGGCAACTTTTTCCTTCCAAGTGATTATCCATTGATAAACCGACCGACCGACCAATAACTCGAGAGCGGCGGTCCCAGGCCAGAAATTCGATCCAAGTTGGCCATCGTGTTCAATAAAACTTCGACGAAGCCAAAGGCTAACTAGAAACCGTCGCGTGGGTTATGAAATTGTATCGATTGGGGATCAAAGGAAACGGGGCCGAAAAATTAAACAGTTTAATGCGACGAAGGAAATTTCAAAGCCGATTCGTCCTACCGACTGACTGTTTGGTTTATAGTAAGCGGCGAAATTAAGCGTATATAAAAAGAATCAATTTGTAATGTGAGCAAAAATCGCCTCAACGTAAGATTGAACGCTTATGAAAAATGTAGCCAAAAATCGGGGTCGTATTTTTTTTTTATTTTCCTGTCATCAAAGACGGAAAATGACTCCAAACCAATCCCCGCCAAGCGATTTGCACATCAAGTCACATCTAAGCTCCCACTTTTACGCCTTTTAATTCTCCCATTGATGCTGATTAATGTCACTTCTAATTTTACCACGGACCTGAATCACAGCTGCTGCTTCGTCGCCATGTACCTGATCCTATTCCGTTTATGTAAAGGTTAGGTGCGGGCTTGCGGAACGCATCAAGAGCCGTGCTCTCATTCCAACAAGTGAGCGTAAATTAAAACCACTCGGTGGTGGTTTCACGCGTGGGTGTCCTAATGATTCTCACCTTAATCGTTCGGCACGGTCGCCATAGTCGCTCACGGTGAACATTTTGTCGCACGTTGTCGTTATCGTTGGGTGGTCCGGTCGGGTCCCCCTTGCCCCCTTGCCGGTAGGTTGTAGGTGTTAAGCAATTGTTTTCGTGCTATGCTTTCCACGAGCAGCGGTATTAAATGTAGGATTTGTCTTTCTCAGGCGGTGGGATTCTAATAATGGCTAACGCCAAGTCCTGAACAATCTCGAGTGTCAGATTTTATTGCCACGACGATCGTTACAGAAAGGGTCCCTCTCGATGGTAATCCGCAATTTTAAGAGACTCATAAGCGGTGATATAAAAGGGTGAAACAGTCGGGGCGTCGCGTCGTCGTCGTCATGGTTTCGTTGTTCTTTGGATGGCGCATTGTCACGTGGGAAGGTGAGAAAATGCATAAAAAAAGGTGTCGCCCGTCCTTTTAGGGTAATTTCACTACAGGGCTGTGCTTAGGGCAAGAGTTAGTAATTGTTTGTTGGTTTGGGATTTCGGAATCAAAGTAATCCCTGTCCATCAGTCTTGAGAGCGTTTTGTGTTTTTTATGAAGTTATGGAATTTGTCTAAAGTTAGTTCATTGAAAATTTGGTAATGATTGGCTTAAGACAATGAATCCTTCCAATTGTTCCAAATTACACAAATATTCGAATTTCGTGACCCTTTGTTCAGTCGCAGGAATTGAAATATCCGAATAAAATAAAATATCCTTCTCTAATTTATTTTAAATTTGATCAGAAGCTGCGCAAAATTGTACGAAATTCGTTCAGAGGTCAGGGAGTTTTAAATCAATCCAAAATAATTCGTTTATTTCCAATATTGCCGGCCTATTACTAATTACTAATTTGTGAAGCAATTGTCCAAAATTTCGACTCCATATTTTTATTTCTAATTTGTCCAAAATTGTAATTATAAATTAGTTATGGCTTTTGCATTTGGACTTCGTTTCATCAGAATCTGACACTAACTTAGTGACTGGACTAAGCTAGCGACGGATTGACACTAGCTCCAAGCAACGAAAACACTTGCGGTTTTTCGGTTTCTGACCAAACCCCTATTCCTGCGTGATAGATGATCCGTAGGAAAAAGTGTGTCCTTCACGCGCAAAGGTGGTTTTAAACAATTTTCTCCTTCGGGGAGAAAAAAAAATAGTTTGTACCTAAATTTTTCTCCACTAAAGAGAAATATAGCAAAGTGTATACTTATAATTTGGTCAACAAATTTTTCAAAAGCTTCCACAAGTATAGCCATAAATTTTTCGAAATCTAGGATGAGTTTCGGCAGTGCAGTAGAATGTAAACAATGTGTCGATTATTTTTCCATATTTGCCAACGTTTGGCTCTGAGGAAGACCCAAAATCGGTCTTCCTCAGAGCCAATTTTTTGAAAGGAACAATTATAGGGTAGCATGTGAACATAAAAAACTCAAAAAAAAAATACTGCTCATTCGACAAAAATTGTCAAATTAACAGAACGTTCGGTATACGGACGACAGTCTTATATCAGCTTACTTGTCAAGATCGTTAGAATTTGAATAAAAATTCGAAAGCTTCACTTCCAAAGTGATAAGTAATGTTCGAGACTGACTGTTACCCGTTTATCGAACGTTCTGTTACTTTGTCGATTTTTGTAGAGAGAGTGGGATTTTGTTTTTTCACATTCATGTTCCATATAATTGTTCCCAATCAGGGCCCTGAAGAAGGCCAAAACGAAGGGTCGAAACGTTGGCCGTCATAGTGAAAAGCATCGACACGCATGTTTTACGTTAGACTGCACCACTGGAGCTCATCATAGGCTACGTGTACGCCAGTTGAAATCATTACGCCTCACCAGAAGTTATTCGAAATTAATTTAACATTGGACAAAACTAGTGTCATTTGGGGCATTTGTCGAATAAATGGTAAGAAAATTAATAAATTGTGAATTTTTGAGTTACTAAGTTTATAAATCAGATTTGTGTTTCGAATTTATCTCATCAATAACTACCACCAACTTGGAGGCCAGTTAGACGAGACATATTGGTCTATCTATCTCAAATCACTTCATTTTTTTTACAATATTTTGCATATTGTATTCGATTATCTCGTCAGTAACCAAGTACCAACATTAGACCAAGCTTGAGCTAATTATTAGGCTAATGTGGGTAGTAATTCGCATACATCTTGGTCCCAAGTTGGTGCTAGTTACTGACGAGATGAAATCGAAACACAAAAATCCACCTCAATTTATGTTAGATCTGCATGCTTTAAAGCACAAATAGGTGTAATCGATTTGTTTCCAATTGCTGTTGATTGATTGGGCAATTTTATTCTGTGAAATTAGTTTTCACCCGATGTTTTCCCTAGTATGAAACACAGCATGTTGCATCGCATTGGCTTAAGCTCGTCGAACCATGTTTTCGTTCTCGCTGATGGTGTCCCATCAGCAAAGACGAACTTCTGTTTTTTCTGCACCTCACCCAACTAAACTCATTAAAGTTTGTTCTGAAATATATACAAGAAGTATTTTCGACTTTGTGGATCTATCGTCTAGCCCGCTTGTCAAGTCGGTGCCATTTACTGATGAGACGATGTCGAAACATGTAGATCTTTGACTTGCGCTTCAATTTGAGTGTTTGATGGGCCAATTTGGTCACTCAGAATATGGTATTTATTCAAAAAAATTTGAACAAATCCGAAAGTCGTAGAATTTTACTTAAAATCTTTTACTCAAAAGATACTAAAATAAATCAAGACATTTTTGTGTTAATAAATTTTTCAACACTTTTTGCCTAATTTTTTTTATTATTTTCCATGAATTTCATTTAAATTTAGGTTTCTTTAACACGTTTCGCATAAATATAATTTATAAAATATTATTTAAAACTTTTTTTTTGTGAACTTTGTGTTACGTATACATTTTCAACAATTTTTGTTATTTTTTTGCAAAATGTTTGTTCAAATATTGTTTGAATTTTGTAAAACAAAAGTAATGAATTTCATTCAAATATTGAATAAACATCCAACTTGTTTTAATGAAATTTATAATATGCTAAGATTTCGAAGTACTACAATTTTTGTTTAAATTTTGAATAATGTTTGCATAATTTAAAAAAAAACTTATTTTTTGTTGATTAATTTTCTAATATTTATCAAATTTTGAATACATTTGATACGAATTTTGAATACATTTTGTTTAAATCTTATGTTGATTTTTTGTGCATTTCGAGTACATTTTATATAAATTTAAAATAAATTATAAATCACTCAAAATATCGTATTTACTCAAAAATTCGCTGAACGAGTTCGAAACTCCTAAACACAAAATAAGAATCCAAAACTCGAGTACGCTGCTTTCAAAATACACGACAGATTTTACATTAATTCTTAACATCTTTTAAATATTTTTTTTACCTAAATTTGTATAAATTTTGAATAAATTTCATAATTTTTTTGAAAACATTTTTTTTTATTTTGTTAAAGTTTTGTTCAAATTTTGTTTACAATTTGTCGACATTTCATATGAATTTTAAGATAAAGAATTAAATTATTAAGAAAAAATTGCACAATTTTTGTAATAAATATTGCGCAAGTTTTTTATAATTTTTATATAAATGATGTTTGCATAAGCTTTTAAGGAATTTCTGAAAATTTTTATTAAATCATTTTAAATTTATTCATGCAATTTGGAATAAATTATGTTCAAATTTGGATAAATTTTGTGTACATTTTGTATAATACAAGTTTGACAATCATTTGTAAATTTTTTGTTTAAATTTTGTTCGCTCATTTTTAATGAAATTTATGCCACCATAATTTTTGTAATCAAATATTTTTGTATGATTTCTAAATACTATAATTTCTGTGTAAGTATCGAATAATGTTTGCATAATGTTTTAATACATTTTCAAAATTTTACTGCATTCGTTTATAATGTTTTATCAAATTTCTAATAAATTTTATGCGAATTTAGAATAAATTTCGTCTAAATGTTTTGTTTTTTTGCGTTTTGTATAAATTCTATATACATATAAAATAAATTTAAAATCACTCAAAATATGGTATTTAATCAAAAATTTCTGAACGGTTTCGAAAGCGGTGAAACTCGAGAACGACGGATTCTATATAAATTTTAAACATCCTTTTTTTTGAAATTTAAAAAAAATATTCAAATAACGTTTTGTTAAAATTTTGTTTTGCAATTTGTTGACATTTTGCATACTTTTAGTGCTATTTTCTATTAATAGGTATTATGACATCAAATAAAAACAATTTTTCAAAAGTTTTTTATAATTTTTGTTATAAAATTTGTGCGATTTTTTACCTATTTTTATATAAGGATCGAGCAATGTTTGTACAATTAAATACAATTTTTTTGTCCAACTTTGAACAAATTTTGTTCAAATTTTTGTAAATTTAGTATAAATGTTGAGCAAATTCCAAATTTTTCAACAATTTTTTCATTACATTTTGTTTAAATTTCTAATGACGTTTTCGAACATTTTTTGTATTTTTCAAAAAAAAAAAAATTGTATAAAGGTTGTGTAGTATTTTTCAAAAACGTTTTATATTTATTTTGAGATAAAGTGCGTCCAAGCCTTTTGTAATTTGTGATATATCAAATAATTAATCAATATTTTTAGAAAATATTATTTTATAATTTAAAATTTTTTAATCAATTTCAAATGAACTTTGATTAAATGTTTTGTAGATGTTTCATGAATTTTGTATATATTTTATTTAAATTTGAAATAAATGGAATATCATTCAGAAATGATATTTACTCGAAATTCTCCCGCAGCCCTAAAATTCACGAATATTCATAACATCTTTTGAGTAATTTTTTTTATTTCTAATTTGAGTAAGCTTAATGTATTTTAAATAAAATTTAAATACTTTTTTTGGAAGTTTTGTTTAAATTTTATTTAAAGTTGGTAAAGATTTTGCATGTATTTGATGTATTTTTATGAATTGTATGTAAACAAATTTAAGTAATTTTGCAAAACTTTCGTGTAATTTTCGTGAGAATTTTCTCGCCATTTTTTGATTCTTTTTCTATAAAAAACGAAACATAGCATAGTTTTTGAAACAAAATTGTAAATTCTTTGAAAAAAATATAACCTATTTCCCATACATTTTACTTAAATTTGCATAATTTTTTTATATTATATTTATAAAAATATGTTATATAAGTTCTATTTTATATTAACTTGAAATTAATTTCAAATTTTTCGACAATCTTTTAAAAAAAAAATTTAAATTTTTATACATTTTTGTAATTTTTGCCTTTCTCATATAGAAAGGTTATGCAATCACTCTGAAAAACGTCAACCTAATCCCGGCCCGGAGGGCCGAGTGTCATATCCCATTCGACTCAGTTCGTCGAGATCGGAAAAAGTCTGTATGTGTGTGTGTATGTATGTATGTGTGTGTGTGTGTGTATGTATGTATGTGCGTATATGTCAAATAATGTCACTCATTTTTCTCAGAGATGGCTGGACCGATATGCCCAAACTTAGTCTCAAATGAAAGGTGCAACCTTCCCATCGGCTGCTATTGAATTTTGGATCGATCGGAATTCTGGTTCCGGAATTACGGGTTTCAGAGTGCGGCCACACAGAAATTTCTCATATAAACTATAGGAAAAATTAAAAATAGAATTTTTATTTTTGATGCTAAATGTGTTCAAGGTGCATGAAACGTCGAGATTTGATGCAAACTCGAAAAATATGGTATTTAATCAAAAATTTCTGAACGGTTTCGAAAGCGGTGAAACTCGAGAACGACGGATTCTATATAAATTTTAAACATCCTTTTTTTTGAAATTTAAAAAAAATATTCAAATAACGTTTTGTTAAAATTTTGTTTTGCAATTTGTTGACATTTTGCATACTTTTAGTGCTATTTTCTATTAATAGGTATTATGACATCAAATAAAAACAATTTTTCAAAAGTTTTTTATAATTTTTGTTATAAAATTTGTGCGATTTTTTACCTATTTTTATATAAGGATCGAGCAATGTTTGTACAATTAAATACAATTTTTTTGTCCAACTTTGAACAAATTTTGTTCAAATTTTTGTAAATTTAGTATAAATGTTGAGCAAATTCCAAATTTTTCAACAATTTTTTCATTACATTTTGTTTAAATTTCTAATGACGTTTACGAACATTTTTTGTATTTTTCAAAAAAAAAAAAATTGTATAAAGGTTGTGTAGTATTTTTCAAAAACGTTTTATATTTATTTTGAGATAAAGTGCGTCCAAGCCTTTTATAATTTGTGATATATCAAATAATTAATCAATATTTTTTGAAAATATTATTTTATAATTTAAAATTTTTCAATCAATTTCAAATGAACTTTGATTAAATGTTTTGTAGATGTTTCATGAATTTTGTATATATTTTATTTAAATTTGAAATAAATGGAATATCATTCAGAAATGATATTTACTCGAAATTCTCCCGCAGACCTAAAATTCAGGAATATTCATAACATCTTTTGAGTAATTTTTTTTATTTCTAATTTGAGTAAGCTTAATGTATTTTAAATAAAATTTAAATACATTTTTTGGAAGTTTTGTTTAAATTTTATTTAAAGTTGGTAAAGATTTTGCATGTATTTGATGTATTTTTATGAATTGTATGTAAACAAATTTAAGTAATTTTGCAAAACTTTTGTGTAATTTTCGTGAGAATTTTCTTGCCATTTTTTGATTCTTTTTCTATAAAAAGCGAAACATAGCATAGTTTTTGAAACAAAATTGTAAATTCTTTTTAAAAAATACAACCTATTTCCCATACATTTTACTTAAATTTGCATATTTTTTTTATATTATATTTATAAAAATATGTTATATAAGTTCTATTTTATATTAACTTGAAATTAATTTCAAATTTTTCGACAATCTTTTAAAAAATTTATTAAGTTTTTATACATTTTTGTAATTTTTTTATAAATACTGCATAAATATTGTACAAAATTTCAATAATTTTATAAAAATTGTGAAAATTTTTTATACATTTTGTAGCAAATTAAAAAAAGTTTTATATTATTGTAAAAATTGAGTTCAAGATTTTTATATTTTTTTATTTCTAATATTTTTGATAAATATTTTGTTCATATACATATCTTGCATTTTCGAAAATTATTTGAAAATTCTATTTATTTATTCAAAACCTTTTATACAATTTGGAATACAATTTGTTTAAATTTGTGAAAATTTTTGTTTAGAATTTATATAAACTTGAATTAAAATCCAAGTTTTGAAACAAGTTTGGTTCAAATCTTTGTTTATGTTTTTATATATTTTCGAATTATTTTATAAAGTCCTGCATAAACATTGTAAAAAAATTCATATCCTTTTAAATTTTGCAAATTTCGCGTTATTTTTTTTGAAATTTTCTGTAAATTACACTACAATTTTGTAGTAAATTTGATCCAAGTTTTTTATATTTTTTTTTTTGGTTATATTGCTAATAAATATTAATTAATTCTTTAATAATTTTTTAAATTTCTTTTAATTTATTTTAAAAATTTTGATGAAGTTTCGAAAAACGTTATGTAAAATTTGAATTAGTTTTATATAAATTTTGTGTGAAATTCATGTAATTTCCAAAAAAACTTTTTTAATTTTTTTTTTGAATTTTGTTTTTGTAGGGTACGAATATTTCATACATTTCTTTCAATTCTTAATAAATTTTGTGGAAAGATTGTGTTAAAATTTTGTACAAAACCTGCATAAAATTTGTATATGCTTTTTTGCAAATTTGCAAAGTTAAATTATTGTTTTTATATTTTATTCAAATTTTGTTAATTTTGTTAAACGATTATTCTCTGCATGTAGAGTGTGACAATAATGAGTCATACAGTTTCATCAAAATTTCCCGTGTGCCCCAAAGAAGCAACCTCGGACCTCTGCTATTCTCCCTGTTTTTCAATGATGTTTCGTATATTGTTTTGGTTAATTAAATTGTTTTGTTTAAATTTTGTGCATAAATTTCATAAATATTTGTTCCGTGCACTACAATCTCGCATATCCACGCAGCGCGATAATAACTCAACATAAAAACTCCCAACAAACTAGAACAGGTACCATAAGCGGGCAAAAGTTACGATAATTCAAGAAGTTAATGACAAAACGCTTTCTGCTCTGAACTCGACTCTAGCTACGCTCTCCCAGCAACGGCACCCCAGCGCGCATCCAAGTTGGCTAGTCTGCTGGAAGCTCCCTCCCGGCCTGCCTGCCTGCCTGCCAGAGCCGAAAGACACCACAAAAGCAAACAACTCCTGTCTCTATTTTGTCTATTTGTTTTATATGTATCTGTGTTTTAAAGCTCATAAATTCTCACCTTTGCCGGTTTTGTTTGTTTTTTTTTCTGTAAGTCCTTGTAAGAGCGATATTCAGCTCCTCGCGTTGGCACCTTCTTGATACCACGGACACAAAGCAAAAAATACCCCTCCTTTTCCGGATCGCTGCCGAAAAGCGGCTAGGTGAAGTTTCATCCCAAAAGATGAAGGTTTTTTTTGCGCTCGTGTGCAGGAGGTCGACGTCTGATATCCTGGGCTGCGACTCTCGGTAGGCGTTGATGTTTTATGGTTGCTATGTGTTTATGGATTTTATTCCTACGAGTTTTCCGTAGATTTAAAATTCGTGGAACGTTCCGACATCAGACGGTGAAAGTTCTTGTTGCTGTTTTGTGGTCATGTGTTTTTTTTCTGTTGGTAATTTTTTTTCTCTCGAAAAGCTTACAGGTGATGGTGTTGAACACAGCATTGTTGGCAGAGCTTGCTTGGATTAGTTTTGATGAATGGTTCGGGTGGAGCAACTTGATCTAACCAGTTCAGTTTATGAGCTACCTGGAGTGTTTGTGATGTAAGTAGCATGCACACAGACAAGTTTCTCCTTTTGATAACAAAATCTGCTTTGAAAAGATTATGAAAAGAAACAAAGCAAAAAGCGAACATTCAAGTAGCATAGCCAGTGAACAGTGGAATAACTTTAATGTCTCCTCATTTTCCATTAACTAAATGATATTATCTTCTGGAACAAAAACCGCACTTAATAAAGCTCTTCCGTTGTCGGGTCGTGCGCGGGCGGCATCTGAACCCGAGCCCTTTTTGAATACACGCGGATAAAACTTCTACTTTCCAACCTCGCCGCTGAGACCTGAAATTACTACCACCACCGCACCACAGATCGTAAAGTATGTCGGTAATTATGTGCGACGATAAAATATTTCTTCCTTTCTTCTCCCCTCACTGACCCGGGGGCCAGCCGAAGCTTCCGAGCTGAGCTTCCATCTCTAGTATCAAAAAGCCCCCAAGGCAATGGATGGAGTGCCATCGAGCTGAGTTTTCCGCCGCCGCATCAAACGACAAACACAGACGTCACGCGGAGCTGGACGAGTTAGAGCGAAGATACTCGACTGTGCGTAATCTCCCCGGGGATCAATTAACGATTATCAGGACAATTAGATTTACGGCCAAAGCCGCATCACAGACGTCGTTGTCATCGCCCCTCCCGAGTGTGCATTTGGCAGAATGTAAGGATGTTCGGGTCGGGGCGGTTTTTCCCCCGAAGCAGAGCAAAAAAGCAAACTCATTTATTTAACCGGCTTTATCCTCATCAGCGAAAATATTGTTTGTGTAACTTTTCCGTTTTCGGTTTCGGTGCTTTCGCTTTCTATCGTTCCGCTGGGGATTTATTCTCCGATGGCGCCGTCAGCCCGCAGTAATCAGCCCGCCTACCAACCTGTCAGCAGCTTATGCAGTGAAACTACCGCAGCACTCGATTTTTCCATCCTGTCGCACAATATGACAACAAAGCGAGAAGAAAAAACTGTTCCTTTTAAGTGCAATTCTCACCGGGGAAACAGGCCTTCAGAATTGGTTAATTCAGTCGCTTTTCCCATACATCCAAGTCGGTCCTGTGGAGAAATTCTGGAAGTAGGCTGTTCCTGAATGAAAATTGAGGCAGTAGGCTGATTCAGTGAGCGGTGGAAAAGCGAAGGGACGAAGGAAAATAAAATCGCCAACAAAAGGAAAAGTTTTCTCCCCCAGTTCCGTTTGGGTGGAAGTACTCCACTAAGGCAGCGTCAGCCGCGCGTGCCGACCGAAAAAAATAGTGAAATCTGGAGCAATGAGTGGCGTAGAATGTAAAATCAGGGCAAGAAGTAAATAAGTTTCATTTTCTTTTATGAGTTTACCTTTTTGGGAGTTTTGATGGATGGAATCACGCTTTTTAACTTTCGGTTTATTGAATTTATGGTTGTAATCTTGTGGAGTTGGAAGTTGTTTTTTAAACTTTTATAAGCGGAGCTTTATTTGGGTGCAAGCCGTTTGTTTGACTCCGCTGGTGGCAGTAGCTTCACATGATAATGAATCAGAAGACGTTCACAGTAAGAAAAATAGCAAAACGGTAATAAAAATAAGAAGAAAAAAATATAAAAAATGCAAAATGAATATACACTGGAATCTCCATTCACGAACCAAAACGGGATTCGTAAATTGAATTATTCCGCTTCCCATTCCGAAAATACCCATATTGTTGAGGTTGTAGAGAATTTATCTAAACCGGAAGTCGCCATCTTTAATTTTGAAATAGCGTCATACATTGATTTCTGTCATGTACTCGTTGACTCCATTCCGAAAATACACATATTGTTGAAGTTATAGAGAATTTATCTAAACCGGAATTCGCCATCTTGGGTTTAAAAATGGGCTCATACATCGCTTTCCGTCATCTAATCGTCAACCCAATTTAAAAAATACCCATATTGTTGTCGCCGGGAAACTCTAAGCTTGCTCATACGGCCCTACTCCACGCCTTTCCAAACTTTCTTCCTTCAACTTCTTGCTCTCCTTTGAGTGGCTCCTAATATTGAAAAATATTTCACACCTCCTTACTAGTTAAATGTCGTTGAAACATAAAAAATTACCTAAACCGGAAGTCGCCACCTTGGATTTTAAAATGGCTTCATACATCGATTTCCGTCATATACTCGTTCACGCCATTCCGAAAATATCCGTATTATTGAGGTTATGGAGAATTTCTCTAAACCGGAACTCGTCTTAGATTCTAAAACGGTATCATAGAGTCGGGTCCCCTACAACGTGAATAACGGGGTGCGTGAAAAAGGAATCCGCGTAATAGGAATTTCATAGCTTATAGGATTTTGACTAATTGGGGCTGTGGTCGAATATTTCGTCCGCGTTAGCATATAGCGCCATACTTTTTTTGGCAAAGTTGTTGAGCTTTTTTAGACCTACACTTGAGTGTAATTGGATATCCAATTAGTTGAAAATTATGTCGCCAGGGGGGCTTTAAAAAAGAGACGAATTTCGCGCTAAATCGTATTCAGAGTTGGGAGCACCCTCTCAGATTTTAATGAAACTTTTTGTACATGAAGACTTTGTCACAAAAAGCCACTTTGAATACTTTGTTTTTTCAAAAATGATCTAAACTGTCTTGAAAAGGGTCAAACTTTTTTTACCATTTTTTTTCAAATGGCTATAGTCTAAAAATAACAAATCCTACAAAAAGATTTTCACAAAACAAGTCCAATTTTTGAATAAAAATATTGAAAAATTCTCCTACACTGAAAAAATCGATTTTAAAAATTTATAGTAGATTGACAAAAAAACCCCTTGATTTGGATGAAATTTTGTTCCAATATATTATGTTCCCTACTTACCGGCAAAAATTATAGTTGGGCAGTTTCAAGGAAAAAAAGTTATTTGAAAAAAACTTTGTCCGAAGTGAATTTTTCTTTCAGTGTATTTTTATTCAGGTTCCATAGCCCGGAGACCAGAACCCAGAATCCCGAGAAAAAAGCTAAACTCCAGATTCCATAGCCCAGAGTCCCGAGAAGAGAGACCAGAATCCAGAGTCACGAGTCCTTAACCCAAAATACTGAGGCGAGTCTAGAGTCCAAAATCCAGAGTTCAGTGTCGAGAATGCAGAGTTCAGAGTCAGCGATCAGAATCCAGATTTCCGAAGACAGAGCTCAGACTCCAAAATCCAGAATTCCGAGTGCAGAGTTCTGAGTCCAGAGCGCAGAGTTCAGATGCTAGAGCCCAGAGTTCAAAACCTAGAGTCCAGAGCCCAGAGACCTGAAACCAGAGTCTAAAGTTCTTATGCAAAAATACATAGCCTAGAGTCCTCAGCACATAATCCAGAGCCTAGAGCCCAAAGTCCAGAGCCCCTAACCCAAAATAGTGAAACCAGAGTTTAGAGTCCAGATTCCAGAGTTCAGAGTCCAGAATTCAGAGTTCAGATTCGATAATCCAGAGTTTAGATTCCATAGCCCAGCGACCAGAACCCAGAGTCCCGAAGAGAGAGCCCCGAGTTCGGAGTCCAGAATCCAGAGTCCCGAGTGCGGAGTGCATAGTCCAGAGTTTAGAGTCCGGAGTCTACAGTTCAGAGTCCAAAGCCCAGAATCAATATCCAAAGCCCATAGCTCAGAAACCACAGTCTACAGTCTATATCACAGAATCTGGAGGCGAGAGTTCAACATCCAGAGTTAAGAATGCAGAGTCCAGAGTTCAGAGTGCAGAGAAAAGGGTCGAAAACTCTGTGTCCAGAGTCCAGAGCCCCGAGTCCTCAACCCAAATTACTGTGGCCAGAGTCCAGAGCTCTGAGACCAGAATCCAGAGCCCGAAGTACATAACCCAAAATATTGAGGCAAGAGCTCACACTCCAGAGAACAGAGCCCGGAACCCAGAATCCAGAGTCCATAACACAGAATCTCGAGGCGAGAGTCCAGAGTCCAGAACCCAGCGTGAAGAGTGCAGCATCCAGAGTTCAAAGTCCAGCATCTAGAGTTCAGAGTCCAGAAACGAGAATCCTGAGACCAGAGTTCAGAGACCAGTGTCCTCAACCCAAAATACTGAGCCCAGTGTCCCGAGTTCAGAAACTAGAGTCCAGAGCCCAGAGTCCACAGCAAAGAGCCCAGAGACCAGAATCGAGAGACCCGAGTGCAGAGCCTATAGTTCAGAGTCCAGAGTCTTGAATTCAGATTCCAGAGCCCATGGTTCAGAGTCCAGAGTGCATAGTACAAAAATTCGAGGCCAGCGTCAAGAGTCCATCATACAGCGATGAGAGTGCAGAGTCCAGAATCTAAAGCTCAGTGTCTATAGTCCAGAGAGCAGAACCCAGCGTCCCGAGGGGAAAGCCAAGAGTCCAAAATCCAGAGTCCCGAGTGCAGATTCCAGAGTTCAGAGCCCAGACTTCAGAGTCTAGAGTCTAGAGTTCGAATTCCAGAGTCCAAAACCAAGACCCCAGAGAACATTGTTCAGAGTCCAGAGCCCATAGTACAGAATATCGAGACCAGAACCCGGTGTACAGAATCCAACGTTGAAGCGATTTAACATGAAATGTATCGAAACATTGTCACGAAAGTGTAATAAATTATGAAAATGATGTTTTCTGTAAAGTTTCTGAGGACGATAATGTAATGATTAAATTGGATATCACACACTAGGCGGCGCACTTTTTGTTTTCAGTATCTCCAAATGATGGTAATTTAGAAGGATGATGTCTTCAGCGAAGTTGCTCGAGATGTCAAGGACTGCCCAATGGTGACGGATTAGTTTGGGATACCCTCTCTGTGCGGCGCTAGTGAGCGTACATGCGTTCAATACAGGGTAGATTGTAATATATCCAAAAAATGATAATTTAGAAAGATATTTTTAACAAAATTCTTGAGGATGTGTAGGGCTACGGCTACGCGGCGTTTGTGAGCTAGTAAAATATTTAATATTCAAAATGGAAATTTTTTCAATAATATGGCAATGGGTTTTATTTTAAAGGGCAATTTGTTGGTAGATGAAAATAAATTGTTTGGGACATGTTCAATGCGTGTCAAACTGAAACATTTTTTTAACAATTTGGGATTGAATTTTATATTGCAAGGTAAGTTACCAACTACACTATACCTGCGCTATGAAAAAGGGACCCACGAGGCCCCACAAACGGTCATTCACCTCTAATATGCTGACAGAGAACGGGAGAACCGAGTGAACACCACTTCCGACATCAAAAGGTGGCTTATAACTACAACCCAACTATGGAGCTGCGAATAAAAAAAAATGTATATATTGGACAAATTTTTTTTTATTCGTAGCTCCAGGAGGGCACCCCAACTACTGCTTGGCTTACAATGGTGCAAACGACAAGAGGCTGGAGGTGGAGCAGCGGGCTTGTTTGAGGGACGAGTCACAAGAGCTACCGCTAAGAACGGACGGAGAGAGCAGCGATGGACAACACGAGGCAAGGAACGCTGCACCTGTGAGGAAAGCTGCGACTAAGAGACGCCAGTCGCTTACCCTCACGGGAACACAGAAGCGTTGGATCGTGTGGACGACGTAGATGAACAAATTCGTGGTCCGTTTCTGGAGTATAGCGACACGGCTCCAATGTCGCGCCCCAGGATCCCGAAGCTGCAGTATTCTTTTAAGTTGACCTGTACACTTCAGGTCATATACGTACACGGTGTACGTACACACAGGTTTGTGGCAGCAGTTTTCTCTTTCTCACTCTCATCATCACTAGCGTTGCCTAAAACGAGGCCTTGTGCGAATGGTTCTTGTGCACGCACCCGGTGTACGTACACGGATGTTTGAACTAGAGTTCGTACATCGTTCGCTTGGATTCGATGTTCGAGGCGAACCTGTACATCGAGACGAAGCATGTTTGAGATTGAACGCGCGCACGAAATTTTGTACACAGGTACAAACTTGTCGATGTTCATTGGAAGTCTGGGTAAACAAGAACCAAAGTTAGTGTATGTGATAAGGCGATCCCGTGAATTTAAGCACGATTTTGCCAGATAGAACTTAGTCGATAAAGATATTAAATTCGAACTCTGTCTAGTAAAATGCAAATTTTACAGGTTCTCATTTTCGCTATTGGACTTCTTCATGTTTCGATCTGTTTCCTGTTCCATGATGTCTTACACGTACAGAAAATAAATTGAAAAAAAGTTAAAAGCGACAACTTTTTCGAAAGCCTCTTTCAGCGACATCGTTCGTGCCATTAATGAATAAAATGAACAGAAGTGGTCTTAAATGACTTCCATGTGCTTTTTCTGAAGGTGCCTAAGCTAACACCACTTACCATCGATTCACAAGCAAAGTCTTCACTTCAGCTTGTTTTTTTTTTCTCCAACGATCAAATCAATATCCCCCTCTTTGCAAATCCAAGTAAAGACAGTGCACGAAGATTGATTTCACCAGGTGTGCTACACTCGGTTGCAACTCCTCCCTCCCGTCCCATCGTGCTTTGGCGAATTTCCTACTAATAACAGGCTATTAATAACGGCCGCCTTTTTAATTATAACTCCTTCGGGACGACGACGACGACGTTCCCCTCTACTGCTCTGTACGCCCTGTCTCGATTGATTATTTATTGGCAATGCACTATTTAATACCACGACGGTTTCAGCACCAGTCGGGACCAGAATCGATCAATCAGCCACCGGGTGGTGTTTAGTGTACTCTCGGTGGTGCTGCTGCTGATGGTGATGATTATGATGGACCCCCCGCTGAGTTTTTTCTGGCCCAAGATATCGGTAACTGTGGCAACGAAAACAAAAAAAGGAAAAATGGTCTGTTTTCTGGAACATTCAAACAACAATCGATTTCGGATTCGTCGTCGCGGGAAGTCTTGGCCGTGCAGAAGTTTCGCTTGTTTTCTGGTTTGAAAACGAATAAAGAGGATGTTTGTTTTGCGTGCGGATAGCACCCCGAATATTTTCCAAAAGGGAAGGAGGATCGAATTTCCGACCCATCCCATGAGATCATCGCATCAAAGCAGGCGTCTATCGTCGGAGTGCGAGTTGTTGTTTCAATAGCGATCATAACAAGCAACGGGGGTTGTCAAAATTGCTTCATGCCTGTGGAGAGACGGTAGATCGTTGGAGGCCAATTTAAACAATCGCATCTGGGAAAAGTCGATGTTTAGCATTTAGATTTGGTGGTAGGGAGACCCGGTCGGCGTACTAATACACGTTCTGATGTGTGCTGACAGTTATGCTAATTGTTGTGGTTTACCAAGTTTGAAATTTGATAGTGGTCAATTTGGGATATGCTCCATCACTTTTGATCGTAAATAAAAGCTACGTCCACTTGACGATCGACGTCGTTGGTTCAAGGTTACATTTCTCAAGTTTCACCTATCTCAATCGACAAGACGTTTGTTTTTCTTCGAGTATCACCGAGCTCGTTCGGTGGAATGCCATAAATGTTTACACGACTGTGAGGCGGTCAATAGCGGGTTGGGGCACGCTGCAGTTCAGGGTATCCATGAAGATGTGTTTCGTTGATAAGCGAACTGGGAATGTTGTGCATGAAAAGGAGACATTTAAGATTTCATCGGTAGTTTAATTTTTAAATCCGTGGCAATTTCACACTAAAGCAGGATCGGTTATCGGATTACACAATTAAATGGTAGGTTGAACAAAAAAATCGAATCTGCTTCACATTTTTTTCCTCTATTTGGGACGATCTAATTTACGAATCAAAAACAAGTTAGCGAACAAAATCAAAAAACCGAAAAATGAGAAAGAATAGTAATCAGTAAATATCTATAGTGAGAAAAAAGCAATAATTGCAGAAAATATATCTGATATGGCAAAAATAGCAAAATAGAGTTAAAAGTAAATATAGAAAAATTGCCAATAGCAAAAAGTCAAAGAAATAACGGAAAAAAGCAACAGTAGTCAAAAATATCAAAAAATATCTTCTATAGCAAATATAACAAAATACTGAAAATAATATAAATTGCAAAAAAAAACAAACTAAAATTGACAAAAAAGGCGAATTGAAGATGTAGATTCAAATGGATAACATCTCCTTAGTAACAATTCAGTTTGTATGGCAGTTTTATATCCAGTCATTGCGCTTGTAGCATGCTATAAAACCTCAATTGTTACTTAGGCTATCAAATGGATGAAATGAACAAACAGCTGCCAATTTTGATAATACTGACAACGGCAAGCGTGCAACCAGTACTTCCAAATCACCAGGCATCGTCAGCTGCGTGGAAGTAAGTGCGGAAAACTGTTGATCAGTACGTGAAGGAAGCTAGGATTAAAATCTGATCGCGACTACTGTGACATATTAGTAGTAATTTGTGTATATCCTACGGACCCCCACAATAAACTTTTTTTTTATTTTTATTTATTTTATTGTTCCGGTTCCGTCACATTGGATTAAATGATCAATATGAATATAATGATTATATTTGATAAAGTTAATCCATTTTGTCCATCTTATCTATTATTGCCAAAACGGATAAAATGAATAAAAAGTTAGCTTTTACAAGTGGATAACAGGCAAGAATGGAGAAAATTGCACCAAGGCAGAAAAAATGGAAAATTTAAGCGTAATACAAAATGTTCATTCAAATTGGTATAACGGTTTACATCGATAAAATGATAAATAAATTAATAAATAATAAATTTTCAAATTATGGTAAGCCTAATCCTTTCATAGCCAGGACCGCTCAAAAAGCAGAACGCGTGAAGAATAAAACAAATAATAATGATAAAAAAAGAAAAAATAGAAAAAAATATGAATAAAGCGAAATGCTAATAGAATGCAAAAATATACAAATAAGACTTAGCAAAATAGTTTGATAAAAGCAATGAAAAAGAATTTAAAAAATTGTTCTTGAAATTCTCAAAATACTCGAAGTACTAAAAATCTTCAACTTCTTAAATTTATTATATTTCTCAAATGTTTCATAATACTCAAAGTTCCCAAAATTCTAAAAAAAATCCTTATATTCTCCGAATTCTTAAAATTCTTGAAATAGATTAAAGCTATTGGAATTATTAAAATCTTTTAAATTATTATTCTTAAAATTCTTAAAATACTCAGAATTGTTGAAATTCCTAATATTCTCAAAATCCTGAAAATCTTAAACTACTGATTTAACAAAATTTCAAAATTATCAAAAATTTTAAAACTCATAATTTTCAAAATGCTTTAAATTCTTCAAATTGTTTAAATTCTTTAAATTCTTTAAATTCTTTAAATTCTTTAAATTCTTTAAATTCTTTAAATTCTTTAAATTCTTTAAATTCTTTAAATTCTTTAAATTCTTTAAATTCTTTAAATTCTTTGAATTCTTTAAATTCTTTAAATTCTTTAAATTCTTTAAATTCTTTAAATTCTTTAAATTCTTTAAATTCTTTAAATTCTTTAAATTCTTTAAATTCTTTAAATTCTTTAAATTCTTTAAATTCTTTAAATTCTTTAAATTCTTTAAATTCTTTAAATTCTTTAAATTCTTTAAATTCTTTAAATTCTTTAAATTCTTTAAATTCTTTAAATTCTTTAAATTCTTTAAATTTTTTTGCATTCTTTAAATTCTTTAAATTTTTTAAACTCTTTAAATTTAAAGTTTTTTCAATTCTTAAATTTTTGAAAGCTCTAAAAAAATTAAAATTTTTGAAAGTTTCCACAATTCTTAAATTTTTGAAAGTCCTCAATAAATTTTAAATTTTTGAAACTTTAAAATTCTTAAAATTTTTAAAATTTTTAAAATTTTTAAAATTTTTAAAATTCTTAAAAATTTTAAAATTTTTAACATTCTTGAATTTTTTAATTTTTTAAATTTCTTAAAATTTTTAAATTCCTTAAAATTTTTAAATTTCTTTCTAATTTTCAAGTCCAAATTCTTTAAGCTTTCAAAATTTTTAAATTTCTTAAAATTTTTAAATATCTTAAAATTTTTAAATTTCTTGAAAGTCTCAAGTCAAAACTATAAAAATACTAAAAATTCTCAAAATTCTTAATGTGCTTAAAATTCTTAGAATCCGTAAAATCTTTAAAATCCTTAAAATTCCTAAAGTTCATCAAATTTAAGAAATTCTCGAAATTCCTGAAATTATTTTAATTTTTATTAAATTCTTAGAATTTTTAAAATGTTTTCAATTCTTTTAAAAAAATATTTTGAAAATTCTCGTAATGCTTAACATTTTCAAAATTCTCAATATTTTCAAATCAATTCTAGAATTACCTAACCCACAATTCTACAGTTTCTCAAAATTTAAAAATTTCTCAAAAATTTGAAAATTCTTGATGCTTTAATTTTTGGAATTTTCAAAATTCTTGAGATTCTTAAAATTCTTTACATTTTAAAATTCTCAAAATTTTCCAAAATTTTTAAATTTAATAATATTAATTTATAAAAATTGAGAGTTTTGAAAATTCTCAATTTTTATAAAATAATACTAAAATGTTCAAAATACTATGTACAGTTTTCAAATTTGTTATAATTCTTAATATTCTTGGAATTTTCGTAATTCTTATAATTCTGAAAATTCTTGAAAGTAAAAATTGTAAAATTTCTTGAAATTCTAAAAATTATAAACAAATTTCTTAGATTTTTGAAATTTCTTATAACTCTTAAAATTTGCAAAAGAAATTTTTTGAGAATATTAAGGAATTTTGAGAATATTGAACATTTTAAAAATTTTAAAAACTTTTAGGTTTTAAAAATATTGAATTCTGAAAATTTTGAGAATTTTAAGTATTTCAAAAATTCTGAGAATTTAAAAAAAAATTGAAAATTATTGAAATTTTTACAATTTTCAGAGTTATAAGAATTTTGAGAAACTCAAAATTTTTAATTCCTGAACATTTGAAAACTTTGAAGATTTTGAGTGCATTGAGCTTTAAAGTTTAAAAAATTCTCAAAAATTTTAAATTTTTAGGTTCTCAAAATTTTTATTACTCTGAAAATTGTAAAAATTTTAATAATTTTAGATTTTTTTTTTAAATTCTCAGAATTTTCAAAATACTTAAAATTCTCAAAATTTTTTAAACTTAAAAGTTCCTAAAATGTTCAATACTCTCAAAAATTTTAATATTCTCAAAATACTCAAAAGATCTTAAAATTCTTAAAATTCTCGGTGCTTAAAATTTTTAAAATTCCTAAAGTTTTCAAGAAATTTAATTCTCAATTTACTTAAAATTTTCAAATCTTCAAATTTAAAAAAGCCAGGTCTTTCTAAGAATTCTAAATTTATTAAAGTATTCTCAATGTTCTCGAAATCGTCAAAATCGTAAAAATTTTCAAAATTATTAAAATTATCAAAATTCTCAAAATGTTCGAAATTCTTGATATACTCAAAATTTTAAAGCTTCTCTAAATTTTCAAGATTCTTTAATTATTCAATATTCTCAAAATTCTAACAATTTTTAAAATTCTCAGGATTCTTAAAATGCTCAAAATTCTCTGAAACAAAATGCTCAAAGTCCTCAAGATTTTTAGAATTCTAATAGCCTTAAAATTTGCAAAATTTTGAAATGCTCAATATTCTTAAATTTCCAAATATCCTAAAATTTCTGAAAATCTTAAGAATCCTAAACATTCCAAATTTTCTACAATTTCAAAAAATTCAAAGTTTCTGAAAAATTCAAGAATTCTAAAAATTGTAAAATTGTAAAAATTCTGAAAATGCTAAAAATTTTAAAATTCTGAAAATTTCAAATCATTAAAAAATCAAAAATTCTTAAATTTTTAAAGATTCGAAAAAAATTCAAGATTTCCAACTTTTTTTTAAATTAATGGGTTTTCTCAAAATTTTCCAAATTTTTATGATCCGTAGTATTTTTAAAATTTACGGAATTTTCTAAATTCTCAAATAAAATTAAATTTCTATAAATTTTTAAAGTTCTCAAGATTCTCAATATTCTCAAATGTTTTGTTTTTAATTCTCAAAGTTTTTAGAACTTAACATTTTTTAAATTCTCGATATTCCTAAAATGCTCAAAATTCTCTAATCTTTTAAAATTTTGAAACTCAAAATTCCAGAAATTCTCTAAATCAAAATGGTCATCGTTCTCAAAACTATCAAAACTCGCAAAATTCTTAAAATTTGCCAAATTCTAATATTCTCAAAATTTTAAAATTTTTAGAAATTCTAACGATTCTAAAAATTCTAAAAATTTTAATAATTCTAAAAATTCTAAAAATTCTAAAAATTCTAAAAATTCTAAAAATTCTAAAAATTCTAAAAATTCTAAAAATTCTAAAAATTCTAAAAATTCTAAAAATTCTAAAAATTCTAAGAATTCTAAAAATTCTAAAAATTCTAAAAATTCTAAAAATTCTAAAAATTCTAAAAATTCTAAAAATTCTAAAAATTCTAAAAATTCTAAAAATTCTTAAAAATTCTAAAAATTCTAAAAATTCTAAAAATTCTAAAAATTCTAAAAATTCTAAAAATTCTAAAAATTCTAAAAATTCTAAAAATTCTAAAAATTCTAAAAATTCTAAAAATTCTAAAAATTCTAAAAATTCTAAAAATTCTAAAAATTCTAGAAATTCTAAAAATTCTAAAAATTCTAAAAATTCTAAAAATTCTAAAAATTCTAAAAATTCTAAAAATTCTAAAAATTCTAAAAATTCTAAAAATTCTAAAAATTCTAAAAATTCTAAAATTTCTAAAATTTCTAAAAATTCTAAAAATTTTAAAGATTCTAAAAATTCTAAAAATTCTAAAAATTCTAAAAATTCTAAAAATTCTAAAAATTCTAAAAATTCTAAAAATTCTAAAAATTCTAAAAATTCTAAAAATTCTAAAAATTCTAAAAATTCTAAAAATTCTAAAAATTCTAAAAATTCTAAAAATTCTAAAAATTCTAAAAATTCTAAAAATTCTAAAAATTTTAAAAATTCTAAAAATTCTAAAAATTCTAAAAATTCTAAAAATTCTAAAAATTCTAAAAATTCTAAAAATTCTAAAAATTCTAAAAATTCTAAAAATTCTAAAAATTCTAAAGTTTTAAATATTTTAAAAATTCTATAAATTCAGAATGATCAAAAATTCAAGAAGTTAAAAAAAAAATAATAATTCAAACATACTAAAAATTTTAAAAATACTAAAATATCTAAATTTTCAAAAAGTAATTGAATTCTAAAGATCGTTCTTAAATTTTTTTTTAAATTTTGAAAATTTAAAAAATCCGATTTGTAAAAATTCTTAAAATTTTAAAATTTTTAATCGTTTTAAAACTTTTCACAATTCTGAAAATTCTAAATGTTCTAATTATTCTAAATATTCTAAAAATTGTAAACATTCTAACATTCAAGAATTTATAAAAATTCTAAAAAAATTTATGCTCCGCAAAATTTTTAAAAATCAAGAAATTTACCAAATTTCCAAAAAAATTCAATCTATCTATCTATCTATCTATCTATCTATATATATAAAAGTCAATGTTTGTATGTATATGATTTATAGACTCCCAAATGGCTTAACCGATTACCGTAAAAATTTCTACATAGTAGGCGTTTGTTATGGAGCGTGTTTATGTGCTATTGGTTGGGGATTATCTGCCCGACTGATGGCGCTTCTGAACAAATTGTGTTTTCCTCATATTTCGACGAAAGTCGCAGCAACGCGCGATGGGTATTAGCTAGTTTTCTATACATTTTTAAAGTTCTCAAGATTCCCAATATGTTGTTTAATTCTCAAAATTCTTAAAACTTTACATTTTTTAAATTCTCAATATATAGGTATGAAATGCTGAAAATTCTTCAAACTTTTAAAATTTTAAAACTCAAAATTCCTGAGATAAATGAAATAAAAGCATAAAATTCTCAAAACTTTCAATGCTCGCAAAATTCTTCAAATTTGAGAAATTTCAAAATTTTCAAAATGTTTAATATTCTAAAAATTCTAAAAGTTCTAAAGATTCTACAATTCTACAATTTCTAAAAATTCAAAAATTCGAAAAATTTTAAATTTCAAGAAGTTCGAGAAATTTTGATAATTCAAGCATTCTTAAAATATTAAAAATTCTGAAATTCCAATGGTTCTGAAAAAAAAAATAAAAATTCTGAAAAATTCAAAAATTCGAAAAAAAATTAAAAATTGTAAAAATTCTATATTCTAAATATTCTAAAAATACTAAAATTTCTAAAATTCCTAACAAGTATAAAAATTTTAAAAATTTAAAAATTCTTATATTCTAAAAGTTATGACGATCACAAAAATTTTAAAAATTTACAAAATTCGAAAAACAATTTGAAAATCGGAAAAAAATTTCATTTTTTTTTTAATTTTTAAGATTGTAAAAAATTTAAAAGATTTAAAAGCTTTAAAAAATTTTAAAAATTTTAGAACTTTAAATATTTCATATATTTTTAACATTTTTAAAATTTCAAAAGCTTCAAAAAAAAAATTAAAAATGTTTAAGAATTTTAAAAATCTTCAAAATTTTAAAAATCGTGAAGATTTTAAAATCTTTAAGGATTTAAAAAAAATTAAGTTTTAATATTTTGAATGATTCTGAAAATTATGAATATTCTAAATATTGTAAAAATTCTAAATGTTCTGAAAAATATTTTGAAAATTCTAAATATTCCAGAAGTTTTAAAAATAAAAAAAAATCTTAAAATTGTAAATATTTTAATTTTTTTTAAATTCTAAAAATTAGTCGAAATATTCAAAATTCTCAAGAGTCTAGAAGTTCTTAAAATCCTTGAAATTCTTAAAATTTTCATGCTTCTTAAAAATCTCAAAATTTTTAAATTCCCAAAATTTAAAAAATTCTCAAAATTTACCAAATTCAAAACTAGAAATTCAGAGTTCAGCATTCATATTTGAAAATAGATAATTATAAATGTAAAAATAGATAATTATGAATGATAATTATAAATGTAAAATACAATAATTGCAGTTCATACACTGCAATTATTGTATTTACAAAGTTTAAAAAGACATGCGAATCTGCGGAAGACATACGCATTTTTGTGTCAGAGTAAAATGATAATTAATGATTAACGTTTAATTATAGATTTTAGCAGTCAATCCGCAGTAAAATGGTTTCTAGTAGTAACCTAAATAAAAGTTTTGTACTCAGTTCGTATTGTAAATCATTTTTACATTTCTGCAAACTCTCTTTGAATCAATTTCTAGCAAGGCTTCACTCGCTCGTTCGCATGCAGCATTATCACCTAAATCGGAATCTGAAAAATTCTTCCGGTTGATTCCACCCAATCACGCGATAAACGTGGGTAGTAACGTGGAATGCGAATAATTCCAAGGTCAGTCCAAAAATAAGTTTTCGACTACCACCTACGCCATAACGCACCGCCTCCGCATCCCGGAACACCTACCATCTAAACTCACCCAGTTCACACGGTCATCCATCAACGCCGTGCTAAATTTTCCATCTGGGCGTGTGGAACCAGATCGGAAACCTGACGCCCACTTGGATGTGTACTGTGCAGAGTCGGAAAATTGTCAAATTAAATGATGTTTGCTTTCGCGACGACGACGACGACGACCGCAGCCCGGGTCGGATGCATCGTCGTAGCAGGCTGCCTTCTCCTCGGTTGTGTATAGAAACTAGTAACCATCAGCGATAAAATGGAAGTAAATGTAGTGACAGAAGTTGAGCAGTGAGTTTCCGCCGCACAGCTGGTTAGTGCGCTGCTTCTGTGGTCGGGTGGAAGTTGCTTTCACTCTTAATAAAGTGCGCTTCCTGTGTTGAGCTGCGGGTTGCCATCATCACCATTACCACCAACGCCGGACTGTGTGACATATTGCGTATGATCTTTTTTTCACATTTCTCGATGGAATAGGTTTTCAACGCACTCTTTCGTCCCACGATGGAAACACGGTCCACGATGAGGCCGCCGACGGCGGAGTGACGATTTAATCAAATTACGAGGTTCTTTCTAGTTTCGGAAATGAAGGCATCCGAAACTGTGAAAAAAAAAAAATAAAAACCCTACGGTCCACATGCTGTGATGTTTTACTACGTCGGCGGAGGAGGGAAGCCTCGTGGAGGAGAAGATAAATTTGACAGCATCTAGATCAAAACGAATCGTCCAAATTTGGATGTCACCACGTTTTTCTACCGCTCCCTCGGTTGACGATGCGGAGGGGAAGATAAGCTGGCTCGCCGCATCAAAGTGACGGTTGTTTACATTTCTCGGCTTAAATTACAAAACAGAGCACGGTCATTCTGGAAAATTTATGAAGCAATATTGATCGTGGTCGGTCGGTTGGATTCGTTTAAATAATCCCTCCAATTCTTGGTTTTAGGCGTGGAAAGACGATGCTGGCGCTAGATGATGATGATGATGATGACAGACAGGAAATTGAGTAACGAGAGGGAATAAATTTCTGTCACTGAAGTTTGTTGAGTTATCGGTTCACTTTGAGCATAATTTGATTTTTTTTTTTGGACGAAACTTTTCTAATCGAGATTTGTGTTTGTTTCTATCTTTCAGGACCACCTGGCCCTCCAGGACCTCCCGGTAAAAGAGGGAAGCGTGGCAAGAAAGGTGATCCTGGTGAACCAGGAGTGGAGGTAAGTCCATCAGTTGTCATCGTTTAAATTCATTAGTTTTTGTCGGATGTTCAATTGAAGTGCACCCGAATCTACCACCCCGAAACGAACCAACCACAATCCACTGGTGAATGGTAGATACTGCGCACTCACTTCAACGTTCAATATCATCCTTAAATATATATATTGAAACGAGTCCCCACAGCAGCAAATTTCAATTTTAATTCTCCCATTTGTTGCTGGTCAAACAAGAACAAGTTTCAGCTCGATTTGGTCACAATGATTTCTCATTCCAAAGACTCTGACCACCCAAACCCCTTCTTCCCGTTATTCCCACCGGAGTGCCAGCGGGCACGGAAGCAAGTGTTGCGCCCGAATTGCCAGATAGAGATGGATTTGAGCCAAAAAGCAAACACTCAATTTCCTTTGGCCGAATGCCAGACACGATAAGGGGAATTAATGAGAATTTATTTGCCCATTCAAACATTTCGCTTTGCCGCATCTGTGCGCTATTCATAAAGCGGTTTTCGGTTTTCCGTAACACTATTTAGTTCCGAAAACCACCGAAACATTGCATTCGGGGTGGACCCCCACCTTACCTACTTGGTCTCATTCGTCCGTGCTGGTTCTGCTTTTTGCTGCCGCAGCTGGATTAAGAATTATTACGAATAAAAGATGTAGAGATTGCAATTTATCCTATTTCATGCGAACGCCAACCTGTCTCCGTGAGGGTTGGGACAGACAGGACAACAATACGCATCATAGCAGGCGCTGCATTGCTACCTCGTGGCTGGGCTTGGATAGGGCGGGCAGGCAGACAATGGCCGCTGGAAGTGAAATTCAATTATTTGTTCCATTACCATTCCACTTATCTGTGTGATGCTGCCGGGTCCGGGTTTTTGTGTCCGACTGTGTTTGCATTTGTTGCATTATTATCCCCATAGTGTTCGAGTCAATTCACCATCAGCAGACGAACGAATGTCGAACGCACATTTTCCGACACCAACAGTGAATGGAATCGGACGCGCAGCGCCTACTCGGTACTCGAACCGGAACGAGGGGATACATACGATCCGACTGTACCGTTTAGCAAAAGCCCCCCCCTATCCTAAGCAAACGACAAACGTGTCGCCATGACTACAGTGCACTGATCCGGATAGCCATGCGAACGAGAGCTTCAATGAAATGTAAACGAAAAGTAATTGAGCCGTTTGAAATGGATCCACCCGGTACTACTCGCACACAGGAGGCCGGACCAGTCTCAGTCTCACTGTCGGAACGGAACGGAACACCTAAACCCATTGTTTGCGTTTTTGGCCTTTTGGGGTTCCTCTCCCCCTTCTGAGGGAAGGGAATGGTAGCCTCAAGTGCACCATGCATGTGACAATGATTGAAATCCTTTCCGGAACCGGTGACAGGCACTGTAAAATTGCATTACAATGGATTTACCAGAGCATTACATGGTTTGGCCCTGCCTCTGGCCTTCCTCTGGAAAATGCCGGTCGTTTCAAAGTACCCAACAAAGGAAGCTCTCAGTCACTTTCGACCCGACAAACGTACCTTCACACACACACACACACACGCACGCACACAAAGAGAGCCAGTCAAGTGCTGACAGGAAGGATGATATATTCCCAGAGCGTGGCCAGAAACCGGATGATGAAAACGGAGGATACAGCACCGGCTGGTATCGTCGTTGGCTAGGGCCATGGTTCTGAAGAAGGGGCAAATTCATATTCAAATTCATTTTCTTACTGATCTGAACTCGCAGTGGAACAACGACTGGGTTTGGGCGGGAGGCGGTGAAAAGTGCTTCAGCTCTTGCATTTCAAGTGGATTTGATGTGGTACTAGAGAGCTACTAGTCACTCACTTTTACATTCTGAAGACGATGATGGACCAAGAAGCGCTTGAGAGGTTCAGGAATCTGTTCGGTTGACTTTTTCAGAGGCCAATTTTCGTCGTTCTTTTTAAAATCTTTTCAAGATTGGAATAACGCAGAGGCTGCTAAAATTCCCACACATTAATGCCTGAAAATGGTAAATGTAGCATTAATGAAAGTTGAAACGAGCAGTGAACGCAAGATGCTACCCTCTGTCACGTAAAACAAACTGAAAGTTCCCAATCTAATTAGAAATAAGAAATACGAAATTTAAAATTCGAAATTTCAAATTTGAAATCCTAAAATTGAAATTCGAGATTCTAAAATTCGAAATTTGAAATAATTCGAAATTCAAAATTTAAAAATTGAAATTCGAATTTCAAATTTTAAATTTCATATTTCAAATTTTAAATGTCAAATTTCGAATCTTTCAAATTTCCAGTTTCAATTTTTAAATTTTGAATTTCGAATTATTTCAAATTTTAGAATCTCGAAATTTGAAATAATTCGAAATTCGAAAAATTGAAAATTGAAATTCGAATTTCAAATTTTAAAATTTCACATTTCATATTTTAAATTTCAAATTTCACATTTCAAATTTCAACTTTCAAATTTCAAATGTGAAATTTCAATTTTCAAATTTCAGATTTCAAATTTCAAATTTTAGAATCTCATATTTAAAAATTTTGGAATCTCAAATTTAAAAATTTTAAAATCTCAAATTTTAAAATCTAAAATTTCAAAATTTCAATTTGAATTGCATATTTCAAATTCCAAATTTCTATTTTTCATTCCCATTTCCAAGTTTCAAATTTGCAATTTCAAGTTTCAAATTCCAAATTTCAGATTTCAAATTACGAATTTCAAATTTTAGAACCTCAAATTTAAAAATTTTGGAATCTCAAATTTAAAAATTTTGAAATCTCAAATTTTAAAATCTCAAATTTCAAAATTTCAATTTCAAATCTCAAATTTCATAATTTCAATTTGAATTGCAAATTTCAAATTCCAAATTTCAATTCCCATTTCCAAGTTTCAAATTTGCAATTTCAAGTTTCATATTCCAAATTTCGAATTTCAAATATCAAATATCAAATTTCCAATTTCCAATTTCAAAATTCAAATTTCAAATTTTAAATTTTAAATTTTAAATTTTAAATTTTAAATTTTAAATTTTAAATTTTAAATTTCAAATTTCAAATTTCAAATTTCAAATTTCAAATTTCAAATTTCAAATTTCAAATTTCAAATTTCAAATTTCAAAATTTCAAATTTCAAATTTCAAATTTCAAATTTCAAATTTCAAATTTCAAATTTCAAATTTCAAATTTCAAATTTCAAATTTCAAATTTCAAATTTCAAATTTCAAATTTTAAATTTTAAATTTCAAATTTCAAATTTCAAATTTCAAATTTCAAATTTCAAATTTCAAATTTCAAATTTCAAATTTCAAATTTCAAATTTCAAATTTCAAATTTCAAATTTCAAATTTCAAATTTCAAATTTCAAATTTCAAATTTCAAATTTCAAATTTCAAATTTCAAATTTCAAATTTCAAATTTCAAATTTCAAATTTCAAATTTCAAATTTCAAATTTCAAATTTCAAATTTCAAATTTCAAATTTCAAATTTCAAATTTCAAATTTCAAATTTCAAATTTCAAATTTCAAATTTCAAATTTCAAATTTCAAATTTCAAATTTCAAATTTCAAATTTCAAATTTCAAATTTCAAATTTCAAATTTCAAATTTCAAATTTCAAATTTCAAATTTCAAATTTCAAATTTCAAATTTCAAATTTCAAATTTCAAATTTCAAATTTCAAATTTCAAATTTCAAATTTCAAATTTCAAATTTCAAATTTCAAATTTCAAATTTCAAATTTCAAATTTCAAATTTCAAATTTCAAATTTCAAATTTCAAATTTCAAATTTCAAATTTCAAATTTCAAATTTCAAATTTCAAATTTCAAATTTCAAATTTCAAATTTCAAATTTCAAATTTCAAATTTCAAATTTCAAATTTCAAATTTCAAATTTCAAATTTCAAATTTCAAATTTCAAATTTCAAATTTCAAATTTCAAATTTCAAATTTCAAATTTCAAATTTCAAATTTCAAATTTCAAATTTCAAATTTCAAATTTCAAATTTCAAATTTCAAATTTCAAATTTCAAATTTCAAATTTCAAATTTCAAATTTCAAATTTCAAATTTCAAATTTCAAATTTCAAATTTCAAATTTCAAATTTCAAATTTCAAATTTCAAATTTCAAATTTCAAATTTCAAATTTCAAATTTCAAATTTCAAATTTCAAATTTCAAATTTCAAATTTCAAATTTCAAATTTCAAATTTCAAATTTCAAATTTCAAATTTCAAATTTCAAATTTCAAATTTCAAATTTCAAATTTCAAATTTCAAATTTCAAATTTCAAATTTCAAATTTCAAATTTCAAATTTCAAATTTCAAATTTCAAATTTCAAATTTCAAATTTCAAATTTCAAATTTCAAATTTCAAATTTCAAATTTCAAATTTCAAATTTCAAATTTCAAATTTCAAATTTCAAATTTCAAATTTCAAATTTCAAATTTCAAATTTCAAATTTCAAATTTCAAATTTCAAATTTCAAATTTCAAATTTCAAATTTCAAATTTCAAATTTCAAATTTCAAATTTCAAATTTCAAATTTCAAATTTCAAATTTCAAATTTCAAATTTCAAATTTCAAATTTCAAATTTCAAATTTCAAATTTCAAATTTCAAATTTCAAATTTCAAATTTCAAATTTCAAATTTCAAATTTCAAATTTCAAATTTCAAATTTCAAATTTCAAATTTCAAATTTCAAATTTCAAATTTCAAATTTCAAATTTCAAATTTCAAATTTCAAATTTCAAATTTCAAATTTCAAATTTCAAATTTCAAATTTCAAATTTCAAATTTCAAATTTCAAATTTCAAATTTCAAATTTCAAATTTCAAATTTCAAATTTCAAATTTCAAATTTCAAATTTCAAATTTCAAATTTCAAATTTCAAATTTCAAATTTCAAATTTCAAATTTCAAATTTCAAATTTCAAATTTCAAATTTCAAATTTCAAATTTCAAATTTCAAATTTCAAATTTCAAATTTCAAATTTCAAATTTCAAATTTCAAATTTCAAATTTCAAATTTCAAATTTCAAAGTTCAAATTTCAAATTTCGAATTGCAAATTTCATATTTCCAGTTTCAAATTTCATATTTTAGAATCTCAAATTTTAAAATCAAATTTTAAAATTTCAAATTTTAAAATCTCAAATTTTAAAATCTCAAATTTTAAAATCTCAAATTTTCGAATCTCAAATTTTGAAATCTCAAATTTTAAAATCTCAAATTTTATCTCAAATTTTAAAATCTCAAATTTTAAAATCTCAAATTTTAAAATCTCAAATTTTAAAATCTCAAATTTTAAAATCTCAAATTTTATCTCAAATTTTAAAATCTCGAATTTTAAAATCTCAAATTTTAAAATCTCATATTTTAAAATCTCAAATTTTAAAATCTCAAATTTTACAATCTAAAATTTTAAAATCTCACATTTTAAAATCTCGAATTTTAAAATCTCAAATTTTAAAATCTCAAATTTTCGAATCTCAAATTTTGAAATTTCAAATTTTAAAATCTCAAATTTTAAAATCTCGAATTTTAAAATCTCAAATTTTAAAATCTCAAATTTTATCTCAAATTTTAAAATCTCGAATTTTAAAATCTCAAATTTTAAAATCTCCTATTTTAAAATTTCAAATTTTAAAATCTCAAATTTTACAATCTAAAATTTTAAAATCTCGAATTTTAAAATCTCAAATTTTAGAATCTCAAATTTTAAAATCTCAAATTTTAAAATTTCAAATTAAAATTTTCAAATTCGCAATTTGAAATTTTACATTTGAAATTTGAAGTTGCAAATATCTAATCCCCTTTTTCAATTTATCTTTATTTTTTTTTCTTTTCATTTTCTATTATGTATTCGCATTCTATTTTCTATTTGCTATTTTCCTTTCTCTATTTTTTTTTTCTTTTTTATTTTCTAATTTTTTATTTCTATTTTCGATTTTCTATTTTCTACATTCTATTGTCAATTTTCTATTTTTTATTTTCTATTTTCCTCTTTTTCTCCTTTCTTTTATTTTCTGATTTTTATTTTCTATTTTCTGTTTCTTTTTTTCCGTTATTTATTTGCTATTTTCTGTTTTTTATTTTATTTTTTTCTATTTACTATTTTCCTTCTATTTTTTATTCTTTATTTAGAATTTTTAAATGACAATTTTCAATTTGCATTTTGTAATAGTTAATTTTCAATCTACAATTTTCAATTGATAATTTTCAATGTTCAAGTGTCAATTTTCGGATTTCGAATATTGTACTCAAATAACTCTTGAACGAGCAAATACGAGTCCTGGTCTACATTTGAAAATAAGAAATGAAGAAAATTGGGAAAAAAGCAATAATTTTTTTGGAAAAATCCCAATACTGTTGATGCAAATTAGAAATGTAGAAAATTGCAATGAGAAATTAACAAAAGCAAATACAAACCATGTTGGAGAAATAGAAATATCAAAGACAAAGGGTTAGAAAAATTGGGAAATAATTTTTTTTCATAAAACGTTTATTTGACACGGCATTTGCAAAAGCTTTTTTACGCCGGGGTTTTTTTTACATAACATGGATTGAGAAATAGTGAACAAGAAAAAACAAGTAAGAGAAAACAAGATGAAAAAATACAGGAAGAATGGAAAATGTCGACATGGTTAATAACATAAAATATAGAAACAAATGAGAAGAGGAGACATTCGCTTGCTTAGGACATTTAGTTCTACTTCTACATTCATTCCAGAAAATTTTGTAAAAAGAAGAGAAACTAAAAAGAAACTATTTCGAATCCCTTTGCTGAAAGGAGGAAAAAAGAAATGAAACGAACACCGATTGAAATTCAAGAATGTAAAACGTCATAATTAAAAAATGTAAAAAAAAACAAACAAATTTTGAGCCAACCAAAAACGGACAAAAATGCTACAATAAAGCACCAGAATTCTACCAAAACAAACAGAAGAAATTGGAAGAAATACAAATTGAACAAAAAAAAACACAAAAAGAAAAAATTGGAGCAAAGCCAAAACAGTAGAATCAGTTATAAAGCAATAAGGAACACAGGCAAAAAAGAAAAGAAAATTGTATAAAAAGTTCAAATATCTAAATAACAAAGTCAAAATAGTAAAAAAGTCTGTAAAAAAGCGCGATTAAAAATAAGACAAAAACACAGGTGGAGATAAAATCAGAGAAGTGTAATAGTGAGAAAACCAAAGCAAAAAAAAAAAAAAAATGAAGAACTAAAAATTAGGCAAATGGCAAAGCGGAAGAGAAATTTAATATTACGGAGAGAAGAGAGAAATTCTTGAGAAACAATAAACGAAAATGAAAGTATAAGTTAGAAACATCGAAAACAAAAGTTTAATACAAAGTGAGAAAGCAAATTGTTAAAAAAAATAATGAACATAGAAAAAGAATATTGTATTATTAAATATTTAAAGAAAAAAAATAACTACGGCAGCCAAAACAGATTAAACGACCGTACGCTTATGTAAGGCGCTGTGTTTGCTTATTTAACATTTATGCCAACAATTTTCTGGAAAGGAGAGATGGAAAAACAGAAGCGAATACTATTGCAACTCCAAGAATGTAAGAATGGAAAATACGGAATAAATAACCGAAAAAGGAGAAAAATGTAAAGCTTTGAATTCACTAAAATGTGAATTTGCACATGCACAAACAGAAGTGCGAGAAAGAGAAAAAATTATGAATTCAAACGAAATAAATGAAATGTGGATCAAAATAATGATATCAAAGCAAGGCAACGAAAACTGAAAAAAAGATAAAAGACAGTGCAAAGGAAAAATATAAATAACGAAATAACAAAACAAACGAATTGTTTCTCATCCCAGTGGGTTTTGGTTCAATTCTATGCGAGATCGTTGAGATTTTCTGTTGTGAAAAATCTCTCTGGACAGTAAAGTAAAGCCGTTGGTCCCGGTTCATGTGTTGAGAGCTAGAGTGCAGGCACTGACTCACCGACGGAGGCCGACAGAAAAAAAAAATAAAAAATATGAAATGGACTAATACATAGTACCTAAATAAATAAAAACGCTTTTAATCCACCTAACAGTGTGATGAGACATTTCTTAGAGCTCTTATCACTCTCTTCGGATATTATATCGCTTGAGAACATTTAGAACTTGATGCTTCGCGATGTTTTTGATAACACATACTACATGGGATAGTGGCAGGACTCAGAGAATCGCTCAAATCAGCATAGGACAACATCAGTGCTAGAAATCTCAAACCAAATCAATGGGGAAGCGAAAAAATGGCCCATAAAATAGACACACCAACGAATTATTGTTAATGCTCTGTTAATAAAAGTCAGTTGTGTGTATTCCCTCCGACCGGTTGTTTGTCAGCTGAGCTGCTTTCGCTTTTTCGTGGAAAATAGTCGCGCGATCGATTTCCATATCGTATTTTGCTGCCATTCGCTTTTATCAGTTATAGTGCACTGTTTTCGGATCGTACATTTTACATCGCTGGTGATATTATAGATAAAAAGGCGATTTTTCACCCGATTAAACGAACTATCCGTTTGTTCTATCTTTCGGTGCTACCGCTTCTATACAGTCGAAAACAAAAGAACGTTATTCTTCATCATACCAGCTGTATCGAACAAGAGAAAGTCGTGCTGATTGAAGATGTTTTGCTGCGAATGTGCCTTGCCTATCATGCCTGGAGGGGTAACCATTTCTTGTGATGGATTTTGTCAGGATAATTATCATGCAGAATGTGCTGTGCTGTCTACTGCAGAGGTCACCTGCTGCAACAGGTACAAGAATATCTGGTGGATCTGTACCCCGTGTACGACGATCATGGACGGCTTTCGCAAGATGCAGGCTTTTCGAGATAAACGAGAGGCGATCACCGACGCTACTTCATTTACCCCTGCTCATGCGGCTACTGTTGCTGTCGATGTGAATACTGAGTGAATCAATTACCGAAATGGCTGAATCTTGTTTTTCTTTGGCGGAAACAAGTTCATCTCTAGCTCAATCAATCCCGCAAATGTCGTCCACTCGATTGAAACAAGGGTGTAGGGTTGCTGGTTCTTTGGAGTCAAGTAATTCTACAAATCTTTGTTGGCTATTCTTTACGCGTGTCAAGAACACAGTGAGTGAGAAAGATATTGCTACTCTGGTCGCAGAATCACTCGGAACTAATGCTGCAATTGTGAAGAAGCTCGTACCTGAATGGAAGGACGAGTCATTAATGCCGTTCATTTCATTCAAAGTAGGAATTGACGCAAGGCTAAGAAAAATAGCACTATCTCCATCAACATGGCCATTAGGACTCTGTTTCCGACAATTTCACGAAAAGTTTGACATTTTGTTTGGAATACTGTATTGTTACCGTTGCTTGTTGCTCGATTGTCTGTGTTGTTATATATTGTTACTGTACATTAGAGTGACAGAAAAAAATGATCCCCATCGGCCCACCCCTGAGTCGATTCCTAGTCCCACCAGGAGTGTTTGCTCCAAATTTGAGCCAAATCGAACAAATCTAGCTACCGGACCAACGTGCTTGAAGTTTGTATGGGATTTTTCGACAATTTACATGGAGAAAACCCACTTACGAACATTTTCACCGCTAGGGGGAACTGTATACATCAGATTATCACCAAAAGTGAAAATTAAGAAGATAGTTCTATTATCTACAACTTTGTTGAAGACTGCAAAGCGATCCGACTCGAACAAGAAAAGTTATTAAACTTATAACGAAGTGATGTCTGAGTCAGTTTTGCGTGGGGCCTAGCAGTGCATGGTAGTGTATCAGTACTAGGTTCTAACAAACTAAACATTTTTATGGAATAATGGTTAGATGTTAGTGTTCGGAAGAATTGTAGTACATAATACGAGTTATGTTTTGGTTAGAAAACTTTAGTTCCATCTGTGACCGCATAGATGGCGCCAACACTAACTTTTCAACGGAGAGAGATAGAAATTAGGTGTCTTCTACAAAGTTGTAGAACAAGGTTTTTTCAGTAATTTTGCCAAACATCTCGATATTCTATCTCTCTCCGTTGAAAAGTTAGTGTAGGCGCTATCTATGCGGTCACAGGTGGAACTAAAATTTTCTAACCAAAACATAACTCGTGTTATGTACTGCAATTCTTCCGAACATACTATTCAGCTAAATCTAACCATTATTCCACAAAAATGTTTAGTTTGTTAGAACCTAGTACTGATATACTACCACGTACTGCTAGGCCCCATGCAAAACTGACTCAGACATCACTTCACTAAAAGTTTAATAACTTCTTTCAACAAAGCCGGATTGACTAGCAGTCTTCGACAAAGTTGTAAACCATTAAATTATCTTTCTTATTTTCACTTACAGTGATAATACGATGCAAGTTATCACCGGACCTGGCCAGGAGCTTCAAAAATATTTCGCCACGCGCAAACAGGTGCGCGTGACACCAGTCGGAGCCCGGAATCGGAGACACATTAATTGCCGACGCAGCAGCACCCGACGAGCAGCACCAGCGCAGCGTCATCATTAATGTAGGTTCGATTAGCTCAGGCCTCTGTAACAATTTTGTTAGAAATAAAAATTCATTCTTGATTCGACCATAGTAGCAAGAGGTTTGTTTTTTAAAAAGAACCTCCGGCACATGAGTTGATAACTGGCGCCCGAAAGACGGGACTCGGTTAGTAATAGTATAAAGCCATCTGTAGCTGCCCGCAATAAGTGGAATTCGGAGACTCGGACTTAGAGCCATCGCTGATCAACTCGACGATTTGCAGCCCCGAAGCGCGACCAGGTGCACTAACCAGAACCGTTCACCCCCGGAAATAATAGGACTATAGGACCTAGGCGTTGTCCCGCTGTACTCATGTACATCCTTTATTTTTTGCTACCACTGGCACTCAGCCAAAACATCGAAATTCATAATGTAAATGAAGACCCAGTAGCTATAGTCAAAACAGGAGAAGCAAGGATCCTAGGAGGATATCAAAAATTTGTGCATACTATCAACATTACAGCCATAGAAAATACAATATTTCAAATAGAAGCACAGTTCTCGAGAATAAACTCGAGTTACCCTGACCTGATTACACTACTGAAACAAAAGATAGACGACCTCACAATTAACGTAAAACACCTCAAACCACGAACGAGACAAAAACGATTGGACGCACTAGGACGAGCCTGGAAATGGATGTCCGGCTCACCAGACGCTGATGACCTGAACATGATCACTGAAGGAATTAATGGCATAACAGATAACAGTAACAAACAAATATCAATAAATGATCAGGTTTACAACAGTTTAGAAAACATAACAGATACAGTTAATAGATTGATTAATTTAGAAGAAAACCGCTCTACCTTAACCATGGAAGGAATTCAAATGTTAAACATAATTCTGAATATAGACATTATAAACAAGGAAATTTCAGCAATACAGGAGTCTGTTACACTCGCAAAGCTAGGGATAGTTAATTATAAGCTGTTAAGCACAGAGGAGATCAATCTAATAGATGAATCTTTAAGCAATCAAGGCGTATATTACGAACTCCAGGAAGAAGCACTGAACTTCGCAAAGGTGACCATCGGCACAAACAACGAGATACTGCTCTACGTAATAAATATTCCAACATTTTTTCAAACAATCTACGAGAAATTAAAAATTGAAGCAATCATCAAAAAATCACAACGCATTCAATTGAAAGGAAACAGTTATCTTAGAGGACCGAATGAACTATTATTACAGAAACTCAACTGTGAACGATTTGGCAATTGGAGCCTATGTAACCGATCAGATTTAGAAGATGTTTCAGAAGACAGGTGTATTTCCCGAATAGTGGCAGGAATGGAAGGAAAATGTACATTTGAACATATATCCAACTATCCACCGATCACAGAGATGAGTCGCACGACAGCACTTCTCAATAACGTTAACACTACGCTTCGTACCACGTGTGGGATTTCAGACCGGAACCTAACCGGTTCATTCATGATAATATATCAAAACTGTTCAATAACAGTGGGACAATATACTTACGTTAACAACATCATCAAAACGATAGAACACAGAATTTTCATCCCTTCATCAAGTTTGATAGTGGCAGAAGAAAACATCGAACACAAACTCGACATCTACACGCTGCATCAATTACAGCACCAGCATCTGAAACAGCTAGCACATCTTCAATCAGACACAGCATTACACAGCTGGTCTCTCATAGGAGGCTTCTCAATTTCGTCAATAGCCATAGTTATAATCATAATTTACATTCTGATCAAATCTAGGAACCAAGGCACAATTGTTCACATAGACCAAGCAAAACGATTACCTGTGGAAAATCACATAGTAACAAAAAATATTCAATACTATCGACCGGCTTCTACGAATTTAGCAGTACCAGCAATTTAACGTTGACCCAGGAGGCTCAACACCCAGGGAAGGAGCAGTTATCACCGGACCTGGCCAGGAGCTTCAAAAATATTTCGCCACGCGCAAACAGGTGCGCGTGACACCAGTCGGAGTCCGAAATCGGAGACACATTAATTGCCGACGCAGCAGCACCCGACGAGCAGCACCAGCGCAGCGTCATCATTAATGTAGGTTCGATTAGCTCAGGCCTCTGTAACAATTTTGTTAGAAATAAAAATTCATTCTTGATTCGACCATAGTAGCAAGAGGTTTGTTTTTTAAAAAGAACCTCCGGCACATGAGTTGATAACTTGCATACAGTGCCACCTAGCGGTGAAAATGCGAGCTAGTGGGTTTTCTCCATATAAATCGTCGAAAAATCCCATACAAACTTCAGGCACCTTGGTCCGGTAGCTAGACTTGTCCGATTTGCTTCAAATTTGGAGCAAGTACTCCTGGTGGGACTAGGAATCGACTCAGGGGTGGGTCGAGTGACTTTTCAAAAATTCATTATTTTTCTGGGCACTCTACTGTACATGTTAAATAATTTTAAGTAACAGTCTGTATGGCAGAATTAGCCAAAGACGAAGGAATAAATAAATAAAATATCTAAATTGTGGTGGGAAAACTGAATTTTCCTAAAGGGGTTATATATTGTACTGAGCCAAAAAAATCGATTTTTTTTTTGAATCGATTTGAAGTTTATACTTTACTCAAATTTCCAACGCGACTGAGAACTAAGAAATCAACGCTTTTTCTTGAAAAAAGCGATACTAGTAGTGACACCATTCAAATAAAATCAACAGTGAATATTTCCAGTCTTGGTTTTATTTCCCATTTAAGAACTATTGTGTTTTTTACATCTTAGATTGCATGATGCAGTGATCGAAATCCAAAACTTCATGAAGTATTTGAAATTATTAAATTAAAATTTGAGTTTGCTATTGAAATTGACAAAATGATAGTATCGTCCCTTTGGCGATTTTCGGCCCCACCTATCAGCATTAAAGTATCGCCCTTACGTTTTTTTACAATACCAATTTTACAATTGGTGGGGGTTTGGTAAAAATCGATCTTACTGCCCAAACGGCATAATTCCGAAACCGTAATTTTTGAAGTTTTAAAATTATGCAGAATTAATTTTTCAGAAAATAGTAACAGAGTTCGTGTCTTTAGCGAATTTGTTGAGACTTTATTGTAGTCATGAATATTAACCTGAGAAAATTCACCATAAATACTTCTTGGACGATATACCGTCAAAATTATTTTATCAAATGATGCGCTGTTTAACTTTTGTAAAACTCATTGAAGATACTAAACCTCCGAAATTGGCGGTTTCAAGATGATGCTATCTTGACCTTAAATTACTGTTTTTAAACATTTGACCTATACATATAATTGGTCATACAACAAAATCAAATGCTCATCAAAATCGATCAGAACCTTTTTCATAAATTTCTCTCTACATTTGGAAAGTGTTATCCTCGTTATTAATCATATTACGTTTTCGTCTCAACTCGACGCATTCCCAAAATAAAAACCTGTTTTAATCCACTTAGTGGTGCAATTGTGCTTTTCTCATTTGTCCAGACTACGATTCCATGGCTGGTTATGTTCAATACAATGGTGGAAATGAATATTACATGTTCAGTACGATTTGCACATACATACAACGGATCGACAGCCACGATCTTGAGATACTATGTGATACTGAAACATCGCTTGAAACCAGCGGTGGATCATGGAGAAAGATCCGGGAGGTCCAGGTCCTGCCGAAAATTTTCAACTTGTTAAGAAATTTTAAACTAGTTTTAATTTTAAAGTAGCAACCCCTCACTGCATACTCCCTCCGGGCCGGTATGATTGACGATTTTTAGTGAGTGATTGCATAACCATTCTATATGAGAAAGGCAAAAATGTACCAAAGTCCAAAAAAGTCAATTTTTGTCAAACATCTCAATGTTTCATGCATTTTAAAGTCATTTGGCATCAAAAATACAAATTTGATTTTTCATTTCAGTTTATATGGGAATTTGCTGTGTGATTGCACTCTTCAACTCGTAACTCCGGAACCGGAAGTCCAATCAATAAAAAATTCAATAGCAGCCGATGGGAAGGTTGTACCTTTCATTTGAGACTAACTTTGTGCAAATCGGTCCTGCCATCTCTGAGAAACAGAGGTCAAATTTTTTCCACATTCACACATACACACACATACATACACACAGACATTTTCCGATCTCGACGAACTCAGTCGATTGGCATATGACACTCGGCCCTCCGGGTCGGGATTAGATTGACGAATTTTAGAGTGAATGAGAAAGGCAAAAACATTTTTAGCAAATGTTGAAAGTTATGCATTTTTCTTGGTGAGCAGTTCTATGTTTCATAGACATTAAATCAATTTTAACTTCGCTTCCTATTAAATAAAGACCCTTATTACAGTACATCTCTACAAAAACGAGATCAATTTGAAAATAAATCTGAGGATTATGATTGATTACAGAACTCTGGAATTTTCTATTGGAATGTTCTCAGGCAGGAATTTGATATTGATGCAATTAGACAACTGTGAAATCAAGATCAATAGATCAGTTACATATCAGGAACCATTCCGACAATTTATCAAAAGTCCTCATGATCTGCATCAATAAATTTTCAACTTCAATCCAATTTTTTTTGGGTGTGGTGGTGGGGGGTGTGGGGGGGTTGTATTGTGTTAAACCCCAAAACCTTCTCTTGGCTACGCCGTTGCTCGGAATTATTTATTTCGCTTTTCATTTTCCGATATGTTTCAGATCGAATTGCAGTCAGAAGGTTCGCACAAATGAACATTTTTGTACTGATAAGTTAACAAGTTCCGTCCAGATAACTTGGAAGTGTTCGGTGATTATTTCTAGCGGTTGTAGATAGTAAAATGAAATACAAAATTCGTTTTATCGAAATAATGTTTAGCTTATTTCAATGGATTATTACTATATTGAACAATAAATAGGCGACAAAGAGTAATCAACAAATAACAAGCCATAACTTTTAAAGTATTCGAAATAGATATTTGAAGTCTGTAGTAAAGTTATTCGCAAAAGTAAGAGCTACAAATTTGCTGAAGACATCATTTCGTTATAATCACTTCCAAGAAAATTTGTGAAAATATCTCACTCATAGGGGGATTAATCAGCAAAAGCACAATACCAAAAGAAAAGGCATATTACCTCCATTAAATTCTCCGAAGATACTATTGACCTAAAATAAGACGTTTTGGCGTTAATAATAGATTACATGTTTTTGGTCATATTTCTGGCAATGGGAAATGATAAAAATCTTTCGTCCGCATTTAATGTTAAATATCTCTTATGATAATAGTCCGATTTCAACAATCTATAGCTTGTTCGAAAGCTATTCGTAAAAGCTGTCTAAAAACATATATATTGTCAATCTATGTTGTCAATTTCGGCAGATAATCCAAAAAAACTGCAAAAAACGCCATTTTTATACATTCAAACATTCATATCTTGGAAACTAAACATCAGAATCAAAAACAAATTAATAGCGTTCATACTGTTTTTTAGTTCTTTCATTTAAAATTGGTTTGGATAAGATCGGTTCAGCCATTGCTGAGAAACACGAATGAGAATTTGTCCGTTACATACACACACACAGACACACACACACACACACACACACACACACACACACACACAGACATTGTCCCAAATCGTCGAGCTGAGTCGATTGGTATATAAGACTTGGCCCTCCGGGCCTCGGAAAAAATCTTGAAAGTTTGAGCGAATTCTATACATTTCTTTTATAAGAAATGTAAAAACAGTGAAATTAAAAGTTTTGAAACGAAACCAAGCATTTGAAAAAGTAGATAGAAAAACCGTTTTACGCTGGACGAATTATTAATAACTCAAATGTATATCTTAAGCAAGAGATGAAATTGTTAAAAATGCAGAAATTTTGTATTCCCGTTTCCAAATAAAATACACCATTTACTAACTGTAGCTTATTGGTCAAATTTGTACTATGACATTTTCAGTTATATGTATCAACTTGATGATACGTCTCTTCGAGATATCATCGACAAGGAAAAATAAGGGGGCATGCAGCGACCTCATTTTTGAATGATGTACAATTTTGTAAAATTCAATGACCCCCCTGTTATTCTGACATCCCAGTAACCCAAGCTACATTTGCTCTTTTTTTCCTGTCGCTGCTGAAAAAATCTCTCTCCCACATACACACCAACTCACAACCTGTCAGCATCAGAGTGGGTGGCAAAATTTCGAAAACTGCATCGACTGCTTAGTTTTGATGAGTTCGACTACCCCTGTAGCCGTCAACGCCCCCCCCCCCCCGCCCCCTTCGAACAGTTTAGAGAATTTCGAAAAACTGACGTAGTCAGTCAAGATAAAACTTTCAACTTGTTTAGCTGCTGATGAAATTATAAAAGTTTGTTTAGGATGTTCTGCTGCTGCTGCTGATAGCGGTGAAGAAAGAGAAACACACCTACGCGGGAACCCGAGAATCGGAACCATAGAGATAGCTGCATTTCTCCGTCACTTTTTCGAGCTAGCACAGAGAATCTACTTATATTTCGACTTTCGTTCGGTCTGTATTCTTCTCGCCCGACGGCGATGCTGCTGATAATTAAACTTTGCCAGAACAAGTGCCTCCGCCGTCATGTCTGACGTCTGTTTGCCACTTTTGCAACTTGTTGAAATTTACGGCAAATACTTACCCATCACCATCACCGCCAGCTCGGTTCCTCTAGCTGCATTCGGAATAAAACAGCTCCGGTCCGAATTGAGTTTAAGCAGTGTTATTTAACTTTGGAAATGTTGAATCCGGTTTGGTGGGAAGGGAAGGGTGGGGGGCTGGATGTGAGAAAGAAGGTTTCTATTTGATAATGATAAACTGATGTCGATTTTAAGCTTCTGCCACCACCGGATGGTGGCCCGATCCTGCCCCAACTGGTTGTCTGTGTGGTATAGCTTAAAAATTTGAGCCCGGTTTAGGTTGGCGAAACTATTTTTGCTACCATGAATATAGGAGGAACTTTCAACGGGTTTTCGTTTTTGTGGAAATTGTTTCTGTTGGTTTAAGAGCTTTTCGTTTTAATTGCAGTCAGTTGGTTTAATGTAAGTAATTATAAATTGCTTCTGAGGCCTGATGGGATAAACAAGTTAGCTTCGAATGAAGCAGGTCCCTGAATAAGTGTTTGTTTGTGTAGGAGGTAATATTGTTTTAATTGTTCTCGGGAAACATTGGCCACTCAAACCTAAAAGCGTTCAGAGATGGAGATCGATTATGGTGGTATTTCGGAAATGAAGCTCAATGTGTATTACCAAACAGGCGATAAGTCTGCCTACTTGATGATACGAATTTATGAGATAAAATGCTAAAAAAAATGTTACAAGAAAGCCCGTATGGGATATAAGTGATAACATTTTGTTCAACAGCCCGCAATACAGTGGCATAGATGAGTGTAAATAAGGGGTCATGAAGCGACCTTATTTTCCCGCAAAGTTTGTTTTTGCCAAGAGCAGAAACGCTAAGAGCCTTTTTCTTCTAATCGTTTTCAATTATTCTGGAATTACCACAAATGTTGATGGATTACCTGCCCATAGTAGCATAGCTGGAAAATGTCATGGTTATGACCAGTCATCTGGTGACTGGTCGCATGTTTGCTCGTGACATGTACAAGTTGCGGATTCTTGCGACATGTGACACAAGCGCGTGTACACGATACATTTTCCCCGTGACATGTCATAAAATTTGTACATGTTTCAAAACAAAACTGGTTTGTCAAGCGGCTGTACATTTACTGAACTGTGACATGTATGTTCGTTTGCGAACGGTCGCGACAATAGAAAAACAGGTTTGCTTGTTATGTGACGTGTCGACAATGAACCGGTATTGAAAAAGGGTAAAATATTGGATACCGTACTTTGGCGGATAATTGGAAATATAGAAAATGAGATAATTGTATTTCTTTCAACATTTCACAAATAAATATTGTTTGTTATTGCGGTTAAGAGGTGTTGAAAATCAATAGTTTTAGACATTTTAAACGCACATTGGGAAGTAAATGCATCGAAATCGAAAAATTTTCAACTTTTCGCAGATAAACATTGTTTGTTATTACGACTTGTTTACTATTTTTATCTGCAACCGTCGGCGCGGCCCGGCTCGGCGGCGCTGGGCACACCTCTAATTTTAAACGCATTTTTAAATTTCCATTTTGTCGAAATTACTTCCCCATGTGCGTTTAAAATGTACAAAACTAGTGATTTTCATATCCTAGTACAGCAGGATTCCGTTTTCGGCAACAATTTTATTTTTTGCTGTTGCCAAAACCGGAACCGTGCCAAAATTGAACCTTATTTTTAAAGTTTGGATTTTCAATTTACGACTTCAAAAATGTTTCAAGGATTTTTAACCATGTGTGAAACGGAATTAGATGAAAGGAAAAAATAAGAAAATTCAATTTTATTCATATGTTTATCAAATTCAGTCTTCGCACAGTGATCACCCTCCATAAAAAAGTCGGTCAAAACCTCAAAAGGGATCTGAATTTGATAAAAACTTCACATTGGGGTAATTTTACGTCGCTGAATTCATGTTTGGTGTAAATTTATTATTTCTTTTTACCCGAAAATTTTGGCACCTAGGGAGGTTTGCAAAATCAACATTTACGAATATAAAGTGCACTATATCTGAAAATGCATTTTCAAAAAGACATCGTAAACTATTTGGGAGCTATCAGTTTTGTATTCCTAAATACGGGCTTTCGATATGTACTGCAAATTTAGTGCCAAGTTTTGTAGTGAAGTTGTATTATGCGGTGTAGCGCATTCATCTGCATTCGACTATAAAAATTGATTCCGTCTAACACTAGTTACACTGCTACCACTTGTATTATACATAAACAAAACATTTCTATACTTATTGTTATCATTAAATACGACACATATAGTGTAAAAGGACATTATACATGCGAGCCACAACATAGCTGCTGCGCCACACACACCCCTCTCCCCTGCCTAACCATGTATCTGACATGAGCAAATATAAAAATACGTTTTTCAACACACTAAACTTGCTGGTGTGCCACGAAATTGCTACTTAAGGAAGCTAGAATATTTTCCTATACAATCAATCCGAGTTTTTGACGGAATGCCATCTGGAGCTCCTATTTTGTGCGAAAATATCGCCCCTCTTCACTTGGGGTTTCTTTTCGAAACACTTCTCGTTTTCATTGCACTTTTTCAAATGCACTTTTTTCACACACCACTGCAAAAACACTCGTAAAACTTTAATCGTTTACTAACAAAACTTAAAATTTTCTGCCAATGTGCAGATGACCAAAGGAAAATGTTCGGAAACTCTCATTTGTGCGTTTGAATTTTCACTTCAAATTTCAGTTTTTCCTAATGTAAACAAGCGAGTCGGTGCCTAGCAACGTGGCTTCCGCATATCTTCACCTTAACCTTTAAATGCATAACGCTTTTTTAAAACAACATTGCGAAAAACATCACAAAATTATCACAGTAAAGTATTGAAACTGTAAGACAATTTTAACAAAATTAAAAAAAAATGATTTGGGCTTTTGAGGATTAATATGACTCCCATGTTTGGAAATAAAGTCAAATGCAATGTCAATTGATACAAAAAATATCTATTGCACATTTTTAAAAGATTTATTATGTACAACAAGAATGTTGACAAAAACGGAACCCATTTGTTACCAAAATCGGCGTGTGCCAAAATGGGAGCATGCCAACAACGGAACGTGCCAAAACGGAATCTTACTGTAACTCAAAAAACAAAAAAAAAAAAAAATTAGCGAAAAGTTGAAAAAATTTCCATTTTGACGCATTTACTGACTAATGTGTGTCTAAAAAGTCCAAAATTATCGTTTTTCAACTTCACGTAACTAGCAATAACAAAAAAAATTGTGTGAAAGTAGATTTTTTTCCATTATGACGCATTTACTTTCAAGTGTGCGTTTAAAATGTCTAAAACTATTGATTTTCAAATCCTCGTAACTCGCAATAAGAAACAATATTTATCTGTGAAAAGTTGAAAATTTTCGATTTTGACGCATTTATTTCCCAGTGTGCGTTCAAAATGTCTAAAACTATTGATTTTCAATACCTCTTAACTCGCAATAACAAACAATATTTATCTGTGAAGAGATGAAAACTTTTCAATTTTGACGCATTTACCTCCCAGTGTGCGTTTAAAATGTCTAAAACTATTGATTTTCAACACCTCTTAACTCGCAATAACAAACAATGTTTATCTGTGGAAAGTTGAAAATTTTTTGATTTTGACGCATTTACTTCCCAGTGTGCGTTTAAAATGTCTAAAACTATTGATTTTCAAAACCTCGTAACTCGCAATAACAAAAAAATATTGATCTGTGAAAAGTTGAAAATTTTTCAATTTTGACGCATTTACTTCCCAGTGTGCGTTTAAAATGTCTAAAACTATTGATTTTCAACACCTCTTAACTCGCAATAACAAACAATGTTTATCTGTGAAAAGTTGAAATATTTTTCGATTTGGACGCATTTACCTCCCAGTGCTCGTTTAAAATGTCTAAAACTATTGATTTTCAACTCCTCGTAGCTTGCAATAACGAACAATATTTATCTGGTAAAAGATGAAAAATTTTCAATTTTGACGCATTTACTTCCCCTTGTGCGTTTAAAATGTCTAAAGCTATTGATTTTCAACACCTCTTAACTCGCAATAACAAACAATATTTATCTGTGAAGAGATGAAAAATTTTCAATTTTGACGCATTTACCTCCCAGTGTGCGTTTAAAATGTCTAAAACTATTGATTTTCAACACCTCTTAACTCGCAATAACAAACAATGTTTATCTGTGAAAAGTTGAATTTTTTTTTCGATTTGGACGCATTTACGCATGCATTTAAAATGTCTAAAACTATTGATTTTCAACTCCTCGTAGCTTGCAATAACAAACAATGTTTATCTGTGAAAAGTTGAAAATTTTTCGATTTTGACGCATTTACTTCCCAGTGCTCGTTTAAAATGTCTAAAACTATTGATTTTCAACTCCTCGTAGCTTGCAATAACGAACAATATTTATCTGGTAAAAGATGAAAAATTTTCAATTTTGACGCATTTACTTCCCCTTGTGCGTTTAAAATGTCTAAAACTATTGATTTTCAACACCTCTTAACTCGCAATAACAAACAATGTTTATCTGTGAAAAGTTGAATTTTTTTTCGATTTGGACGCATTTACGCATGCATTTAAAATGTCTAAAACTATTGATTTTCAACTCCTCGTAGCTTGCAATAACAAACAATGTTTATCTGTGAAAAGTTGAAAATTTTTCGATTTTGACGCATTTACTTCCCAGTGCTCGTTTAAAATGTCTAAAACTATTGATTTTCAACTACTCGTAGCTTGCAATAACGAACAATATTTATCTGGTAAAAGATGAAAAATTTTCAATTTTGACGCATTTACTTCCCCTTGTGCGTTTAAAATGTCTAAAACTATTGATTTTCAACACCTCTTAACTCGCAATAACAAACAATGTTTATCTGTGAAAAGTTGAAATTTTTTTCGATTTGGACGCATTTACCTCCCAGTGTGCATTTAAAATGTCTAAAACTATTGATTTTCAACTCCTCGTAGCTTGCAATAACAAACAATGTTTATCTGTGAAAAGTTGAAAATTTTTCGATTTTGACGCATTTACTTCCCAGTGTGCGTTTAAAATGTCTAAAACTATTGATTTTCAAAACCTCGTAACTCGCAATAACAAAAAAATATTGATCTGTGAAAAGTTGAAAATTTTTCGATTTTGACGCATTTACTTCCCCTTGTGCGTTTAAAATGTCTAAAACTATTGATTTTCAACACCTCTTAACTCGCAATAACAAACAATATTTATCTGTGAAGAGATGAAAAATTTTCAATTTTGACGCATTTACCTCCCAGTGTGCGTTTAAAATGTCTAAAACTATTGATTTTCAACACCTCTTAACTCGCAATAACAAACAATGTTTATCTGTGGAAAGTTGAAAATTTTTCGATTTTGACGCATTTACTTCCCAGTGTGCGTTTAAAATGTCTAAAACTATTGATTTTCAAAACCTCGTAACTCGCAATAACAAACAATGTTTATCTGTGAAATTTGCATTTAAAATGTCTAAAACTATTGATTTTCAACTCCTCGTAGCTTGCAATAACAAACAATGTTTATCTGTGAAAAGTTGAATTTTTTTCGATTTTGACGCATTTACTTCCCAGTGCTCGTTTAAAATGTCTAAAACTATTGATTTTCAACTCCTCGTAGCTTGCAATAACGAACAATATTTATCTGGTAAAAGATGAAAAATTTTCAATTTTGACGCATTTATTTCCCAGTGTGCGTTTAAAATGTCTAAAACTATTGATTTTCAACACCTCTTAACTCGCAATAATAAACAATATTTATCTGTGAAGAGATGAAAAAATTTCAATTTTGACGCATTTACCTCCCAGTGTGCATTTAAAATGTCTAAAACTATTGATTTTCAACACCTCTTAACTCGCAATAACAAACAATGTTTATCTGTGAAAAGTTGAATTTTTTTTCGATTTGGACGCATTTACGCATGCATTTAAAATGTCTAAAACTATTGATTTTCAACTCCTCGTAGCTTGCAATAACAAACAATGTTTATCTGTGAAAAGTTGAAAATTTTTCGATTTTGACGCATTTACTTCCCAGTGCTCGTTTAAAATGTCTAAAACTATTGATTTTCAACACCTCTTAACTCGTAATAACAAACAATGTTTATCTGTGAAAAGTTGAAAATTTTTCAATTTTGACGCATTTACTTCCCAGTGTGCGTTTAAAATGTCTAAAACTATTGATTTTTAACTCCATTTACTATCAAAAAGTTGAAAAAGTTCAAAATAATTCAATTTATATAGCTTCTACCATTCCGTTTATCTGCCACTGCACGGTACTTAAACGATCAAGAATAAGATACAGGTCAAACAAGCAAACCATAACAAAATGTTCATCTTTGTACAGGTTCGTAAACTGTGTGATTGGTATCGCCTTACGCGCGACAGGTAAATTATCCTCATGACCAGTCTCAAGACCGATGACGCATTTAAATTCCATGACATGTCACGAGACCAACCATCGAGGCTTGGAAGCTAACCTGTTTGAGACATGAGACATTTTCAGCAGAGCGTGAATGTACGGGTGGCTTGACATGTCGCGAAAAATGTACACAGGTTCCAACTATGCATAGTAGGGATGGATAGGATTAGTTAACTTTCCAAATAACTATCATCAAATTATAGTGAATAAGGGGGCATGTAGAGACGGGATTTTTCTCCGGGTTGTTCGATTTATAGCTCAATATAATTCAACGAGTAAATTATATTGAGTTATAAATCGAACAACCCGGTAACTAATTTTGAGAAATGAGGTTACAAAGCATTAAAAAAAAATTTCTTGTCTTAATAATTAATAATTTTTTTATATTTTAAATAAATTCTACCATTTTCATAAATCATTTCGACAGGCCCTGAAACAGCATTGGGGCATCAACATTTCATAAGCATCATCTTATGTTCCTAGCTTTTCTAGTTTCTTGTAAACAATGAGCGGATGAATTCGTTATGGTGCTCATTTCCGTGAAACAGTAACTTAACTTAAAGTCTCATTTCAGACACTTTCTGTTTTCTCAATCCACTCACGTTAATGGATTCTACAAAGTTTGTCATAATTTAGAACTTAATCGTAGGACTGTGAATACCTCTCATCCGAGACCTGCCTCTTCGTTTTGTTCCATCTTGTGAACCAATCTACTTTAACGATTATCACCCAAAGTGAATGCATTTCGGGTGTGATTATTGCTCTTTTCACCATCTCGAGCATATCCCGCGTACCGAACGTACTCTCTCAGATTTCCATTCTCCAAACTTTTAACTTTAAATTACCGCAATAAAATTTGACTGGTTTCTCATTAACTCACCTTTTATTTCTTCTTTCTCTTACCTCCCACAGGGTCCAACAGGTCCACCTGGCAAGAATGGTCTTCCGGTATGTGTAACTTTTTTTTTCTCTCTTTCTTCTGACAGCATTTACAGCATGATCGCACAGCCTGCGTAATAAACAGTAGATCATAAATAATCATTACGACTTTTAAGGAAGCATCGAAACGAAATCCGAGCGAAAACAAACATACCATATATTTTATAGCATGTAACAGAAATAAAACGATTACGCCCTTCGGTTGAAACCTGCACAGCTACAATACAGACGGAACGGACGAACGAATGAATGAACGACCGAACGCGCTCGCTTGCATGAACATTTTCAGAGCCTACTGTGATGCGGTTTTCTGCGGTCGGACACTAGCTTTCTCACTCTCTTTCTCGCACATCGTACGCGGCAATGTGGAAAGAAAAAAACACTCATCAATTTCGGCATTATTTTGACACCTAGCGTAGACAATGGCTATTGTTTGATTGTTTCTTTGTTTAATTCGGAGTTAAATGGTGTAAAAGCGCAAGTTTGAGTTTGAAAATGAGTGGTTGATTTAGATTATCTAACTAATTTCGACTATGCGACAAATATTTAAAATCAATTCTCACCCATAAACTGCGGCGCACAAAACGAGCATTTTAAACCTTTTCCTTTCGCACAAAAGCGAAATATTATTTGTATGGCGAACCTCATTCCAGCTGTTCGTTAGAATCATTATTTTAATTCCATTAAAAATAATACCACATGCAAGAGAAACAAGAAAAAACGGCTTGTTGCCGCTTGTGAAAATAAAGCGAAAAATAAAAATCCATCCAACATATCATAAAACAAAAGCAACGATTCCAACAGATGCACCGCAGCGACAGGTTGTTGGTTGTGTATTCGAATGTGTTTTTCACTGGCATTGATATTAATACGCTATTCATTATGAAATGCGGGGGCCTAGGTACGCTATCACGTGCTAGAGTGTACGATTATTACTAATAGAAAGAGTTTATACAAATGCTCATTAAGCAACTTAACGTTGCCTGGGTTAATGATTCTGTACCACGGAAAAAAAATTCCAGCTGAAAATAGTATTTAACTTTTGCCTCATGTAGCTTTAAAACCTTTAAATGCTTTAAATTGCTTCGCTCAAGTTGCCTGACAGAAATTGAAGTAATCATTTTTTCGAAACGTGGTGAAGGAAATTTAAAACTTTTTACCGAAACGCTTCGAATAATATTTTCGATCGGAATCGGCACCGAAAAGTTTCGCAAATTAATGCCATCGAAGTTTCCCCTAGAAACTTATGGTTTGGCAAGCAGTTTGTTCCTTCGGAAAATGGGGAGTACTCTTTTTACGACAACCGCAAGCATGACGGTTGAGTTTTTAGAAGTGAAATCAAATAATGATTAATTTCTATTACTAATCTCGTCTAAATAAAAGTTACCTAAAATCTTCAAAAAATTCCATTCAAAAATTTTGCGCAAATTTTTGCCAACTGGACCAACTCACACAGTCAGAAAACGCGACAAAATTTAATATAAAATGATTAGGTTTACAATAGTGAAAAAGTGTTTATGGATGCACCATGTTCTTCATTTTGGGTGATACAGTTATAGCGATTTGTGACATTTTTTTTCTAAAGTTTGTAAAAAAACTTCTCAGGAGTGGGAAAAATCTCTACTCGTAATACTCTCTAATAGTTTTTTTTTGTTTCGATTATAGTGGTTCTAACCACAGGCTCTCGCTTCTTTTTTAAATTAAAAGAATCTCTATCCTTATTTACGAGCGCAGTGTTTTCAATCTTTTAATTGCACCTAAATCATTAAATTTGGGTCAATGACGTCTTCGGATCGATTTGTGGACATTACAAGTATGGTTTCTAGTACCGACCCGTTTTGGCGAGGAACGGTTCTGCGGTAGCTCACTACCGGTAGCACCAGAAAAATACCGATACTGAAATATATTCGCCAGGGAAAAAAAATTGAAAACACTAGAGTAGAATAAAACGTTCAAAACTACTTTTATTGGTTAGCTTCCATACGCTACAGTCAACCTTCTAATCTCGACTAGAGTATAAGCAAAAAAAATACTTTTTTAAATCTACCTTATTTAAATCAAGTAATCAAATTCTACCGCTTTGTTGTTCATCCACTGCACAAATTGTACAGTACCGTTTCTTCGGCTCCGCAGTGAAATGGGAGAAGTGACAAGATCCTCTTCTACGGGCAATTGCTATTGCGACGTACTTTAAACAAGCTCGTATTCGATCAAACGTGCGCTAGATGGAACACAACAACATTTGTGCCACGTTTCTCCTATACATGAGCGATGATGACCTCGGGGTGCGCCAATTTGTACCGCACACTAACTCGAAGTTCCTAAAAGGAATCATATCGAATTACGGAGAAGTGCAATCCATTATTTGGAGAAACCTTTTTGTGTTGTGAGAATCCACCTAACGAAATATATTCCTTCTTACCTGACTTTGAATGCGAATCGCATATAATCAAACAACGTTGAGTACAAACTCAGATCGGATCCCTGTGTGTCCTACTCGGATCGTGGTTAGATACTAAGTCGCATAATGGAAACCAATGCGAATGTCACTTATGGGAGATCCCAAAAACAAATGCTCTGCGTAATACCGATAATACCGGTACTTACGCCTTTTCAGTACTGGTATGTCGGTATCGAAAATGGGTTGGTATTTCTGGGATTTTCGGCAACGGTACCACAACTCTAATTACAAGCCCTTTCATATGGTGTTGTGATTTTAGGGATTCCCTAAATGTGAGATATATTTATGGATTATGTCTTCATCAAAGTTTTAGAGCAGGCTTTTGCCAACAACTTTGCTGAAGACACAAAGTCTTCATCTTTAATATCTTCAATCTTATTTTTGTTGTTTGTTGATGAGCCCTTAAAAGCCAATCCATTAATATAACTTTTTAAACATCATCCTGACAAGTTGGGTATGTTCCGTAATTTTGAATTATCGAAGTGGACAACTTTCAAGATTACAACATTAGCTGATCCCGTTTATTTTTGAAGTAATTCGACTATTTTCGAAAAAAAATATAGTCTCCAAAGAGTGATTGGCTGTTTACTTTGAAACGGATAAGTATACGTCTATAGTGTTTTCAAGATGATTAATCCTCCTGAAAGTGAGATTTTCGATTTATTTTTCTAGTAAAATGATCTTACGTCTTTGGAAAAGTTGTTGAGATTGTTTTCGCGAATATCTCTGCTGAACACACTTAGTATGTTCTTCAAACACTTCAGAAGTTCAGCTGCAACTAGAGCTGGTTATCCGGTTTTGTTTATTCAAAAGTTATCACTTTCAAAATTTTCGGTTTTTTTTTGCAAAAATTAATTCTAGGTTACAAAAGATAACCAATGATCTGTTCTGGAAAGATACATATCTTTACAGGACAAATAACTTTTTGAAACATGCTGATGCTCTATCTACGATATTTAAGAAAGTATGCTGAAAAAAGTTTTAAGGGGTCATTCACAAACAACGGTCTATAACTTGTAGTGTACTATAATTAGAGATTTTTGGTCTTCAGTAAAATTGTTCGCAAAAAAACAACATTTTTGAAAACTCCATCTTGTTTATCGAACTGTCAAAAAAAATTTTAGCAACTATTCCACTTCAAGGGAGATTAATCGCTATAACTATATCACCAAATTCAAGGTCTTAGATCATCATAAAACATCCCAGAAGACATCATTGCTGTCTGCTTTACCGTTTTTGCCTGAATATTTTTTGTATGTTTCTGGTAAATAAAATACTGTGACGGAATCGGGAATTGAACCCAGGTGTACTGCGCACAGGACTATCGATTTACCAAGTACGTTGTGCCAGCCCGGTATAGGCCGTTGTTTGTGAATTACTCATCAAAATATTTAATGAATATCACTTTCTAAATATTGTAAATAAATCTGTAGTACTTTTTGTTTATTTTATAAAGATACAAATCTTCTCGGAATATATGTATCATCGACCTATCGCTCGTGACTTTGAAGTTATTGGGTATTTATGATAATAACACCATAACTTTTAATAGTTATAACTTTGAACCGACGACGCCTATGATTGAGTGGTAAGCATGACTGCCCGTCATCTCAATGGGTTTGGGTTCCATCCCAGCCTAGGTCGTTGAGATTTTCTAGGGTGAAAAATCAACGGCCACGTCTTCTTTCTGAAAGAAAGTAATTATAAATGAAAAGAACTACTGAACGGTGCCTAGTTATAGTTGCAATTAGAAGCATTTCACATCGTTTTCGATTTACGAAACTTTTCATGAGTTAAATTTGAAATAACAAACTTTTTTACGACCCAGGTTAGTGCGTGCCGTACACTATGAGGTTGCAAAACAAATAAAAGTTTGTTATTTTCAAAACGAAGTTTATGAGTAGATGTGTCTGAAGCCATTTTTAAATCAAAGATGTCGACCGACATTTGCTTCAACAGCAAAATTATCTACAACCTCAACAATACTGTCTAATCGCAATGGGACTGACAAGTAGATGACGAAAATCGATGTCTGAAGCCATTTCAGTATCCGATTCAGCAAAAGCAATCGAATTATCGAAAGTGTAACACAACAAGAATTCGCTATTTTGGATTTTTAAATGCCGTCAAATATTTCGAATTGAATCATTTTCTTGCTCATTCCGAAGTCGCCATCTTGTATGGTAAAAGGGTGGCAAATATTTCATTCCATTATCTACTGTTCAAGCCCTTTCTAAAATTACCCACATTGTTAGGGGTTTCCGAGAATATTATTCAACCGGAAGTTGCCACTTTATATTTCAAGATGACTTGAAACAACGATTTCCATCATCTACTCGTAAAGCCCGTCCCAAAAATACACATATTAGAGTTATCAAAAATATTGCATAAGCGGAAGTCGCTCTCTTAGACTTTAAAATGGCACCAAACATCGATTTCAACCATCCACGCATCAAGCCCACTCCAAAAAATACCCATATTGTTAGGGTTACCGAGAATATTGCTTAATCGTCCACTTGAAAGTGGCGTCATACATCAATTTTCATCATCTACTCGTCAAACCCGGTTCAAAGATGCTCATATTCTAAGGTTTTTCATGACTATTCCTCCAACATCTACTCGTCAACCCCATTGCAAGCATTTCGGGATTCACTTCACTTTTTTTAAACGATTCGTTTTTTCTGCCATTCTTCGTAGTGGCAACGCTCATAGATCTAGAGACTCACTTAATCAAACTTAATGGTTGATCTGTGACATTGAACGTTCAATTTTGCACTGTATTGAACTTGATGTCATAAAGCTAAAGGAGTGTAGTGAAAGAAAAAAAATTCATCAACCTGTTCCTTATTACGCTTGTAGATCTCATGTTCTGTATTTCAGAAAATTTTTGGATGACCATAAACTTTAGTTGGACTCAATATTTCTTCAACTTTGTATTATGCTCCTCCATGAGTGGAATATTGTCCATCGTCAGTCAAAAATGAATAAAGGTTTCAAAAAAAAAATTGGGACCAAATTTGACCAAAATTGGACCGTATTTATATGTGCACCAAAGCGATTGTTGTTTTATATGGTAAACTTTTTTCAAAGAGACAAAAATTTAAAATTTGCTAGAGCTCGAGCACATGATACAAGGTTTCAAATGGATGAATTTGGATTCTTAAAATAATTTTTTTTTTACATATTATATAGGTTTTTCTTTGATTTTTTTCTTTCATTTAATGTTAATGTGGTCCAATATCGCTCTAATTGCGCCCATTTTTTTTTTGGCTGACGGTGGACAATATTTCAACAACACAAAAATAACTGCAACTCTAATAAGTATGAACTGAATCCATTTAATCGATCGCAAAATGGCTGTTTACGCTTGAAACCTTGAAACTCCAGGGTGTTTTTGGAATTCCTGGAACCTAGTAATTTTCTTTATCCAAATTTTGAAGCAACATTGCGTTCATGGATTTTGCTTGCGCAATCAGTCATGTTTGCCTATGCGGAGCTTGGTATCAACAACTTTGACAATCGTTGGTTAATATTTTAAAAATATGCAAAAACAAATAATTATTTCTGAAAAATAAAATTGCTATGCTTCCTTAATTCAAGTATTATTTTTGCAAAAGACAAGCGAACAAAAGGAAATGGTCCATAAAATTTCGAAAATGATGGTCGAACTATCTATTGTATTCGCCACGAGAATAGTAAATAATTTTGAGCGGCCGAAAATAAGCGTCAACTGTTCCAAGAACCTCCAAGAATACTAGCAAATAACTACGAAAATACCATCCGTTTTACATTCGTTTATTGATTATGTTCGGCTTGGTTCGGTGAAAGATAATAGTGTTTTCAACGTCTTAATCGACACCAGCCGCAAATATGCTTGCTACAGAGCACCACCAGCGACGAACACTTTGATGAATCCTGTAGAGGTAATAGACTGCATGATCCCCGGCGTTTTTCTATCAACGCTGAAAATGCTTCAAAACCGTGTAAAAAGATTATAGCGCGCACTGAAAAAGCACGGGTGTAAAATATTTATTCACAGTAAATATAAATGAAAATATAAAAGATACACGGCTCCGTTGAGCTTTCATGTGGTGCCGTGTTAAATTTAATTTTATGCTTAAAAAATACAGATATTTTTGAACCTCGATTCTAACTTTTTGATGGACTGGGATAGAAATTCTTTTCGATTTCGCAGGATTTTTGTGCATCCTCTTAAAAAACGTAAAATTTCTGACTACGCCACTGGGCTCAATTTACCACAATAGATTTAAATACTGTTCACAGTAGCTCGTTTTTTTAGCTTAGAAAAAACTAGTGCGATCTAAGAATCATTGGTTTCTGAAGTTTGTCTGAAGCATGCTCTTAGTGAACAGTACGAATATAAGGACAGTAGGTGGCTTCCTTATTGGTTTCTTAATTCAGTGTCATTTATTTGAGTTTAGAGTGCATATTCTAACTCACTTGAACAAACACGTTGTACTGAGATGAATATTGAGATTTTGTAAACTGATTTGCTGAATGCTTTCACATACTTGATTGAGGACTGCGTAAATTTCTTCAAGATTATATGGCGACTGTGACGGAAACCTTTTTAAAAATGTAATTTCGTATTGTGGTGAGAACTGTCTTATTGATTGTGTTACAGTGTGCGAGCAATTGTGGGAATGCTTGGGATTCGTTGTGAAGATTGGGGACAGGCAAAGCGTAGTTGGTAAATCGATAGCCTTGTACGCAGCTCACCTGAGTTCGATTCCCAACCCCGTAGATAAGGTTAGAGATTTTTCCAAAAGAAATTTCTCTAACTAGAAAAGAGGCGAATGACCCTAAGGGTAAAACCTCTATAATCAAAATAAAAAAAGATTAAACGCAAACTGCGATTTTAATGCACTCAACGGCAATAAGAATTCAGTGACTCGGCATAAAAATGTACCAAATGCCGTAATTGCCCAGATTCTTTCGGTTTACTTCAGTTCCGGTCAGTTTTACCTACTTCAGTGTTTGGGTACAGTTTTTTTTCTTAATATTTCTATATAACTCTAAAACTGATTTTGCATAATTGCATGATGTCAAATCAGGCCAAAAGACCGAAGAACCACAATCTTGTCTCGAAGAGGTAGTCGATGTTTTTGAAGGTACTCTTTGTGGTAAGTTCCCTCCTACGATTCATAATCTCGGTGGTTGTGGTATAACTCTGACTGTGTTTACCGTAACTGCAAATTGCTTGCCAGACCAAAACTGAAATCCAATTTCGTGGCCAATTTTAAATTTCTGTTTGTTTGTATTTTCCAGCGCTATTCAATTTACCTCTGGTTGTCAATACCAGGCTCACTCGAAACCATAGCATTCACTGCCCTCAGTCGTTTGTAAGTTTGCGACGGGATAATTTCGAATTTTTGCGATGCGCTAGCTGATTTTTTTAAGTTTGCTTGGCTAAATTTGCTTCAATGCCAGCATTGGTCTAACAATTGTTGTGTAGATCCATTGTATGTAGTTGGGTTTGAGTCCCCAAGATTTGCCGAAAGCTCGTCTACATTGATCGAAAGCGGTGAAGGCTTTCTTGATTCTGAAATCGATGTGAGCTGACCAATTTTGTTTTGAGTCAAGAATTACCTAAACGTACACAACTTAATCTGCGACAATAATTCCAGTGTCAAAGAACTGCAACAGAGAGCTCTGGTTGTAATCTTTCGTTGCGTGAAAAGCACCATTGATGTTTTATTTGGATTAACGGATAGTCCAACATGAAGGCCCCATTGCTCAACAGCACACAAGGCGTGCTGCATCAAATCATGAAGTGTGTGTTAATGCGAATACCAGTGACAATCTATGACAATCGTCGGCGAAATCATTTGTCGGAAACCTAAGCTCATAAATTTTCCTCAACAAGCCATCGGCGACAAGGTACCATAGAAATGGTGACAGCACACCACCTTGAGGACATCCGTTGACATTCAGTTTCCCTATCTCTACTTGTCTTAACCCTTAGCGAGACGAATTTTTTTCGTCGTTAATGCTGTTACTTTTAGCTTTATATAGGTTTTCGGGCTCGCAGATTCTGACGTTCAAAATCCAAAATGGCGGATCCAATATGGCGACTGTGCTTGGCTAAATTTCATGTTCTTTTTTTAAATTGACCTTAAACGTCTTACAAGGGGGTTTTCGGGGTCGCTGATTCTGATTCTGGCGTCAAAATGGCGAAATTCGAAATGACGGATTCAATATGGCGACTGTGCTTGGCTAAATTTGCAGGAGCCATTTTGAATTTTCGAATTCTGACATCAGAATCGAAATTAGCGACCCCAAAAACTCGTAAATCGAGGTTTATGCTCATTGTAACAAAATGCGGAAATTTCGTAGAAAATGGCTACCATTGTGTAGCCGCCATTTTGAATTTCCGACTTCTGTTATCAGAATCGTAATCAGCGACCTCAAAAACCATATAATCTATGCAATAAAAATTGGACTAAACCGTTTTGCGCGTTAAGGGTACAAGACCTAATTTTAATTAAGTTTTGTATTTTTTGTGTTTCGAATTCATCTCGTCAGTAACTAGCACCATCTGGGTGTCTAGTTAGACGATGTATCTGAACTAGTACCCAAATTAGCACTAGTTAGACACAAAAAATTCCAAACAGTTCACACGACATATGTGAACGCCTAAAGCCACATGTCCCGAGTGATGTCCCGGGAAGCAAATATAGCTCTGGTTTGCTGACGAGAAAGCGAAGACGAACTCTTGTCTTTTGGTTCAAGAAACCAAACGCCTGGTATTATGCAATAAAAATTGGACTAAACCGTTTTGCGCGTTAAGGGCACAATATAATCTATTTTTATGCTAGTTGAGAAGTTATCCCTGTCTCTCAGAATCTTTAATAGACCAGCATAATAATAAAGTCCATTTCTGCATATTTTGATAATTTTTGTCGAAAAAACTGACATACACAAAATTCTGCAAAAAAATCTATTATTAAGTTCAATGTTTGAGATACATGCATAAATTTTTTTGGATCTCTAGGACTTTTATTTAAGACACAGCCGAATTTATTGTAAAAACGACATTTTCGAATTTTTATTGTTTATAACTAATTAGTAATTAACAAATTCACATAATTTTTTGTACTAGTTGTACTCCTTACATCCCTAAGAGTTGATTAAAAGAAAGAATTCGTATTCATATGTCAACGCTATCTAGAAATCCAATAAAAACTTAAGAGAAGTAGGTGGGACGTATACGTTCCACTGCGTCACAAAGGGTTACCGATGACCACAGATATCGGTTGCTAAGCATTGCGTGTACCCAGTTCGTGATATATAAAGATACTCCAGGACTTCATGCTGCTTCCAAAATGGATTCGAAAGACATGTTGTCAAAAGCATCTTTTATATCAAGAAAAACTTCTAAGCTTGATTGCTTTCACGAAAAAAGGCTTTTCAATGTTGTAGACAACATTGTGTGACAGTGTGGTAGTATGTGATATGCATATAGTGGTTGATTAAACGTTCCACTGATTTGAGAAGGAAGGAGGTCAGAGTAATTGGTCTAAAGCTCTTGCCTCCTCATGTGTAACACGACCACCATTAATGCATTTTACAGTCGTTTCCCGCCACGCTAATGGAATATATTCTGTTGCAAGACTAAAAGTAAGAACTTTTCAAAATATGCATAAAGTGCTCGTATGCTTTTTGAAGTAGAACTTGAATGATTCTATCATTTTCCGGAGATTTATACGGAGTAAAACTTCCAAACGCCCATTTGATCGATTCAGTTGTCACAATTCTACGAACAAATTCCCAAGAATCAGAACTACCTGAAAAGAACTCAAGGGCAGTCGTCAGTGATGGCTCCGCTTAGCCTGAAAAGTGTGTGTCAAAAAGACAGTTGATTACTACATCAGACGGGTATTCACCATTAGCTGTTCTAATCGAACTGACCTGCTTTTGTACATAACTTTTTCAGTCGGACAAGCTCGCTGTTCCACCAAAGGGTTTCTCTAGAAGCACGCATAACTCGAATTGGACAAGTCTCTTGGTATGCTACTGCTACGAGTGAGTTTGTTTTATCGACGACCACTTCCAAGTCACTTGGAGATTCAATCGTCGGAAGATACCCATGAAACGTAAGCGCCAAACCTTCTTCGTAGAGGTCCCAGTTCGTAGAGTTGTGTAAGGTCCCAGTTCGTAGATATGTGACGCTATCTAGCGAGCCATTTCAATGAGCAACAACGATGTACTTACGATCAGATAGCGACGACTCAAGCTCGTTTAGTACGAGCTAGTTTGTCAACTCATGCGTAATACCGTCAGAGCAGAGAGTTACATCTAAAACCTCTTCTGTACCAGATGCCAGCGGTTTGCTACATTATGTACTGACGAGATTAGGCCAAATTACACATTCTTGAGCATCGGAAATGATTTCCATAACCATGCTGACCTGTTTAATTTGTGTTTTCAATTTTGTGCTTTTTATGAATAACGAAAATTGTCAGATAATCTTCTTTTCGATTAAAAAAAAGTCATCTGAAAATATGCAAGAATTTGACCTATTTGGAAGCTTTTTAAGCTTACCTTTTTAAATCCAAAATTAAACTCAAATCATTTCAGCTAATGCCTTGTTCCTGTACGTGTGCGAGAAAGAGATTGCGAGACGGACGAAACAGAAACGAGACGAGTGAAGCGGAAACCAGAAACGAGACAGAAAACCAACAATAAATAAATCACCCTGAATCATTTTTCATTAGCATTCTTTTATCGTTCTTCTCTTCTCTTCACTGCGCGCGGAAATCAAAAATTATTGCACGTTGATTCCTGGAAACCAAACCAAACCAAAAAAAAAACCGCACGCACGCACGCCAAAATTAATCACTGCATCGCATGCAACCTCCACCGCGCGCTCTGCAGGGCCTGAAGGGATCGAAGGGAGATCGAGGCTCGATGGTAAGATTTTTATTAAGGATAAAATGTGCAATTTCTCTCGCTTTCCAGTGGTGGTTTTTGTGCTTTTTAATTTAGCGTGTATTTGACTAATTGCTTAACCCCCAATCCGGTGGAACTGATTCCAGAAGGAGGTGTAAATACTGTGTCGCTCCGATTACATTTTTAAAAATGGTAATTTCTTCATGGTTGAAGGATTATTGGCTTGTCCGATTGTAAGCGAATGTACGAGTGAAAATCTGGTTGGGAAGTGCGGATGCAATTTTACATGTTTAATTTTTATCTGTGATTATGCCACTGCATTCCATCTGTGGAAAGTGTGTTCGTGTTGAATCGAGCAGATTGTACTACGGATTACAATATCGAACTGTGAAACTTTACTTTGTTTTTATGTTTAAATTCAACAATTTCATTTCGAAACTAACCGATTTAGATTAATAACTTTCGTTATGGATTTCGATCAGTTCACACCGTACGAATTTACCCCCACTGACTTTGTTTACAAGCAACAACAAAAAACATTAAAGATTAACCTACATTCTCCCGATACACTCCCTGTGAATTTAATCTGCTTTATCTGAAACGAAAAGCCGAACAATTCCCCGCAATCATCGACCTGCTCCGTAAGAAGATTATCGACTCAACGAAAAACTCCCAGAAACCAGAGTCGCGCACATTCGTCTATCGTCAGCTTTCAATTTGCTGGATATGCAAACAGAACTCGAATAGAAACACTCTACGCTACCAGCAAACAACAGGACCGTCTGTCGGACACACATAGCGCGAGAGAGAGAACGAGGTACTGCCCTACATAAAGCCGAATCTTTGTGTAAATATCGTACTGTTATGTGTACCAGCTTCAAACCAACCACATGGCGACCGACTATAGAATTGGTACTACTACTACTACTACCACCATCAGCGTTAGTCCGTCACCTTGAGGCTGGATGGATCACTACTGGAAAGTACAACAGATCCAACGGCAGCCAGAATCGAGTTTGTTTATTATCAGAGCGAATGATTTCAAAACAGACTGCATTAGCGCCTTGCCTCCGTCGGTCGGGGCCGAGTTTTCAAGTTGGAAGAAGAAAATATAACAAATGGAGCTCGGAACGAATCACGTTTGAAGTGGCGGGTGGAAGCAAAGGGGGAGGAAATTCTGGTAGGTTCCGTGAGGCACGATTTCCTCGTTGATTGGAAATCGTTCACTGAATCTTTCGATGCTGGCTTCCTACGAGGTGCAGTATAGTTTCTCAATGATTTCTATCTCCTTTCGATTGTACACGAATACACTTATTTACACACACGCAACAATACACTAGTCACTTGTCACCACTTTGATTCAATTTGTATCTACTTACTTGTCGACTACATGATTTCTGATGTCCCGTGAGAAAATGATTTGCGTTGATTTTTTTTCGACCTTGTCATTGTTGATGTCTCGTTGGTAAACAACCTGAGTAACATCGAAACAAGTTGATTTGATTATATTATTTTCCGAATGACTCATAATATTTGGAAACGGTTGCATGAAAAAGAAAATCGAACGATTCGAGTCCATAAATTTGGGTTCCTTTCGACAGTTCAAGCATTTTTTTTTGTTTCATTCGAACGTCGACGTCAATTTATCTTCTCGTGTGTCAGAGCTAAATTTATTCACTTGAAACGCCCGTTCGATTGCGACATTACGTGAAAAAGTTCGATTCGTTTTGGTCGGAAAAACAGGCACTGCTCGTCGTTTCTCGTTTCCAATCGATTGTTTCGGCCTACTACTACTACCGGTGGCACGCACGAGGATCTAATTCTAATAAATTGCGCTCTCATCCTGTGATAGAGTGAAATTGAAAAGCACAACTTTTTGATCAACAACAGTTGTTTTTGTTTGTTTGTAGCTCGCTTTTTAGGTTGATGAAATGTCGCCATTTGCTGATATTGATGGCGATGAATAAAAAAACAATCTGAGTTCGTGGGGCTTAGCGTATTGGACTTCCGATTTGCTATTTGCCTGCGGGCCTTTGAACGGATCAATTCGATTAATAGTTCCGTTTCGTGCTACTATAGAGCACATTTAGGGCCTCCATCTATCCTGACCAATTTCCAATCGTTACGAAGTTCCATTTTTCGCGGAAACCCATTAGTTCAACTTGCATCGTCACAGTTATCTACGAACGAACGAACGTGTGCATCCAAGACAAGTCCTCCCTTCACGGATCCCGGCTGATAACTTCCCCCCCGAACGGATAACGATGACAAATTGATATCGCTGTGCAGCTCAATTCCCCGCGTTGATGGTGTGAGAGTGCATACTTTTCACTGTATTTTTTTTTCCGAGATGCATATTTTTGCGCATCTGCTACGCTTCCGATGCAAATTCCCTCATCCTCGCCAAACTAACAACGCTCGCGCGTGGGTTGGTCTCTAACTCCAGAGAAAACCGCCCGAAGCCCGGGATTCAATTACCAAATTGTACTCCAATCCGTTAGTGAACCACCCTCACCCCATTCGGCGGAATCAACGGGCAGTTAGCTCGAAAGGACTGCTGCCCGAGTATACACTAGTTTTTTTTTTAGACTTGTCCGAGGGCCCCCCGGGCAGTTCGTACTCCGACATTGACATTGGAAAAGTTAAACTTTCATTCGTATATGGGAGGAGGGCTATTCCGTTGAACGGTCCAAGCGAACGTTGGCGCGTCGTAAATTTGTGCGGACAAAACCGCACATGTGTCACGGGATGGTTTTTTGTTCGTCCGATTCAGTCATAGAGTGAAAAAAAAACCCAGGCATAGTTTTAGGCGCAAGTGTTTGATTGAAATTGAGATTGATAGCGGATAGAGTCTTCTTTCGAACGTCGTGGTCGCGCGACGGCTTGCAATTCGAGTTAAGCTGGGTGTAAATCATGTGCGTTAGTCTAGACTAGCGAAACAACAAATTGATTCCGACCGGCGGCGGCTAGACTTCTAGTTTCGTGTAGCTAGCAACCACGTCTAGAAGGGAGATGGCTTTTGGTGATGCTAAATGTGGATAAACAATCATTAATAATCTTTCCAATCTTCCTGCTTCTGGGTTCTCACTTCGGCATAGAACCAAGGAGTCGTGTCAGTTTGTTGGCCACATGTTGGACAACAAATTCGAAAATTATTTGCACTTTAACGGTAATTTACGATTATGCCTATTTGTTGTTTGACTAGTGAGGAATATTGGAATATTTGCTTCTGTTTCTTGTTGAGGTCGTTTCATATAGCTATCACGGGAGCTTGGTTTATGTTGAAGGGCACTGGTCCAGAAGGGAGAGTTTTTGTGCTCTAAAAGCGAATTCTGCGAAGGTCATTTGAAGTGATTTTGATAAAGAGTAAGTAGTCACGCCATCTATTTCCACTACCCGGGCCGGTATGTAGACGCGGTAGTCCCGCGTAATGTTTTTTATTTGCTCGAACATGTGTTATCTATGGTCATATTCGGGTAATTAGCAGTCTAGTTCCTTGAAATTTAAGCCAATCTATTCCCGGTCGAAAGGTGAAAGCGCACCACCTGAATTCGGAAACTGTGCCATCTCATCGACATACAAAGGAGACTTGAGTGGTTTTAGTTTAAGCGTAATATTTTTTTTTCTGAGCTAGCCTTTCAGAATTTTGTGTAAAAGATGCAAAAAAGAGATTCGACAAAAAATATAATTGTGTGCTATACTGAAATATTATTGTACGTATATTGAGATCTTCGGAATCTCTGCATAGTAAATTGCGTTATAAAGAACAAAAAGATATGGCATTTCTTTCTCACGTGCTTGTTCCAGTAGTTGATTTTAATTACATTAAGTGTCCTTTTTCTTATTTCTTAATGTGTCAAGTTCTTTTGCGATGTTTTAAATTTTCTAATCCTTCATTTATTTTCTAAATTTTCATTCAGACTTGTATTGTTATCTGATGTTCCTTGGTTTTATTCTTTATTTGCAACAGTTGCTGCGATATCATCACAGTTTTCCTTGCTTTTTATATTTTTTCACTTTAAAAGCTCATACAATAAATTTGAAAAAAGTTGTTCCGTAATTTTACTGAAATTCAACTCAAATTTATCTGAAATTTGAACAAAACTTATTTAGATTTTTTCTAAAATATATATAAAATTTCACAAATAAAATTTATGCTAAATTCGACTGAAATTGACATTGAAAATTCCCAACAATGACAGCAACTTTTTCAAAATGTAACTAAATTTTTGTCTAGGAATTTAACATTTACTTTAACTATAGATAAAAAGTGTCTTCAAATTGTGTAATTAAACTAAATTAAAAAAAAAATAAAAGGTAAGTTTAGCATAAAAAATGGATTTATGAGAATTAATTTGTCAAATTTATTCAAAATTTAACAATAATTTTGCAGAAATTAAAAAGTAACTGAAATTTAGCTCATTTTTAAATTTAGTTTTATTTTACAAAAGAATTGATAAAATATAACTTCACCAAAATTATATAAAACATTTTTTTTTTTAAATTATTTTCTAGTTCCATTGAAATTTACTTCAAACCTACACTTATATATAGCTGATAAAAAATAATAACTGTCTAAAATGTAACTTGAACTTCCCCTCAAATTAACTAAAATTTATTATAAGTTTAGCTAAATTTTCACTGAAACTGAATTTTAATGTAACTAATGTTTTTTTGAAGACTTTACATAAAAATGATTGAAGTTAACCCAAAATTTAACTGAACATTATTTGTCGTTCTTTTGACATTATCTAGAATTTACCCAAAATTTATCAAATATTTTAACTAAAATTAATTTGAAATTTTTCTGCTGTCAACTTGTAAAATGTAGGCCGAATTATAAAAAAGAGTGAAGTTTAACTAACATTTGAATGTTATCTAAATTTGTCTTAAATGAATCAAAAAATTGTCCGAAATTTCACTGTGATTTAGCTCAAATGTAACTGAAATTTAAATATTTTTTTGTAATTGTACTAAGATATATTGAAAAATTTCACAATTTATTTTTAATAAACTATTACTGAAACTTTACTACAATTTTGACTAATACTGTTTCAAAATTTGAAAACATTTCGCCTAAAGTTTATATTAAATTTATAAGAATCCCATCTAAAACATAACTAATGTTTACTAAAAATGAACTAACATTTATGTAAATTTCACTAAAATTTAATTAAAAAGTACCTGAACTTTATTTAAAATCTATCCAAAACATGTCCTCAATTTATTAAAAAATTTCAAGGCATTGTCTAAAATGAAGTCTATGTTTAATTGGAAATTTTTGTGAAACTTATCTGAAATTATTTCCAAATTATACTGTAATTTAATTTGAATTTGCCTTAACTAAATTTTTTGTACAATTCTGCTTAATTTTGACCCAAATTTAAATCAAACTGGACCAAAATTTATCTCAAATTTAACTTTTAATTTTAATAGAATTTCCCAAAAAATGGCTTAACTTTATTTTTAGTTCAACGAAAAGCTAAGCTACCGAATTTCGCGAAAGTGTAGCTTCAATTGATCAACAACTTGTCTTTAATTTAGGACAATTTAAGCAAAATTTTGTAATCTATCGAAAGTTGAACTAAAATTCTATCGAAAGTTGTAGTTCGATTTAAAGTTTCCCTAAAATACATTTAAATTTATCTAAAAATTTAACTATTACTGAACTGAAATTTACCTAAAGTTTTTTTTGATTATTTTACTAAAGCCAAACTAAAATTTTACTACCTATAGATTTTTTTTCATTTTTTACTAGAAGTTGATTAAAATGTTTCTAAAATTTCGATAAAATTTTACAACAAATTGTATTAAGATTAGATTAAAAAAACCTATTTTAATCCACCTAGCGGTGCAATTGTGCCTTTCTCAATCATGAATCACGAGAATGTGTGCGTTGTTTATATTCATTAAAAGAGTTCGAGTTCTAAAATTTTGAAAAAAAACAGCCACGGTAATATTGAACTGAAAAAGGTGCGAAATCGGCAAAGTCCCAAAAAGTCGATTTTTACAAAAAAAATTTTTTTCGAGATAACATAAAATCTCGACGTTTCATGCATTTTAAAGATGTTTGGCATCAAAAATACGAATTCGATTTCTGAAATTTCATGTGGTCCCCCCTTTGAAAAAAAAATTTGAGTTCCGGCTTATATGGGAATTTCATATGTGACCGGACGGTTTAGTCTATATTTCCGGAACCATATAAGCGATCCGTACGAAATTTTATAGACATCTATGGGGATATTATAGCTATCATTTGGGACTAAGTTTGTGAAAATTGGCCCAACCATTTCCGGGAAACTGATGTGAGTTCGTAAATTTTGAAAGATGGCCGCTTTTCCCGGGCACTTCCGGAACCGTCTATGGTGGTTAATGTAGTCAACGAAAGTTTGGTTGGCCGTCGGTGACCTAGAACAGCAAATTTAAGTTGTTTGAGAGACATTTTAGCGAAATTTTTACCTTTTTTGCTTTCATCGGAGTATCGGTTTGAATCACAATTTGCTATGTGATCGCACGCCACAACCTGTAACTCCGGAACCGGAAGTCGGATCGGGATGAAATTAAATAGCCATTTAGGGGGCGCAATACCTTTCATTTGAGGCCAAGTTTAGTCGAATCGGTCTAGCCATCTCCGAGAAACCGATGTGACTGTTATTCTGAATTTAGATACTTCCGCCGGGGCTTCCGGAACCGAGGATGGTGGCCAATGTGGCCAAATAGACTTTGAATGGATGTTAGTGACCTAATACTACAAATCGAAGCAGTTGTGGTCATATTTTGGAAAAATTTTCACCTTTATACATTCATTTATTAAAATCGACATTTTCTGCGTGTTCGTACTTATCACCCTGTAATTCCGGAACCGGAAGTCGGATTCATTAGAAATTCAATAGCAGCCTATGGGAATGTTGCACCTTTCATTTGAGACTAAGTTTGTCAAAATCGGTTCAGCCATCTCTGAGAAAAATGAGTGACATTTTTGGTCACATACACACACACATACACACACACATACATACACACACAGACATTTGCCGAACTCGACTAACTGAATCGAATGGTATATGTCACTCGGCCCTCCGGGCCTCCGTTAAAAAGTCGGTTTTCAGAGCAATTGCAATACTTTCTATTGAGAAAGGCAAAAATCATTAAAGTTGCCGATATTTTATAAAAAAAAGTATATGAAAATTGTGTAAAATTTCCTTAAAAATTAATTCTAATTTGTATAAAATTTAAGTATAATTTCCCTAAAATTTAAATATAAGCTAGTGAGGCACGCGTGAACTTTCTTAAATTCGTTCCAAACTTAACTAAAACTAAACTTAAGTGAAATTTTCATAAAATTTAACTAGAATAGTTATAAAAGTCCCAAACATTACTAGAACTTATCTAAAATTTACCTGAAGTTTGTCTTAAATTTCCTAAAACTTCTCCTCAATTTATATAAAAATGAACTAAAATCTTACAAAAAATGTGAAAAATTTACCTAATTTTTTCAAAAAGTTATTCTAAATTCCATATTAACTTTTGGGAAAGGATAATAAGATTTATAATCAAACTTGCTGATTTCTCGCAATTTGTTATAATTTCAATACAGAAAACATCTGAAATTGCTTTTACGAAGGGTAAAGATGTATATTAATGTGCATTTCTCATGAAGTTTCACTCGGTAGCGGAATAATGTGTGAAACAAGTTTGTTTCGAAAATCTATTTAGCCTTTCTGAAGAATTGATATTGAATTAATCCAAAATTTTTCTATAATTTTACTGGAATTTAGGTAAAATTTGACTCAAGTTTAACGCAAATTTGGATAAAATTTGCCTTAAATTCAACAAAATTTTCAATAGAAGGTCTCAAAAAATGACTTAAATTTGTTTAAAATTTAATGAAAAAAAACGTACCGTTATCTAATTTTTTTCTAAAATATGACAAAATTATACATACATCAGGAATTTAATAAAATTATCCAGATTTATTAAAATTTATCCTAAATTTAACCATAATTGGTCTTAAAATTGCTCTTTGACTTTATCTAGCATTTATCAAAAATATAACAAAAGTTTACGTAAAATTTAAATTAAATTTAGTTTCATTTTATCTTATATTTAGGTAATTTTTAATTTAAAGTTTACTAAAACTATTGCAAAATTTTACAAAAGTTTTACCAAAATTTCATAGAAGTTTTACAAAAAATTCATAAAAATTTTACTAAACTTTTACAAAAGTTTTTCTGACATTATACTAAAATTGAACTACATAATATATAATTTGAATATAACTACAAATTTATCTAAAATTAACTGTTTTTTTTCTAAAAAAAACTACAATTTATATGAATTTTTATTAGAAATTACCAAACAATACAATTCATAAATTATTTAAAATTGACTAAAAATTAACCATGTTTACGACCGGTTCCGGTTTTTCCCGAAATCGTGTTCTTCGGACAATTTTTTTTTTTTGTGAATATTCCAATCACACGTCTCATCAAATTACAGCAATTAGCTAATCTACAAACACCTGGAATAACATTTAAAGTCATCCGGATGTACGGAAATCGAAAAAGGCATGTAGTTAGTTCACATGTGTCCGAAAGTCTTAGGAATATTCACCAAACAAACCTTAAGAAATTTGATTCAACTCCGAGCATTCGCAGGTGGTTTGTCAGTTGAAAAGTTACAGAAATTTTCACAAATTTGAAGAAGATGCTTGACAAAATTTGCAAAAATTGTTGCATTTTTTAAGTAAGCTAGTTGGTAATACTGTTCAATCAAGAAATAAAACAGTTGCATATGCTGAGACTGCGTATTGTTTTCGGAAAGTTAAGGGAAAATTTGGAAAAATTTGCGATTAAAAAATTACGGTTTAAAATTAATTTTTGTATATAATATAATATCAGTTAAAAAAATAGTCATGCTGTAAAATTATAATTAAATTAAATTAATTGAGAGAAAATTGGAATAAGTCAAGTAAGTAGCACATTTGAGTGCTAAATTGAATGGCGTTATTTGATTTTTTATAGAAAGTATCGTTCTCAAATGATGCTTTTTTTAGTGTAGAAAAGTGAAATTTAACTGGAGTTTACCTGAAGTTGAAATAATTCTTAAATAGAATTTATCTAAACAACGCACCTAATGACTTGATTTTTTTTTGTTAAATTTTAGCAAAATTTCAGTAAAATATTGCCCAAATTTTAGTCTATCTTAATTGAAATAGGTTAATTGGTAATATACAGAAATTGAGTAAAATTTTAGCCAAATTTTCTTCGTTGAATTTTCATACAATTTTTGTTAAGGTCTAGTTAAGTTATAATAAAATTTTGGTCAAATATGAAATTTGACAGTATATTTATAAATATTTCTAAACAATATGGTCGGTGTTAAGTCAGATCGGACTAAGTCGCAAAACATCAAAAAATGAGTTAATGATAGCACTGGATAAAGAATTTCTTCATCTACATTCCACTTTTACCGGATTTGAAATATGAAACAATAAACAAGAATTATGGCAAAAAATATTTTCCAATTATAATGTAAAGGATGCTGCGATTTAAACTTTAAACGCGTTTTTCTCGAAATCAATGCACTGTCACTTAGTCCGGTCTGACCTAACACCGACCATATATAAGTTGATTTTTGGTCAATTCTAGATATCTTAAATTTCAGATAAATTTATTTAGGTCTAATTAGCTTATAATTCAAATAAATTCTACGTTGGGCGAATTTTAAAAGTTTTTGCTTTGGCTGTTACGTAGACTGTCTTAAAAAATGTAACTTGTAATTGATTTTAACAGATAATCACATAGCTCTTTAGTAGTTTCCGTTTATTTTTGACGATCGAAACAAAATATTTTCTCCGTTGACATACAGCAAACATATATAAAATAAAATTTGAAACCTTAAAACTTCAAACTATCACGTTTTTAGCTATATTTCCACTCATAGAACATTTTCCACAGTAATTTAGTACACTGTGAAACTACAGCGGATCCCGAACACACGTAAAGTTGATGAAAAAATATGAACAATAGCCTTTGAATAAAGCTAAATCTTCCTTCTTGCAAAAATTTAATTGCCAGTTCGTGTTCATCGCAGCAGACATTGAGTTCGGACCTGGTGTGAGGCACCGCGCACCCTTTCCCGGTCTGGTGTACTTCCTCGCTAGAAGGAAACCCTAACAACAGCTAACTTAGTAGGCAAAGTGCACCGTTCCACCCAGTCGAAAGTCTAGAAGAATATATCATTTTATAATTATCTGCATCTTTTCGCCCAACTCCAGGCACTTGTACCCGTTCTATGTAGGTGTATGCATGAATGTATGCATGTAGTATATGAAATGTCTTCTGCATCGAGTTGGCTTTGAAACAATCCCCGGGGCCACCGGGGACTCGAGGGGGAAGGATTATCTCGCTTGAGTATGAGGCGACCGAAGGGGTTTTTGATCTTGACTACCGTCCCTGGTTTTCCCCATGGATTAAGAATTTAAATACTCGACGTACAGCCAAAGATTAAAACACACATACACACCCTCACCCACATGGCAGGCACCAACCAAAGTGAAAGGGTTTAATTGAGGTTATGAACCTTCTGAGATGATGGCAACGAGTTGAACTTTATCATCCGGCAGTCATCGTCTGGCCTTTGCTGGAACGGTTCTCTCTCTCTCTGTCTCTCAAGCACCCAAGATTCCTCTGGGTCTGGTTGCGACAGCAAGAATGGATTTTTGATCGAAATTTGAAATCTGTTTTCGTCACACTCTGAGGGGAAACAGGATGCGGGGACAGGAAACAGGGGTGATTGTCTCTGACTGGCTGATTATTCGCTGCTCTCCATCTGTTTTCAATAGAGCAAAGCTCTCTGTCTAATCTCGTGCTGGAAAATAACAATCAAGCGAAAAATTTGCATATTAAAAGGCGCTGGTGAATAACCCGGTTTTAAACGGTCCACTTGCGATGGGCTCTATATTGGACGACGAACTGTGGAAAAGTGTCGCACTTGTAGTAGAGCGGCCGATTGAAACTAGATAAGCTGATGTGTCTGAGAGGTTATTTTTCCACACTGTCTCCAATGGCTGCCACTTCGATTTGATTATCAGGTCGTTTTGCTGCCACTTCGGTTGTACTTTCGAAGAGAAGGTTGGGTCTTTGAAGGGTTGGAAGAGATTAAAAAATGCCGTGTCTTTGTGGAATCGAGATAAGAAGCTGATTTTGTACGGTAACCGTCCTATTGAGCATAACAGGAAGGGTGCCATTTCTGAATGGAATTAATTTTTTGTGAAATTTGGTTTGTGGGTGCGCGACATTAGCATAAGTACGTTGCGTTGCGTTGTGTTGCGTAAGCACGGTATATTTCGTAGATTGCAGACTGATGACTCTCATTTCCAGCCAGACTACTTGAGGAACATTGTTTGGGAATAACAATTGATCCAGTCCAAGCGAGAATTTCGCCTGAGAGCCACCATTGCTGGCCACGACCATCTTTACCGTAACTTGGGATGAGAAAGGAAGTGTTGATGTGGTACTTACTTAACGGAAGGCCCCGACTCAGTGACACTCCCATAAGTACCACGGATTGGGTAGTGGATGGGTTGTTAGTCAGGATTCGCCTCAAGCAAACGATGCGACTGAGAATATATTTTCATGTATAAGGAGTTTGAATACTTTATTGACTGTAGGATCCGTAAATGTTCTAGATGCGAAGGCGTTTAACTCTGGATAACCGTTTATCGAGTTAATTAAAAACAACTTGAACTCCGGACAGCCGGCTGTCGGGAGTGTTGTCGGCAATATAAAATGGACCATAAATAATGAGTTTAAAGCGGTGCGTTAATCTACATAAATTTCAGCAAATTGGAAAAGTGGTATTGTGCTATTCATAAATTATGTCACGCAAAGATTGCCCAATACTAACTCTCTTATATTACCGCGTTTTATATCCCGTTTGTCTAATACGAACCAAATGATGCTTTTTTTAGCACATTACTGTTACTATACGTAAAAGTGTCACATGTTTTATGGAATTTCTTATCTTTAGAACGGCCGATTGCGTCAAGGTACGTGGAGTGCTCCCCATCCATTTATGTCATAATTTGTCATAGTTCTTCCCCCTAGTAGCGTGGCAGAATTTATAAATGGTCTTTTGTAGGTATTATCACACACATCACGTAACTTCAAATTTTTCAACTCGTTTGAGTAAACGTTCGGATATTGCAATGAGAACGCGAATCAGAAAAAAAAATATCGATGCTACGCTACTAAATGATATTACACAATATCTGCAGTTCACAATTCAAATACGACCCCCCCCCCCCCCCCTCTCCAAATAGTACCTACTTAATCTTAGCTCAATACAAGACGAAGAGAAAGAAAGGTTGAAACATCTGACACTCCCAACTGTGCCAGTTTTACACTTCCAAAACCAAACATGGAGGTCGGGCCACTGGAAGCAAACACAAACCTGCGGACGAGCATCCCGACTCCTCAGCGGACGATGAAAAGAAGAAAAAAGCCGAGCCCCACTTTGGATTTTCCAATGCAAGCTCCTATGGACACCTTCTTTCTCGAAACCACCGATAAAGAACAACCATGACCGAACCTAAACAAAACCTATGGCAACACAAAAGCCCACAACGTCATTTGTTTATGCTAACATCCCCCCGTTCTACCGGCTTCGTCAAAGAAAAATGGCAAACGCACACCGCAGGAAAAAATAAATGAATAAATCAATAAATTAATTAATAAATAAATGTGCCCACCTTGGTGCCCACCTGTATCATCTTGAGCTCATTTTACGAAGTGTATATGTACATATGTACGTGCGTGCTGCAGGCAAACAAAAAATCTCATAAACCCGCCATTTTTATTTGCGTCTTTAAATTTGGTAGCTATAGGAGACGAGTTTTAAAATGGTATCCAAATGCGTTAAAAATTCTGAGCCAGTTAAGAAAAATGCTGGTGATCGGGTGTTGTGGATCCAGCCAATTCCGGGAGATGGCAATTGCCTTTACGGGAGCCTCGTGCACCAGCTGTTTCAGATTCATCCTTCCGATAGAGAGTTTCGAAGTTCCGTGATGGATATGTGGAAGCTAATTTCAAATCATTTGCAGTCTAATCTTGAGAGATATTGGCATTTTCTTCTTCCCACTGCAAGGGATCAAGTTTGCTCGGATAATATCAGTGAGACAGAATGTATCTGGAGATGCTAGCGAAGGATGGGACTTGGGGCGGCGAAGAGAGTCTCTCAGCTGCCACTGAAATTTTTTGTTGTGAAGTGGTTGTTTGGCAAGCTAATACTACTCATCCAATCATTTTCACACCAGAAGTCGCGACCGTGGACCGTTCAATTGCCTTGTATTATACAGGAAGTCATTACGATAGCGTGAGTTTACCTCCCATTTCCTGCTCTGTGGGTGTGTATTCTCTTTCTCTTGACTTTTAAATAGATATCACTAGAATGTCTTTTCAGCTACTGTTGTGGAGCCTTCGAGAGATCACTTCGATCTCGACGCCCCTGCGCATTCAAAAGGAACAGGTGATATTGACTGTATTCGTATCCAAGAACCACTGCCGAACCCAGAAAGCTATGTTAGTGCATTACCGTCTCCGATCGATCTACAACCCACAGTTCCTGATTCAATTTATCCGGTACCTTCAATCCTAAGTCCTACATATAGTAACTCTGATCTCGCGCCAATCCCATCAACCCACACTAAACACAACTTCCCTGCCAAACAAACAACCATACCCATTCGTCCGCTATGCATCCAACCAGTTCCCCCACCCACGAGACATAAACAGTGCGACAAACTCTCTTCCCCAAAACAAAACTCAACTCATTTATCACCGGATGAAAGGAGCCAACCCTCAATGCGAGTAAACAATATTTTGGGCCTTTTGCGAATGGCCACTTGGAATGTTTCAGGTTGCCGAAGAGCAGAGAAGCGAGAGCGGATTGATCAGTGCCTTTTCGAAAAGGAGGTAGCAGTCGCTTTACTCCAGGAAGCTAATATTGATTCCATAAGAAGCGAAACGAAAATTTTTGTTTGGTATACTGGTTCCGTTTCAATAAATCGGAAAAGAAATTTAGCGATTCTTGTATCTAAGTGGCATCCTCTTGTTGTTGCCCACGTTAAAGCAGAAGGAGCCTGTATCCAAGTTGCTCGTATACGGTACACTGCTGGACTTCTAACGAGAGACTTAGGTACTCGTCATAAATGTTCATGCCCCTAATCGTACTAACGGAATCTATTTGGGACGCCTCGGGTATGTGCTACGTAAGAGGGCTGATAAGGATATCGCAATATTAGCCGGTGATTTTAATAGTCATTTGGCATTCAAGGATTCATCTGAAGATGAGAGGAAAGTACTGGGGAAAGTGATTTACCATGAACACTGTAATGAAAATGGTGTACAGTTGAGGTATTTCTTAGTGTGCCACGATTTAGTCGCTCGTTCTATGCAAGCTGATAAGTCTCTCACGTGGACGTGGACAAACGGTATCATGTGTTGGCCTTATTTCTAGCTTATAATTCATATATTCTTTCTGTAGGTATAATTTGTTCGCAGTTGGATCATGTGATCGTCCCAATTTATTCAAAGCATAACGTAAGAAATATCAAAGCTCATTTTACCCCTTCTTTGAAAAGCGATCATAAGCTCGTAACTTGGGAATTATTGCCGAATAGGAATGCAGCGAAACCATGTGTTAGGGCCAAGCAAAAAATTAAGTGGGTTCGACGCCCCCCTATAGTCTCCATCCCGAGAACGATTTCTTTGCAGGATCCGAATGCATTGGAGAAATTCCATAGGGAGTTGCTAAAGTCTAAACCTGAATCTCTGACCGGTCCCATCAGCCTCGCATGGGATAAGTATGCTAGGTGGATCCGTAGAGCCGCTGCCAATGTGTTTGAGGAAAAAGGCCTTCCCAAAGATCGCGAATGTCGGAAAGCGGTTGCTTTGGTTTGCAAGTACAAGTTCTGGATGTCGTGGAAGCCCTCGGATCGGATTGCATCCAAGCTATCAAAAGCTGTGACCGAACTCAAAACGTTGATGAAGCGTGCTGATGAAAATCAGTGCATTCAGTTTTTCAAAGATCTCGAAAGGTATCCCTTGGGGGTGCGTATAAACAGAACACATAAGTATTTGAAAGAACATCGACAACACGCCACTCGACCAGTGAGAAACTTCAATATTCCCATCAGTGAATGGCAACGGACACGAGACGTTATAGACGGGTTACCGGAATTGATCTTAGAAACCGACGGTCAGGCAGTTCAGCCTGGCCCTACTCTGAATGATTTACGTCGGTTTTTAAATTCTATGCATAACGGTAAAACACCTGGTCAAGACCAATTACCAACGGAATATTTGAAGTATGCCGATTAGTCAGCAATCCAAGAGCTTCAGCATCTGATGAGTAGTGTTTGGGTCAGCAATGTTATGCCTGAAATGTGGAAGCGAAATCTTATCATCCCCATTCCTAAAATACGAAAGCCTACTTCCGTTGCCCACTATAGGCGGATTTGTCTGACTAGTACCGGGTATAAAATGTACGCCATGTGGGTGCTTGAAAAATTGAAAGAATACGTTGGAGAGCTGGGGTATCATCAAGCAGCGTTTCTATCTACTCGATCGACCACGGACCATTTGTTTGTTGTGCAACGAGTTTTCCAAGAGCGATGGAATGAGGGGGTGCCGCTAATTGCCATGTCCCTTGATATAGAAAAGGCTTTCGATTGTGTTAGTTTAAAAGCTCTGCCAGCAATCCTGAAAGGTAAAATATATTTTCCTTTGATTAAGGATGATAATATTCAGTTCCTTTTTTAGGAAAAGGCGTTCCTCATTGGTTGATTAACCGAGTTGTTGAATGTCTGCGCGGTGATATCGAACAGACGCTTTGGAATGGTGAAATGTCTCATCCTTATGCAAGGAATACCGGTGTGAAACAAGGTCGTCCTCTTAGCCCCTTCATTTTTAATTTGGTGATTGAAGAAGTTTTGACGACGGTGGAGGAGATTCTCGAAATATTCACACTGAATCCGACGATGAGAATCCGTTTGCCGATAGTGCTTGTGTATGCAGATGATATCATAATAATTGCTGAGAATGTGGCTGATCTTGAACGAATAGTTGAATGCATAAAAGAGAATTTAGCATATGTTGGAATGAAGCTGAATGAAGATAAATGTAAAGTTCTCGTGCGAGATCCAAACCAACCCGCTCCGGAAAAACTGAATGTTCTTGGTAGAAGCTATAATGTGAGGGAAAATTTAAAGGACTTAGGAACTGCATTAACGCCGCGATTGGACCGACCATTAACTACTAGAATGCATTGCCGTAATGCCATCATAACATCCAAAGTTATCATGAGCTTTCTTCAAAAACGAGAGCCAAGCTGGGAGTTGGGACGTCTTATATACGAGACCGTTCTGGCCCCGGCAATGTTGTACGGAACTCAAACAGCCGTACTTACGAAGCGCAGTCGCAAATCGTTGCGGAGATACGAGCGATAAATAGTGTATGAGATGGCTTCTCTCTGTTATCACAACGATGATCAGACAGTGAAACGTTCCATAAAACTACTCCTCCGTGAACAAAGCATCACCAAGAAAGTACGAGTCCATCAGATGCGGTATTGGGGGCATATACAGCGCCGCCCGATGCATCATCCTATATGGGCAGCTTCAAGGTTTACCGCTAAGCGTTTGCGTCCTTGTCGTCCTTCTCATACCTGGTGGGATTCTATATTGGCGAATATGTCTCGATACGGAGAACTTTCTTACATCGAATGGCAAAACATCGCCCAAGACAAAGGTAAACTCCACAAAAAACTCGATGAAATATACGGCATTCCAGAGTCCAGCGACGAATCCGCTCAGGAAAACAATTAAGCTGCACTAAATGTAACTTGACTGCAATGTTTAAATCCGCGACATTAGCATAAGTACGTTAGACATAAAGTACGTTAGGCATAATGGACGATTGGCATAATTTACAAAAAGACGCAAAGCTTTATGATTGTGGGAATTTTTAATCTTAGGCTCGCTTTTCGAGTTAGAAAATCTATGCTATGTTACACTATCCTCTCGTCTAGTATTAACGAGAGGCTCCAAAATGAACAATACTATGCAATTTATTTAACCCTTGGAGGCATAGAATTTATTTCCACGTTTACATATTGTTCTCGAAAGTACGGCATCTTGTTTGTTCCGGATCTGACTGTAATTACTGTGACGAGTTCAGTACAGTTCTCACATCAGATAGTTTGCGTAGCTTTATCTTTGATGGTAAAAATAATATAATCATTGTATCAAATAATATGGGAAGAAATTATTTCGGCCATAATTTTATATTCGTGGAACGAGTAATAATAAATTTGATCATTCTTCATTTCATGAGCTGTTGTTTAAATCAAGTATTCTCTTATTGGACAATTTCAGCATACATGTATGTAATCAATAATAAAAGTATACATGTATTTTCTATATTTAAAATCAAATTTCTATTCCTAAATACGATCGCTTTTTTCATTCGAGAAAAAAAGGAAGATAACATGTTGATCAGGTTTTATCAGTTTACCGCATATTTCTATAAGGTCAAAAAAGTGAATACATTCTCGCTCTTTCCACCCGCTGTCAGCACCGTAGAAAAATAAGTTTCTTTTAGTTATACATGATTGTTTATGCCAAACGTCCATTACGCCTAACGTCCTTTATGCCTAAATTTCGATATTTCGTACAAGTTTCTTGGTTGGTGAATATTCCTGTCGCGCGACGCAATTACTTCAACTCGGTGATGTAGAATCATATCAATCATCTGCTAAGGCTTTCGGACACATTTGGTCGTCCCCTTTTCCGTGTATCCGGTTAACTAAATGTTATTTCAGTTGTTCACAGCTTACCTAATTGTTGTAATTTGATGAGACGTATTACTGGAAAATTCGGAAAAAAAATGTTTGAAGAACAGCATTCCTGAAATACCGGAATCTGTCCTGAAGTGTTCCCATGTACCCCAAATGTCTTCAAATATGGTTAATTTGGAGTCAATTTTGAAAAATTAAAGAATAGGTGTTTGTATTGTATGGCAAATTCTAGTTAGAGTTAACTTAAATTCTAATTGTAGAAGAAAAATAGCCAATATTTTACTAAAATTTTGCTGAAATTTTATTAAAATATCAAATCATAGCTACGTTGTATGGTCAAATTTAGTTTCGAAATTGATTCAACTCTCGATAAATTTGAAAATACGTTGTTAGTCAGAAATACGTTGAACGTCAGCTAATTTTAAAACAAAATTTTAGTTAAAAATTGTGAAAAATGAATTATAGTCGGTTAGAAATTTGCTAAATTTCAGCTCAATTTTAATAAAAAAATTTTTTAGCGCAATGTCAGTTTGAACTTCGTTGAATTTTAGTAAAATTTAGATATATTTTATTAAAAATGTTCAAAAAATTATAATTTGTTGAAAATTTGAATCGCAAAGTTTAGTTATATTTGAAATAAATTATAATTGAAAAGGAGTTAAACTTGAGTCATATTTTCGTTAAATTTCAGTTAACTTTTCGGAATTTTGTTTACTAAATTTCAGTTAAATTAAAGCTAAATTAAATTTGAGTTAAAATTATGGTTGATTTCAGTTGAATCCTAGCAATCCTGTTTTGTAAAATTCAGATTAAATTGCAGTCAAGTTCCATTGGAATTTAACCAGAATTTTTGTAAAAAGTTTGATACAATTTGATTTATTTGGGTTTGAGTTCGAAATTATTTAAACCAAAATGTACCTAGCATAATTATTTATTTCGCCGAGACCGCTGGTTGTGCTGGAAACGTGACCGCCACTCACCCAAGTGGGTCTGGGTTCAGTCCCAGCCGAAGTGGTTGAGATTTTTTCAAGGTGAAAAATATGTCCCGGTCCATCTGATGATGGGCCAGTATATGGTGGATGGTGGAGCCACTTCTCTGGCTTCGGCGAATGGCACTCAGTGGAAACGGAAGTCGACGGAAAAAAATATTATTTGTTTAATTGCTTAATTATTTATAAATTGAGAAATAACAAATTAAATAAATTATTGATTTAAATAATTAATTAATTATAGGATTATTTAATTAATAAATTATTAATCTTTTTTTTTAATTATTTAGTCATTTATTTAATTGTTGATTAATTTAGTTATGTATTCATTTATTTGTTTTTCATATTCTTTAATCCTAGGGGGATTAAAGTCAATTCGAACTCCCAACTGTTTCTCAGTTAGAGGAATCAAACAATAATGTGCACAATTGACCAGATTTTGAAGAAAAAATGCCTATTTGGAACGAATTTGAACATGTCCTCCTACTTATTGATTTAATTATTTTATTTATGTTATTTATTTTGTTTATTTTATTTTATTTTTTTTATTTCTTTTATTTTTGATTACGTTATTTATTTATTTATATATTTATGTTATTAGATGTATCCACGACTAAAATACTATCTAAATTTAACAAAAGTTAAGAAAAAGGTTACAACAATGTTATACTCACATTCAATAATTTTTTTAAAATCTTATCAGAAATTCTGCAACTTTTCAATAGAATGCAATTCATATTAGTTTAAAATGTAACGAAAAATGCACTAAAATGTAGCTTAACATAGCTTAAACTTGAATAGATTTTTATTTAAATTCACACCTTAGCTAATTTTTTGGAATATTTTGGTTAAATTTTCATCACATTTGAGTTCTATTCGAGATACATTTTAACTAAATTATGCGTTTCATTTCATATCAATTTTAGAGATTTTTTAGTTAATTTTTTTTATTCAATATTAGACTTCTTTGAGCTGGATTTTACCTAAACCTTTAGTTGAATTTTCGAAGCATGTTTGTAAGTGTTTGATTTTTGCATTTCGGATTCGTTTCATCAGTAACTGATACCGTATTAGCACCAGGTAGACATTGAATCCAAAACATCGCACGTCTTGCATCACCACTCACTCAACTGACTGGGCTCGAGTGATGTCTCGAGTAGCAAGCAAAAATGTTCTAGTTTGATTATGAGAAAGCGGAATCGAAATCTTAATTAGTTGTGGAATTTGTATTTGCACTTCGTGTCATCAGAGTCCGACACTAACTTAGTTACAGGACTAAGCTAGCGCCGGATGGACGCTAGTTCCAAACAAAACGGAGACACAGCTTGTGTTCCTAAGCAAATCTCTAGTCAAGCATGATGTCCCGCAAGGAAGGTTTTCACCCAAATTATTCTACTCAGAGGGAAATATAGCATCGAAATTTTATTTTCCGTGCCATATTTTAGTGAACGTTGAGTAAAATGTTAGTTAAATTACAGCTACATTTCCAAGGAATTTTAGTCAAAATTAGAAACTTTTTGAGTTCAATTTCTAATTTTAGTAATATTTTCAAATAAATTTACCGGGAACTCTAGTGATCTGTGGAATCACACTCTCTTCTAGCATTCAGCACGTTAACGTACAAACGCTAAGTTCCTTCGCGATCATCCACGCACATCAAAGCCCGCGGTCTCGCAAACATGAAAACACTCGGGGGTTAAATGAATATTTTAGCACTAGTACACTTTTAACACGGTCACTAACGGGAGCCTACAAGCGCCTCTGTTCGCGCGATAATGCATCGGTCCGGAAATCTCTACCCTCGATCTTAGCAGCCTAGGTCCATGCCTTCAGTTGAGCCAATAAAAATGACGCTCATGGTGACATAACCGGGAACTGTAGTGATATGGAGGAACTAACTGTCTTCTAGCATTTGAATCATACACCGAAAAAAAAGTATCAGACGCACGGTTTGCGCGATCATCCAACAACAATCGTGAGTACGATTATAAAATTTAATTTATACACGCGAAGTTACAAACACCCACGCTATCGAACACGTTAACGTATAAACGCTCGACCCCTTCGCGGTGATATACGCAATTGTGAAGTCTTTACGTCCGCACATACTTGAACCGTCCACCCAATATCAAATTCAGAATCACGGCAATTGGCCTTAAGGCAGTACCGGAGCGAAAAAAATCGGATGGCGACCTTGTGCTGGTTAAACTCATTTTTCACTAAAACTATAGCAAATTTCTTCTCCAGAATGACTCATTCCCTAAGTTGGTATATTGCGCAATTTTTGAGATCTTTTCCGCATAGATTGGTTCAGTATAAGTCCCGGCGTGTTGTCGCGAAATTTGAACATCAATAGTCAAAATCCAAAATTCTGATTTTGTATGGCAAAACAGGACAGAGCTGTGTTCCGATCGCCCTAGCTAGTAAACGGTAGCTCAGATCCGCACCAAAATGCTTCATTCCCTAATTGAGACATTGGGGAATCCGATAGAGTGAATATCACATCGATATATTGTTCCGAATTCAAGATTTGTTGTCGCGAAATTTTGTAATCAATAGTAAAAATCTCTGCGGACATTGGCAACCATTATTTCAACAGATTTTGTTGCGAGCACCGTGCGTGAATTGCGATAAATTGGTCAAAGAAGTAATCAACCAGAGCAAGTCATGCTTTTTACCGCTTATTTTAGTCATAACAATGCACGTTTATTTTTGATTGTATGCAACTAGTAAAAGGTGGGATATAGCGTCCATTACTGACTTGAGAAACATTGATAAAATAAAGAAACAGAAAATATTTTGGTTTGGCCAATTGTACAAAATTAATTTTGGTGTGCATATTATGTCAGATTTCATGCGTGCTACATTGCGGAGTAACATTGCGCAGTTGTTTATGTCGCATTGTTATGTAGTTGTTGTGCATATGACTAACTTTAGGAGTAATTTCTCGGCATGAACGATAAATAAGAAGTCATTTAGGATATTATCTGCGTTTACATAGAATAGTTTTATGAGTAAGCAAGATTGTTATTGTACTTTATGTTGTACATATCAGTAAATATTAAATAATAACTGTCATTGCTAAAGACATTCATTCAAGAATTATTTCAAAAATTCGAAAGTGATTATGATGAATTTTTTATACTAATACTGCGCGGTAAAATAAGTAAAAATAAAAAGCAGGAACAAAACAAAACTATTTATAATATTATATAGCTATTATCGCTAGCACATACATTGTATTAGATTTTGGCCACTTCCGTGAAGCATTTTGGAATAACCTGAAGTAGTTAGGGAATAATTAGCTGAAGTAGCTAATGTTGAATATTTTTTAGGGATTTCCAAGAAGTAGAAATGGTAACCGACTGCAATTTTTTGACTAGATTTAGAAATTTGTTAAATTTATTGATGCAGTGTGTTGATGACGCATTGCTTCGCAAATTTTTGATAAGGGAAGTTATGAATCGATCTGACAGACAGCAACCCAATCGGCTCTATCGATTATATACCCACATGCCATACTGACTATTACATTGACTTACGGCAAGAACATCGAGAAAAGCCGGAGGGCTGTGCGTTCATAATGCTTCTAAAGCGGCATGGCAGTAGTAGGTTGGTCGACCGAAGTACGAATGTTGGTCCTTCGTAATGGTTTTATTTTTTCATTGCAAATCAGACTATTTTTCATCTCTGGTTTCATATACCAATAAGATGATTGTATCCTATTGCCTTTTATTCACCCTACCTATTTGATCACATTTGTTAGAGCAGTTCGGTTCAACGCAGAACAAATTTTCGAATCCAACACGAATAAATATCTTACATTTTTACGCCAGTTTTATTATGGCGTTTTCGTTTCCACCTGGCGATACATAGACATAGATGCAAAAAAGAGATAGACAGATAACACCCTGGTTTGAGTCAGTGTAAGATCGACTACACCGGTGCAGTGCACTGTCAGTAACAAAGTGCCATTAGATTTATACTATGTATGCATTTCACCGAAAATATGCTATAAATCATCATCAAACTACATGCCCGCCTATCGTAACGCTAGCTAATTTTAGATTGCTACTTATTGCTGTTATTTCAAAACGACAGTTATATTTCTTACACTTATTGAAAACATTAGTCCTTAGTATAACTTATACTAGTCAAACAGTCTGGGTTTTTTCCGAACAATGCTCGATTGCATTGCGCATTTCCAGATCTTGTGTCACCACTCCCTGCATTCCTGCTTGCACATGCGACCTTCTGGAGACAGTGAGTTCAGGAATGAATGGTAGGAAGCTTCAACACTCCAACGCTTACATCAAACAAGTCGAGCACGGAACCAGTGGAGCACCATGGCACACGCTACAGTATCTTTGCCTTTACCCTTTCAAGTGGGGCTCTAACGTGTTTTTTTCTTGTTTATTTGACACGGCTCAATGCATTAGCATAACTGGGCCGTGGGTCTTTTATGATTCTTACAATATGTAAAAAATAAAAATTAATTTTCACTAAGGCTATCCATCGGGTCTTGTTCACGCAGCTTGCTGCTGCGTGTTGAGATCTTCTTCCTAGGCGGTGAAACAGCTGCATTGTCTATCAATAGTTTTTGGTGGTGTTGGTTGTCGGTTTGGAAGCATCTGGTATAATCGTTGTAATTTCACTGTTCGTAACGGTAGTTGGTTTAGTGGTCCTGGACCATATCGTTGAGTTAGTGTTTGTTAATGCGCGGACCGCAGTCGTTGGTTTACCAACCGGTTGTGGTTTAGCATACGACAACTGTGTACTGGTCTTGGTCGTAGCATATTGACTTTCTTTAGCAGCCTCCAAGCAAGGTTTTCCGTGGTGTAGCGGTTGATCACAGAAGGGGCACGTAGGAATCAGCCCTGGGCACGTGACCAATGTTCGCTGATTAAATGTAACACCTTGTGTTTTGCCGTAAATGGTCAGATATGAGGGGATAAGTTTTGTTGGCCGCATTCTCACCACAAGCACTCCGTTGCGGAGACCTGGGAAGAAGTTCATCCATGTGTCTTCCGAAAAGAATTCCAATTCACCGTATTTTGGCATGTGTTGTTTGATAACAGCAGGATTAGTAGGCGGAGCCAAGCCATGCATTTTAACTTCAATAGTGTCACGGTCTGCGTATGTTGGGATGCTGTAAAAAATGTCATTACATTCGACAACGTGCTTCAAGTTGTTCTGCGTAGCAAATGATTCTGCTTGTTTTATGTTTTGGAACGTAATCAGTACCTCATGACGTAGATGATGGAATTACACATCATTGACTTCTGCTATGTTGAGCGTCATGTTCACCTTCAACAATTGCTCCACGTCACGGGTCGCTAGTCTTACCGGACATTTCGAAAAGTCAACAGCAATATAGTTCGGCCGAACTGGGCTATAAACTGGCTTGGCATTGTTACTCATTATTTGTTCACGTTTCACACACTAGGTAGTAGATATCGAATTTTGTTTTTGCAACTAGATAATGCAACGCACGGATAAAATTTGATTGCCTGTCCTGCTATAACAGCGGAGTGATTTTTAGCTTCTGAACTGCGCAAGATGAGAAACCGAACTGGTTGATTTTATATCCCTAACTACTTGTATTCGTGGAAACTAAAGGAAAAAAACAACGGTGAAGATAAATTAAGGGATGATTGCAACGGTGAAGGTAGAAGAATTGCGCGGAAAAATTTGTTGAGCTAAGTTGCTAGAGAACACAAGAGATGCGATCAAGCCCTGGGAAGGCGTTATGTTGGAAGTTGTTGAAGCTACTCAGATTCCAAAACAGGGGCATTATTACATTGGTTATTTCCCGGTAGCATCGACTGGTACGACTACTGAACAGAAGCGTAGTCCTCAAAACTCCCAGAACAATCAGCTGAATTACGTTGTGGGAAGAATACGCCAGCTGAAGGAAGCACCGGTCTTCGCCAAACTAGACTAGACTCCCATGGGTGGCCTAATGCGGACAAACCAGATCTCTGCTCATGGCAAGCTTCCTGCAACGGTGAGGCGTGTATCCTCAACAATCGCATTACGCCTAATGGAAAACTTAACCTTCCTCTTGTAAACCATAACGATTTTATTCATTGTGCCATTCGACTAGCAGCCTTCCCTGCAAAACCGATAAAGCTCCTCTGCATACGTTGATCCATTTAGCTACCAACTTTGACGGATAATTCCCGGCGGCGTATATACTCTACTCCAATGAAGTTGAAAATTTCTATGGAGACCGATAACAATTTTTATGAGCCTAACTCGGTATCAATCTACTCATATAGTTCTCGACGACGAATATTCGACTTTGTGTTGTTCATTCGTCTATGTTTTCACTCCCTGTTCATATGTCCTTGTTAGTTGAAGTTACTATTGCTGTTCGTTTCGCCATTTCCGCTGGAGTTTCGATAGTATGAGTGTCACTATTCTACACGAAAAAATTGTTCCCAAAATCGCGAATAATGTACCTTCATTCTGGAACAATCTCGTTTTTACGTTACGAAAACAGGATCATGAACAAAAATCATGTATTTTATAATATTGTTCAATATATTTTCAGTAATGCATAACGCCTTTATTAGTGGAAATATTTGTTTTTATATTGTAAACTGCAATCACAGTTTTCTGTACATGAACTAGTTCACAACTTTATTAACATTATTCGCAAACCAAAGGATGACTCGCGATTGTATTCATAGATTTAGGAACATCATTCCGAGTCCAACTATTATTCATGAATACTTACATTCCTCGTGAACATTTATCAGTCCTAATTTATTAGTCATGATACAATATCCGTGCTCGTAAAATAGTTCATAAAATATTATTCATGGATTTGTGCATTAGTTCATGATTCCTAGCGTATTAGTCACGTCTCACCATTCATGATCATGAAATAGTTCACATAATCATAAAATATTAATGAATTAGTGAACTGGCTCATGATTTATAGTACGTGATTCACGATCTATCTTGTGTGCTTATTTTGTTTAGAAAATATTCCTAATAATTTTCAATTTCATGCAACTTTGCACATGCTCATGGAATTTTCACGTAAACTATTTCACAAAATTTGGATTATTGTTCATGGAATCATTTCTGTTCTAAGAGCTTTTTCGTGAAATATGATATACTTGTCTCCAGTTACAGCGACCAGTAATAAGTACGAGCAGCAGATATAAGAAAACTGCTAGAACCTCGTTATTCATTTAAAAAGGTTCGGTGTGATGTCCGAAAGAAAACGAAAACTGCACTGAACACCAAAAATACATTAGCGACTGGCTCAAATGTGTACAAAACAATATGCAGTGAATCAGTCAAACTTCTATGATGTTCATAGTGTCAAATTTCTCCGAGTAAAAAATCCGATAATAGCAATTAAATAACATATGACGATAAGGCGAAAAGAAATTGCGAATATCATGATAAACCACATTCGTTCGATGACTCTCGGAACGAGCATTCGATCTTTCCAGTCCGTGCGGTGTAAAGCGATAAAAAGTGGCGCTAATCCGCTTTTATAATTATCTTGTGTATTCTTCGAGGTTTTGATTTTTTTTCTTCTTTTGTGTGTGCGCGTTAACCGCCAATCGACCAGCAGAGTATTTGCTGTGTTTCGTTTCTTGTGAGCTTCCTGGATACTAAAATCCAAGATATGTACCGCTATTAATTCACAGTCGGTTCATTTTTATTCGTTCGCCTAAAAATCGGTCCGAGAAATTCGTCAAACGGCTTTGGGTCAGGTTCAGTTCATTCGCTTTGAAGAGAATTGAGAACTACCGTTCTTTTAAAAAGAACTTCCGTTCGCTCATTCTCTTCGAAGAACCAGTTCACTTGAACCGTTCGCGAACGAATGGCCCATCTCTAAACTGTACTGTTTGCAAACAATTGGGACACACAACATTCCATTTTAACAAAAAGTCTTGTTGTGGGAAATGCGATGAGAATCATGTAGATGATTCCTGTAGAGGAGATATCGAAAAGTGTCTCTAATGTGGGGGAAATTCACTTGATCTCCCGACATGTTCTACGTACAAACAGTGCGACGTGAATCCCTTCAGGGACGCTCTGAGCGATCTTTTGCAAATATGCTAAAGATAGCTACGCCACCGGTCTCTACGAACATCTATACTATCAGGAAGCAGTAGCGACTGGCTCAAATGTTACGTTCCCCATGCTGATCAGAGATATGTGCCTTGCCAAGAATCGTCTTTTCATCATTTTCCTAATGCGAAGAATTGGGGAATTGGTAAGGTTAGGGGTAAGGAAAATAGTGACACAAAACAATAAAAATAGAGCATTCTGCACCCCCGGAGGAATGCTGAACGATCTGCAGGTGCTACAACAGCAGGAATGAAACTTCCAACCCCCGGAGGGATTTAGAATTTTTATTTAAGCAGTGAGTGGATATATCAACACTCCCGATGGGATATTGAGATAACAGATCGATAACACCCCCGAAGAGATATTGTCATTCAAATACGGCTAAAACTATAGCTCTTTACCACACTGGGTTAGGAAGAATAGCATATCACTCAGTTTCAGCTCTCTGTACATAGGTTCATCTATGTATGGAGAACCAAAAAGCCGGATACGTAATTGCATTACTACAGGGCAGTTGCATATCAAATGATATGATGTACCGTAATCGGATTCACAAAGATCACATGAATAATACTCAGCGCCCTGAATAGTAGCCATGTGATAATTGAGTTTGCAATGTACAGTCAGTGCCCTGACTAGAATACTGCAGTTGTACTTGGAAAAATGCAACAAATTCTTTGACATTTTCGGACTCACATCCGGCAGAAAAGTCTTTGTTTGAACGCAAGTTTGCAAGCTACGCCAATGGTTGGCATGTTCGGATGCAGCCCAAGAACGAATTTTGTGCTTTATCCAACTTATTGACAGTGGTAAAACTGGTCCTGGACCCACGAAATCAGTCGCAACGCCAGCTCTAGCCAATTCGTCAGTCCACTCATTTCCAGTAATACCGGAATGACCAGGTACCCATAGAAGGTAGATAACATTCTAAAGGCTAAGTTCTTCGGTTTGAGTTCGACATGCGATTACTAATTTTGATCTCGAATCTGCCGAACTAAGTGCTTTCAGGTCAGCCTGACTGTCAGAGCAAAAATAAATTCTTTTACCGCAAATTCCCTGTTGAAGTGCTGATTGTACGCCACACAGAATCGCAAAGATTTCTGCTTGGAATACGGTACAGTATCTACCAAGTGAATGAGATTGGTTTAATCTCCTTTCTTGACAATAGACACCAGCCCCGGCTCGGACCTCCAACAAAGAACCGTCAGTATAACAAACTACGTATTCTTCAAGTTGTCGCTCTATACAGCCAGACAGCCATTCCTCACGAAGAGGAATTCTCATATTGAAAGTTTCAAAAAGAAAACTACATGTGAGTGTAAGGTCACTGGGAGAAAGTGTTTATGCATCCCATGTAACCATTTAGGGCCACAATCTTGTGTGGCTAGTTGCATGATCTATTGAGTTATTGTTCCAGAGCACAGCATCCTTGGAATGGTATACTCCAGAAAGTGCTTCATGCTGCAGAAACACATGTAGTGGTTTTATGTTCAAGAGTGCCTCTAGAGCAGCAGTAGGTGTTGTCAAGAACTCACCAGTCATTGCCATAAAGACCATCCTCTGAAGATGGTTTAACATTGAATGTACTTGGAGTCCTCAAGATTTGCCGAAAGCCCGTCTACATTGGCCGATGGCCATACAAGCTTTCTTGATCCTGAAATCGATGTGAGCTGTCCAATTAAGTTTTGAGTCAAGAATTACCCCTACTTACTTCACTTGAACTGCAATAATAACTTCAGAGTCAAAGAACTGCAATGGACGAGCTCCGGTTGTAATCGTTGTTAATGTGAAAAGCACCATTCATGTTTTATTTGGATTAACTTATAGTACAACATGAAGACACCATTGCTCAAAAACTCATAAGGCTTATTGCATCAAATCAAAAAGTGTGTTAATGCAAATACCGGTGATCATTAAAGGAGACCGAGGAGGGTTGAAACGTTTTTTTGTTTTTGCTAGATAATTCGACAAAAACTGTCATTCGATGATTGCTTTAAATTTCTTACTTCTGTTTATGCTTATCTGCTTGTTCAACAATGAAAAAAATAATTAGAATCGGTCAACAAACCATTGAGATATAGCCTTTTGAAGTAAACATTCCAACTTTTATAATTTTTTTTAATTTACACATTATATTTATTATATTTGGTAGGCAACCCTATTTTCATATTTTTTTCAGTGCACCATATAAATAACACCTTTTGTACATTATATTTATGTAATTAAATGGTAAGGTTTTCCTTTAAAAACCGCGACATGTATAAACGATCTAAATAGTCAATGGACAAACATGGATTTACGCTTGAAGTCTAGTAGAAAACCCATCTATGACCGCATACCACATCCAAACCGTTATAAATTTCGATTCCGTCAATGAAATATTTTCAAACTTGCAGGGGATATACTTGATTACTATATCTTTTGAATGCCATGTACTAAATAAGTAGACACATATTTTTTTGTTTATAGAGATAGGACCAAACCCGTGGGTGTTTGCTGGTAGCCTTAAGAAACGTGTCATAAAACTTCAAATCGTCATATTTCTCGAATCTCTCGATGGATCATTTTGAAATTCACTGAGAAGATGCTTGGATACTGTATCTTTCGAATGCCGTATGACAAATTTATGGTCATTTTTTTGTTAATAACGGTTTTAGGAACACCGTGTTATATGATACAACCCTTTTGAAATCATCAGTAGGCGATGGTTCATTATGCGGCAAATATGCCGAACAATAGACATATTTCTTTTCTATGTTGTCAACAGTCGTATTTACCGTGACAGCAAAAATTTGCGAAGAAAAAAACGTCGACTGTGTCAGAGATTCGCTTAACACAGCAAGGGTAACCCACGACACTCCGTGCGCGACTGGCATATTTTAGTACTGTCAGCCATTCAGTCCTCGGCACGGAGAAACACCTTGACTTGACAACTCTTGTTTTCAGTCTCCTCTTACGACATGAGAACAGGAACCCAGTGGCTGGCTTGATTTTCGATACTGGACATGACTGGATGAAATTGGAGGTCCACGCCATCAAAAAACCAGGAAAACCAGCCTCCGACCACAACTCGTATCGACCGATTTCTACTGTCCAGCATCCGAAACTTGTTCGAGAAAATGATCTTACTCCGCCTTGACAATTGGGAAGCAAATGGCTTACTATCAGATACACAATTTGGCTTCCGCAAAGGCAAAGGGACGAATGATTGTCTTGCGTTGCACTCAACGGAAATTCATATGGCCTATGCTAGCAAAGAGCAGATGGCATCAGTTTTCAAGGATATTAGGGGACTTTTGATTCAATTTCTATCATGATTTTTTTTCTGAGAAGCTGCACCATCATGGTCCTTAATCGATTTTAAACAACTTTTTGCCAAACTTGTCGTCTAATAAACTCATGCATTTTCCGCATGGTCCCGAATTAGTTACATGGCTCTTTCACAGGGTTCATGTCTAAGCTCCCTACTCTGCAACTTTTACGTGAATGACATTCACGAATGTCTTGCCGATTACTACACGCTTAGGCATCTTGCACATGACGGCGTGGTCTCTATTACAGGTTCCTAAGCTGTCAATTTGGAAGGACTATTGCAAGATATCTTGGACAATTTGTAAATTTGTTTAGAAGTAGAAAAAAACCTGTTTTAATCCACCTAGCGGTGCAATTGTGCCTTTCTCAATCATGAACACGAGAATGATTGTGTTGTTTATACCTTTTTTATTAACGACTTATAGTGAGTCAATCTTTTTCCTTTTTTATATTGTAACGATATATAATTAGCAAGGGACTGGAAGGTGAAGTATTTTTCAAATATTAAGAGCCATAGTACTCAAGGGAGAGCAAGGATTTGAAGTAAGAAAGTTTAGAAAAGCGTGGAGTAGGGTCAATGAACTAGCTTAGAGTTTCCCGGTTACTTAGCTTTTTGTCTTCTGCAGCGCAGGAGTCAGGATCTTTTGGCATTAAATGCGAATCACCCGAGTCTGCGGCATGTCCGGACAAGCGTAAAGTCAATTTAATGACTTATGCTGTCGGAGCCGTGTGTTGTTTATAAACATTAAAAACTTTCAAATGCAAATATTACATTTTATTATTATACATGACATGACAAATATACAAGAAAAGAAATCATTATTCGAGTTCTAAAGTTTTGTAAATGAAAGAAAGAGCCACGGTAATATTGAAAAAAGGTGCGAAATCGACAAAGTCCAAAAAAGTCGATTTTTACAAAAAAAAATTTTTGCGTGATGACATAAAATCTCGAAGTTTCATACATTTTAAAGATGTTTGACATCAAAAATAGGAATTTGATTTCTGAAATTTCATGGGGTCCCCCCTTTGAAAAAAAATTTTGAGCTCCGGCTTATATGGGAATTTCATATGTGATCGGACGGTTCAGTCTATATTTCCGGAACCATATAAGCGATCCGTGCGAAATTTTGTAGACATCTGTGGGGATATTATAGCTATCATTGTGAAAATCGGCCCAACCATTTCCGGGAAACTGATGTGAGTTCATCAATTTTGAAAGATAGCCGCTTTTCCCGGGCACTTCCGGAACCGTCTATGGTGGTCAATGTAGTCAACGAAAGTTTGGTTGGCCGTCGGTGACCTAGAACAGAAAATTTAAGTTGTTTGAGAGACATTTTAGCGAAATTTTTACCTTTTTTGCTTTTATCGGAGTATCGGTTTGAATCACAATTTGCTATGTGATCGCACGCCACAACCTGTAACTCCGGAATCGGAAGTCGGATCGGGATGAAATTAAATAGCCGTTTACGGGGACGAAATACCTTTCATTGAAGACCAAGTTTAGTTGAATCGGTCTAGCCATCTCCGAGAAACCGATGTGACTGTTATTCTGAATTTAGATACTTCCGCCGGGGCTTCCGGAACCGATGATGGTGGCCAATGTGGCCAAATAGACTTTGAATGGATGTTAGTGACCTAATACTACAAATCGAAGCAGTTTTGGTCATATTTTGGAAAAATTTTCACCTTTATGCATTCATTGCAGAATTTATTAAAATCGACATTTTCTGCGTGGTCGTACTCATCACCCTGTAATTCCGGAACCGGAAGTCAGATCCATTAGAAATTCAATAGCAGTTTATGGGAACGTTGCACCATTCATTTGAGACTAAGTTTGTCAAAATCGGTTCAGCCATCTCTGAGAAAAATGAGTGATATTTTTGGTCACATACACACACAGACGCACATACACACACATACATACATACACACACAGACATTTGCCGAACTCCGGAACAAGATGTCGGTTGAAAATGAAATTCAATAGCAACCTATGGGAATATTATACCTTTCATTTGAATCTTAGTTTGTAAAAATCGGTTCAGCCATCTCCGAGAAACCGATGTGGACATTTTGTTAACAAATCCGCACATACACACACATATACATACATACATGCATACATACATACATACATACATACATACATACATACATACATACATACATACATACATACATACATACATACATACATACATACATACATACATACATACATACATACATACATACATACATACATACATACATACATACATACATACATACATACACACAGATATATTGCATTGCATAACCTTTCTATATGAGAAAGGCAAAAGAATAATATTTAATTAGCTTAATCAGCATGAGTTCAATGTTATCTTCATGTGATTATATTTTGAAATGTTGGTGGAATGGGTTTGAAAGTGGAGGGAATGGGGGGTTAGTAAAGTGGGAGTGGAGGATGCGTCAGAAATCCTTCATCTTATTTCGGTATACGGGGTGGATGCAGGAAATGCGGGCGTGAGGGTGGTCCAAGGGGAGGGGAGTGATGAAGGAGGGAGGTGTAAGGGCGAGGGAGTGGGGGGAGGTGCGGCAACGCAATACTCAACTGCATATTTTGCCTTCCATTTGAGACTTGGTTTGAGAAAATCGGTTCAGTCATCACCGAAGAACCGATGTGACCTTAATTTTGGAATATGCCCGGAATTCCGGACTTCCGGAATCGTCGATAGTGGACAATATATTCAAAGAATGTTTGATTGGCAATCAGTGGTCTAGATCTGCGATTAGAAGTAATTTGGTGACCATTTCAATAGTTTTTAGCCTCTGAGGTATTACGATTGTACCGATTTATATGGAAAATTCCAGTGTATCCTTACTAACACCCCTGTCACTCCGGAAGCAAGAGTCAGAACCGAATGAAATTCAGCAACAGTCAATGGTATTACTGTTTCTTTCATTTGAAATCAAGTTTGTGAAAATCGGTAGAGAATTCTTTGGGGAATGGGTGTGATATTAGCTTAGGAACTTGGCGGGTTCCCCGGGGGCGTCATGATCCGTCATAGGTGGCCAATGTGGTCAAAACTGCTTTGATTGATCATTAGTGATCCAGACCCGCAAACTAGAGTAATGTTACATAAATTTTAATATGTTTTACATCATTTAAACATCATGGTGGTACCAGTTTACATGGGAATTTGCTGTGTGACCGCACTCTTCAACCCGTAACCCGGAACCGGAAGTCGGATCAACTAAAAATTCAATAGCAGCTTATGGGAGCGTTATACCTTTCAGATGAAACTAAGTTTGCGAAAATCGGTTCAGCCATCTCTGAGAAAATTGTGTGAGTTTAAATGACACACACACACATACACACACACACAGACAGACAAATTCCATTGTATACCGTTATACTAGAAACATTTGATTTTTTACAAATCGGTTGAAAATTCGCAAATTTATAGTAATTTTTGTCAAAAAAGTCAAAACCAGAAAATTTCACTTTTTTGTTCAAACTAATTTATGTATCATTGATTCAATAAATTCCGATTGATTCAATAAATTCCGTACATGACGGCGCTGGTGGTTGAGTGGTAAGCGTGACCGCCACTCATTCCATTTGGCCTGGGTTCAATTCCAGCCTATGTCGTTGAGATTTTTCTGAGGTGCAAATATCTGTGGTCACGTCTTCCTTCGGAAGGGAAGTAAAGCCGTTGGTCCCCGGTCCATGAAATTGGTGGATCGATGTCTAGTACAGGTAGTGGAATCACCTCTCTGACGTCGGTAGAGAAGAAGTAGACCTACCGTCTACACTCTTACTAACAAAAATATCCTCCCGTGATACTTGTGGAGTACGCAGTAGTATATACGGCCTCTAGCAAAATCAAGTATCGGACTAACCATTCCTTCCCTTTCCTTCCGCGATCTACGTTCGGGCCTGGCCGGCGTCGGTATTTTCGACACATCCATGAAAGATAAGATTCGTGAATTCCCAGACTACATACGTCCGTAAGTGAACCCAAACATCTTTCATAGTAAATTTCGAGAAGTCGACTGCAACGATATGTTTTATTTATTTATTTATTTATTTATTTATTTATTTATTTATTTATTTATTTATTTATTTATTTATTTATTTATTTATTTATTTATTTATTTATTTATTTATTTATTTATTTATTTATTTATCTATTTATTTATTTATTTATTTATTTATTTATTTATTTATTTATTTATTTATTTATTTATTTATTTACAGTTAATATCAACAGACACACTGTGGTCCTAATTATAATTTCTTAAAATAGTTTAAAAAAAATTGTTTGTATTCTACTACGTGGGATGTGAAAGTCAAATCCGAGTGAAACTCTGTTGAATGTCCGCTGCAAACCAATGACGGCACCGTTGGCTCCATAGTTAGTCCGGCGAAGAGGTAGTCGGAGGAATAAATTATTGCGGAGAGCACGAGGACGAGCGTTCATATTTATCGCACTAAGAAGCTCGGGGCAATCATTGCACAGGACAGGTCCCGCCGCACTTGCAATGTATTGAGTCCGATAAGCTGTCCGCGACTTTCGTAACTTGGCAGCTGGTGTGGGTTGCTCCAAGGCAACTGGCGAAAGGCAAACCGAACAAACCTGCGCTGTACTGACTCAATTCGGTGGACACCGTTGAGGTAATGAGGGTTCCACACAACAGAGCAATATTCCAATGTTGATTGAACGAGTGAGCAATAAAGAGACTTCAAGCAGTAAATATCTGAAAAGTTCTTAGATATTCTCATTATGAACTCCAAACAGCGTGATGCTTTTGCGTCAATATAGCTGATATGCTGCTTAAATGTCAATTGTTCATCGAGAAAAACTACGAGATCTTTGACACAATTTGCTCTGTCAATCGTGGATTCTGTTAGACAGTACTCGAATCGAATTTGCGTTTTTTTCCTAGAAAACGTAATGATCGTGCATTTTTTAGGATTTAGGGTCATTCGGTTGATTTCACACCAATCCGCAAAGTTTACTAATTGACGTTGAAGAAAAGCTGCGTCATCAGTATTCCGGATTTTGTGGTATAACTTAATGTCATCAGCGAATGACAACCGTGGTCCTTCTAGGAAAAAGTTAACGTCGTTGAAATACAGGAGAAAAATCAAAGGGCCGAGATGACTGCCTTGCGGAATACCAGATGTAACGAAGAATTCTTCGGATACACAACCACTTATTTTGACAGCCAGACGACGATTACTGAGATACGATTGCATCCAACGGAGTACATTGGTACCAAAGCCAAGTCTATCCAATTTTGCCACTGCAATAGCGTGATTAATCTTGTCGAAAGCAGCTGAAAGGTCCGTATAGATTAAGTCAGTTTGAAGGCCATCAGACATGGCATCTGTCATATAGGACGTGAACGACAGAAGATTCGTAGATGTTAAACGTTTCGGCATAAATCTATGTTGAGCCTCAGTGATGTAGTGTTTGCAGTGATTGAAGATGGGTTCCAACACGACCATTTCAAATAGCTTAGGAATTGCGCTTAGCGTAGTAATACCCCGGTAGTTGTCAACTTCTTTTTTTTTTCTCCTTTTTTGTAAACTGGCAACATGAAGGAGGTTTTCTAGAGGTCGGGAAATACTCCGGTTGAGAGCGACAAACGAAATAGATGTCAAAGAGGTTCCAATATACCGATAGAGCATTTTTTAAGAATAATAGCTGGTATACCATCTAAGCCTGCAGAGGTTGAAGCCTTCATTTTACCAATCGCCAGTTGTACCATATTATTGTCGATATTGACAGAATTCAACAACTGATATGATTGTGGAACATCAAGTGTCGCACGGGAAACCTGGGACGGTGCCAATTTCTCGTTGGAAAATACGCTCGTGAATTTTTCAGAGAATAATTGACAAATTCCTTGAGAATTAGTGCTCATATGCCCTCCGTAGCCCATCGTTTAAGGTAACCCGGACTCCTTTCTTTGCTCGTTTACATGCTTCCAGAATGTTTTAGGATCGGACTTCAATCTGCGTTGAACGTTCCACAAATAATTAGCATGGCACCGCTTAGCTGTCTTTTTATACACTTGGTTAACATATACGTAATGTTGTCGTAGCACGTAACCCCCATGCTTAGAGTACTATTTCAGTGCGGCCCTTTTAGTCGATTTTAATCGTTTCAACTCGTTTGCCGTTTGCCATACTGGGTGCCTAGAGTGATGGCCGGTACTTTTGGGTATATAGCATAGCTCAACACGTTGGAAAAATTCTGGGCTGCTGCGTTGACATCATCATTGTCCAGAATTTCGTTCCAGTGAATATTCGACAGAAAATCAATAATGCTATAGAAGTCCACTCTTCTAAAATTATAGCTGACTGTGTCGAAAGTGTCACAGTCATACTCCACACGATTCGCTCCAAGCAAAATATTCAGGAGAGGGTGGTGTCTAACAATCTTCACCAGGGGGAACGGTGCTGCGGGTAATGTTGGCGCATAATCAGATTTGCTCGAAAAGCAGAGATCGAGGATTATGTTGTTCTCGTTCACCACGTTATTCATTTGGCACAGAAGATTCAGGCTGTAGCAGTCAAGCAAACTGGTAATGCCAGCATGGAAAGATGACAGTTCAGGATCCGCGAACATGAATCCATCAGTTGCGGTGGACCATTTCAATCCGGAGAAGTTAAAATCACCCACGATCAAAATCTCATCAAGAGGGTTTGCCTGAGTGGAGATACGTTCAAGTGACTGAGTATGTGCATCAATCAATGATAGATCGCGTGTCCGGTCAGGTGGAAAATAAACCACACAAAGAAAGAGTTCGTAGCCAGCCAGTTTAATTCTCACCCAGACCTGTTCGACACAGGCCACTAGAATATCCTCGAGCAGTTGACTTTTAAACGACGATGGATCGCGACAAGCACCTCGCCGCCGTCAGTCTTGTGACTGTTGCGTGAGCTACGATCAGTACGGAAGACGTCATAGTTTGTGCCAAATGCTTGCACTGACAGAGTGCTTGCACTTAGCCACATCTCTGTGAGGGCAATTATATCGTAACACTCATCCGAACTTGCTACCAAATAATTATCGATTCATGTGTTCATACCGCCGACGTTCTGATAATATATTTGCAGGTTACAATACCGCGATTGGCTGGAAGCAAGGAGCGGATCAGTGCTCGCATTGAAAAAATCGGTTTCTTACTTGCCGTTTTCATCGATCTGGAAGATCCCTTCACCGCTCCCGCAAACAGAATACCTTCGATGCACTCGGTCCCCAAATATCCTGAGAACGCTGTCCATCATGAAATGCACGAAAGTACACCCCTTTTGGCCAAATCGAGGAGTCCAGAGCTTTGTCCCTATATTTCAGATCGACACCGACTTTGAAAGACACAAACGCTAATGTTTTCAAATCAGTGTCCTTTTTTACCAATTTCTTCACAACAGGCTGGCAGTCAGGTAAACACTCGCGAACCAAGGCAGCAATATCATCCTATGAAACCTTCGGTGCAATACGGGATAGGTACACCCAATACTTGTCCGCTGGTTTTGGTACTGTTTCGATGACTCCATTTTCAATGGATGAGCGCGGGTCTTCTCTCCGGCAAATCCTTGGTGACAAGTTCACGAAGGCGCTTTATATTCGGATAAAGTGATCTTGGAACACTTACACTTTTACACCGACGAGTCAGGTTTCGACGGCTCTTTGGCTCCAGTATATTCAATCAAAACCTTACCGCCTCATTCAAACTCAATGGTCCTTTTTCAGCTTACGGCGCATAACTCGCTGTTATGCAGTATATCCTCGGGATTATTGATACTTTGCCAACAGATTATTATTTTATTGTTTAGGACAGCCTCAACTCAAGAAAGACTCTCCGTTCGATGAAACCTTGAAAGCACATTGTATATTTTCTGGAAAATTATGAGAACTTCTGCGTGCTTTGTCTGTAAGATCGTATAAGATTACCTTAGTTTGGGTTCCCTCGTATTGCTCCATGCCAGGTAATGAATATTTTGAAGGAAGACGAAGCTTACAGATTTTCGGTTCAAGAATATTTCCAAAAGGAAATCTGCAGTAGCCTGCGATATTTGGGATCTTACGACAGTTTGACAACTTGACCCTTTTCTGATGGTGGTGTAACATTCGCGCAAGACTGTCCAGCAACACCGATTCCAAGGACTATTTGATGGTTGACTCACCAAGTAAAAGGCATTCTGTGCAATCTCATGTGTAAGCTCTTTTTTTTTATTTCAATTATAGAGGTTTTAACCTGAATGACCTTACATTCGCCTCTTCGGATTAGAAAAGTCTCTTAGGAAAAATTTCTAACCCTATGTGCGGGGTCGGGACTCGAACCCAGGTGCGCTGCGTACAAGGCAATTGATTTACCAATACGCTACGCCCACTCCCTGTGTAAGTTCAGATTAGTCCTTTGTTCCTCAGACTTATTGATAAAGGATCAAAAAAAACATTCCAATATTCACTAAACATTCCAATTTTCCATTTCCAGTGTCTATAGGTAGTTCCGGTTCATGTTTTATACGTGACCGCAATTATAAATTCTTATTCATGTAATAAGGACTTACCTATAAAAAACAATTGCAGCTTTCGGAGTTGCTACAAAACTCATTTGTGGATATATTTTGTTGAATGGAAATACGCGCTAACGTACCTATGTAACATATTTCTGCATGAATTGGGTTACAAAATTGAGTTTTGTATTGATTGCATAGCCGTTGGGGTACAAGAAAGGTATGAAATAAATTTGAAAATACTACGGAAAAAAACGAAACGTAGGTAGCAACAAGTATTTCAAATAAACTTCCTCAGCCGCTTCGCCCACTTTCATGGGCACACCATATATGATATATAACATGCGGTCATAACTGACTGAAAAATCAGCAGATGTTCATCAACAATAAATATATTTGAAGTTCATCTTTTGTTCCATAAACCAAACGAATTATCTTTTTCGGTTTTCCAAATCAATGTAACAATTCACAAGTAAAAGTCACTAAGTAAAGTCTACATTTTCAACAAATAGCATCCATTGACCGTTTAGAAATGATTTCTCAACAATGTGCTTGTGCAGAGAAACTAGTTTGTCGCTTACAGTCGTTCTATACTAAGTCATTCCACACTAAGTTGGGTCAATGGACTATGGAGTGCCACAAATTTCTGCCCAAAGGCTATCTTTCTGTAAGGTATATAATATATTTTATATTGTGTTGCGAGCTTTCGTAAAAAATATTCAGATTGCATTTTGATATTTTTGTACAGGTACGAAACATTTGCATATTTCCGTACAACCATTGGCCAAACTAAGTGCAAGCTTATTGCATTTCTCACGCGCACGCAACATTAGCGCAACATGTGCTGAATATACATTTAGGCGTTTATTGTCAGCAACATTTTGTTTGAAGATTGTTCTGTATTAGCATATTCCTAGCGATCTGAATACGTAAAATCTCTGAAGATTTATGGAGATTTGATAGCTTCAAATCAATATGAACATAAATCATTCATGATGAATGCAAAGTTTTCCAAAGTTTTTTTTTCTTTTAACACAAATGCATCTTCTCTTCGTTGCAAATTTTTGGATCAAACTGAAAAGTGGGCACATGACTGTTGGTTCATTGAGCATGTTTACTCATTCGGTCAATCACGAAGTGAAACTACGGGCAGTATACCTAAGCTAACCTAAGCAAACTGAAAAGTGGGCACATGGTCTTCGGAAATGAAATGGTCTATATTCGATGAGTTATTTATAGGCATTGTATATCGATACACTGCCTATAATCGCAAGACAGTCCCATGTTTTACGAGATCCCCTATCTACATGGGACTGACTTGCGATTATAGGCAGTGTATATACTAATATACTTACTAGGACACTTAGAAGACGTTTGGGTGCTAAACGCTTCCTGGTCTGATGGTATCAAGGAAAAATGGTCTCATATTGCCACGAGGCGAAATCGCTATGTGTTTTTAGTACAAATAGGATTGTCAGGAGAAGATTGGAGTTCCACAATGAAAGTGGTGAATCAAAGCTTTGCTTTATCTCCGTGATTGTTCCAAATTTGGTAGATCAACTATTTATCTGACCGATACACCATACCTAATTGTTTTTCCTGCTAGCAATCATGATTTACCTAGAATCGCTACTGGAGTAGTTCATACATTGGCGGATTATTTGGGTTCTGTTATAATATACTATGTAGCAGATGAACCTTGTATAATAAAGCGACTCTACAAAATCGATGAATCTAGCCTGTTCGTTGCATACATATAACACTCGGTTTGTATAACCAGTGGTTTACCTAGGAGCCAGCACTGATAGGGCGCCATCATCACAATATTGATCCCTAAATAACATAACGACATACTTTTTGCAAGCAATTCAATTCATATTTCATAAAATCAGAAGCATGCTGGGGTATTTCTGAATAGTTGAAAAATTGCAATAGGTGAGTATTTTACTGATTTGTTGAATAGAAACATTATAAAATAACGCTAATCAGATCTGATGAATGAAACTATGTTATCGAGAATATTGCATTTATGAAAGAAGACTATTCATGGGTCTCTATATCACTGATAAAAATGTGTTGTACTTGTTGCATTCTTGCTCTTTTTACTCACGACATACTCTACAACATTTAGTATGTTGCGCAACGTGTAAAGTGATGCTGGTTTATTGTATTACTTTTTATGCTCATTTCCCACTCCGGTACTCCCTTAAGCAGTGTCTTAGTGGGTGACATTTCCCGTCCCGTCTGCAATTGTAGTGAGTCATTCTGATGGGGAGCCTTTCTGAGACCCTAGCTCTACAGATCCAGTAGGACAACACCAAAAAAACAATATGGTTTGTATCAATTTTTACAACCATACACTTTTCTGAATATTCCATAAATACACCAAAATTGGATAGTATTTCAATAAGTTGATCCCATTGCAAACCCTATCAAAACACCATACCGGAGGATGGATTTCTACTATGAGCATGGGGGTATTATGAACTTACTTGTTTGCTCGGGAACGTGTCTCAGAATCCGCTCAGGAAACTGCGGGAAAAATTCAAAATATAGTCTCCGATGCTTGAATCACAAACTTTTGCAAAATTTGTGGCTGTTGTTCTGTAAATTATGACAACTGCAAAAGCTGCGCCAAGTACCTCAAATCCAACAACCAGTACCGCAAACAAGGTAGCTAGCACCATGGACAGAGGGTTTCCATTCGTGACCCGTAAGGGTAAGAAACAACTGGTTGAGATCACTAAGGCAGTAACCGCGAGAACTAAGAATAAATAAATTTGTCGTTTGAAAAGTATGTAGTTGAACAATGGACACTGTCCCTAACGTAGAGTTATTGACAACGTTCCACGAAGTATCAGTCGCACATATTACTAATGGGTACGCACGAAACATTTGCCGAGAACGGAAAAGTCTCTTAATTTAACATTTTTGACCTTCTCTTATGATTTTTTATTTAGAGATACTGTTCACAATCAAGTATAGAATAAAATGGTTCAGAGAAAAGGAATGCAGTCCCTCCAGAATGCATTTTCGGCAGTAGATGCTTGAATGCCACAATAGCAATTTTGAAACAGGTAACCAAAACGAAACAAATCCATGCAAAAAAAAAAACAATACAGTTGAACGTCGTAGTTTTTCATCCTTCGCAACACATCTCAACTCTTTTTCCTCATTAGAAAGATTTCAATTCGAATCGAACTGAACCACTGGCGATTGTACCCCCTTCCCCACTATTCAACCGGGAAGTGTTTCAATAGAAAAACGTGTGTATGCAACCATTTCGTGAATACTTGCTTTTGTAAATCATTATGAAATGTTAAGGTGTTAATTTAGCACATTTTATATTGAATCAATATCATTGATGAATAAACCAGATACGAGTAGTGCTTAGTGGCTTCCTTGAGTAACATCTTAAATAATTTCTGTGCACGATTTACCGAATTCTTCGCCACTGTCCTCGCATGTCAGGAAAGGCCTTTCTAAAATTCGAAATTCCATTTTCCAAACCGTACATCAGGCGTCGCCCTCCTCCACCCCCCTTTAACTATTCGGCTAGAGCCGCCTATTGCCCGAACAACTAAATAACTTCTAGCATCAGATGGCACCAGTTAATCCCCAATTTAATGTATTTGCAGCCTTTTTCCTGCTTGAGGATAATCCCACACCGCAGTTCAACATTTTTGCTAGGAAAAACTTATTCCCCACTCATTTGCTATTGTTAGTACCCTCCTGTTTCCAGGGCCCACCCGTTCTCCTGACCGAGAAGATATATGTATGTAAAGTAGATCTCGGCTTCTCGCTGCGTACGCCAATGCCACAATGTGTATGCCCCACCAGGAAGAAACGGCAGCTGAAGAAGGCAGAGCAGCGCATATTGCAGTATAATGCTGGTGCATATTTCACACATCCTCTTCGGGACACCGCGTTCCCGGCCAGTTTCTGCGCTGGGTGAAAAACGGTCTGCTTGACTTTTTTTTTCTACCCAAAAACATATTCACGGCTGGTATGACCAACGGGACTATCCATTTAAGTGCAGTAAACTTGGCGACACATCTTCGAAGAGATTTAGATAGAGTAGATTTAAATTTATACGTCAGATAAAATGGAGCTGTGTCCTGTCGTTTGTCTCGCGTAAATTCACCGTAAATTTGCGTTCCAACTCAAATTTCTCTAACTGGTTCGGCAATGTTTAGCAGATAGTCCTTTTGGATCAGATAGTCAAGATTAATTGCTTGCACGCAAAAAAAAAATCGATTCAAATATCACCGATTCCGAGAGCATCTTTCGTGCGAGGACGACCGTACCCGCGATGGAAACCGACCAACGGATTCGTTTACGTGTGTGCTTATGTAAAGTAGCAACCGACCGTCTCAGTAGGCAGCGTTTATATCAACTGCCATCGGGGTCCAATTTTTTTTGTCTTTGCTCCTTCTACTGCCGAACGATCTGCATTGTGTTTATGCTTAGAGGCACAAGAAAGAAAAGAAAAACCGGTGGGTCTCTCTTGATTGCAAACGCGAAAACCACCACAAGCTCTACTGCGCCAAGTTTATTGCTGTTACTGAGCGGTGGAGGAGTAGGAAGAGGGAGTTTTTCTTGTCGTGCATTTTTTCCGCCTACCTCACTCCTCCTTCAACAACGGTACACAGGAATTTGTGAGTATATTTGCAAGTGCGGATAGTCTGTTTTGGGCGCGCTGTGCGGATGCTGCCGAGTGTTCCTCCTGCAGAGAAGCACAGAAACGCAGTGTGCCATGCCGGGAAGGAGGGAAAAATTGCCAAAGGTGTTTCCTTTCGCGTTTTTTTGTTGCTGTTTTTTTTTCTCTCTGTCTCCGCCGAACAAACGTTGCGTTTTTTGCTTGTTTTTATTGCTGTTTGCGCGTGTTGTTCACTGCCGCTTCTTGGCACCTTCCCCCTTCATCACCATCATGATTGTTCGAAGGATGGCGCGGGCTTCTCCTTTGTTGGCAGAGATCCGCCGGGAAGAAATTAAATTGTTTGAAGAAGGTAAATTGGCTGTTCATTTTTGAGTTGGATGCGATGGATGAAACCAGTCGTGCAGTTACTTTTCGGGATGTTGCCTTTTCCCGGACGGGGGTGCCTACTGAGGTTTGCTCTGAACGCGAGATGATTTGAATTTTAAATTAAGGCTGTTAAGGGAAATCGAATTTTCGTTAGTGGAACACAACAGAGAATGTGCATTACTCGAACTAGAATTCGTTTCGCTACACTCTGGAGTTTCAGTTGCTGATCAATTAGAAGAGATTCGGTGTTTTATAACTAATGCCACAACAATACGTGAGATCCCTTAAGCAATACCACAACAGCGGGAAAACCGGGAGTAAGAAGTTAGGTTGACTGTGTACGGTTCGAATAGATTAAAGGGTGTATTCGAAAAAAATGAAATTAATTTAATTGAAAAATTAAATGCATTCAATTTATAACCGGTGGGAATATTTCCTCTTTGCCAGAGGAACCTGGTTTTCGGAATACCCCGGGATGCGGCTAAATCGACCAAAAACTCTTAATATATCCTCCAGGCTCCTTGTTTTACAAAATCATGAAGTTTGACGTGCCACAAGACAGGTTTTATTAGCGGTCGGAAAGTGTCTTCTTTGCCAGAGGAACCAGGTTGTCGGGATATCCAAGAGTGTGACCAATGCGATCAAAAACTCTTAAAATATCTTCCACGATCCTTGTTTTGCAAAATCATGAAATATTATAAATATGACGCAAGACGGGTTTTACAACCAGTCGGAAAGTATCCTCTTTGCCAGAGGAACCAGGTTCTCAGAATACCTCGTGGTCGGGTTTTTTTACGCGGGGGATACGTACCGTGTAAAAAAACCGCGTGAAAAAAAACTGCGTTAATTGGAAAATCCGCGTAAAAAAACCGCGTTAATTGGAAAATCCGCGTAAAAAAACCGCGTTAATTCGAAAATCCGCGCAAAAAAAAACTCAGCAAAAGACTTAGAATATTTTTGGAAGTTTTTTTTTGCGCGGATTTCGCAATTAACACGGTTTTTGCAAAAAATGTTCTAAGTCCTTTTGAATGCAAAATATTTTCGGAAAGATGGAAGAGACGGGTCTGGAAGATTCCTTATGGCCCGCACCCCAACAATATGGGTATTTTCGGAATGGTCTTGAAGAGTTGGTGGCAGAAATTGATTTTTGACGCCATTTTGAAATCATAGATGGTGACTTCCGGTTTAGCGAAATTCGCTATAACCCATTCAATATGGGTGTTTTCGGAATGGACTTGAAGAGTAGGTGCCAGAAAATGATTTTTGACGCCATTTTCAAATCAAAGATGGCGACTTCCGGTTTAGCGAAATTCGCTATAACCCAATTAATATGGGTATTTTCGGAATGGTATTTAAAAGTAGGTGCTAGAAATTGATTTTTGACGTCATTTTGAAATCCAAGATGGCGACATCCGGTTTAGTGTAAATTCCCTACAACCCATGCAATACGGGCATTGTCGGAATAGTCTTGAAGAGTAAGTACCAGAAATTTGTTTGGCGCCATTTTGAAATCCAAGGTCGCCACTTCCGGTTTAGCGAAATTCGCTATAACCCAATCAATATGGGTATTTTCGGAATAGTCTCGACGAGTAGTAGACAATGATCGATGTTTGACGCCATTTTGAATTCCAAGATGGCGACTTCTGGGTCAGCCACATTCACTATAACCCAGTCAATATGAGTGTTTTTGGAATGATCTTAATGAGTAGGTTCCAAAAATTGATTTTTGACGCCATTTTTAAATCCAAGATGGCGATTTCCGATTTCGCGAAATTCGCTATAACCCAATCAATATTGGGATTTTTGGAAGTTGAAGTTGTAGTGCAAATAGTTTTAATTAAACAGTTGAATTTACTTAAATTTAAGCAATATGTTTAATTTGAATAAATTCAAAACCCCAACTCACACCACATACGTCTCTTTCTTCTCTCTCTTCCATTCTCACCGCACTTTCCTGGATGAACACATAAACATATTTAGCATTTTGCTGGTTTATGATTAGATCTTATATTTGAGGGTGATTAAGACGATTGCCCAAATTTTTCATGCGAGAATTTCGGTAAACCGGAAGTCGCCATCTAGAATTTTAAAATGACGGCAAACATCGACGTTTGTCTGCTACTCGTCAAAACCATTCCGAAAATACCCATATTGATTGGGTTATAGCGAATTTCGCTAAACCGGAAGTCGCCATCTTGGATTGCAAAATGGCGTCAAAAATCAATTTCTGGCACCAACTCTTCAAGACCAGTCCAAAAATATCCATATTGATTGAGTTATAGCGAATTTCGCTAAACCGGAAGTCGCCATTTTTGATTTCAAAATGGCGTCAAAAATCAATTTCTAGCACCTACTCCTCAAGACCATTCCAAAAATACCCATATTGATTGGGTTATAGCGAATTTCGCTAAACTGGAAGTCGCCATCTTTGATTTCAAACTTACGTAAAAAATCAATTTCTGGAACCTACTCTTCAAGATCATTCCGAAATGTACTCCCAACAATATATACGGAACTGCGTCCATTTTCAGAAAGATTTCTCCGGTTTCTGAAACTAGACAAATTTTGTGAGCGTTTCCAAAAAAAATCCGCATCAAATTTGGTAGTAACAAGATTGAGAACCATTATTTTGAAATTTGACATTTTTAAAGAAGTAGAGATTGGGCACGTAAGAGTTGATATGTTAATGTTTACCTTTCGTTCAGGTGTACGCGAGGCAATTAATTCTGTGGTGTTCCTCTTTAAGTATTGAATAAACAGTGTTGGGTGCTAGGGCATTAACGGTCCAAATCCAAAACAGGACTCAGGACCTGCGAAAAGAGACACTGCGTTTGCTTTTTATTTTTTTTTTTTTTGCGAATGGAATCGCGGTGATTTTTTGAGGAATCATACTAAAATTCTTCCACTTACACCTTTTCCATGTTACGTTGAACGCGGTTCAAAACCGTAGATTCATCCTTAGCCCTAACAGCGATGACAACGTCCTCCGTGGAACCCATTTCCTCGAATTCCAGAGCTTTCAGTTCATTCAGAAGTCCGTGAACTACCAGGGACCACAGAAGTGGTGACAGAGCTCCTCCTTCAGGGCATCCTCTAGTGGTTCTGGTGGCATGGTTCTGTCTCCTTAACGACGCTATCACAGTCTGATAGCACAACGCTTCGATTTCTCAGATAATTTCACTTTTAGACGAAAAATAATTATCTTTCGTCTGTCCCAATAAGTGATATTGGGAACACAAAAAAAAATTTGGTGAAAAAATGCCTATAACTTTTCCATAACGATTGTTATATAATTCGCTCTAAAACATTCTTAAATTGCCTGAAGACTACTCCAGTTTTAAATCGATACCACAAAAGTTATATGAATAAATCAGTTTTTTTTTCTGAAAAACACTTTGAACATTAAATTTAAATTTCTTGTGAAAATGAAAAGTATGACAGATAGAGCGTACATGTCGTTACTAAACTTTTAATTTTTCGATCTTGGTAAAATTAGAACTACTCTAACTGTTATTTCAACAAAAAGAAAGGACTTTTGTTAGTCCGAAAACTTATCCAAAGACACAATTAGGCTAAGTTATTTGGTTCTAGCAAAAACTTAAAATAGTTGCAAAATTTACATTCTGGACCACTGATCATTGCTATTTTACGTTGAACGCGGTCGGTCCGTCGTAGATCCATCGTTACCTCTAACAGTAATGACAACGTCCTCTGTGGAACCCCTTTTCATCGAATTCGAATCCCAGACCATTCAGCTCATTCAGAAGTCCGTCAACTACCAGGGATCACAGAAGTGGTGACAGAACTCCTTCTTGAGGGCATCCTCTAGTGGTTCCGATGGCAAATGGTCCCTTTTTAGTGCGTTCCACATTTATACGTCGTTAATCGAACGCTGACATATTTTCTTCGAAAAAGGCCGAAACCAGGGTCCGAAAAGTCGGACAGTATAAAACACTTGTTCTAATTTGAAAGGAGAAGTAAATGTAGCAGTGAATTATTCAATTAACCGGAGTGATAAGGGGCAAAATCGGCTATATTTCCGTTCAATTAAGCGTGCGATCATTCGCTTGCAACTAAGCTATTTGTTGGTGTTCTCCTTTCACTGCGAGCGAGGACATTAGTGAATTATTAAATAAATCTATGGAATGGAAGGTAAAATCCGCTGCGTCTCCGTCGTCGTCCATTCGAGTGATAGGAAATATTTTACAGGCAAGTAGCCTGGATTTGGTGAACACCTATGATTTCGCTCAAAGATATCAGCAAATTGATTTTAGAATTGGAAAAAGTGGAGCAGATTCAGCAAACTCTTCGTTCGTAGAAGCTATCAGCAGTCAACAAAACAATTTCCATTCGAGATTTCATTGAATTTTCCTAAATCCGAGGGTAAAATCGTCCACATTTTCGTTGAATTCAGGTTAACTTATTCTCCAAACAGTGAGATTGAGGGTTTATATCAGACATACCTTCGTTCATAATGACGTGCGGTCAATGAAACAAGTTTAAATGGAGTCTTCGAAAAATTGTAGGGGAATTATGGTTAAAACCGACACCTTAAGCTTAACACTTTTTCTAAGTTGCCACAAAACCAATAAAATTATAATTTTTATGCAGAATTCTTCTTCAGAAAATTCTTAACAAGACTTAATTTTTTCAGCGCTTCAAAAAATTAATTTCATTAAAAAATATTGGTTGTAAAACTTGGAAAACAAAGTGACGTTTTGTAAGCACTGCGGGTAAAACCGACACCCCATAGGGGTAAGATCGACACCCCCTTTAATTTATTTTCTCTCCACTTTATTAAAATCTTTATCTTTATTAAACATGAGATATATGCTTGATTAATAAAGTGTGAGTATGTATGATACAAATATGTGCTTTTTATTGCTTCATCATGTAGTGAGGGGAAGAAAGTTCGAAAGCGTAGTACTATAAATAAGAGTATTTTATGCTATAGGATTATTTATTGATATGAGTATTTCCAAATAATCCTTGCGCACATCATTGCAACCTCCAGTGTCATTTTATTTCATAAGAGAAGATTTTCAAGCGTTCTACGTTCTGCTAATTGGATTCATTCACTTATAAGTGACACACACACTTCTTAGTAAAACTATCTTTTTCAGATTTGATTTTTCGGACTCTGATCATTAACGATCTATTGGAGTATACATAATATCATTGTCTCATTGTGATAAAATTCGTCTATGACAAACCAAGAGAACACTATAAATTCGGTTTGATGACCTTTTTGCAGAAATAGCAAAAGCTTCGTTAGAATCAGATAAGCAAAAATTCCAATTTTTGATTTTTAAAGAGACTTACAAGAAATAAACACAATAAAAGTATTTCTGTGTGTTTCTGCTAATACTATAGTGTTCTAATAGGCTAATTGAAGTGTCACAAAGATCCCCAGTATTTTGAAATGAATCGCAACTATACACAACCATCTTAACAGGGTGTCGGTTTTACCCTAACCATAGGGTGTCGGTTTTACCCCAACAGCGCACATTTTTTTATAAAAGCAATTAAAAATATTGAATTTTTCAAACTCGTCTTCAATGCACCTAGTTGATCATAGGACAGGCCGATAATAATAGGTACTGAAAAATGGGGTGATTTGAAAAGCTTTCGTTCGGTTAAAACCTTAAAATCTACCAACGAAATTTTACATCCAGACGAGTATGAACGCTGCTGTCGAATGTTTTCTTAATTTTTATGACATTCGGCGCACTAACGTAAATCCATTTTTTCTTCAAATGCTCTAAATAAACGTACTAATAATATTGTATCATTATGAAATGAATAAAAATTTGATTTCTAGGAAAAGTTGTGGGGTGTCGGTTTTACCCACAGTGTCGGTTTTTCCCACAATTCCCCTACGTAAAGGTGTTCTAATTCTAATTAAAGCGGTGTTTGAAACCACTGACATTCGATCGCTTCGAGATTTTTCCATAAGATGAGTTGTTTTCCGGAATTTTATTCCACTTCGTGCGAAGATAATAATTTTTTTCGAGTTTTCGCGGAGTGCAAATCGCTTGCCAGATCAGAAAATGTTTATTGAATGTCGACGTTGCTTCCTTCAAATATGAATATGGCACGGAAAATTTAGACTGCTCGTTCACAGCAAAGCATACAGTTCTCATGGTAAAGAGGAACAAGTCTGTCTGTGTCGTGAGTCATATTGGTAGTCGAGCGATTCGTAGTAATGCTGCCTAAGCTCGCCTCCTGCCAGCAGAAGATAAAAGATTAGTCTGTAAGATTTTTAGCTTGTTTGTAATGACCCTGCCTCTCCTAGTTTTCCAATCTGTATATTCCACATCCATGTTCTCACTTGATTACTAAGGCTTTACATTTTCATGACATTCCCTGCTCAGTAATCTCTAATTAATTGAATGTCGTTAAAAAGTAAAAAAGAAAGAAAATGTGACTGAATATTAGTTGAAATAAAAAAGTAAGAAGACATACGAACACATTTTACCCGCGTTGCTTCGTTACTGCTACACGCCAGCAACAGAAAAACCTGATTGCCCTAGTGAGTGTTGAGTGCCATGTTTGAGCCGAAAAACAAAGTGCGCCCAGTAAGTGAAAATACTGTCGTAGTCGACATTACGCAAACTCGAAGAAAACCTACAACACGTAAGGTGTAATATATGTTAAAGGTGAAAATGGACATTCATCTTACGTTAGTGACAAACCTCCAACTACAAGATACAAAAAATGTGGCACTAATAGCGTTCGATATGCTATCCGATGGAGAATTCTTCTGTATCTGGAATAACATGGAACACGACTTGGAATACGACAACATTAAAACCAAGGTCCTTGTTTATATTGACAGGATGTTACGGAAATTCGCCTACGTGATTTGGTACCGTGCACAAGCTTCGAGTGCATTAAAAAATTCTTGTCAAAATGCGTAGAAGTAGAATCCGTTACAAGTGACACCTGGAGAAACTTTTCCCCGGTAGTCTCTATGGGGCTCGTGTGGTTAAAATGCAGCTGCACCAACCTATTCTATCTTACTTGACCTTCGAGTGCAAAGCTGCTCAAGGTGTCACCTACATTCAAAGAACCCTATGCAGATATCGTGGGCAGATCCTCCACGTACCAATTCTGTATCCAGACTACACACTACTGTAAACCATACGCCAAATCGGGTAAGGAAAATGGATCTACTACAACACACACTGACAAACAGCCGGTAAAACGATAATCATCGCTTAATCATCTAAGATAGCATCCAGTACACCTAGCGAGGAAATAACAAAAAAAAAATGACGGATTTGCTAATGTCACTCAGAAACATGTATCAGAAAACAGCGAACAGTGAAAATCAAAACTGCTCTAGCGACAACGATGTGGACGTACACGAGAACGAAGCCTTTTTGAAAGTCACTATAAAATAATTGAATTTTCTTTCAAAATTTTTGAGATACAGGTCAGAGTTTACTGAAAAAATTTGTATTCTGATTCTCCAACTTTCAAATTTTCGAGTTTGGATCGAATCTGAGGTTTCAATAATTTAATTTTTTCTGTTGGGGTCGGGTTTGATTATTTAAATTTTTTAAATTTTCGTCCTAGAGCCGGGTTCGGATTTTTTCAATGTCCAATGGACAAAAGCGGGTGGGAAAAAAACAGAAACCGGTTGGGATATTGGTCAAATTTTTTTGACAGAATTTGTCGCCGGGCAAAATTCTAACATCACAAAAATAGCTTCCGTAGTCCATTCTTCCTTTCGAAACTCCAGACACTCCTCAGTCATACGGTTAATGAGATACGTTCAAATGCACCATTTTCCACGAGCACACCCTGTATCGAAACTAAAGCCGAAACCGAACGACCAACTTTTATGCTAACTATCATCCGGAAGAAGAAGCATGTGGCAGGAACAGCGACAGTCCTGGCTGGAAATGTGCTACAAATCTCGAACGCCAAGCGCTAGATGTGTGTTTCTCTTTTGTTTCGCAGCTGCATAATTGGCAATTAGAGATTAGGGAAAAGTTTTTCCTGTGTATGCCGTGGGGATTGGGGGCCCGAACTGGTTGGTGTCCATATGTGGTCACCGGGTATACTGTACCGCCTAAGGCTAATGCATTTTTTTTTCACGTGGTAGAAACTAAGAACTTATTTATCTATTTTCATCGCGCTTAATAAGCATTAGACGCTACACAAAGAACTTTCCTGCGCAAATATTTACCCAGTTGTGACACATCAGCCGTTCAAGTGTGTCATTCATAAACGGTTCTTTTCAACTCCTGCTGTGGACTCCGTTTCCATTCCCGTGCGAGGAAATTGCTTACGGCACAGGGCCCCTCGCGCTCCGAAGCAAAGCAGCTTTTCTGTGCTGTTTGTAGGTGCGGCAAAATGGCACACTGGTTGGAAAAGCAGATTAATTATAAATGAGAAACGTTTTGTGAAGCAAAGGTATTATACCGAAAACTAACGAGTAGGATTTCAGCAAACAGCCAGTCAGCCACTTGTGCGTTAGAGGTTTCTGTCTCTCTTTACCATTCTCATATACTGGGATAATAGCTGGTAAATGGTGGAAAAGTGATGAACGGAGTCATCCAAGTAGAGAGAGAGAGAGATGGTCCTTTTATCCTTTTCCTTTTTGTTGGAATGGGACATGTGGGAAAAGGTCGGTCTCGTAATAATTAAAACGGAAGCCTACTACGAACGAAACCGCAGAAATTTTTTCATAGATGTAATTAAAGTGCTTACTCTAATTTCCGACTAATTTTTTTCTCCGAAAATAGATTTTTGTTGGCTTAAAATGGCGTTGCATAAAAATACGACGGCTGGTTCAAAGTCTACCGACATATAACGTTTCTTTTGACAAAATTTGTTTTTTTTGTTTGGATAACACGGAGTAAACTTGACTGTGACTAATTAAAATTTGGGTCGGATATTTTGTTTAAATACTTTTTGACCGAATGCTATTTAGCCGAATGCCATTTGGGCTAATGGCGCCCCATCAAATTGAAACGGTCGGTACGGTTGTCCACGTTTCTTCCTTATTCAAGTTTCAAAATAATTCGTTGATTAAATCATTCATTAAATTAATTATTTGATTGCCGTGTAATTTTGAATCATCTTCAATTTGTACGCTGCACAGTTAGCCTGGCCGCTTTAATGACCACAAACATTAATATTGACAAAAAAATTGTAGGCGAAAGTCTACAATTTTCCAGGATCCCTACATGTACTGGCTGTGCATGTGTAGACTAGACTAGGATGCCATTTGGTCTAATGCCGTTTGGCAGAACGCCATTGCGTCGGAATGCCATTTGCTTGAATGCCATTTGAGCGAATGCCGTTTGTTCGATTGTCATTTCACTGAATGCTATTTGGTTAAATGCCATTGTGTCAAATGCTATTTGCCTAATAGTCATATGGCTGAATGGCATTTCGAGTCAATTTGCCGAATATCATTTGACCGAATGCCATTTGTTCGAACGATACTTGGTCGATAGGACCAGTTGAACGAACGGGTCTTTTGGTCTTTTGTCAGTTAGTTTTGCCAATGAAAAAAAAATCATGTAAAAGAAACGAAACCTTTTAACCTGTTTTGCCCTAGTTCCTTCCATAATTAGAGCTCCCGAATTATTCTGACTTCGTATCTCGGAAGCGGCTGGTTTTCGCTTGACAAGTTACATTTTTCACCAGCTACATACAACCACAAATAGCGCCAAGGCTTAAAAAGAACCGACTGGAAGCGTTGGCACTGCTCCATTTAAAAAGCATCCACTTAACTTGACTCTCTTCCGGTTGTACCCACAATAAGCTAGTCGCTGTCGTATGTGTGTTGAGATTGTTGTTGAGCTTGTTACGGTTTTACGTCAAAGCGAATTACTTCTGCGACTCCCTCTGTTTCCCATTCCGAGTCGAGCGGGCAAATAGTGCACACAGACAAAGTACAGCCAAGTAGGCAGCGTTTGGCGTTGCTATGGTGAAAACAAAATCTGCCTTGACGTGTGTGGAGCAAATAATAGCCAACGCGTTGAGAAGTTGCTTGAGTGGGCGGTACAGTTTGACGGAAGTAGTGCAATTTAGGTCGCTTTAACCTCAGAATATTGCAGCATTTGTGGGACAAAACTATATTTATCCTCATATGTTTTTGAATGTAGATTTAATTATCTATCTCTAGGTTTCCTCGGATCAGAAAAAAACGTTTGCACTTTTGACCCAGTGATGCAGTTGTGTCGTTGGAAAATGTGGTAAAAATAATGGTCTCAAGAGGCTTCCTTGAGGAACACCGGATAAGGCTGCAAATAGTGACAAAATACACCAACCGGGCTTAACACGTAGCACCCTGCCAATCAAAAATGATGATAATCCAGATACAACTTAATTCGAAAATCCCACCTGGGATTTTGTTCCCCAGCTGCGATAGTTTGGTTCTTAGCACATGATAATCATGTTCGATTATTTGAAAAGCAAAGTCTGTATATATCACGTCAAACTGCGATTTATTTTTCGTAGCCGTCAAAAATTTTGCCAAAATACCGAAAATTAATTCTTGCTAGTCGTTAGAAAAAAATGCTTTTGTAGCCGCCATATAAAGTAAAGCTTTCGGTACAGTTAATGCTTATTTTAGGCCGCTCAAAATTATTCCATTATCTCTTTACGAATGAAATTACTTTTTTCAGTTGTATCTTCAGTTTGTTTACTATCCTCGATAAAAGAAGATCTGGAAATTTTAGTCTCTGAAGTAATGCGTTATTGACTAAAAAATATAAAAAGAGAAGAAACACTTCCGATGGACGGTTGTTCGGAGTTCAAGTTGATCGGTTATTGAAAATAATTCTTGCTGATCGCTCGAAAAAAAAAATAAATGCGATGCGTGGATAAGGCGCTATTACGCATTATTATATAATTGCTAGTGTATCCATCATATAAAGTGAAGCTTTCGATACGGTTAATGCTTATTTTGGGCCGCTCAAAATTATTCCAATGTCTCTTCACGAGTAAAATCGATAATTTTTCGATTGTAGCTTCCGTTTGTTTATTACCCTCGATTAAAAAATCTGGAAATGGTTGTCCGAAGTTCAAGTCGCTCGATATAAATTTTCGAAAATAAATAACGAACGACTTCCGTGCCTATTGCTAATATCGTATTGTCTACCAACCTGTTCTAATCTTTTCCCTTTCCTACTAACATAATTTCTTTCCTGTAATGCTCGTGGAGATGTCTGAGTAGTCTCGAGTATCGAGTATCGAACTAACATTCCTTCTCTTCCCCAGTAGAACAGCCATGGTCATGGTTGGCGTCGACATTGACTATTTTATGATAAGCTTGAGCCAATGAAGCATGTATAGTTTGAATGATTTGCTCCTTTCAAGCATTTTTTTTTCGTTCATTGTGCATTTTCACGCATTCTGTTAATCACGAAGTACAACAACGGGCAGTCTAGCTGAGTCAAAGTTTGAACTAAAGAATCATTGTATGTAAATAATTCGACTGTCTTCGTACAACTTCAAAGCATTCCACGAAAAGTCGTATAAGACTATGCAGATGCTTGTAAAAAAGTAAAGGATCATAAAATTTACCCCATTCTCAAATCGCTTGCCCGATCAGATATTTTTATGGATGAATTTTATTTATTTAAATTTTGGGTTGAAAAACATTTATGAATCGGTTTTCTTAGTTCTCAAAACCCAACAAACAAAGAAAGCTGAACAAGCCTTTGATACGAGATAATAAGCTGAACAAGAACTATCGAAGCCATTATCCAGGAAAATTGTTTGTTGGGTATGGTCTCACCAGAATCAGAATTTTTGTTCTAGCAGGACAGCCAGCCATGTTTTGTGAGCAACAGAAGCGTTTTAATTTTTTTTTCGCATAACCATCTGGAATCTAGGTGGTGGTCAAATCGACCGCCATATACTGATGAAATAAAATTCAAATGTTAAATCCAATTTATACAGCAAGGGATTTATCATCTAGCTTTCTCATTAGGTAGAGGTATAGCAAGGGCATCATAATTTTGATTATAGAAATAAAAATTCACTTGATTTGGAAAGTTTCCGGCTTTGCTTCAATGAAACAAATCTTGATTCATAGAAAAATCTGATATCACCAAATACTTATATTTGTTAAAATTCAGTTTCTTGCGGGACGTTACGCTTGAGTGGGAATTTTCTCAGAAACACAAATAGTGTCTTCTAGCTTCGATTTTCTAAGCGTTAAGTTAGGATCGGATTCTGATGAGACGAAGTCTAAACGCGAGTTCCGTTACTCATTGCCTACTGACATCCCAAGGCTTTTATTCAGTCTGTTTAGATGACACGATACGAGCTAACCTAACTGCTTTCGTTTGAATTGATTTAAAACGACGGATTTTTAATTTAGAGTTGTTGTTTATTGCAGCCACCTCCAAATACGTTGAAATTATTTTAATATCAGATCGGAAATTGACATTCCAATGAGCGATTGAAATGTCGCCAATTTGTTGTACACTACCGAATAAGTTAGTTGTAAATTGACGGGTTTCATGCCACCCTACTACCCACCTATCACCACATGGTCGTACAGCATACGTGCTCGGATATTGACCGCTATTGGTTTATTAAGGGCTTCGGTTGGGTTGTCAATTTCATTTTTCGCTTTTCGTGTGGACTTTCTTTTTTCTCGGTGGGGAGTTTTTGTCAGATTTGGTCTCTGCTGCTGGTTGATCGTTCTGTCTGCCTTCTTCCTCGCTCGTGTTTGCGTCCGTGTCGTTGTCGCTAGAGCAGCTTTGATTATCACTGTTAGATGCTTGGTGATTTTTGTGTTTTCGAGTGACTTTGGTGTATCCTCCTTTATATTATTTACAACGTCGCTAGGTATGTTAGCTATTAGTTTGGGGCTACCGGGGAATATTGTTTGTCCGGCAATTCGTTTTTGAGTAGTTGTTGTGTATCATCAGATATCGAAGGCTGTTTGTTTCTGTTTCATTGTAGTAGATAAATTTTCTTTACTTGTTTTGGCGCATGGCTTACCGTAGTGTGCCGTCCGGTTACAAAGCTTGCATGTGGATATCTGTCCAGAGTATGTGCATAGCGTTCTTTCTGTGTAGTTAATACCTTGAGATGATCTGCGTTTGAAAGTCAAGTAAGACGGTATAGGCCGCATTTGCTCCACCCGGAAACCGTTGAGAATCCAAGGGAAAAAAATCATCGTTTGTGACAGATTCCACCGCTTCATATTTCGACGTCAATCATTTAATGTAATCTGTTCTGGTACGCGGTTGCCAAATCGCGTAGGCGGATTTCCGTCATATCATTGTCCATATACATTGGATCTTGGTTTTGACGTTTTCATATTCGACGTCATGTTACATGTTGTTATTCGCTACGAAACTTTTTGCTACCGATAAGAAATTGAACATTTTCAATACTACGTTTCTTGTATGATGAAGTTGTATGTGTGACACTTTTGTAAACTCAAGCTCTACTTTCACCTATATCAACTGTTCCACCTCGCACTCTATAGGTCTAAGACAGATCTACGAAAAATGAATCACGATTGTGTTCTTTCGTAATGAGCGCAATTTAGCAGAGCAGAGCGAAGCGGGTAGTTTTTTTAGATCTTTGATTTGCTTGTTAGGCGGTGCGAATCTGTTCTACACTGCCGAATTAGTCCGTCGGAAATTGATGGGTTTCATGTTACCCTACCACCCACCTATTGCCACCTGGTCATACAGTATACGTGCTCGGATATTGACCGCAGTTTGTTGATTGGGGCTTCGGTTGGGACGTCTATTTTATTTTATTATTACTGTCGTCTATCCAGGGCGTACTGCTTTGCGCTCCTCATGTGAACTTTCTTTCCCGGTGAGGAGTCATTGTCAGGTTTGCCATCTGCTGCTGGTTGGTCGATCCGTCTGCCTTCTCCCTCACTCGTGTTTGTGTCCATGTCGTTGTTGCTAGAGCAGCTTTGATTATCACTGTTAGATTCTTGGTATTTTTTGTGTTTTCGGGTAACTTTGGTATAGCCGTCTCCTTTGTATTGTCTACAACGTCGCTACGTATGTTAGTTTATTAGTTTGGGGATACTGTGGAATATTGTATGTCCGGCAATTATTGTTTGGCTAGTTCTTGTATATCTCCAGATGTCGAACGCTGTTTGTTACTGTTTGATACATTTTCTTTACTTTTTTGTTAATTCGTTTATTTGACACGACTCATAGCCGTGGATATTTTACAAAGCTGGCACATGGCCGTCTGCCCAAGGTATGTACATCGCGTTCTTTGATATAGTTATTCTTGAGACGATCTGCCCTCGAAAGTCAACTAAGGCGGTATAGCTTGGTTCAACCGTATTCGTACCACCGTTGAGAATCCCAGGTGAAAAAAAATCTCCAAATGTCCTTTGTATCTGATTCTACTTCTTCATACTTCGACATGAGTAAAGTAATGTAATCTGTGCTAGTGCGCGGTTGCCAAATCGTGTAGACGGATTCCCGTCATATCATTGTCCATATACATTGGATCTTGGTTTTGTCGTTTTCATATTCGACGTTGTGTTGCATGATGTTCTTCACTACGAAACTTTTTGCCTCGGCTGCGAAATTGAAAGTTACCAGTACTACGTTTCTTGCATGATGTAGTTGTATGTGTGACACTTTTTTATTTTTAGGCTCTATTTTCACCTCTATCAACTGCTTCACCCTGCGCATTGTAGGTCCAGGACGAATCTGCGAAAAGTCAATCACGATTGTGTTCTCCCGTTAGAAACGAATTTTTTTTTGCGATTCACTTATTTCACTCACAATATGGAAGCGAGTGGTCTTCGATGTTACTATAGTATACACGTAGCAGAGCGGCGCGTATACTATAGTAACATCTTTTATTTGCTATTAACAAGCGGTGCGAGTTCTGACTTCTGGTCTGTATGAGATATAAAAAGACTAAATTATTCAGTAGTTCTTTCTCATGCTCACTCGAGAATGGACGAAACAATTTCGCTGCTCGCAGGCGCGGAAAAAAGCGCATCTCGAACCGTTCGTTTGCCAGTCATAGGCTTTCTTTGCCTCTCAAGTATTCTGCTTGCAGTGAAAATGAAGCAAAGCAACCTGGTGCTGTGAACGTACTACAGCTGAAACTGCAACAACAAATAAAGAAGCAAATCTTTTTTGTTCTTCCCTCTTTTCAAATGTTTCGGTTTGCGTCGAACAATTTCTTCTTTGATAACATTTCCCGCAATATAATAAATTCTTGAATAATCATTAATCCGTTAACCGTAGATCGTTAATCGTAAGTCGTGTGGTATCCGGCTGCAGAAGCCGAGAATTGATCCACCTTGTTGCTACTAGGGTTCCTAGTACCGACCGTTTTTGGTGAAAACCGATTCTCCGGTACGGTTCCCCCAGTAACGGTAGTGCATGCAAAATACCGGTACTAGGATATCCTTATCAAAACAAAAAATGCCGGAGAGACAAAAAATGCTAAAAAATTATACTATTATTGGTAAGCTTCTTTATGCTTCAGTCTACCTTCTAATCTCACCCAGAGCCCAACCAAAAAATACTCTTTTATAGCTATCAATAAACCAAGCAATCAATTTCTACTGCTTTGTTGCTTATCCACTGCACAAACAGTACAGTATCAGTCTTCCGGCTGAGCAATGAAATCAGCAAACCACAGAAGTGAAATGAACCTCTACTACGAGAATTACCATTGCCGACTGACTTTAAACAAATTCGTATCAGACCAAATGTGCGCTTGATGGAACAGCTTCTAAAGATGATAATGGTGATAATCCTCACGGAAGCAGCTACATCGTGGGTGTAATGAGGTACTGCCAACATTCACCGAAGTTTAACCAAGGAAATGTCATTATGAGGCATTTCATGCAACACAACATCGAATACAATAACATTTGAGCCAAGATTCCCGTGTGTATGGATGAAGATGAAATTAAGGTACGTTTGCACTGTGCACTAACTTGGAGTGCCTTACAGGAATCATATCGAAAGAAGGAGAATTAGAAATCCATTAGGTGATGAATCTTTTTCCCAGGTATTTCCAACAGTTCATGTTGATTAGAACCCATATGTTGAAAAATATTCCTTCACACCTGGCTTTGGATGTGAATCACATATAATCAAACAACGCTGATTACAAACTCAGGTCAGATCCCTACGTGCACTATTAGGGTTGAGGCTAGGTACTGACTCGGCATTCGTTCTTTTATGGATAAATATTTAACAGCAAAATGTTTGTAGGCGTGACTCAGGCCCGAAATTTATTATTTCGGCATACAGCGAAACATGGGAAACAATTGCTTATGGGGCATTTAAAAAAACAAATTGTTATTTTATTCACGCTAGTTCAAAACATATGAATGAAAGATGGTTGTATTTATTTTCGAAGTATCCAGTCGCGTACAACGAGATTTATATGCGTTATTCTTCTAATGCCACCTTGCTGACCGATGTTTGGAACAGGCTTATATATGCTGAAAGGTTTGGTTAATTATTTGCTCATCAAATGCTTTGCATAGTATCGAAAATTTCACTACCAACAATCGGTCGGTATTCCCTAGATTTTCGGAACCGTTACTACTGGTACCACAACTCTAGTTGCTACTCCCATGTCGTAAGAAGCGACAAAATCGGAACCTCTTCTTAATTTCTTGCATCTTATTTTGTGAAAAGTAAGGATTTCACTAACAGTTATGCTTATTTTGGGCCTCTCAAAATTATTTCATATTCTTATCGCAAATACAATCGATACCTTTTTGATCATTATTTTAAATTTTTTCACTATTTTTAATTTTTTCGAGATTAATTGGTGCTTTACCTGTTGCCTGGTTTGCCTTCTCAGAGAATAATATTTGAATCAAGTATATAGTCTCCGAATTCCAGGAGAATGTTTAATCGAATACCTATCTCTACTCTGAATCTCTCTCCTCCCATAACGATTGTGGAGTGAGCAGTAGTATATACGGCCTCTAGTAGTAACTCGCGTTGGACTAACATTCCTTCTCTTTCCTGCTGCGATATATGCTAAAGGATTCATTTTTTTGCGGTCCTAAAATTTATACGAAGAAAACTCCACAAACGGATCACATTTTTATTATTTTATTTTTATTTATTGACGTCAGAATTTCTAGCCATTTTAGCCCCTGCTCCCCTTCATGAAATATAAATTAATTTATAGCCGATGATGTTCAAGTGGTTCATTGCCGCTGGTGCGTCGTCGTCGTCTCCCGAAGTGTTCTCTCTCTCTGCCTCTTGGCGCTTGAAACAGAGACAAAATGAAAAATAACAATAAGCGTACATGTGATACCCTCGGGTTGACGGGATCACTCAACGGATGAATCAAAGAGCAGTGAAGAAATATGCCCTGTCGAGACTGAGGAGAAGTGACACGGCGGCGTAGTAAATGGGGACATCTTAAAACAATTTATTTAAAATCTGTCTCAGATCAACTTGTTCCGCTTAGTCGAAGTAGGCGACGAAAAGTCATGACGGTTGTTGTTTTTTTTTGTTGATGCGCTGAAATGTCTTCATTCCAAAGCAGGCATGTTGTTTAATTGAACTAAAAATAATTCGAGAAGTTACTTGTATAAATTGCTAATGTTTTTCGCTCTTAATTCGAACGTAATTAAGCAATTGCACTGCAAGCGAAACGCAAAATTGCTTGGATTAAATTTGCCGATCCTTTCTTGGCGAACCAAATATAGTTCGGAACAGGTACGAACCCGCCGAACAAGAAATCCGGAAAATACTTCTTCAAATTCATTTCAAACAACTTCATTCAATTAAAAAGTCAATTCAAGTTCCATTTGACAGGTAACTTAAATCGGCTAGCTTTTTCAGCAACACCAGCGCAGATTGAGCACCGTCGCCAATCGAGCGCGGTAAATCGCCATTTCAGCACTGCCGCCGCCGTCGCGTCGCCCGGAGCACGAAGAAAAACAATTCACAAACAGCTAATTTGATTTCGTCGCTCCTGGAGCTTATTTCCGGTGGCGATTTTCTTTACCCTTCTTCATCTGGACAGCATCCGCGCCAAGCACTACACAAATAGCAACAAACATTAAAGTGACTGCTTGCATTTGCACCTTTTGAATTTCCCGTCTCTTATTCCCCCCTTCCCGTAGTGCTGGTTGTTATTTTCGCAGTTCATCGGGGGAACGTCTCAAAAGGGATTGGTTCGAATTTTATTTCATTTTCCTAGCCAGTCCGTCGCGAAGCCCGCAGCCGTTTGGTTGCAAAGGAGCTGATCGTTATCGCAGCAACCGGGTAATAGATTTTCTCTGACTCCACCATACCGAGTAGTGCCGTGCCGTACCCGAGGCGAACGGAAAAAAGGTGTGTCGGTTCGAAAATGAGAAAGTGAGAACGTGATTTTTTTTCGCTCGTTTTACCACCGGTACGCCACAGTAGTATGTACCGTTTGGTTATTTGGCGTATTAAAACTAGATTGACCTACCACACAAAGTGAGCTGGCTGGCTGGCCAACGGTGTCTGCTTTAGTAGATCCCTGATGGTCTTCTTATTCGAGCTCAGCCACAGTCGGAACGCTCGCGTATCAAGTCCAGTTGATCTCCTCTATCGGATGCGGTCCCCAAGATACAACAACCCGGAGCGCGCTGCGAACAGGAAACAGCAGAATATAAATGACTTTCCAGCAGTGATTTGTTTTTCCATTGCCGCTGACGCCTCTCAGACGAAGTGGCGGAGTGGCCAGCTAGCAAGCGCCAATACCGAAGCTGCAAGCCGGGTAAGCAATGGAAGGTATGGTCTGCTAGAGAGCGGCGTTGTGGATGTTTTGAGCCATTTGGTTGTCGTGTCCGGACAGGCAACTAAATACATAAATTAACCGTGACTGTGGGGCAAATCTAATAATCCGCCTTGAGCTGGCCAATTTTCGCCAGGGCGACGGTTTCCTAACGCCTGGTGATATATGGATACGGACGACGATGGTGCAGTTACAGATTGAATATTTGAGCTGGAATTGGACGTTGGTTAATTTGTTTGATCCTGTGCTAAGATGTCCCAACTTTATGTTATTCAAATTGGATCGTTCATAAGTGTTGTACAGAACTGTAGAATTTTATCAAAATTTAAAGTACTATTGGCAACTATCGATTTTCAATCTTAGCACAATAGTATGCTTCTGATTAATTTGAAAGAAAGTTGAAAAGGTAAAAAAGCAAAAAATGTAATCTATGTAAAAAATATAAAAAATGTGAACAATTTAAAAATGCAAAAAAATTAAAAATGGTGTGAAAAATTTTAAAATTTGTAAATTGCAAAAAATGTTAAAATCTTAACAATGTAAAAAATGTCAAAAAAGGTAAAAAATAAAAAATGTAAAATATGTAAAAAGTGTAAAAAATGTAAAAAAATGTTAAAAATGTTAAAAATGTTAAAAATGTTAAAAATGTTAAAAATGTTAAAAATGTTACAAATGTTAAAAATGTTAAAAATTGTATCGATTTTGTTGGCTATTTTCGGCAAATTTGAGACTAAGAGAAACGAAAGCAATGAAATTGAAAGACGGATAGGTATTCTAGAGTGAATCAGTTATAAACTTAGAACGGAAAACTAGAACTAGGCAGGCTCATATGGGCATGATCGAAAGGAAATGTGAAGAATTTTTTTGCCTTCTGCATAGTAGGAGTTGGGCGTTCCACCCAAGTCTACCGCATGGTCTATGGTAGAACATAACTCATCATCATGTTTTACCGCCGACGCCGGCCCATATGAGCCTGCCTAGTTCTAGTTTTCCGTTCTAAGTTTATAACTGATTCACTCTAGAATACCTATCCGTCTTTCAATTTCATTGCTTTCGTTTCTCTTAGTCTCAAATTTGCCGAAAATAGCCAACAAAATCGATACAGTAGAACCTTGCGGTAATTAAAACATAGTAACAAATGTTAAAAATGTTAAAAATGTTAAAAATGTTAAAAATGTTAAAAATGTTAAAAATGTTAAAAATGTTAAAAATGCTAAAAATGTTAAAAATGTTAAAAATTGTCAAAATGTTAAAAATGTTAAAAATGTTAAAAATGTTAAAAATGTTAAAAATGTTAAAAATGTTAAAAATGTTAAAAATGCTAAAAATGTTAAAAATGTTAAAAATGTTAAATGTTAAAAATGTTAAAAATGCTAAAAATGTTAAAAATGTTAAAAATGTTAAAAATGTTAAAAATGTTAAAAATGTTAAAAATGTTAAAAATGTTAAAAATGTTAAAAATGTTAAAAATGTTAAAAATGTTAAAAATGTTAAAAATGTTAAAAATGTTAAAAATGTTAAAAATGTTAAAAATGTTAAAAATGTTAAAAATGTTAAAAATGTTAAAAATGTTAAAAATGTTAAAAATGTTAAAAATGTTAAAAATGTTAAAAATGTTAAAAATGTTAAAAATGTTAAAAATGTTAAAAATGTTAAAAATGTTAAAAATGTTAAAAATGTTAAAAATGTTAAAAATGTTAAAAATGTTAAAAATGTTAAAAATGTTAAAAATGTTAAAAATGTTAAAAATGTTAAAAATGTTAAAAATGTTAAAAATGTTAAAAATGTTAAAAATGTTAAAAATGTTAAAAATGTTAAAAATGTTAAAAATGTTAAAAATGTTAAAAATGTTAAAAATGTTAAAAATGTTAAAAATGTTAAAAATGTTAAAAATGTTAAAAATGTTAAAAATGTTAAAAATGTTAAAAATGTTAAAAATGTTAAAAATGTTAAAAATGTTAAAAATGTTAAAAATGTTAAAAATGTTAAAAATGTTAAAAATGTTAAAAATGTTAAAAATGTTAAAAATTTTAAAAATGTTAAAAATGTTAAAAATGTTAAAAATGTTAAAAATGTTAAAAATGTTAAAAATGTTAAAAATGTTAAAAATGTTAAAAATGTTAAAAATGTTAAAAATGTTAAAAATGTTAAAAATGTTAAAAATGTTAAAAATGTTAAAAATGTTAAAAATGTTAAAAATGTTAAAAATGTTAAAAATGTTAAAAATGTTAAAAATGTTAAAAATGTTAAAAATGTTAAAAATGTTAAAAATGTTAAAAATGTTAAAAATGTTAAAAATGTTAAAAATGTTAAATATGTTAAATATGTTAAAAATGTTAAAAATGTTAAAAATGTTAAAAATGTTAAAAATGTTAAAAATGTTAAAAATGTTAAAAATGTTAAAAATGTTAAAAATGTTAAAAATGTTAAAAATGTTAAAAATGTTAAAAATGTTAAAAATGTTAAAAATGTTAAAAATGTTAAAAATGTTAAAAATGTTAAAAATGTTAAAAATGTTAAAAATGTTAAAAATGTTAAAAATGTTAAAAATGTTAAAAATGTTAAAAATGTTAAAAATGTTAAAAATGTTAAAAATGTTAAAAATGTTAAAAATGTTAAAAATGTTAAAAATGTTAAAAATGTTAAAAATGTTAAAAATGTTAAAAATGTTAAAAATGTTAAAAATGTTAAAAATGTTAAAAATGTTAAAAATGTTAAAAATGTTAAAAATGTTAAAAATGTTAAAAATGTTAAAAATGTTAAAAATGTTAAAAATGTTAAAAATGTTAAAAATGTTAAAAATGTTAAAAATGTTAAAAATGTTAAAAATGTTAAAAATGTTAAAAATGTTAAAAATGTTAAAAATGTTAAAAATGTTAAAAATGTTAAAAATGTTAAAAATGTTAAAAATGTTAAAAATGTTAAAAATGTTAAAAATGTTAAAAATGTTAAAAATGTTAAAAATGTTAAAAATGTTAAAAATGTTAAAAATGTTAAAAATGTTAAAAATGTTAAAAATGTTAAAAATGTTAAAAATGTTAAAAATGTTAAAAATGTTAAAAATGTTAAAAATGTTAAAAATGTTAAAAATGTTAAAAATGTTAAAAATGTTAAAAATGTTAAAAATGTTAAAAATGTTAAAAATGTTAAAAATGTTAAAAATGTTAAAAATGTTAAAAATGTTAAATATGTTAAATATGTTAAAAATGTTAAAAATGTTAAAAATGTTAAAAATGTTAAAAATGTTAAAAATGTTAAAAATGTTAAAAATGTTAAAAATGTTAAAAATGTTAAAAATGTAAAAAATGTTAAAAATGTTAAAAATGTTAAAAATGTTAAAAATGTTAAAAATGTTAAAAATGTTAAAAATGTTAAAAATGTTAAAAATGTTAAAAATGTTAAAAATGTTAAAAATGTTAAAAATGTTAAAAATGTTAAAAATGTTAAAAATGTTAAAAATGTTAAAAATGTCAAAAATGTTAAAAATGTTAAAAATGTTAAAAATGTTAAAAATGTTAAAAATGTTAAAAATGTTAAAAATGTTAAAAATGTTAAAAATGTTAAAAATGTTAAAAATGTTAAAAATGTTAAAAATGTTAAAAATGTTAAAAATGTTAAAAATGTTAAAAATGTTAAAAATGTTAAAAATGTTAAAAATGTTAAAAATGTTAAAAATGTTAAAAATGTTAAAAATGTTAAAAATGTTAAAAATGTTAAAAATGTTAAAAATGTTAAAAATGTTAAAAATGTTAAAAATGTTAAAAATGTTAAAAATGTTAAAAATGTTAAAAATGTTAAAAATGTTAAAAATGTTAAAACTGTTAAAAATGTTAAAAATGTTAAAAATGTTAAAAATGTTAAAAATGTTAAAAATGTTAAAAATGTTAAAAATGTTAAAAATGTTAAAAATGTTAAAAATGTTAAAAATGTTAAAAATGTTAAAAATGTTAAAAATGTTAAAAATGTTAAAAATGTTAAAAATGTTAAAAATGTTAAAAATGTTAAAAATGTTAAAAATGTTAAAAATGTTAAAAATGTTAAAAATGTTAAAAATGTTAAAAATGTTAAAAATGTTAAAAATGTTAAAAATGTTAAAAATGTAAAAAATGTAAAAAATGTAAAAAATGTAAAAAATGTAAAAAATGTAAAAAATGTAAAAAATGTAAAAAATGTAAAAAATGTAAAAAATGTAAAAAATGTAAAAAATGTAAAAAATGTAAGAAATGTAAGAAATGTAAAAAATGTAAAAAATGTAAAAAATGTAAAAAATGTAAGAAATGTAAAAAATGTAAAAAATGTAAAAAATGTAAAAAATGTAAAAAATGTAAAAAATGTAAAAAATGTAAGAAATGTAAAAAATGTAAAAAATGTAAAAAATGTAAAAAATGTAAAAAATGTAAAAAATGTAAAAAATGTAAAAAATGTAAAAAATGTAAAAAATGTTAAAAATGTAAGAAATGTAAGAAATGTAAAAAATGTAAAAAATGTAAAAAATTAAAAATTGTAAAAAATGTAAAAAATGTAAAAAAATTAAAAATTGTAAAAAACGTAAAAAAAGTAAAAAATGTAAAGAATGTAAAAAATGTAAAAAAATGTAAAAAATGTAAAAAATGTAAAAAAAATGTAAAAAAATGTAAAATAATGTAAAAAATGTAAAAAATGTAAAATTGTTAAAAAATGTTAAATTTGAAAAAAATGTTAAAAATGTGAAAAACGTCGAAAAATGTAAAAAAAATTGAAAAATGCGAAAATGTAAAATATGTGAAAAATGTTAAAAATGTAAAAAATAGACAAGATCTAAAAAAAATTAAAAAATGTAAAAAATGCAAAAAATGTAAAAAATTACATGTAAAAAATGTAAAAAATGCAAAAATGTAAAAAATTTAAAAAGTGTAAAAAATGTAAAAAAATGTAAAAAATGTGAAAAATAGACAAAATGTAAAAAATGTAATATTGTAAAAAATGTACAAAAATGGAAAATATGTAAAAAATGCACAAAATGTAAAAAATATGAAAAAAGTAAAGAATGTAAAAAATGTAAAACATGTAAAAGAAATAAAAAATGTAAATAATGTAAAAAATGCAAAAAATGTAAAAATGCAACAAATGTAAAAAATGTGAAAATTGTAAAATATGTAAAATGTGAAAAATATGTAAAATATGTAGAATATGTAAAATATGTAAAAAATGTAAAATTGTCAAAAATATAAAAATATTTAAAGAATGTAAAAAATGGACAAAATGTAAGAAATGTAAAAAATGTAAAAAATATAAAAAATACAAAAAATGAAAATGTAAAAAAATGTAAAAAATATAAAAAATGCAAAAACGTAAAAGATGCAAAAAATGTGAAAAATGCGAAAAATGTAAAAAAATGTAATAACTGTAAAAAATATAAAAATGCAAAAAATGTAAAAATGTAATAAATGTAAAAATCTAAAAAATGTAAAAAATATTAAAAGGGGAAAGAAATGCAAAAAAGGTTAAAAATGTAAAAAAGGTAAAAAGGTACAAAATGTGAAAAGTTAGAAAGTGTAGAAAATATAAAATAGTTAAAATTACAAAAAGGTCAAAAAACCGTTTTTATTTTTTTTCCCTTTTTGCATTTTTAACATTTTTAACATTTTTTTACATATTTTACTATTTTTGAATTTTTTTTTTGCAGTTCTAACATTTTCTTACATTTTTGACATTTTCACACTGCACAGTGGTCCAGAATATAAATTCAGCTGGAATTTAAACTTTTTGCTAAAATATATTTTTAACGCAGTTATTGTACTTTGCAAGAGTTTTTTTTTTCAAACAGTAGCTAGGGTGATTCTAATTTTAGCAAGATTTAAAATTCAACTTTTTAACGGTTCGAGATAGAGCTTGACTGTCTTCGATGAAGTTGTAGAACAACACATTTTAAACAAATTTGCTGAATACATGCAAGCTCTAGCTTCTATACTTTCTATTGCACGAGAAATCCAAATGTAAGCTTTAGGGTGTTTCTTTAAAAAAACGGTTTATTCCCATAGTTTTTGTAGTTTTTATTATGCAAACCCTTTGGACAACTTGAAGATTATTTTAGTTTGCTTTAAAACACCAACTTTTTCGTTTCAAAGTTATGAGAACTGTTTTACAAAAAAATATAACTTTTTCAAATAGTATTATCTTCGATTAGGGCACTTAACATTAAATACCGTTGCTATCATATGAAAAGGTATGCTTTGTAGTGTAGATCTCCAAAAAATGACGAGTAAGATATTTTTTTATATCTTGCAATATTTACTCAAAAAATAGTTTATTTTTTTCGTGAAAAGAATATAAAACTTTCTAACGAAAAGAGGTTCGGTATATCAGACAAATTATTCTGCTTCAGAATGTCGGAAAGTATTTCGAAAGTGATCTTAAAATCAAAACTGCAAAAGCTTTATAAAGAAAGCCATTTTTTTCAGAAACACCCTATTTTTTTGGTAATGTCTTGTGAAATGAAAAGTGCACGACATAGAGTTCCAGTGTCTTTGATAAAGTTTTTTAAAATTTTCTAGAAGACGCCGAAACTCTATCTCGAACCATTAGAAAGTAAATTTTCTGATTTTAATAAATTTAGAATCACCCTATCCTCTATTTAAAGTAATAGAAAAGTATTGTAATGTGCCAAATTTTGTTATGAAAGCGAAACTATATTTTTTTATATTGTCCACTGTGAAAGTAATTTAAACATACTACCAATGGTCAATTTTAATATAACTTTTTTAGTTTTCATTTTTTTAACCTATTCTTCAGATATTTTTCAAAAATTTGTAAGACGAATATTTTCTTCTAACACATCAAAACTCTATCTACTATGATTCAAAAGATTTAAGTGCTATTAATATTAAAAAACGCTTTTAATCCACCTAACAGTGTGATGAGACATTTCTTATAACTCTTATCACTCTCTTCGGATATTATATCGTTTGAGAACATTTAGAACTTGATGCTTCGCGATGTTTTTGATAACACATACTACATGGGATAGTGGCAGGACTCAGAGAATCGCTCAAATCAGCATAGGACAACATCAGTGCTAGAAATCTCAAACCAAATCAATGGGAAAGCGAAAAAATGGCCCATAAAATAGACATACCAACGAATTATTGATAATGCTCTGTTAATAAAATATCTAAATTCCTCAATCAATGCATTGTGGTGGGAAAACTGAATTTTCCTAAAGGGGTTATGTATGTTGTACTGAGCCAAAAAAATCGATTTTTTTTAATCGATTTGAAGTTAATACTTTACTCAAATTTCCAACGCGACTGAGAACTAAGAAATCAACGCTTTTTCTTGAAAAAAGCGATACTAGCAGTGACACCAGTCAAAGAAAATCAACAGTGAAAAAAAATCAAAACTTCATGAAGTATTTGAAATTATTAAATTAAAATTTGTGTTTGCTATTGAAATTGACAAAATGATAGTATCGCCCCTTTGGCGATTGTTTACTTTTTCGGTCCCACCTATCAGCATTGAAGTATCGCCCTTACGTTTTTTACAATACAAATTTTACAATTGGTGGGGGTTTGGTGAAAATCGATCTTACTGTCCAAACGGCATAATTCCGAAACCGTAAGTTTTTGAAGTTTTAAAATTATGCAGAATTAATTTTTCAGAAAATAGTAACAGAGTTCGTGTCTTTAGCGAATTTGTTGAGACTTTATTGTAGTCATGAATATTAACCTGAGAAAATTCACCATAAATACTTCTTGAACGATATACCGTCAAAATTATTTTATCAAATGATGCGCTGTTTAACGTTTGTAAAACTCATTGAACCTCCGAAATTGGCGCTTCAAAATGATGCTATCTTGACCTTAAATTAGGCCATTGCAAATCTTTTTTAAAAATTATGTCACCCCCCCCTTCAAAATCGCTGAAAAAAATCAGGGGGCAAATAATTTTTTTTATAATAATCAAAATTCAAAAAATTGTCACGTTTTATAGAGCAACAATAGCTGCCATAGAGTTTTGCTTTTCGTAACTGAAAACTATTATGGTAGTTTTAGAAATTACCATCCCATGATAATTTTTATTTTGACCATTCTCGGGTAAATGTGAATTTTAAATGAGATCATCGATCCAGTCCAACATCAAATGAAACGTTTGCTGGTCGCGGAAGGAAGGACCCATCTGTGTATTATCAAACGAAAATCTCATGGCTAATACAGACCGACTTCTGAATCGATTTCATTTTAAACGCAACAGTCGATAGAGACATAATCGATCGTTGCATTCGAAAATAATTTCGATAAGGAAACAATCTGAATTCAAATCAGACTCCTGGCGATTTATATGTGGTTCAATATTCAGTATACATGAGCTTTACCGAAAAGTTTTTGACAATTAAAGATTTCATATGGGATCGTAGTGTTCATACCGTATTTCCGCAGCCATATGTGCGATTCTTATGAACTTGATCAGATCAAAATCTGCTACCAAACCTTCCATTTAAGGCTAAGCTTGAAAATCGAATAAGTCGTTTTCCAAGAAGCCGAAGAGACATTAATTCTGAAATATTCCAAGAACCAGAAACGTGCGAAATTTTCGAGATAGACGCTGGAATCAAAAGAACTTTGTCTGGCCATCAGCGATCAAGAATGCTCTAGCAAAGCTAAATATAGATCTTACAAATAATGGTATCATCGGCACTTACCGCAGGGGGAACCGGCAATCCATTATCGATGTCAATTTTTGTAGCCTTGGAGTAACCGGAAAGATGGACTGAAAAGTGTGCGAGGATATATCCACAGCGACCACCAAGCGATCTGGTACAGCATTGATAACAGGACTATGAACTACACATGTGGGAGATATATAAACGAGTGAAGATGGAAAACAGCGATTTTTCACATGAACGTGTCCGTCGAAGAACTTGAATTTGAGGGTATCCTCTTCAACCTAAATGCGAACGAGTTCACGGCACTACTAACAAAGGCGTGTAATGCGACCATACCAAGAGATGGGAAACTGAGAAACGGTCGCCGGGTGCAATACAACGATTATCGATTTACGTATAAGTTGCCTCCGAGCTTGGAGAAGAAGTCGGAGATCACTTCGGTTTCTCATCTCGCTCAGCTCAGAAGCTAGAAATCGCTCCGCTGCAATAGCAGGGCAAGTAATCAAATTTACCCGCGCGACGCTTAGCAAAAATTGATTCCTTCTGCCTAGTGTGTGATACGTGAACAAACAATGAGTGACAATGCCAAGCAAAAGTATATCACGATGCGGGCAAACTGTGTTGCTGTTGACTACACGAAATATCCGGTAATACCATCAATTCATGAAGGGGAGCAAATGTTGAAGGTGAACTTGAAGTTCAACGTAGCTTGCGGTACTTTATGCGGTGCAATTTCACCATTTACGTCATGCGGTACTGAATATGTTAAAAAACATTAGTCAAGCAGAATCATTCGCTTCCCAGAACAACATGAAACACGTCATCGAATGTAATGACATTTTATACAGTATCCCAACGTATATAGATGTTGACAGTATTGAAATAAAGATACATGACCTGGTACCACGTACTAGTTCCTTCGCTATCAAACAAATCCTGTCAAAATACGGAGAGGTGAATAGTGTTAAGGAAGATACTTGGAGGAACTTCTTCCCAAGACTCCGCAACGGCGTTCGTGTGGTGAGAATGCGTCCGACAAAACCTATTCCCTCTCACTTGATTTTCACATGCAAATTACCTCATGGTGTTGAATATTCTCTACGAACACTAGTCACAAACCTGTCATTATTGTGATCATCCGCTACACCACGGGAAACCTTGCGCAGAGACTGCTAAAGAAATTCCACCTGATACGACCAAAGCCGGTATACAATCATCGTATGTTAAACCACAACCAGTTGGTAAACCAACGACTGTAGACCGGGCATTCACAAGCACCAGCTTAACAACGATCGGCCCCAGTACCACTAAACCAACTGCCATTACCAACATCGAAGTAACAACGATTACAGCAAATGTTTCTAAACCAACAACCAACACCACCAATAAGGAATCTAATACCGATGAAGAAGGATTTACAATAGCGACCCGTAAGCACAAACAACAAATAAGAACACCCGACGATGAGCAAGATGAATGCAGTACCGATGATGACATGGACGTAAACGAAAACGCGAGAGACGACGGACCAAATGACCCCCAAGGTGCGCTCCACGGCTCAGTTGTGCTAACGCATTGAGCCGTGTCAAATATATTTAAAATTAAAACAGATGTCAGAAAGCTCAAGGGAAGCGAGCTGCAAGAACCGCTCTCAACAAAGCAGTCAAGCTGTACAAGAAAGCCTTGCCACAAAGCCAACGCGAATTTCCTTAGGAGAGACCTACAAAGTTGGCATAACAAAGATAAAAGGCTCAGCTGCACCACCTGAAAGGTGCCCGGAAAAGATGGAGGTCACCATCGAAAGGTTTTCCCCACAACATGAATCTATTTTCGCCGTACAGTGAGGAGGTTGATCACAAAGATGAAGATCGATTTACCAACAAACAGCTTATCGAGATGGCGAAAGCCATAAAAGTGAAGTGATACATGAGAGACCGGATATATTCAAAACGATCCGATAATTGGAAGCGACAAAAGCTGATGTTGCTTCCGATGCCGGGACAACATGGAGATCTTTCAGCGTAGTCAATATATCCCTTGGTAATGTTAGAGAAAAGGAGTAATCCTGAACAAGCTAACGAAGTACGCGGACCGTGAGAACGGCATCTCATGTAATTCGGCTTCCTTATAGGCAGGTCTACAGTGAAATCCATCCAAACGGTTGTGAGAGCTTTGGAGACAGCAGAGATAAGGATATCGTTTTTGCGTGGTGGTTCCCTTAGATGTGAAGAATGCTTCAATAGTACTGGCTGGGAAGCAATCGCCCATTCGCTGTACAGCATGAGTAACTCTGCAGGATATTATAGAGCTACTTTCAGTACCGAACATTACGAGACAGACAAGGGAGAATCACAACTACAACTGACGTTCCTCGACTCGACGCTGTGGAACGCAGTGTACGATGGAGTATTGAAGCTGAACCTTCCCAGAGATATAACGATTTTCGGCTTCACGGATGATGTGGTGTTCCAAGTAATCGGACAATCGCTAGAAGAGGAGACACTCGACACGGAGACGATTGCCCATCATAAAACAGAGTTGATGATGACTAGCAGCCGAAAGACAGCGCGGTGGGAAAATATATCATCGATTTGAACTTTTAAAGTTACGATGTATATGTTAAGGGGAAGGCTGTGAGAGCAACCACAGCTTTGCTTGAGGCGCCAGTGTACTGGGCATTACGAACCAGCTGGAATCGCCGGACCGAAGCATGTGAGCAGACTAGTTTCACCGTCAGGGACAAGATCGAGTAGGTCGAGTGAAGCACCAGCGGTGGGTCGTCGAGTTTTCAACGAACCGGAAGCAGCGAACCAGAAGCTACGCTCCATCCGGTATCGCCGAACCGTCCTCGCCAAGTACTGGTTGGCCCTTTGAGTAGGATTTATGGACTATGCGAGTAGATTGCGACAAAACTGGGAGCTAATTGACTCACGCAACAGGCATCGGTATCGGGAGAACTTCCGACGAGGAATTGAGATGGCTCGCGAAAACAGGAACTAAATACTTCACAGAAACGGGAGCCAAACGGCTAACGGAAGTTCACCACTGCGATTAGCCGGAAATGTGTTCGGAGCTAAACCGCTCTAATGTATCATTTTGTCTTAAGACTGAATCAGCCTCCCCACGATATAACACTTCAATGCAGTCTCGTGGAACAAAAGGAAGGAAGAGAAGTAAGGACTATTAGTAGCGGTTACGCACAAAAGTGAATCCCATCTAGAGCCAATGCACTTTTGAAGCTATTTAACCATACTATAAAACATACAGACATTTTCAGATATCGACGAACTGAATCTAGTGGTATATGACACTCGACACTCCGGGTGTAGCTTAAAAAGTCGAATTTCAGAGTGATTGCACAGTCTTCCTTATATGAAAAAGGCAAAAAATGAACTGATGATTGCTATACATTTCATAAATCCGTACAACTATCAAATGAATTTATCTGATTTGGCTACCTACTGCGCAACAAGATGGAGAAAAATGCAAAGATTTCGAAGATGTACACGGAACCGAGCCGAATTACTATCATGTACCAAGCAAACAAATCTACAAGTCTTCAAGCACAAGCGATAAACCAAAGCTGATGTTTCCACTAGAGTTCGAAAAAGTATAGTATGCACAGGAATCCTGTGACAGGATGTACGTTCGCCAGGCTACTGTATACGAAATACGCAATAGAAAAAAATATCAGAGAAAACCATATCTGAGATGAATAATTCCATTGACGCACACTTTACCTTTGGATTCATTCCAGAATGTTTTCCAAAAGTCCATAAGTGAAATGTTGCAATCCTGTTTCTGTACATTGTTATCAAGCAGGGTCATCTTTGACCGATTTTCATGCCTTGTGTGTAAAGACCGGTCCATGTGCCGCCACGACGGAACGAAAACTATTCAAACAACCAAAAGTTAATACCTTAAAGTACTCTTAAATGTTTACATTAAGTTCTTAGAGAACTTTCAAGCTTTTATTGGGAATTTAAAAATTGCACTATTGGGAAAATTATTTAAAACGAAAACTTTAGCATTCCTTTCCTATGTGAACTTTTGATTGATTCAGTAATGTTTGCTTGAATTTTTCTAGTAAAACAAATAGCTCAACCCCGCTATACGAAATCACCCTGCGGAAACGTCCATGAGAACAATCGAAAGAAAATGCAAAAAGATAAAAAAAATTGTGTTTATTAAAATAAATATTTATTTTTTGTTTGCCCCCCCCCTTCAGAAAAAAATTTGCACTTGGACATAATTTTTAAAAAAGATTTGTAATGGCCTTACTGTTTTTGAACATCTGACCTATACATATAATTGGTCATACAACAAAAATCAAATGCTCATCAAAATCGATAAGGACCTGCTAGAGTCGAATGGAAATCGGAAAGTGTTATCCTCGTTATTAATCATATTACGTTTTCGTCTCGACTCGATACATTCCCAAAATATAAACCTGTTTTAATCCACCTAGTGGTGCAATTGTGCTTTTCTCATTTGTCCAGACTACGATTCCATGGCTGGTTATGTTCAGTATAATGGTGGAAATGAATATTACATGTTCAGTACGATTTTTACACACATACAATGGACCGACAGCCACGATCTTAAGATACTATGTGTCGATACTGAAACATCGCTTGAAACCAGCGGCGGATCATGGAGAAAGATCCGGGAGATCCGGGTCCTGCCGAAAATTTTCAACTTGTTAAGAAATTTTAAACTAGTTTTAATTTTAAAGTAGCAATCCCTCACTGCATACTCCCTCCGGGCCGGTATGATTGACGATTTTTAGAAATTTTAGATTTTTTTTTGCATGAAATATTGAGATTTGATGTAAACTCGAAAAAATAATGTTTGACAAAAATTGATTTTTTTTTGGACTTTGGTACATTTTTGCCTTTCTCATATAGAAAGGTTATGCAATCACCTTTCTATATGAGAAAGGCGAAAAAGTACCAAAGTCCAAAAAAAATCAATTTTTGTCAAACATTATTTTTTCGAGTTTACATCAAATCTCAATATTTCATGCATTATAAAGTCATTTGGCATCAAAAATACAAATTTGATTTTGAAAATTTTTCATTTCAGTTTATATGGAAATTTGCTGTGTGATTGCACTCTTCAACTCGTAACTCCGGAACCAGAAGTACAATCAATAAAAAATTCAATAGCAGTCGATGGGAAGGTTGTATCTTTCATTCGAGACTAATTTTGTGCAAATCGGTCCAGCCATCTCTGAGAAACACAGGTCACATTTTTTCCACATACACACATATACACACAGACATTTTCCGATCTCGACGAACTTAGTCGATTGGCATACGACACTCGGCCCTCCGGGTCGGGAGTAGATTGACGAATTTTAGAGTGAATGAGAAAGGCAAAAACATTTTTAGCAAATGTTGAAAGTTATGCATTTTTTTGGTGAGCAGTTCTATGTTTCATAGACATTAAATCAATTTTAACTTCGCTTCCTATTAAATAAAGACCCTTATTACAGTACATCTCTACAAAAGCGAGCTCAATTTGAAAAGAAATCTGATGATTATGATTAATTACAGAACTCTGAAATTTTCTATTGGAATGTTTTCAGGCAGGAATTTGATATTGATGCTATTAGACAACTGTGAAATCAAGACCAATAGATCAGTTACATATCAGGACCCCATTCCGACAATTTATCAAAAGTTCTCATGATGTTTACAATAACAGGTTATCAATCTACGGATCGGATAATTGTTATTGTAATATTGAATTAAATCAGTCTGCATCAATAAATTTTGAACTTTAATCCAATATTTTTTTGGGTGTGGTGGGGGGGGGGGGGGGCGTTGTATGGTGTTAAACCCCAAAACTTTCTCTGGGCTACGCCGTTGCTTGGAGTTATTTATTTCGCTTTTCATTTTCCGATATGTTTCAGATCGATCCGATGGTCATTAGTTAGAAAAATTGCAGTCAGAAGGTTCGCACAAATGAACATTTTTGCACTGATAAGTTATCAAGTTCCTTCCAGACAACTTGGAAGTGTTCGGTGATTATTTCTAGCGGTTGTAGACAGAAAAATGAAATACAAAATTCGATTTGTCGTAATAATGTTTGGCTTATTTCAATGGATTATTTCTATATTGAACAATAAATAGGCGACAAAGAGTAATCCACAAACAACAAGCCATAACTTTTAAAGTATTCAAAATAGATATTTGAAGTCTTCAGTAAAGTTATTCGCAAAAGTAAGAGCTACAAATTTGTAGAAGGCATCATTTCGATATAATCACTTCCAAGAAAATTTGTGAAAATATCTCACTCATAGGGGGATTAATCAGCAAAAGCACAATACCAAAAGAAAGGGCATATTTCCTCCATTAAATTCTCAGAAGATACTATTGACCTAAAATAAGCCGTTTTGGCGTTAATAATAGATTACATGTTTTTGGTCATATTTCTGGCAATGGGAAATGATAAAAATCTTTCATCCGCATTTAATGTTAAATATCTCTTTTGATAATAGTCCGATTTCAACAATCTATAGCTTGTTCGAAAGGTATTCGTTAAAGCTGTCTAAAAACATATAAATTGTTAATCTATATTGTCAATTTCGGCAGATAATTCTAAAAAACTGCAAAAAATGCCATTTTTACGCATTCAAACATTCATATCTTGGAAACTAAACATCAGAATCAAAAACAAATTAATAGCGTTCATACTGTTTTTTAGTTCTTTCATTTAAAATTGGTTTGGATAAGATCGGTTCAGCCATTGCTGAGAAACACGAATGAGAATTTGTCCGTTACATACACACACACACAGACACACACACACACACACACAGACATTGTCCCAAATCGTCGAGCTGAGTCGATTGGTATATAAGACTCGGCCCTCCGGGCCTCGGAAAAAATCTTGAAAGTTTGAGCGAATTCTATACATTTCTTTTATAAGAAATGTAAAAAGATTTTTTTGAAATCAATTATGTGAAATATAAAAAAATCGTAGTTGTCATTTTATGGTCATCACCTTATATGTAGTTGGATAAGAATTATCTTTTGTTTGCCCCAATGAATGATATTGTTATCCCAAAGAACCCCATTTTTGGTGAAAAAACGCTCATAACTTTTTGACGATAATAGGTCGATATGTGGTGCCATGAAACAAATTATTCGCCTTAAAACAATTTTATAGTTGTCTAAAGATTACTTCAGTTTTAAAACAATACTGCAAAAGTTATTGGAATAAAACAATTTTTCTAAGAAACACTGAGAAACACCCTAACCTTTGAAAACAAATGTATTGTAAAATGAAAAGTATGGCTGATAGAGCTTACATGTCTTCAGCAAAGTTTTCTGAAATTTGTCGTTCTACAACTTCGCTGAAGGTCGTTTGGCTCTAGCTAGAATGATTTGAAAGTTATTTTTTTGAACTTGGTTACATTAAAACCACCCTAACTGTCGCTTTAGCAAAATGAAGGGACTACGAGACCAATATTAAAAATGTCACTCTCAAACTAAATATTTTCTGTGAACAAGTGCTGATTACTTTTAAACGAAAAAAGCCAGGAATTCTGTGATAGGCTACAAATTATCTGAATAATAATTTAACAAGCTATATGTATGGAAAATTATACAAAAAGCAAAGCAGCTCTTAGGTAATTGTACCGCACAAATATATCAAACTTTTTTTTAATTCACGTGTTTTTAGCAAGTTACGCTACTCACCCGTCTATTCAATCTGATAGAAGCCAAAGTTTATCTACCGTCTTCTGGTGTCGTTGCTGCTACACTGAACACCGCTCGGATCAGCTAGAACGCCTGCAGCTTCCCCCTTCCGCATCGCTCGTTCGCCTGGATATGATAGCAATCAGCTTTATCCCCGTACTCGCCGTGCAGTACAAGCAGACTAAACGCTATTCAAACATTACCATCTAATTTATATTAATTTAATTCAATTTAATGCAACTCAAAGATCATACTTTAAACCTCACCCCGTCCCTCGCATTTCCTACCAACCCGAACACCATCCTTCCATCCTTGGAAAGTAGGTTTTTTTCTCCATTCTTCAAACTTTGTCTACCGCCTCGTCATCATTCTTCCTGAGGGGGCCTTCTGCTGCTGCTACCTTGGATACGTCAGCGCAGACAAACCATATCACTCCCTGGATCTAGGTTTCGCGATTGTAGTAGGCGGCCCCAACCAGCCCGGCGACGAGCTCCATCGAAAATTCCACCCAACTTCGCATCCAATTGTTCCATGACAGCGCTGATCAGGTTTTTTTCTTCTTCCTCAAACGAACCTACTCGCGATGTACCACCACTCCAAAGCAGCATCGCCGCGCGCACCTCAGTTGGCCATCATTCTCGGGACATATGTTCCCCATTTCCAAAGGCCCCCGCGCGACCGAGCGATGGCGGTAACCCTTCGACGTCAGAGCAGCTAGCTCTAGCGAAGCTGGAAACTTGCTCTTCATTTAGTTACCTACCTACTACCTTCATCTCTGTCGAGAGTGAATAGAAGTTTTGCGCCAAGCTGTTGGCATGCCCCCGCGGCATGGCCTGGGATCGTGATCGCAGAAGGCGGGCGAGAGATGCGAATTGCGGATAGAATGAACTCGAAGGCACACCGGAATTCCTGTACGTACGTACGAACGAACGGGGAAGTGGGTGTTTATGGTAAAGTGCTTCCAGTCCTCTCGGGGGGTCGTGTCTAGTTCGGGAAATAACCCGCGCCTGTAAACTGGAGTTTGTATTAACAAATGAACCCAAAAAGCAAAAAGGAAGAAGAGTTAGGTATCGAGTAGGCAGGCAAAGGAAAGTACTGATGCCATCGGAATCAACTTTACCATTAACTGATGTATTGAACGTGGAAAATGGGTAATAAAGTGTACATTGTTTCGGAACCGTTTGCCGTTCGCCTTGCCTCGGCTCTGCCCTGCGTATTTAGTAGGAATCGATGCCGTCAGGTTTGTGTGAGGTTGATCGATTGATTGTGAAAAGGAAGCCGATGATTGTGGTGGTGGGATTCTGTGATGGGGATTTGTAGGATGGAATTTATCACCGTAATTGCTTTGCAAAGAGGTGGGAATATTAGCGTAATCCGTCGATTAACAGGATTTATTTATTTTTCATGAGGACATTCATTGAACACTTATACGAGCTCGCACGTTTCCTTCCATCTTTTCCGTATATACCGTAAAACGCCGGAACATTGATTAATTTTTTAAGGTTTGAAGAACTTTCTCGAAATCAAGTAGATGTAATTGTTTGTATTTTCAAGGCAACCCATAGATTGAAAACATTGAAATTGTTGGGTACTTTATATCGTTTTATTATAAAACTAAATCAATTGATTACAAGTTTTTATTCGGGGATATCTTTGATAAACAAAACCGTTCTATCAAAATCTATTCGCTTCAAAAAGTTGTGTAATTTGCCTACTTTTAGGAAATTTTATGGCACAATTCTGTGACGTCCCAAAAGAAAACTAAATACCTGGAAAGATACGCCCTCAAACTACTGAGCAGGTTTTCGAGCTTTTTCCTCGTTTGTAAGAATGTTATGGTCACCTCCGTTCAAAGTGTTAAAATCACCGATTATAAAGAATTTCGATCGATTTCTTAATAGTTTTTGTAAGTCACCTTTCAAGCATTTAGTTTGCTCGCAAGTGCATTGAAAAGGCAAGTACGCTGCAGCATTAAAAATGATACAGGCCATATTCGATTTTCCGTAGTCTCGATTATCCGTTGTCCGAAAAAATTGTTTCTATTATCCGAATATTATTTTTTCTAAAGCTACATTACACATCTATAATTGTAATTGATACCAACTACAGTTTCTGAAAGAATAAATATTTTCTTAAAAAAATATGAAAACTTCATAGAAGTGCAGAAATTTTACTTTATTAGCATATAATTTTGAATTCGATGCGATGAATTACATATTTTCGTACACCAACCAATAACAATTAATACTACCTACAGTTTTTGGGAAACCAGATTTTTTTCTCACAAAATATTCATGAAAATACGTGGAAATACAGAAATTTCGCATAAAAAAACCTTTTTTTTCTATCCCAGTATACAAATACAAAAATCGATAGAAAATAATATCAGCTACATTTCCTGGAAGCACAAAATTTTAAACTTTTGAAAATTACAATAATTTCGGAAAATAATGGCCGATTTTGTCAGTCCCATTATATATTTAAGAATGATGAAATCTGAACATATTGGTTTCAGATTGTTTGAGACTATCGAAGGTATGAAATAAACCCCTAGAATACTCTTCGGAATCAGTCTATTATCGCATCAGTTTGAAAAACAATCGAAACTTTTTAAATACTTTAAGACCATCGACATTTTGAATTCTTAACACACTTACGCAAAGGCTTTCGCTTTAATTCCATCGTGTAACATAGGGGAAATGAATCAGAAGACTTTTTCTTAAATATGGCAAAATCGGGCCAAAAAGCTGACAAAGTCTTTTGTAGAAAAATTCGGCAGCGGACAAACACGTGGACTAATAGAATAGGATCTTCACTGTAGTCAGTACTTTGCACCGTTCTGAAAAGAACAGCGCTAATAATTCCTTACGAAGTAGATGCACTGAACAGCCTTTAAGCGACTCGGTAGAACACCGAACAATGGCCAAATGAAGATCCTGGATGATGTTTCCACCAAGCAAACAAGAGAAAAAAGTTTACTGTGCGACGATGTATAACAAACTGAATCACTTAATGCGTTTGAACAAGAATATTTAGAGCTAAAATATCCAAGAACCAAGATTAAGCAAGTTTAGGATTGGCTCACTAAACAATATCTCTAGAGCGCATGATGACGATGACAGTCTTCCCATATGCACATCGCACACAATGTTCGCTCTGGTTCTGTGCTCATATTAAACCCACACTTTGTGTACGAACCCAAACACGCTGTATCGTACCTAAAAACGTGCACATGTTCGCCTGCACAACTGAACACACTGTGTGCACACATCGGCTCGTGGCACCAGTTTTCTCTTTCTCACTCTCATCGTCACTAGCGCTGACTCTTTTTGCCATGTGCGAATCGTTCTCGTGTACGCACCCGGTGTACGTACACGGATGTTTGAACTAGAGTTTGCACATCGTTTGCTTGAGTTCGATGTTCGAGGCGAACTTGTGCATCGAGACGAAGCATGTTTGAAGTTGAACGCGTGCACGAAATTTTGTACACAGTCGCTCTAAGGTTGCCAACAAGTTTTTTGGGTAACTAGTACTTGCATTTGCTATATGCAATTGTAATAAGCCTCTCATTTTGGTTTAAACGCAAGAAGGACAATTTATAAAACAGAATTTGATTGATAAGTGCAGCTCATTAAACCAATTTTATCAATTCTGTAATCTCAAAAGAATTTTTGAACTTTACTAAACGTGATTAATTTGGCACCACACGAGGGAACGTGGGTAGCCAGCCTAAGTCACTTGAAGGAAACTTCAGAAGGTCTGATATGAGTTTGACGCGCCCATCACAAAACAAACCATCAGGTGGGTTCAAGCACATAAGGCGAAGTTCTTTATTATGTAATCGGATGTTATTGCTGGAAGGGAATCTTTTATTCCCGCGAAGTGCGCGTAAGTGTCTCTGCATACGGATTCGCCCAACCCTTTTGACCTCCCATAAGTAACACCAATAATTTGAAGGTTATCTGATAAACAATCTCGGGGCTACGGTAAGAATGGCTAAGCGCGGTGTTTCATGAAATGCGGCCGTTCCTTTCGATTAGGAAAGGCCGCGTGAACTTTTGGGGAAATGCTCTAATACTGCTGCTGATTGAACAACACAACGCTTCTTGGTGTCGTGTGCATAAAAAGTTGTGCATTTTTGATACTTGTAACACAGAGAACAGACGTCCATCTTCAACTTGTGTAAAATCTCTAACGGTTTCGAAGTTGGTTTGGATATCCAAGCCAGGTGCGCTACTGTCGTCATGTTTTTTTGTGGCTGAGTGCGGCAGAATTGACAGCGGATATTCCTCTACCCAGTCAAACTAGTCCGGAACCGGTTCGGATTTCCAGCATGAATTCCAGCTCAAATGCATCATCCGATAGAGTCGGAATCGGTCGTTTGCTTTGAGCAAGATTCCATACTGAATCCATTCAGGATTTCGAACCGGTTCCGGAATGGATTTGACGGATAGTTGGGATAGGTTGGTGTGGCGGCGCTAGTATTTATCGTATATTATTTCAAATGTTTACACAAGTTTTTTAAATATTGTTGTTCGATCATGGATGTCTGTTCTCTGTGCTTGTAACGTGTGCAAAATTCATCACCCTTATAAATCCATATTTCAAAATCGTCCAATGCTGGTTCTTTGTTGGACCAACGTTGGGCGACGCTCAGCAGACCGTTGGATGGTTTTGAAACAATTTTTTGGGCTTCTCAGTGGAATCTAGCGTGATGCTTCTCTTAGACGATTCCCAAAGTTTTTTTTTTGTTGTATACAAACTAGTGGTGCGTAATCTCAAACCCAGTGCTTATTTCTGTCTGAATTTACCAAAACTAGTATTACGTTGACTGAAGTTTCACACAGAGAATTTAGTTTTATGTGTCTTGATTATTGAAGAAAACATAAGTATATCAATCCAAATTAATCGAACACAATACTTTAAAATAAAATAAGTTGGCCAAATAACTTAATACATGTCTTGCTTTTACTTTATAGAATATAAAGTGATCGATATTCGTCCATAATTCAAACATTAATGCATGTACCATAAGTCAAACATTGATGAATGAACCTTAGATACTGTTTTTCAACATATAACAAATATATTTCGTGAAGAAAAAAAAACTTTTGTTTTGGTTCGATTATTCGAAGCGAAATTTTTCTGCACCCTACGGATAATCGAATCTGACCTGTACCGAAATCGGTTTCAACCTCGATACTCCGACTCTCGATCACCTTGGCCGCAAGAGACGGCAGGACGCAATGTTTGATTCTGCGATTCCTCCAATTCGAATCCAATAATTCGATCAAATCGATGAATATCAAAATTAGAGTTACTCTTCAATTTAATGTTTGGTTTAAAAAAAGTTCGGCCGCAACGGCTATATGCACATTATGTACCCTCAAAAAGTTAGAAAATTCATCTTCGCATGTTTTTTTAATGAACAGCTTTAAACATGGAGGTAGAATTTAGCATTACAGTCATCAATTGAAACATTGATCGTTGCAAGAAATTCAATATTTTCTTCCACGATGCTACCTAGATCGGTTGGAGCAAATGAAGCGTTGTGTGGGCACGAAATTGGCGGCGTGATAGTCATCGTTCTTTTAGCCGTGTTACCTGTCACTGAAGCATGGGTTGCTGCACCATTGTAGGATGTTGTGACGGACATAGAAGGTCCTTGTATAGGTGAAGAAGTTATATTTCTATTTTGAAGCGGATAACCACGTTTACAATTGTTTTCTTGAAGTCTACCTGTAGAAGTAGGTAATTTTTTAAAAAAAATTTCTTAGAACGAGAATTTATAATTTTTCTCCAATAGAACATACCCAGAAATTCTTTTGGTGGTTTCTTTCACCGGACGAACGTCCTTTGTGTGCGATTTATCACCACAGATCATACATTTGGAGTCCAAATGACATTTTTTTGTGTTAAGCCTTGGCATCTACGACACTGGATCAGATTTTGAATGTTCCCACTTTACTCGTACGTGGAACATAAAACGTGCTTTTCTCTAATACTTTCAAATTATTAATCTCAATACGTTTAAAATGAGTTAAATAAAGCTCCTGGATAATTCTAGCGCGTGCTGGCGTGTTAGTGCTGCTAGCCTTTCTCTTCATAAGCAAAATTAAAACATACGATATCATCAACAAAACAAAAACAGTACAAAAATAAAAATTATTTCGAGGCATCATCGTCATTCTCATTATCGTCATTGTCCTCTCTCACTCGCAAAGTTAAACAGACACCATTCGGTTTTGCTGCCGCTTCCGCTGGCAGGCCGTGTGTCGAATGTCGCTCGAGCGATATCGTCTGCCTTTCCTGCAGAACCACGAATCTAGCACGCTCTGATGAACTCCCGCAGAAGTTTGACCAACAACATAAAATTCAGTAACTAGCGCCAACTGAATGCTAGTTAGATAAGTCCCCTAACTAGCACCAAATTGGCGCTAGTTAGACACTAAAATCCAAAAAAAACACACGTCTTACGTGAACGCTAAACCTCTGGCTGGTACCGAGTGATGTCTCGATAGAAAGCACAGAGGTTCTGTTTGCCGACGAAGAATGTGAACTTGGTATAAGAACCAAACGCCTGGTACTATGTGAAATTCTCAAATGGAAAATTTTTGTGATCCGACCAAACAGAACCTGTGACTTTTTGGATTTTAGTGTCTAACTAATGCCAATTTGGTGCTAGTTAAGACTTATCTAACTAGCATTAAGTTGGTGTTAGTAACTGACGAGGAGAATCCGAAGCACTAAAAACCATGCGTTATGTTAGGACTTGTGTCTTTATGCACAAAAAATAAGTATTTTTTGCAATGCCCTACTCGAAATTTTCCGCCCTCTTGCAGGTTGATGGGATTGACGGTATTGGAAACATCATCAAGTCACAATAGAGTCAATAGAGTTATCTAAATATAAGGACCTTCGCTCTTTTTAGTTTCTATTTGCACCAAGTTCTGCTACGAGAGGTTGATTAGTTCTCATGTTAATAATCCACCAATCATTATGACTACTCAGGATTTCATTTATATAAGAAGCCCGCTTCAAGATGTTGATTACAATACGCCTCGATAGTGGTGTATCGAGGAGGCCGGGAGGGCTGACATGAGCCTTTTTTCTGTTCTATACCTTTCCTCTATTTACCCGCTCATAGCCAACAATCAACAAATAGATAATTGAGAAAGGATGTGCTTGTTGGCTATTCCAGTATTAGTAGTGTTGATCATAACTTCAGCTGTATCTTGTACCTGTATAATATATTGCGAGTCCTATACTGCCATTCTACACCCGCCTTCAGCTGGGTCAGCAAAGAAGGTGATAGTGAACGTCTTAACAATCACACATTCTAAAACGCGGTCTCAAGCGGGAACCTACAAAACTGCCCTCGCGCACGCGATTACGAATCGGTCACGTCCGGAAGTCTGTCCTTGATCCTAGAAGCCTGGGCCCATGCCTTCAGCTGGACCAATTAAGAAAATACACTCATACCTATTAGACAACACGTCTCATGGCGACATGACCGGAAACCCTATCGATATAAGGGATCCCAATCTCTGCCAGAGTTTTAACCGCACACCGAAAATTTGATATCAGACTCATGGTTCGCGCGATCATTCAGGAACACACGCAAATATGTTACAAAATCACGTCAGCATACAAACGTTTGAGCACCTCGCGATTTTCCAAGCAACCTCCGCTCACGAACTCGCAAACATGATTACACCCCGGTGATAAGGTGAACGTCTCACCACTCATAAACTTACCAACGTGATCTCGAGCGTCAGCCTACAAACTCCCGCGCTCGCACCATCATGAATCGGGATCGTCCGGAAGTCTCTAACCTCGGTATCAACAGTCTAGGTCCATGTTAATTAACAAATAAAATAAAATTGAAAAATTAAGAAAAAATAACTTCCATTTCCACTAGACAAAGCGTTCCATGGCGACATGACCGGGAACTCTAGTGATATGGGGTAACTCACTTCCTGTCATGTGATCCGTACACCGAAAACTAAATGAATGAGTGTCCGCGAATATGTAAATGGCCGCAAGGTTTCAAAATCGAATTTATACACGCGAAGTCACATACATGCTAGCACACGCGACAAACACGTCAACATACGAACGCTTAAGCCCTTCGCGATCATCTACGCACACGTATGCCCGCGATCGCGCAAACTTGATAACGCTCCGGTAATTATGTGAACGTTTTAGTACATTCGAAGTTACAAAAGCGGTCTCAAACGCGAACCTGCCAATGCGCGGGAGATCATGTATCGGTCACGTCCGGAAATCTTTACTCTTCATTCTAGCAACTTAGGTCCATACATCCAGTTGGACCAATCAAAAAATAAAGCTCATATCCACTGGACCGCACGTTCTATTGCGACATGACTCTAGTGATATGGAAGAACCCGCTTTCTTCTAGAATCTGAACCGAAAAAATAAGTATCAGATTCACGGTTCGCGCGTGATCATTCCAGAACACACGCAAATATGCCAAAGGCACACGGTTATAAAATGGATTTTTTTTTACATTTTAACGACATTCAATTAGCTAGAGATTACTGGGTAGGGAAAGTTATGAAAATTAGAGCCATAGTAGTCAAGTGAGAGCAAGGATGTGAAGTAAACAGATCGGAAAACTAGAAGTGGCAGGGTCATTAGAACAGGCTTAATATCGTACGGGCTTAATCTTTGTCTTCTGTTAATGAGGGTCGAGCTTAGGCAGTATAACTACGAATCACCCGAGTTCACTAGCATGTGTCCTGGTATAGATAGACGTGTCCACGGTCCGACGGTCGGTTGTCACGGTAAAGATAGACACGTCTATCTATACCAGGACACATGCTAATGAACTCGGGTGATTCGTAGTTATGCTGCCTAAGCTTGACCCTCATTAGCAGAAGACAAAGATTAAGCCCGTACGATATTAAACCTGTTCTAATGACCCTGCCACTTCCAGTTTTCCGATCTGTTTACTTCACATCCTTGCTCTCACTTGAGTACTATGGCTCTAATTTTCATAACTTTCCCTACCCAGTAATCTTTAGCTAATTGAATGTTGTTAAAATGTAAAAAAATGTGACTAACATAGTCGAAATAAAAAAGGAAAAAATAGAATTTATACACGCGAAGTTACATATACGTTAACACACGCGACATACAAACGCACACGCGATCGAACACGTTAACGTACAAATGCTCGAGCCCTTCGCGATGATACATGCTATCGCGAGTCCCTACGCCCGCTCATACCTGAACCGCACAATGAATATCACATTCAGAATCACGGCCCGCTACAATTGCCCTAAAGCAGTGTTTTCGTGGGCGCCATTCGCCTGTCTCGTCTGCCAATTGTAGTATGATTCTGACGGAGAGCCCTTCCGAGAACCTAGCTCTACAGCTCCAGTAGGACAACTCTCGAAAAAAATTCATTTTTTAGGTTTTGACGTAGGTGCCAATACATTATTTAAGGCTTCTTCGGAGAACGCAATGGTGAGTCAAACGAAAGCATTTATGTGACCAAAAATTTCCCTAGAGGCAGGATTCGAAACCGCAACCCTTGCGACTCTGGCCCAATATTTAATTCGAACGGTGGGTTCACTCCCGTCATATCTCTGTTAGCCTGGTAAGGAACCAGAAATCGACAGTTCTCCATTAGCTCTGTCAGGTCACCCACCGAAGTTCGATGGGTAAGGAGCTAAAATTAAACACCAGAAGATAATGAAAACCCGGCCCTTGGTATCTAGCGAAAGAAAGTAAATTATCAAATGGGTTTGGTAGCTGCGGTTGTGTGTGTGTGTGTGTGCTCTTGCCGTAGAGGTAGGGAGCGATCATCGTCGCCATCATACGATAATCGTGTGTTCTTCCTGAGACGTCATCATTGCTCAAGGAGATAGCATAAGGGTTTGTGAATTGGGACGGAGTCTCAAGGGTTGCAGGTTCGAAGCATGCCTCTGGGTGATTTTTTTTTCACATAACTGGTTTCGTTTAACTCACCATTTCGATCTGTTTTTCCCGTTGGATACCAACAAAAAGTCTTCTTTTTACTGTCATACTGTGACCATTTTTTGTTACTTCAGTTATTTTTCATATTTTCGACATTTCTTATGTTTTTTTGTTTATATTTAATCTATTCTTCTATTTTTTATGTCGCTATTCCTATTTTTGTGCTATTCTGGAAATTGAAATTGTGTAAGTCCGTATTAGACTAGACAATTCCCAGATCAGAAGGACAATCGACCATGGTTAATCACTTAGCTTTCAACGAGTTGCTGTATTAATTTAAATATTATCGTTTTATTTTTTTATTATTAGATTGTAAAGTACTTGACATATTGTTTTATTTTTTACAATTTCAGCATAGAAAAGCTAGAAGATGAAAATTTTTCTAAAAATATATATGGTTTTCGTAAGCAAATTTACTATAAATTCTGCAACTTTGCTGAACACGAGAACCTGTTTTTTCGATCAGTAATTTAGAAGTTTTACTAAGAAAAAAAATCCTAGAGAATTAAGCATAAGCATAAGCATAAGAGATCGCCCGTAGTTGCTACTCCGTTATTGACCAGAACCAAATTAGGTTGCAAAATGTTCATTGGAACAACATGTTTGGGAATAACATGATGAGCCACATTGTACAATCTATTCTGATCCCTGCATGCTGATCAATACCGACGCCGGCCACGTCCGAATGCAGATCTTCTGGGAAAGGAAGGAATGTTAGTCCGATACATGTTGCTACTAGAGACCGAGGAATCCTCTGCATCTCCACATGTATCACGGGAATGGGAGAGTTGTTAGTAAGTGTGCCAATAGCGTGGTCATGTAATAATTGCTCTGGGCAGCCGGCTGCCAAGAATTTGGGAAATTTATCATTTGTTGGATTAATACGATTAGAAAAATAAGCAACTTGAATTCCGGAAAGCCGGATATAAGGAGCACTGCTTATATTTCTTAATAATATTCAATCACGCGACGAATTTTTTCGTGGTTTCTATCGTGTCGGTGCTGATTTTACCCGGCGATCGTTTGAATAAAATGAGGAATCTTATACAGAAGGTTCATCAGACTCTTCCATAGGTGTCGCGGAGTTGGTGTTCTAGGATTCGCTCCATGCAAGCGATGCGACCTGTACATAGTTTATTAGGTAGTAGTTTAGTAAGTTTTCGAGAACACGATCGCTCGAAAAAGAAGATGATCTTGTTTAGTTTTTGGTTCTTTTTAAACTCTGGGTAGCCGGCTACCGAGAGTATCCTATGTTTTCTAAACAAAAGCAATTTCAACTCCACACAGCCGATCGTGGGAGTATTGCCTAGAAAAGCTAATCTTATCTGCAGAATAGGCCGGATCACTATTTACTGCGACATTATTTATACTAATTTCGCTATACCTCCTCCTCAATATATTTTTTGGGTTGCAAACTACCAAGTGATAACACGTTATACACACAAAGAGTAATGATAGCTCGAGATGTTATAAATTAACGAAAGTATTTCCTATTTCTAATATCGGATTGTTTGCGAAATACACGTATACGAACGATTATATCGAACACTAAAGGGAAATACAGAGGATCGTTAACCTGATGCACGGGCTTGCCACCAATAACGGAACTTGAAATTAGATTCACTAAAACAGACACGGCGAATTTTCAGTACGTATTGACCCGCGATCATCGATACTAGTCAAATTAAAGTCTTATTGGAGCTGATTTCCCAACAACTATTCATTTTTACGGTATTGTTTTCTCCGCTAGATCTGTACGAACCCTCTCATTCTGCTACTATTGGCAGAAGGCTAATAGCACCCAGTCGTCGCCGGCCTAAGGACCAAATGCCATTAATAATCTTAGACTCGCGTGGAGGCATGAGATAGAATTGAAAGCTAACCAATGAACATGACAGCAAAACACTTATTCTTCGTGCTGACATAACTGAAGGTAATTGCTTACCGGTCCCCGATTCCTCTCGCGAATTGTCAATTCTCAAACCTCATAACATGATTGAAGTCATCATTCCACTCAAACAAGGCCATGTGTTTTCCCTAAGCACATTGAATGCTCTTTGGATCAGTTCCCCCGTTGGTAAAACAAACCCTAAAGAAACATAGAAATTAGTTTGCTCAGTCCAAAGAAAAGTTTGCCGACCGGCAGATACGTGTTCCCTTACAGTGCCATCACATCAACGAACACCCAAAATTTACATGCGACAAAATATCTGCAGTCCCGAATATTAAAGAATCAAAACCTCTACTCATTCGTAAAAAAAAGAAAGTAAAAAAAAACAGTTGAATATCCAAGGCGGCTCCAAAGATGAATGACGCCTATGAAACACCCAATAAAAAATAGGTGACAAGGGACGCGGACAAAATTAGCTCAGCACCGACTGGCTGGTTTGCCACCTATTTTTCGGGCGAAGAATTTTGGGGCGACACCTGGTAGTCGCTAGTCGCTGGTGAAACGCCAATATTCTAATTTTTCTTATTGCCGTATCTTTTTTCACTTTTCGGATTGATTTTTTTTTTCTCTGAAAAACCATTTTTCACTATTTAAGAAAAAAAAAAATCCTAGAGAATTGCACTTTAAGTTAAAATAGATGTAGATGCAAAGTTTTGTCCAAATCGGAGATATTGGGGTTTGATCTTGGTCCATATTGGCATGGGACTCCATAGATGCCATTCATATACGGTACGCAAATCAAAGGGCCGAGTTTGCTACTTGGTGCACAGCAGATAATTATCAATAGGTTAAGCGAGTGCTCGTCGATTCAGGATGAGATCCAGTTATTATGATTAGATCAAGATAACATTCAACTGTGATGTGTTTAATTGTACCGGAGACTGTTCACAGAAACGATTCAGCTCCGGACCTATCAGTGGGAGGGTGTATTCTTGTTCGAATCGTAAATCCTTAGACTATTTATAATAAATATCGCATTTATCGTTTATGTTGACTGCAACCAAGTGTAGGACGAATTATTTATCATATTTATCATATATACATGAACACGTACGCACAGAAACTTCCTTCGTACGAATCGGTTCAACAGATGCAGAGCAGCCCAAAGTCATTAAATCAGCTTATCTGCAATCATACTTTTTGGTTGGAAGCCGGTGAAATTTCCATACTACATGATAATCAGATAATAATTTATAAAGCATCTATGTATGTAATTTCTCTACCAGCAACTGACAACAGGGGCAAAACTTTGTCGTTCGTTTCCCCTTTCTTTAGAATTTACGAGAAAAAAAGAAATCATACGCGCGGTAAGCATATTCAGATTAGTCGCAAACAAACGATTGATGACAACGTGTAAACATAAAACAATTACTCGGATTTGAAGCTTTTCTTTGATCAAAGTTTTCTGGGAAAATCACAATACTGAACGCGTCCGTAATGCAAACTCGACACACACACACGTGATTCCATGGTTTCGAACACATTTGGAGCGATGTGGATCAAGGCAGGCCCTGTGCCTGGCGGCAATTCACCAATTGTACCTCGTTCACCCGCGCAGCCAGCCTGACTGCTGCTATCATCACCGTCAGAATCAGCGTCCGGTCCCGGCGAAACTAAATCACCCAGCCTACTGTAACAGAGTAGCCGATCGAAGGATTTACCGCACCGTGACTAGATTGGTTTGGTTTCAGTTTATCCCTGGCTTTTCTGTGTGTTAATACGAGTGGAGTATCACGGCAGTATCGGTCCTGGCGAGAATGACTTGGTTTTTGACGCTTCCTTCCGGATGGATTGTTCTGGATAGACTGCTGCAGCCATCGATAGTGCCAGGGGGTGACACGATGGTTCGGATTCTGGTTCAAAGGAGACCATCTAGAAAGATACACTAAGGTTTTTTTTTACACGGGGGATACGTACCGTGTAAAAAAAACCGTGCAAAAAAAACCGCGTTAATTGCGAAATCCGTGTAAAAAAAACCGCGTTAATTGCGAAATCCGTGTAAAAAAAAACCGCGTTAATTGCGAAATCCGTGTAAAAAAAAACCGTGTTAATTCAGAAAACCGTGCAAAAAAAACCGCGCTAATTCCGAACACCGTGCAAAAAAAACCGCGCTAATTCCGAAAATCGTGCAAAAAACCGCGTTACATTCAATGCAAAAGACTTAGACGATTTTTGAACAGGTTTTTTTTGCACGGATTATGCAAGTAGCACGGTTTTTGCTTTTTCCAATTCCTTAGATTTTTGGAAAAGTGGAAACGTCGGATCTTGAGGTTTCCTTTTGTCCCGCACTTTAACAATATGGTTGTTTTCGGTACAGTGTTAACGAGTAGGCACCAAATATCGATGCCTGAGGCCATTTGGAATACCAAGATGACGACTTCCGGTCTAACAGAATTTTCAATAACCCAATCAGTATGCATATTTTCCGAGCGGGCCTAATGAGCGCACGATAGAGAGGCCATTTTGAAATACAACATTGAGACTATCGGCTTAGCGATATTCTGTATAACTCACAACATGGAGTGTTTTGGAACTGGATTGACAAATATGCAGTTGCCAGAGGTCTGAGTATAAATATCCAGCGTAAAACAAAAAGATACATTTATTTTTGTATATTTTGCATTTATAAGATAAGAAAAATGTGCTCATGAATGGATTTACTCGAATTTGAGTTGGTTCGTCTGCTAGAGCTCATCGAGCGAATCTTCATGCGAGACTCAAAGTCGAATCAAAAAGCTGACATAATCAGGGAGAAATAATAAAATCAGGTCTTCGCTGTATTATTAAGGGGGGCGTCTGATGTAAAGTGCTCAAACCGAAAGTTATTTTGTTTTACGATTTTGAAGGCAAGGAAACAATGCATCTTTTATGTAATGTTAAGCTTTAAATTTGTACGTTTATTCTGTACGAAAAAAATATTTGCACGGCCTTATTCTGCGCGGCGTGTGACGTGAGACGACGAAACTCACCTCACTTTACGTGACTTTTCTCACCCGATTCTGAGAGTCGACTCGGGTGAGGTGAGATTCCTCATTGCGGTTAAATGGGAGTCTCACGTCACCCGAAGTGACTCTTCAGAATTGGGTGAAGTCACGTAGAGTGAGGTGAGATTAGTCGTCTCACGTCACACGCCGCGCAGAATAGGGTCGGCAGCCACGCAGAGCCACACATACGAGCGTTCCAAGAGTAGACGTCCAACCATTTCCATGTCGAGGAGCGCCGCGGCTAACACGATGACTCTTGATAAAATTGTTTGACACAGGAAATTAAGTAAAATTTGTGAAGCTTAGACTTGTAGTTACTCGATGAACCCAAAAAAAGTTCGAGTTTAGGAAAATGGCTTCATGTAAACCGAAAAATCTCATATTTTTCTGTAAAATTCGTGCACTTTTCTTCAAAATAATAGAAAGAACAATTTTTTCATTCTGTTTTCTGTGGTTCACCGACAGGCTACACATATTGTGCATTTTCATAAAAAAATCAAGTCAATTCTTTGATTAGTTTTTGAGTTATCGTGTTCACCAATTTGAAAAACGCGGTTTCGAAAAAACGCTATTAAAGGATACTCCATATCAAATTGCATCACGGAAAAAATGACGTGGAAAACAATCCATATGGTATTTTCTCTTAAAAATTTGGGTGGAAGTGGTTTAAAGTGTATTGTTCACACTGTATTTTTATCGCTGTCAGTCTTAAGAAAATTGTTGCCGATAGATTGAAATCTGCGTGTGTCACAGCAAATACGCGCGAGGAATGCATGGCTGTTTAAAACAAAAGAAGTTCAGCGTGGTCACCGAGATTGCGGGAGACTATTCTAGAGGCTCAATACTAACAATTAAGCGGATAAAAAAGAAGTCGATTTTTTTGCCCACTACACCAGACGCCCCCTTAATATGAATGAGATGTACACTAAAGCAGAGATGATGCTTGTAGAGATGCGCGAAGACTGAAGCCAAAAGTTCCAATCGAACCCAAAACAACGGTTCCAAACTAGCAATGTAAACAAATATGGCGGATTTAGGAAGTAATGCGTGGGGAGTATCGAGATTGAAATGAAAAGAAATGCATGTCTGCATCCTGCATTCTCGATACATTTTTTCTAGTGCAACGAAAAACATGTAGACAGGCTCAGTAACGTAAATCAATGCGTTTCCAAGTTACATGATTGAGTATTGTGGGAAATATTTCAAAAAAGGAATTCGCCAAGCATTCATTAAAACTACAAGTCACTCGCTGTTTACACAATATTCCTGGTTGCCAAAACTAGCAGACAAATAATTTGTAAAACCGTGCAGCCAAATTTACTGTTTTTCTCGCCGCGTGTCTTTATATTTAAAACATCGTCTTGGCACTAAAATAGAAGTCACCATCTTAGATGAAAACATGACTTCCGGAATTGACATCCGGTATCTATTCATTAACGCTATTACAAAAATTCTCACATTGTTGTGGTAATTGAAAATTTTACTAAACCGAAGTAGCCATCTTGATTTTCGAAATGGTCTCAGACATTGATATTTGGCACCTACTCGTCAATCCCGTTCCAAAAATACTCATATTGATTGGGCTTTGGAGAATTCCACAGAACCGGAAGTCGCCATCTTGAATTTCAATATGGCACCAGACATCGATATCTAGCGTCTATTCGTCAATTCCATTCCAAAAATACCCATATTGATTCGATTTTAGAGAATTCCAATGAACCTGAAGTCGCCATCTTGGTTTTCCAAATGGCCTCTGACACTGATCTCTATCATGCACTCTATTAGGCCCGCTCTGAAAATATGCATGCTGATTGGGTTATAGAGAATTCCACTGAACCGGAAGTCGCCTTCTTGGTTTTCAAAATGGCCTTAAACATCGATATCTGACGTCAACTCATCAATCCCGTTCCAAAAATATCCATATTGATGGGGTTTCTGAGAATTCCACTGAACCGGAAGTCGCCATCTTGGTTTTCAAAATGGCCTTAAACATCGATATCTGACGTCCACTCATCAATCCCGTTCCAAAAATAGCCATATTGATGGGGTTTCAGAGAATTCCACTGAACCGGAAGTCGCCATCTTGGTTTTCAAAATGGCCTTAAACATCGATATCTGACGTCCACTCATCAATCCCGTTCCAAAAATAGCCATATTGATGGGGTTTCAGAGAAGTCCACTGAACCGGAAGTCGCCATCTTGGTTTTCAAAATGGCCTTAAACATCGATATCTGACGTCCACTCATCAATCCCGTTCCAAAAATAGCCATATTGATGGGGTTTCAGAGAAGTCCACTGAACCGGAAGTCGCCATCTTGGTTTTCAAAATGGTCTTAAACATCGATATCTGACGTCCACTCATCAATCCCGTTCCAAAAGTAGCCATATTGATGGGGTTTCAGAGAATTCCACTGAACCGGAAGTCGCCATCTTGGTTTTCAAAATGGCCTTAAACATCGATATCTGACGTCCACTCATCAATCCCGTTCCAAAAATAGCCATATTGATGGGGTTTCAGAGAATTCCACTGAACCGGAAGTCGCCATCTTGGTTTTCAAAATGGCCTTAAACATCGATATCTGACGTCCACTCATCAATCCCGTTCCAAAAATAGCCATATTGATGGGGTTTCAGAGAAGTCCACTGAACCGGAAGTCGCCATCTTGGTTTTCAAAATGGCCTTAAACATCGATATCTGACGTCCACTCATCAATCCCGTTCCAAAAATAGCCATATTGATGGGGTTTCAGAGAAGTCCACTTAACCGGAAGTCGCCATCTTGGTTTTCAAAATGGCCTTAAACATCGATATCTGACGTCCACTCATCAATCCCGTTCCAAAAATAGCCATATTGATGGGGTTTCAGAGAATTCCACTGAACCGGAAGTCGCCATCTTGGTTTTCAAAATGGCCTTAAACATCGATATCTGACGTCCACTCATCAATCCCGTTCCAAAAATAGCCATATTGATGGGGTTTCAGAGAATTCCACTGAACCGGAAGTCGCCATCTTGGTTTTCAAAATGGCCTTAAACATCGATATCTGACGTCCACTCATCAATCCCGTTCCAAAAATAGCCATATTGATGGGGTTTCAGAGAATTCCACTGAACCGGAAGTCGCCATCTTGGTTTTCAAAATGGCCTTAAACATCGATATCTGACTCCACTCATCAATCCCGTTCCAAAAATAGCCATATTGATGGGGTTTCAGAGAAGTCCACTGAACCGGAAGTCGCCATCTTGGTTTTCAAAATGGCCTTAAACATCGATATCTGACGTCCACTCATCAATCCCGTTCCAAAAATAGCCATATTGATGGGGTTTCAGAGAATTCCACTGAACCGGAAGTCGCCATCTTGGTTTTCAAAATGGCCTTAAACATCGATATCTGACGTCCACTCATCAATCCCGTTCCAAAAATAGCCATATTGATGGGGTTTCAGAGAATTCCACTGAACCGGAAGTCGCCATCTTGGTTTTCAAAATGGCCTTAAACATCGATATCTGACGTCCACTCATCAATCCCGTTCCAAAAATAGCCATATTGATGGGGTTTCAGAGAATTCCACTGAACCGGAAGTCGCCATCTTGGTTTTCAAAATGGCCTTAAACATCGATATCTGACGTCCACTCATCAATCCCGTTCCAAAAATAGCCATATTGATGGGGTTTCAGAGAATTCCACTGAACCGGAAGTCGCCATCTTGGTTTTCTAAATGGCCTCAGACATGAACATTTGGCATCTACTCGTTAATGCTGTTCCAAAAGCAATCACTTCCACTTTTCCAAAAATCTTCGAAATTCTTTGCATTCAAAATGGAAAAGCAGAAACCGTGTAAATTTCAAAATCCGTGCAAAAAAAACTTGGTCAAAAACCGTCTAAGTCTTTTGCCTCCAAACATTTTTGCGAAACCCGTGCAAAAAAAATTATTGAGAAATCGTCTAAGTCTTTTGCCTTTAAAAGGACTTAGAATATTTTTGCGAAAAACCGTGTTAATTGCGAAAACCGTGCAAAAAAAAAACCGTGCTAATTGCGAAAACCGTGTAACAAAAGCCGTGTAAAAAAAAACCGTGCAAAAAAAACCGTGTAAAAAAAACCTTAGTGTAATTAAACATGCATTTTATTCATTCAGAATAAATTTTCGACGGCTCTTAAAAAATCCTTCACGGGTTCCAATCTCCCGAACGCCCCCCAATCTACTAACCATACGCATTCGCATCCCACCCGGCATTGATCCTGCCTTATCCTAACAACTCTCAATAAATCCCTTTCTTCTACCAAACATTGCCAATGCCTCGGAGATGTCTATTATTATCAGCACTCTTGCATCTCATGCCAAGCTCGGTAATTTATGACTTTTCTGTTTATCTTCCGGCCAACCGATAAATGTAAACGAAACGCATGCCAGCCGCCGCCTGTGTCTAACCGAATGCTTAGCCTAGTTGCGCAGTAGAAAAAAAACCACTAACAGGGAAGCAAACAGAGAGCGTTCTAACTCTTTAATAACTCCTCCGTCAGAACTAATTGGATTTTGTTTTCCTTTCTCTCTTCCTGTGCGGAACGGGATCAAAACCCTGCGGCGGCGATCTGGACCATTGTTTGGGACCACCCTAACCGGGACGGCTTCAAAAATACAACAATAACAACAACAACAACAACAACAACAACACGTCACTGTCCACAGGGACCAATCGGACTGGACGGTCCCAAAGGTGAGCCGGTAAGTACTACTAGTTGAAGTTTCTAGCTTCCTTAGGTTGCCCTCTTTATTTGCACGCTCAATTGTGGCTACCGCGTCCCGTGCTTCACGCCCCTACCCGCCGCCGCCGCCGAGGGGGCTAAGCTGTGTCAGACAAGTTTTCAATTAAAAACCCTTTGTTTTCTCTGTTTCTTTTTATGTTGTACCACCCTCCAGGGACGACCTGGCGACAAGGGCTCGAAAGGCGAAGTCGGACTGCCACCGATAGACGTGTTCCAAACAGTGAAGGTAATTTATTTTATGTTTAGCTTGTTTTATGACGGGAGATTTCCGAAGATCGGACGGAGCCTGTTTTTGTCATCCCAGCAGTAGCCTGTTCTCTCAGGATGGAAGCTAATTTCGGACACAACAACAGACGAGCAGCGTGAAATTAGTTAGCGAACGTGAATCAATTTGGCAAATGATAGCCTACTGTGACGCGGTGTCAATGTCTCCAAGAGAACAATCCAGTCGCTGTATTATAACGTGACAAATCACATCCTTACGTGCATATTGGTACTCACCAGTCCTGTACATATCGGTTGAAGGCAATTAGGTCTCGCATCGACTGTCGCGCCTTCCGAAAGCAATAGACGGTTCGATGTCTGCTTTGTGTATCCTGTTCCCAGTGTCCTTCGGTGGCTGTGAATGGAGATGTAATTCTAATTAATTCAACGAAATTGGCAGCCATCTTCGGTAGTGTGAGGACTACGTGGGGATCTGACTTGCAGAGTCAGCTGAAACATGAAAGGCTCTCATCTAGCTGGCGGGAATTAGTGAAACGTCATGTCCGATTCCAACGAGTCGTACTGGACATCTACCTTTGTCGAAAAAAGTGGAAGCACAAAAGTGGCAAGCGCCGATGAAAAATTGCACGGACTGCATTGTGAAAGAGGATAGCGGGTATAGCACAAAAACTGATTAACCTTTACAGAGTTGACCAACCACAAAAAAGAACTCGAAACGAATGATTCCTACCCAGCCACGAAAGAGTGAATCAAGCTTCATTCCATGATCCACGACGGTAAAAAAGTCACACCAACTTCACACCGCTACCCTGTGTTGTCGTTACACGCTTGACCTGCTAACGATCCTCCCACCACCAACCGGGAGTCTCCATAGACCTGGAGGATGAATCAAGTCAGCCGCGAAACCGGCGCTGTCAATTTCGCTCTGCAAATGGGGAACGATTAGCGCGATATAATAGGGAAGATAGCCACACTGTACGGCCGGGGGAACACACTCGCACCGACTGAACCCGTGTAACAACTACGGACACCTACTAGGATTTTATGTACGGGTACCTACCAGGCGTTAGGCGTTGATGCACACAAAAACCCTAATCACGCAACAGTAGGTTTGCGTACACCGACCGGTCCCTGCCGCACGACTACTACTTGATGGCGAACGATGGCAGGTCATTTACGTAAAATTAAACTCAGAGTTGCCACTTCCTGCTACCGCCGCCGCCGCGCGGCATCATCAGCCGGCAGCAGCAGCCGGCAACACCGTCAAACATGTGACTCTGCGAAGCTATCTGATACTAACTTTCGCCATTAGATCCGTGTGAGCTGGGGATCCGGGCAACCATGCAGTAATTTTTCCGCCTTTTTTTCTTCCCTCTATTTCTTCATTTTTTCCCCCTCACCGGCTTCCACTGGATGACGATGGATTGTGCAAACACCACCAAAATGGAACAAAAAAAAACGACGACGACGACGACGACAACGTATCTCCAACGGAAAACTTCATTGTCCGTCCTGGCTTGTCTGCAGGGATTAAAGCGATCCGTTACGACGCTGCGGGGCGGTTCGCTGGGATACGCTGAAATTGTAGCCGTTAAGGTACCCATCATTTCAACTCACACCACAATGCACCGTATTGGTTTTGCTTTCGTAATCTTAAAGTGTGTAACCAACAACAACAACAAGCACAACAACGGTTTACTCACCGGCTTTCCTCCTTCGAAGGGCCGATTCGTGGTACATGGTCGCCGCTTCCGTCAGAAATCAGGATCGCAGTGTGCCACGAGTCGGTTTTTGCGAGGAGCGCGATGCTTTACGTAGTAGTTTCACGTTGTTAGTTTGCTACTTTGTTTTCTATCTGTGTCCCTTTGTGTGTGTAGTTTGGCGTTAGTTTTTATGATGGTAGCATTTTTTTTGTCGCTTTTCAGATTGTTTCGTTCAAGCACAGCTGTGGTTATTAAAAAACTTCTGGTGAAATTGTAATGGCATTAACTCGCACCGCAGTACGGTTATTATGCACTTGTTTTCCGGTGGAACTAACAACTAGCTAGCTAACAAGGTCGGGTGGGATTGTGGGGTGAATTGCGATACGGTTGGGTAATTTATCGGGGTTCGAAATGTCGATTGATTAATAGTGTCGAGGACACATTTACTATACAAATTACCAAAGAGTTTGAAAATATTTATTTTCGAAAAGGTTGACATCAAGGCGGCATCAATTCGTTATGACCGTGAATGACTTGAACTTGAGTATTCAGTAAAATTTTCTTATATACTCAATCTCATATAAATCTCATCACAATCTGATCTTAATCTCATCTCGACATCATTTCTATCTCATCTCAATCTCATTTCCACCTCATCTCCATCTTGTCTCACTATCATCTCAAACTAATTTCAATCTCATCTCAATCTCATCTCAGTCTCATCTCAATCTCATCTCAATCTCATCTCAATCTCATCTCAATCTCATCTCAATCTCATCTCAATCTCATCTCAATCTCATCTCAATCTCATCTCAATCTCATCTCAATCTCATCTCAATCTCATCTCAATCTCATCTCAATCTCATCTCAATCTCATCTCAATCTCATCTCAGTCTCATCTCATTCTCATCTCAATCTCATCTCAATCTCATCTCAATCTCATCTCAATCTCATCTCAATCTCATCTCAATCTCATCTCAGTCTCATCTCATTCTCATCTCAATCTCATCTCAATCTCATCTCAATCTCATCTCAATCTCATCTCAATCTCATCTCAATCTAATATCTATCTCATCTCAATCTCATCTCAATCTCATCTCAATCTCATCTCAATCTCATCTCAATCTCATCTCAATCTCATCTCAATCTCATCTCAATCTCATCTCAATCTCATCTCAATCTCATCTCAATCTCATCTCATTCTCATCTCAATCTCATCTCAATCTCATCTCAATCTCATCTCAATCTCATCTCAATCTCATTTCAATCTCATCCCATCTCATCTCATCTCAATATCATCTCAATCTCATCTCAATCTCATCTCAATCTCATCTCAATCTCATCTCAATCTCATCTCAATCTCATCTCAATCTCATCTCAATCTCATCTCGATCTCATCTCGATCTCATCTCAATCTCATCTCAATCTCATCTCAATCTCATCTCAATCTCATCTCAATCTCATCTCAATCTCATCTCAATCTCATCTCAATCTCATCTCACTTTTCATCTCCAGCGCTTTCTCACCTTTTCTCTGTTTGATTTTAATCTTATTTTAAATGCATTAATTTTATTTAATTTAATTTTAATTTGGTCGGTGTTAAGTCAGACCGGACTAAGTCGCAAAACGTCAAAAAATGAGATAATGATATCACTGGATAAAGAATTTCGTCAGCTATATTCGACTTTTGCCAGATTTGAAATATGTAATAATAAACAAGAGTTATAGCAACAATTAATTTTCAATTATAATGTAAAGGATGCTGCGATTAAAACTTTAAACTCGTTTCTCTCGAAATCAATATTTTGTCACTTAGTCCGGTCTGACTTAACACCGACCATTTAATTTTGATTTTATTTTAATTATGTTTTAATTTAATTTTAATTTAATTTTAATTTAATTTTAATTTAATTTTAATTTAATTTTAATTTAATTTTAATTTAATTTTAATTTAATTTTAATTTAATTTTAATTTAATTTTAATTTAATTTTAATTTAATTTTAATTTAATTTTAATTTAATTTTAATTTAATTTTAATTTAATTTTAATTTAATTTTAATTTAATTTTAATTTAATTTTAATTTAATTTTAATTTAATTTTAATTTAATTTTAATTTAATTTTAATTTTAATTTAATTTTAATTTTAATTTAATTTTAATTTAATTTTAATTTAATTTTAATTTAATTTTAATTTAATTTTAATTTAATTTTAATTTAATTTTAATTTAATTTTAATTTAATTTTAATTTAATTTTAATTTAATTTTAATTTAATTTTAATTTAATTTTAATTTAATTTTAATTTAATTTTAATTTAATTTTAATTTAATTTTAATTTTAATTTTAATTTTAATTTTAATTTTAATTTTAATTTTAATTTTAATTTTAATTTTAATTTTAATTTTAATTTTAATTTTAATTTTAATTTTAATTTTAATTTTAATTTTAATTTTAATTTTAATTTTAATTTTAATTTTAATTTTAATTTTAATTTTAATTTTAATTTTAATTTTAATTTTAATTTTAATTTTAATTTTAATTTTAATTTTAATTTTAATTTTAATTTTAATTTTAATTTTAATTTTAATTTTAATTTTAATTTTAATTTTAATTTTAATTTTAATTTTAATTTTAATTTTAATTTTAATTTTAATTTTAATTTTAATTTTAATTTTAATTTTAATTTTAATTTTAATTTTAATTTTAATTTTAATTTTAATTTTAATTTTAATTTTAATTTTAATTTTAATTTTAATTTTAATTTTAATTTTAATTTTAATTTTAATTTTAATTTTAATTTTAATTTTAATTTTAATTTTAATTTTAATTTTAATTTTAATTTTAATTTTAATTTTAATTTTAATTTTAATTTTAATTTTAATTTTAATTTTAATTTTAATTTTAATTTTAATTTTAATTTTAATTTTAATTTTAATTTTAATTTTAATTTTAATTTTAATTTTAATTTTAATTTTAATTTTAATTTTAATTTTAATTTTAATTTTAATTTTAATTTTAATTTTAATTTTAATTTTAATTTTAATTTTAATTTTAATTTTAATTTTAATTTTAATTTTAATTTTAATTTTAATTTTAATTTTAATTTTAATTTTAATTTTAATTTTAATTTTAATTTTAATTTTAATTTTAATTTTAATTTTAATTTTAATTTTAATTTTAATTTTAATTTTAATTTTAATTTTAATTTTAATTTTAATTCTAATTTTAATTTTAATTTTAATTTTAATTTTAATTTTAATTTTAATTTTAATTTTAATTTTAATTTTAATTTTAATTTTAATTTTAATTTTAATTTTAATTTTAATTTTAATTTTAATTTTAATTTTAATTTTAATTTTAATTTTAATTTTAATTTTAATTTTAATTTTAATTTTAATTTTAATTTTAATTTTAATTTTAATTTTAATTTTAATTTTAATTTTAATTTTAATTTTAATTTTAATTTTAATTTTAATTTTAATTTTAATTTTAATTTTAATTTTAATTTTAATTTTAATTTTAATTTTAATTTTAATTTTAATTTTAATTTTAATTTTAATTTTAATTTTAATTTTAATTTTAATTTTAATTTTAATTTTAATTTTAATTTTAATTTTAATTTTAATTTTAATTTTAATTTTAATTTTAATTTTAATTTTAATTTTAATTTTAATTTTAATTTTAATTTTAATTTTAATTTTAATTTTAATTTTAATTTTAATTTTAATTTTAATTTTAATTTTAATTTTAATTTTAATTTTAATTTTAATTTTAATTTTAATTTTAATTTTAATTTTAATTTTAATTTTAATTTTAATTTTAATTTTAATTTTAATTTTAATTTTAATTTTAATTTTAATTTTAATTTTAATTTTAATTTTAATTTTAATTTTAATTTTAATTTTAATTTTAATTTTAATTTTAATTTTAATTTTAATTTTAATTTTAATTTTAATTTTAATTTTAATTTTAATTTTAATTTTAATTTTAATTTTAATTTTAATTTTAATTTTAATTTTAATTTTAATTTTAATTTTAATTTTAATTTTAATTTTAATTTTAATTTTAATTTTAATTTTAATTTTAATTTTAATTTTAATTTTAATTTTAATTTTAATTTTAATTTTAATTTTAATTTTAATTTTAATTTTAATTTTAATTTTAATTTTAATTTTAATTTTAATTTTAATTTTAATTTTAATTTTAATTTTAATTTTAATTTTAATTTTAATTTTAATTTTAATTTTAATTTTAATTTTAATTTTAATTTTAATTTTAATTTTAATTTTAATTTTAATTTTAATTTTAATTTTAATTTTAATTTTAATTTTAATTTTAATTTTAATTTTAATTTTAATTTTAATTTTAATTTTAATTTTAATTTTAATTTTAATTTTAATTTTAATTTTAATTTTAATTTTAATTTTAATTTTAATTTTAATTTTAATTTTAATTTTAATTTTAATTTTAATTTTAATTTTAATTTTAATTTTAATTTTAATTTTAATTTTAATTTTAATTTTAATTTTAATTTTAATTTTAATTTTAATTTTAATTTTAATTTTAATTTTAATTTTAATTTTAATTTTAATTTTAATTTTAATTTTAATTTTAATTTTAATTTTAATTTTAATTTTAATTTTAATTTTAATTTTAATTTTAATTTTAATTTTAATTTTAATTTTAATTTTAATTTTAATTTTAATTTTAATTTTAATTTTAATTTTAATTTTAATTTTAATTTTAATTTTAATTTTAATTTTAATTTTAATTTTAATTTTAATTTTAATTTTAATTTTAATTTTAATTTTAATTTTAATTTTAATTTTAATTTTAATTTTAATTTTAATTTTAATTTTAATTTTAATTTTAATTTTAATTTTAATTTTAATTTTAATTTTAATTTTAATTTTAATTTTAATTTTAATTTTAATTTTAATTTTAATTTTAATTTTAATTTTAATTTTAATTTTAATTTTAATTTTAATTTTAATTTTAATTTTAATTTTAATTTTAATTTTAATTTTAATTTTAATTTTAATTTTAATTTTAATTTTAATTTTAATTTTAATTTTAATTTTAATTTTAATTTTAATTTTAATTTTAATTTTAATTTTAATTTTAATTTTAATTTTAATTTTAATTTTAATTTTAATTTTAATTTTAATTTTAATTTTAATTTTAATTTTAATTTTAATTTTAATTTTAATTTTAATTTTAATTTTAATTTTAATTTTAATTTTAATTTTAATTTTAATTTTAATTTTAATTTTAATTTTAATTTTAATTTTAATTTTAATTTTAATTTTAATTTTAATTTTAATTTTAATTTTAATTTTAATTTTAATTTTAATTTTAATTTTAATTTTAATTTTAATTTTAATTTTAATTTTAATTTTAATTTTAATTTTAATTTTAATTTTAATTTTAATTTTAATTTTAATTTTAATTTTAATTTTAATTTTAATTTTAATTTTAATTTTAATTTTAATTTTAATTTTAATTTTAATTTTAATTTTAATTTTAATTTTAATTTTAATTTTAATTTTAATTTTAATTTTAATTTTAATTTTAATTTTAATTTTAATTTTAATTTTAATTTTAATTTTAATTTTAATTTTAATTTTAATTTTAATTTTAATTTTAATTTTAATTTTAATTTTAATTTTAATTTTAATTTTAATTTTAATTTTAATTTTAATTTTAATTTTAATTTTAATTTTAATTTTAATTTTAATTTTAATTTTAATTTTAATTTTAATTTTAATTTTAATTTTAATTTTAATTTTAATTTTAATTTTAATTTTAATTTTAATTTTAATTTTAATTTTAATTTTAATTTTAATTTTAATTTTAATTTTAATTTTAATTTTAATTTTAATTTTAATTTTAATTTTAATTTTAATTTTAATTTTAATTTTAATTTTAATTTTAATTTTAATTTTAATTTTAATTTTAATTTTAATTTTAATTTTAATTTTAATTTTAATTTTAATTTTAATTTTAATTTTAATTTTAATTTTAATTTTAATTTTAATTTTAATTTTAATTTTAATTTTAATTTTAATTTTAATTTTAATTTTAATTTTAATTTTAATTTTAATTTTAATTTTAATTTTAATTTTAATTTTAATTTTAATTTTAATTTTAATTTTAATTTTAATTTTAATTTTAATTTTAATTTTAATTTTAATTTTAATTTTAATTTTAATTTTAATTTTAATTTTAATTTTAATTTTAATTTTAATTTTAATTTTAATTTTAATTTTAATTTTAATTTTAATTTTAATTTTAATTTTAATTTTAATTTTAATTTTAATTTTAATTTTAATTTTAATTTTAATTTTAATTTTAATTTTAATTTTAATTTTAATTTTAATTTTAATTTTAATTTTAATTTTAATTTTAATTTTAATTTTAATTTTAATTTTAATTTTAATTTTAATTTTAATTTTAATTTTAATTTTAATTTTAATTTTAATTTTAATTTTAATTTTAATTTTAATTTTAATTTTAATTTTAATTTTAATTTTAATTTTAATTTTAATTTTAATTTTAATTTTAATTTTAATTTTAATTTTAATTTTAATTTTAATTTTAATTTTAATTTTAATTTTAATTTTAATTTTAATTTTAATTTTAATTTTAATTTTAATTTTAATTTTAATTTTAATTTTAATTTTAATTTTAATTTTAATTTTAATTTTAATTTTAATTTTAATTTTAATTTTAATTTTAATTTTAATTTTAATTTTAATTTTAATTTTAATTTTAATTTTAATTTTAATTTTAATTTTAATTTTAATTTTAATTTTAATTTTAATTTTAATTTTAATTTTAATTTTAATTTTAATTTTAATTTTAATTTTAATTTTAATTTTAATTTTAATTTTAATTTTAATTTTAATTTTAATTTTAATTTTAATTTTAATTTTAATTTTAATTTTAATTTTAATTTTAATTTTAATTTTAATTTTAATTTTAATTTTAATTTTAATTTTAATTTTAATTTTAATTTTAATTTTAATTTTAATTTTAATTTTAATTTTAATTTTAATTTTAATTTTAATTTTAATTTTAATTTTAATTTTAATTTTAATTTTAATTTTAATTTTAATTTTAATTTTAATTTTAATTTTAATTTTAATTTTAATTTTAATTTTAATTTTAATTTTAATTTTAATTTTAATTTTAATTTTAATTTTAATTTTAATTTTAATTTTAATTTTAATTTTAATTTTAATTTTAATTTTAATTTTAATTTTAATTTTAATTTTAATTTTAATTTTAATTTTAATTTTAATTTTAATTTTAATTTTAATTTTAATTTTAATTTTAATTTTAATTTTAATTTTAATTTTAATTTTAATTTTAATTTTAATTTTAATTTTAATTTTAATTTTAATTTTAATTTTAATTTTAATTTTAATTTTAATTTTAATTTTAATTTTAATTTTAATTTTAATTTTAATTTTAATTTTAATTTTAATTTTAATTTTAATTTTAATTTTAATTTTAATTTTAATTTTAATTTTAATTTTAATTTTAATTTTAATTTTAATTTTAATTTTAATTTTAATTTTAATTTTAATTTTAATTTTAATTTTAATTTTAATTTTAATTTTAATTTTAATTTTAATTTTAATTTTAATTTTAATTTTAATTTTAATTTTAATTTTAATTTTAATTTTAATTTTAATTTTAATTTAAATTTAAATTTAAATTTAAATTTAAATTTAAATTTAAATTTAAATTTAAATTTAAATTTAAATTTAAATTTAAATTTAAATTTAAATTTAAATTTAAATTTAAATTTAAATTTAAATTTAAATTTAAATTTAAATTTAAATTTAAATTTAAATTTAAATTTAAATTTAAATTTAAATTTAAATTTAAATTTAAATTTAAATTTAAATTTAAATTTAAATTTAAATTTAAATTTAAATTTAAATTTAAATTTAAATTTAAATTTAAATTTAAATTTAAATTTAAATTTAAATTTAAATTTAAATTTAAATTTAAATTTAAATTTAAATTTAAATTTAAATTTAAATTTAAATTTAAATTTTAATTTTAATTTTAATTTTAATTTTAATTTTAATTTTAATTTTAATTTTAATTTTAATTTTAATTTTAATTTTAATTTTAATTTTAATTTTAATTTTAATTTTAATTTTAATTTTAATTTTAATTTTAATTTTAATTTTAATTTTAATTTTAATTTTAATTTTAATTTTAATTTTAATTTTAATTTTAATTTTAATTTTAATTTTAATTTTAATTTTAATTTTAATTTTAATTTTAATTTTAATTTTAATTTTAATTTTAATTTTAATTTTAATTTTAATTTTAATTTTAATTTTAATTTTAATTTTAATTTTAATTTTAATTTTAATTTTAATTTTAATTTTAATTTTAATTTTAATTTTAATTTTAATTTTAATTTTAATTTTAATTTTAATTTTAATTTTAATTTTAATTTTAATTTTAATTTTAATTTTAATTTTAATTTTAATTTTAATTTTAATTTTAATTTTAATTTTAATTTTAATTTTAATTTTAATTTTAATTTTAATTTTAATTTTAATTTTAATTTTAATTTTAATTTTAATTTTAATTTTAATTTTAATTTTAATTTTAATTTTAATTTTAATTTTAATTTTAATTTTAATTTTAATTTTAATTTTAATTTTAATTTTAATTTTAATTTTAATTTTAATTTTAATTTTAATTTTAATTTTAATTTTAATTTTAATTTTAATTTTAATTTTAATTTTAATTTTAATTTTAATTTTAATTTTAATTTTAATTTTAATTTTAATTTTAATTTTAATTTTAATTTTAATTTTAATTTTAATTTTAATTTTAATTTTAATTTTAATTTTAATTTTAATTTTAATTTTAATTTTAATTTTAATTTTAATTTTAATTTTAATTTTAATTTTAATTTTAATTTTAATTTTAATTTTAATTTTAATTTTAATTTTAATTTTAATTTTAATTTTAATTTTAATTTTAATTTTAATTTTAATTTTAATTTTAATTTTAATTTTAATTTTAATTTTAATTTTAATTTTAATTTTAATTTTAATTTTAATTTTAATTTTAATTTTAATTTTAATTTTAATTTTAATTTTAATTTTAATTTTAATTTTAATTTTAATTTTAATTTTAATTTTAATTTTAATTTTAATTTTAATTTTAATTTTAATTTTAATTTTAATTTTAATTTTAATTTTAATTTTAATTTTAATTTTAATTTTAATTTTAATTTTAATTTTAATTTTAATTTTAATTTTAATTTTAATTTTAATTTTAATTTTAATTTTAATTTTAATTTTAATTTTAATTTTAATTTTAATTTTAATTTTAATTTTAATTTTAATTTTAATTTTAATTTTAATTTTAATTTTAATTTTAATTTTAATTTTAATTTTAATTTTAATTTTAATTTTAATTTTAATTTTAATTTTAATTTTAATTTTAATTTTAATTTTAATTTTAATTTTAATTTTAATTTTAATTTTAATTTTAATTTTAATTTTAATTTTAATTTTAATTTTAATTTTAATTTTAATTTTAATTTTAATTTTAATTTTAATTTTAATTTTAATTTTAATTTTAATTTTAATTTTAATTTTAATTTTAATTTTAATTTTAATTTTAATTTTAATTTTAATTTTAATTTAATTTTAATTTTAATTTTAATTTTAATTTTAATTTTAATTTTAATTTTAATTTTAATTTTAATTTTAATTTTAATTTTAATTTTAATTTTAATTTTAATTTTAATTTTAATTTTAATTTTAATTTTAATTTTAATTTTAATTTTAATTTTAATTTTAATTTTAATTTTAATTTTAATTTTAATTTTAATTTTAATTTTAATTTTAATTTTAATTTTAATTTTAATTTTAATTTTAATTTTAATTTTAATTTTAATTTTAATTTTAATTTTAATTTTAATTTTAATTTTAATTTTAATTTTAATTTTAATTTTAATTTTAATTTTAATTTTAATTTTAATTTTAATTTTAATTTTAATTTTAATTTTAATTTTAATTTTAATTTTAATTTTAATTTTAATTTTAATTTTAATTTTAATTTTAATTTTAATTTTAATTTTAATTTTAATTTTAATTTTAATTTTAATTTTAATTTTAATTTTAATTTTAATTTTAATTTTAATTTTAATTTTAATTTTAATTTTAATTTTAATTTTAATTTTAATTTTAATTTTAATTTTAATTTTAATTTTAATTTTAATTTTAATTTTAATTTTAATTTTAATTTTAATTTTAATTTTAATTTTAATTTTAATTTTAATTTTAATTTTAATTTTAATTTTAATTTTAATTTTAATTTTAATTTTAATTTTAATTTTAATTTTAATTTTAATTTTAATTTTAATTTTAATTTTAATTTTAATTTTAATTTTAATTTTAATTTTAATTTTAATTTTAATTTTAATTTTAATTTTAATTTTAATTTTAATTTTAATTTTAATTTTAATTTTAATTTTAATTTTAATTTTAATTTTAATTTTAATTTTAATTTTAATTTTAATTTTAATTTTAATTTTAATTTTAATTTTAATTTTAATTTTAATTTTAATTTTAATTTTAATTTTAATTTTAATTTTAATTTTAATTTTAATTTTAATTTTAATTTTAATTTTAATTTTAATTTTAATTTTAATTTTAATTTTAATTTTAATTTTAATTTTAATTTTAATTTTAATTTTAATTTTAATTTTAATTTTAATTTTAATTTTAATTTTAATTTTAATTTTAATTTTAATTTTAATTTTAATTTTAATTTTAATTTTAATTTTAATTTTAATTTTAATTTTAATTTTAATTTTAATTTTAATTTTAATTTTAATTTTAATTTTAATTTTAATTTTAATTTTAATTTTAATTTTAATTTTAATTTTAATTTTAATTTTAATTTTAATTTTAATTTTAATTTTAATTTTAATTTTAATTTTAATTTTAATTTTAATTTTAATTTTAATTTTAATTTTAATTTTAATTTTAATTTTAATTTTAATTTTAATTTTAATTTTAATTTTAATTTTAATTTTAATTTTAATTTTAATTTTAATTTTAATTTTAATTTTAATTTTAATTTTAATTTTAATTTTAATTTTAATTTTAATTTTAATTTTAATTTTAATTTTAATTTTAATTTTAATTTTAATTTTAATTTTAATTTTAATTTTAATTTTAATTTTAATTTTAATTTTAATTTTAATTTTAATTTTAATTTTAATTTTAATTTTAATTTTAATTTTAATTTTAATTTTAATTTTAATTTTAATTTTAATTTTAATTTTAATTTTAATTTTAATTTTAATTTTAATTTTAATTTTAATTTTAATTTTAATTTTAATTTTAATTTTAATTTTAATTTTAATTTTAATTTTAATTTTAATTTTAATTTTAATTTTAATTTTAATTTTAATTTTAATTTTAATTTTAATTTTAATTTTAATTTTAATTTTAATTTTAATTTTAATTTTAATTTTAATTTTAATTTTAATTTTAATTTTAATTTTAATTTTAATTTTAATTTTAATTTTAATTTTAATTTTAATTTTAATTTTAATTTTAATTTTAATTTTAATTTTAATTTTAATTTTAATTTTAATTTTAATTTTAATTTTAATTTTAATTTTAATTTTAATTTTAATTTTAATTTTAATTTTAATTTTAATTTTAATTTTAATTTTAATTTTAATTTTAATTTTAATTTTAATTTTAATTTTAATTTTAATTTTAATTTTAATTTTAATTTTAATTTTAATTTTAATTTTAATTTTAATTTTAATTTTAATTTTAATTTTAATTTAATTTTAATTTTAATTTTAATTTTAATTTTAATTTTAATTTTAATTTTAATTTTAATTTTAATTTTAATTTTAATTTTAATTTTAATTTTAATTTTAATTTTAATTTTAATTAATTTTAATTATAATTTTAATTTTAATTTTAATTTTAATTTTAATTTTAATTTAAAATTTAATTTTAATTTTAATTTTAATTATAATTTTAATTTTACTTTTAATTTTAATTTAATTTAATTTTAATTTTAATTTTAATTTTACTTTTAAATTTTAATTTTAATTTTAATTTTCATTTTAATTTTAATTTAATTTTAATTTTCATTTAATTTTAATTTAAATTTTACTTTAATTTTAATTTTTAATAATAATTTTAATATTTAATTTAATTTTAATGTAATAATAATTAATTTTAATTTTAATTTTACTTTTAATTTTAATTTTAATTTAATTTTAATTATAATATACAATTTAAATTTAAATTATAATTTTAATTTTAATTATAAATTTTTAATTATAATTTTAATTTAATTTTAATTTTAATTATAATTTTAATTTTAATTTTAATTTTACTTTTAATTATAATTTTAATTTTAATTTTAATTTTAATTTAATTTTACTTTTAATTTTAATTTAAATTATTAATTTTAATTTTAAATTAAAATATTAATATTAAATTAATAAATTAATTTTAATATTAATTTTAATTTTAATTTTCACTTTAAAATTACTAATAATTATAATATATAATAATAATTAAAATTTAAATATTAACAATAATTACATATAAATTTTCAATATTTAATTAAAATTTAAAAATTTCATTTTACAATATAAATTAAATTAACAATAAAAAACCAAACCACCCCACCCCATTTTAATTTTAAATTTTAATTTTAATTTTAATTTTTAATTTATAATTTTAATTTAATTTTAATTTTAATTTTAATTTTAATTTTAATTTTAATTTTAAATTTTAATTTTAATTTTAATTATAATTTTAATTTTAATTTTACATTTTAATTTTAATTTTAATTTCTAATTTTAATTTTAATTTTAATTTTAATTTTAATTTTAATTTTAATTTTAAATTTAAATTTTAATTTTAATTTTAATTTTAATTTTAATTATAATTTTACTTATAATTTTAATTTTAATTTTAATTTTTATTTTAATTTTAATTTTAATTTTAAATTTAAATTTTAATTTTAATTTTAATTTTTAATTATAATTTTAAATTTTAATTTTAATTTTTAAATTTTAATTTTAATTATTAATTTTAATTTTAATTTTACTTATAATTTTAATTTTAATTTTAAATTTTAATTTAATTTTAATTTAATTCTTCATTTTTAATTTTAATTTTAATTTTAATTTTAATTTTAATTTTTAATTTTAATTTTAATTTTAATTTTAATTTTAATTTTCATTTTAATTTTAATTTTTAATTTCTAATTTTAATTATAATTTTAAATTTAATTTTAATTTTTAATTTAATTTTAACTTTTAATTTAAATTTAATTATACATTTTAATTTTAATTTTAATTTTAATTTTAATTTAAATTTTAATTTTAATTTAATTTTTAATTTTAATTTTAATTTTAATTTTAATTTTAATTA